>NC_133414.1:34842500-35442500 GCF_049350105.2 Macaca mulatta
AAGAAAGAAAAAACCCAAGCCATTAAGAAAAATAGTTTTAGACAATATGAAAGTACAGAAAGTTTTCCTCTTTTTGAAATACTTGTGAATGGGATTTGTGTGTGTGCACGTGCGCATGCATGTGTGCGTACATACATATACATATGCTATATGTACCACATATACATTGAAAGACACAATGATCAGGAGACTCCTATTTAAAGTATGCACTAAAACTCCAATCACCTATAACCGTCCTACCCTCAGGCCTGCCCTTTTGAAACCAGAAAGACTTTTTTGTTTTCTCCAGTTTTCTGTCCCATTCAGTCCTCCCACCTCTGAGCTTTGTCAGTGATGGTGGATGACAAGAAAAGAGAGAAATATTTTAGATGCCAAGTGGTGGAGTATGCATTCACTATGTTTGACTTTTTTTCTGTTGGATCTACAACATAGAAATAGACAAATCACACACCAATGGAGTTGTCTTTAGGATTTGATTAGCTGACATGTGACCCTGCTAAGAGCCAGCAAATTTTCCTTGTCCTATGTGCCCTCTTCATCCTGGCAGAAGTACCCTAGTTCATTATTTTTGAGAAAAATAATTGCAAGTAGCTCCATGGTTGTCCTGGTGAAGATCGAGAAATGGGAGATGTATCTTTTTCCTTACAAAGGAAATTGAGATTATCATAGATAGAGGATATAAACTTTTAAATGCCATGGTGATATAGCTGCCTGATTCCTAAATAAAGAATATAAATAAATAACAGGAGTGTAGCTGGTGGCATGAGCAAAACTCACCCATTTTCCCATAAATGGGCTGGCAAACCAGGGCTGAGAGGAGACAGTCGGGGAGATTTAAACTAGGAAATCAGAGAAATGCTACAGGAAGACACAACTCACTCCAAAATGCATCCTATTTACGAGGCAAATAAACATCAATTGTGTACAATATTGCCATGTCTACAAAAGCAAAACTCCTATCATTTTGACAGGTGTTTTGCATACATATGAACTGCAAGATCAAGCTTGATATGTGTGATTTCTTACAATAATCAGTATCTGAATCTTCTGGAGTTGGCATGCAGCACTCTGTGAAAGATGTCACATTTAGACTCTGCCTTACATAAAATGTGTGCAATGTCTATGCTTAACTCCCAGCACCTGTCTCTGCCTTATTTTCTCTGCCCAGTTAAAATATCTTATAACAATGTCCCCATGTTTACAATATTTTTCATACGCAGAGTTTTGAACGTGGTACGTTTGAAAGTTTTGTAGGAAAAATCTTTTGCATGGTGAAAGAAGTTTATAGCAAACCTACATATCTATGAAACACTTGTATGGAAAAAAGTAAAAAGAAGAGTGCTGCCAGACATTTCACAGAATTCAGTTCTGCAATGTACCCAACATGGATGAAATCTGGTCCCAGCAAAACAGGATTTCTTTCTGTGAGAAAATTCCGTGGCATCTAGTTCACCAGCTTCCTTTATAATGTATCTTCCTTCATTCCCCAATCTCCTCCCCTTCAATGGATTCAACTTTCAACTTTCTACCATTTCCCTGCAAAATGTCTAGAATCTATTCTTTGGCTTCTCATAATTCCTATCCTGATTCCATTTCCGCACCATTTTCTCTAACCTCACGTCTCTCTCTCTTCCCTTTTTTTTTAAATTTTTTTTGCAAAAGGTCACCCTGAAGGCAAAAAATGTTAGCAAGAAATCAGCTTCTATTGGGCTGTGCTCAATTTTTCTCTTTTGAGTTTCTCCCACCTCCTTGGCCATTTCCTTACATCTGTCTACACAGCTGTACACCACCAAAAGTGGGGTGTTGATATGCCAAAGAAAAATGGGCAAACTCAGTGTACCAGCACACCATCACATGAATAGAAAATGGGAAACTGAAAATACATCTGGTGAAGGAATTTAGGAAACGGAGGGACATTGTTACAACGATGATTTACCCCCTCGGTGTCAACACACCCAGGAAGATCAAAGTGAAAGATGAGGTAGCACCTAATGTCAGCCCACAGAAACTGGACGTGAGCATAGAGTGAGGCAGGCCAAGCATGCGTAGAAGGATAGAGATCTCTAAGGGAGCTAAATTCAGAGCCCAGAAACCGCGAAATCTGGGAGAGTTTCAGAACCAGAAAGGCACTGTGACATCCCTGAGGTCATTTAGGGTACTGTAAGTAGAAGCAGAAAGGAATAATTAGAGGAACTATATTCTATTCAGGTTTGTAGGACGAATGGGATGGAGACATCAGTGACTTATGAAGGCCCTCATCTTCATCACTTCTAGGGGGCTGATGGCTTCAAAGGGATGGAATGCAACATCTGACAAATCCGGGTGTTTATCTTGTTCCTAGGAAGTAAGGATGGTTCTTTATTCCTTCAAACTTAAGGATGTTACTTTTTCTCTCCTTAGAATCAAGGAAATTAATTCTAGGCAAAAATAATTATGTACAATATGCATATAAATAACATATATATTCACATAGATTATATATATATGTATACATATATGTATGAATTTGAGAAAGAAATAAAAGAAAATGAAATAAATCGAAAGCAAGATTGACTGTCCGGATACAATAAGCTGGAGGATCATTAAGCAATTTACTCCAGAGAATGTTCAGATATTACCATTAACACAGAAATATAGGACACTGACATTCCTCATATCAGATGCTCTTGAAAAATGAAGGGTTTGAAAAAGAGAAAAAGGAAAAATAGCTAATATATGATAAACAGCTCATAGAATCAGAAAGAAATATAAATAAGAAAAAAAACTATCCTTTAAAAAATATGGAAAATGTGTAAATATGTGGTTTTCTTAAAAAATCATTAATTTCAGAGTACTACAGAAATATTTTTAGACTACACTAAATGAAAGACATATATTTTCAGATAATAACACATGGAGGTAAATTAGCTTTGTGTTTGCATCTTGCAGGCATTGCAGTAAACATTTAGCCACCAATATCAATAGTAAGTTTGTTTATTCAGTATAATAGTCTTCAAAACATAGACCTGTTTATAGATCAAGATTAAATCAAGGGGTTATTATTAACCCTGGTAATGACCTCTCTTTGCTGAAAATCAAATAAATCAAACAGGCATTTCTTTTAACAAAGTCTTTGAAAGACAGAGGTTCTATTAGTGTTTGCAAAGGTTGTTAGACTAGAACAAGAATTAGCTATTTGTTTCTGGTTTACTTCGCTTTAATATTTTAATGATGCTATAATTTTTGGAGCTAATTAACATAAGAAAAAGTTCCAACCAGTGTTTTAAAATATTTTAGAACATTCTATGAATAGTTTCAGACAATCTTCTGACTCATGTTTAAAAACATGTCCAATTTATATCAGAATAACTCAAAATTGCAAATAACACCCCCTTCCACCCAGAATCACTTCTGGTTAAGACAGTAAAAGTAACCAGATTTATTCCCTTGCCTGAAACAACCTGTTATAATCTGTTTAGTCTGCTATAACAAAATAGCTTAGACTGGGTAATTCACAAACAATAGAAATGTATTGCTGATAGTTCTGGAGCTGGGAAGTCCAAGATCAAGGCGTTGGCAGATTTAGTGTCTGGAGTGGGACAGTTCCTCTTAGATGGTACCTTCTATGTATCTTTAAATGGCAGAGGGAGTCAACAAGCTCCCCCAGGCCTCTTTTATAAGGACACTAATTCCATTCATTAGGGCTTTGCCCTCATGACCTAATCACCCCTCAAAGCACCTCACCTCTTAATATTATCACACTGGGGATGAGTTTTCAACATATGAACTTTGGGGGTTGGGCACAAACATTCAGGACATAGTGCAAACAAAGACAAAAACAGATGGACAAAACATATGAAACAACAATTTTCAAGACACACTGGACATCTGACAACAGTGATCCCTGAGAGATGGTAGACAAATGAGGTAGACCCTGTGATTGCCCTAGCTACTACCCTAGCTTACTTACAAGTCATGTTGAGGGAGAGGAGAGAGGTGGAGCTGAGAGTCCAGGGAGACCAAGGAGAGAGAGAGAGAACAAACTCTGGGAGTTCTGCAGAGGGTCCCCCTTCAGTATTTATCTGAGCACTGACCAAACTATGCACGTGGGGAAACTACCTGAAGCCAGAGGGGAAAAACGACCTAAAAGGATTAGAAGATAATACAATGTAATAATGAAAAATATTTAGTTGATCAAACACAAGTCATGAAAAGAGGGAAAAGGGAGCAAAGAACATACAGGACAACTACAAAAAAAGTAGCAAGACAATAGATTCACATTTATCCACATTGATAATTATATTAAATGTAAATAGTTAAAAGGCATAAGTCATCAGCTTGGACCAAAAAAAGAAAACAAGACTCAGCTATATGCTGCCTACAAGAAACACACTTTAAATACAAAGGCACAAATAGTTTAAAAGTAAAAGAACTTTGAAAGTAAAAGTACACCAAAAACTTTTAATATACCAAAATATACCAAACTTAAAAATATACCAAAATATACCATGCTAAAATGAATTTTTAAAAAGTGGAAGTGACTATATCAGTATTAGACAAAACAGATTTCAAGGCTAAGACTAGTAAGGGATATAAAAGAGTGCACATAGAATATTTACCAAGATAAACCATATTCTGTCTCATAAAAAGTCTCAATACCATTAAAAGGATTCAAGTTACATAATGTATACTCTCTGACCACAGTGAAATTAAATTAGAAACCCATAA
This sequence comes from Macaca mulatta, assembly GCF_049350105.2. NCBI lineage: Eukaryota > Metazoa > Chordata > Mammalia > Primates > Cercopithecidae > Macaca > Macaca mulatta. Next base: position 34,847,208 of record NC_133414.1, read on the forward strand.
CAAAAAGATGTTTGAAAATAGTCAAAACATTGGAAATTTAATATACCTGTATCTATTAAATAATTATTTGTTGTTGAAAACCTTCCCACAAAGAAAGCTCCAGGCTCAGATGGTTTTGTTTGTCAATTCTACCAAATATTTAATTAAAAAATACCAATTCTACACAAAATCTTTTATGAAAAGAGAGAATACTTCCTAAGTAATTTTTTGAGGCCAGTATTACTCTGATACCAAAAGCAAGCATTACAAGAAAAGATAAGTATAGTATGATATCCCTGAAGAACGTACATGCAAAATTGTGCAGAATTTTAGCAAATATGACAAATATATAAAAGCATAGCAAATGCAGAATTTTAGCAAATATGGTAAATATATAAAAGCATAGTATGTTTTGAACAGGATAGTTTGTCCCAGGAATGCTAAGTTGATTTCACATTCAAAAGTCAATTAATGTGATTCATCACATTAACGAGCTAAAAAAGATAAAATCATCTCAGTGGATATAGAAAAATCACTTGGCAAAAATCCAACATCCATTCTTGATTTTACAAAAAAAAGAAACTTTCAGCAAACTCAAAATAGAAGAGATTTTTCTCAACCTGATAGAGGGCATTTATGAGAAACCTATAGCTAATATCTTCCTTTAATAAATGTTTCAAAAATTAATGAGATCAATGCAAGCAATGGTGCCTTGCGTCTTTGAGAAAGTAGAGCTAACGTCAGCTGCTTGGTTTGGTTTTGTGCCTACTATATTTTTTAGATCCTTGACTAGGGATTTGTGAAATGCTTTATCTAGTGTAACTGGTGCTTCCTGCTGCCAGTCTACATTCATTTGTCTTTAGCCTGCACCACCCTTAACTAGGCAGGCCGATGGCTGTCTCTCATCAGGTTAACTGTCTGGGGATTTGGCCTCAGAGGCAACAGAGACGTAAAGCTCCTTGGGATTGCTTCCATCATTTGTTTTCTAAATGATTAGTAAGAGTGCAGTCTAATTTTTATTGTCATGCATGACTTGGGGTATAGTCACGCTGAACCACATAAATCCTTAGAGCCAATCACTGCAGAAATTGGTTTGACTGTTTTTCTCGCCAGTATTCTCAATGTGGGCTCTTGAATCATCACTCCTAAATTTCTGAGCTCATCTGAGCTTTGCAATAATAATAGTCATAATTCTGAATTTAATATAGATGCTTTCATCTGCAAAGTACTTGGCAAACATTAACTAATTAGACCTCGGATGCTCCTCTTGAGGTCCTCAAACAAACAGCACTGCCTCATTTTTGAAATGAGGGGGGAAGAAAAAGACCTGCAGCTCGGAGCTCATTAGGGTAGCACAAAAGACAGTAGGAATCAAACCTAGAACCTGCTCTAGGCACATGGGCTTGGGTGACATACCTCCAGCAGAACACTTTCCTGGAATCATGAACCTCACTTTTCTTTTGCAAGGAACGTGCATGACGAATGTGGTTACTTTAAAATGATAGGATTTCTTTTTATGAGTTATTGAAGCTTTGTACTGAATAATCCTTTCTACCTAAAGAATTAAGCCCTATATCTTGAGTCATGCTTGGAATGGTATTAACCTCATATTTTAAAGAGGCTTCTCCTAGGGCTTATGCTGAAACAAGAATACCTATGCACAGGCCACAGTTATGTCAGTAAGCATAAAAATTCAGAGTGCCTGCAAATGCCTAGCCGTAGGTCTTCCTCATCCCAGGACTCAGGTCATCTGCACAATGAGATATGGAGGCTATCTGAGTGTCTGACTAAACTCTGCCAAAGCTCCTTCATTTGTTAAGCTTAAATTTAATATTCCCCTGACTCCAAATTAATTCCCCCTAATAATTTGGAATGTCCTTCACTTTTGCTGCCTCCTCTATGAATTAATCTAGAGATCAAAAGTGAAAAGCTAATATTGCTACTGCCTCTGTGTAAAAGTCCATAAATAATACTTCTTCATTATCAACAAAGAGTATTTGCTATCCAGTTCAATCATGAGCTTTTTATAATTAGGAAGGGAATCTGGTAATCTCTTGTATTTATTTGCTTACTTTTATGAATGTAGCAACATTTGTGTGCCAGGCTCTTGAGAATAAAGTGTGAGGGGCAGAGACATGCACTGATTCATGTGAACATCAACAAGTGTTTGTCTGAATCTGGCCTTGAATGTACTTGGTGGCTTCCTTCCCTGCTAGCAGTAAATTTCAATGCTTGTAACAAATGATCTTTAATGGCATCATTGCAATAAAGGCAGCCTATTTTGTTCGGTGCAGCCAGACCCAAGTCTTGCTTAAGGTAGGTCACTTTCCCTGGGAGCATTTATCCCACTATTTCAAAGTGCTTGGTAAATATTATAGAGCTTCCTCCTCGGTTTTAGAAGGCATCCGAACAATGGTTAAGAACAAAGTTTTTAGATAGGAGAACTGACTCAGCAAATCTCCTCCCAAGGTCAGACTCATTAGCAGCCAATCAGATGTGTCCCTGCTGCTTGTTCATTTGCATATTCAACACATATTTATCATGTATTTATTATGTGGTACAGTACAGGCATACTTCCTGCCCTCCTAGAGTTTACAGCCTAGTAAGAATATGAGATAGCCAAGTAATTATAAACAATGTATAAAGCCCTATTAGAATAAAGAGTGCTGTTTCAACACTTAGGAGAATGAAATTCCTGTTTGGGGCACCAGGGATGATATGGGACAGTATCTGCTTTCTACACTGAGATCTGAAAGGCAGTAGGGGTTAGTAAGCTAGAAGGAGAGGCAGAAAAGAGAGCTGCAGGCCAGTGAAGTAGCTTACATGAAAGCCTGGAAGCAAGCGAGAGTGCAGAGCGATGGGGTGAATTGATTTCACTCTATCAGGACCAGAGTAGGAAGAGAGAAGGCAGGAGATGCAACTATGTATGTACTTGAACCAGGTTTTGCTGGTTTTGTAAGCTATGGTAAGGACTTTGGACTTTTTCCTGAGAGTAATGGGGAAAACATTGAAGGGCTTGAGCAATAGTATATCAGGACTGGTTTTGTGTCTTTTAAAATATCAGCCGGGTACAGTGGCTCACATCTGTAATCTTACCACTTGGAAGGTTGAGGCAGGAGGATCGCTTAGGACCAGGAGTTCAAAACCAGCCGGACAACACAACAAGACCTTGTCCCTACAAAAATAAAAAAGGATTAGCTGTGAGTGGTGGTGCACACCTGTGGTCCCAGCTATTCGGGAGGCTGAGGTGGGAGGATCTCTTGAGCCCAGGAAGTCGAGGCTGCAGTGAGCCATGGTCACACCACTGCACCCTAGCCTGGGTGACAGAGTGAGACCCTGTCTCAAAAAGGTCTTTTTCAATCATTTGTAGAGCAGAGTGGAGAAAGATTGTTGGGCAAAAGCTGTTCAGCAGGCTGCTGTAGTAACACAGATATGTCATGATTGTGGCCTAGATCAGAAAAGCAGCAATGAAGATGGAGAAAATGGAATGGATTTAGAGAAGATACAAGAGTTAAAATTCAGATTTTCAGATTGTTGACTATGGCAGGCAAGGGAGAGTGTGGAGTCAAAGCCAACTCCCAGGTTTCAACTGGGTTGATGTTGGCTCTGTTCCTTGATATTAGGAGCACAAGGAAGAATAGACAAGAGTGGGAAATGAGGATGAGAAATGAAAATTCCATTTGGTAGTTTAATTCTAAACTGCCTACTGGGGATGGCCTGTAGACAGCTGGATGCATTGGTGTGAAGTCTAGGAGAGAGACAGAGACTGGGGATACTGGTGTGGGCATCATTACTATAAAGATGGTGGATGAACCAGGAAATTGCCCCAGGGAGGAAAAGAAGGGATCCTTGGATAAAATCCCTGAAGAACACTATCATATAAGGGGTGAAGAGGAGTCTGCAAGGAAGACCAAGGAATGGCCCGAGAAGTACAAAGAAAGCCAAGAAAGATACCGCAAAAGCCCAGGCAACGGTGCTTCAGGAAGGACAAGAGGAAGTGAATCAATAAGGAATTGAAACGTATGAACTGGATTTAGGAACAAGGTTGTTGATGTCTCTGATGAGGACATTTCATTTTAGTGGAATGGTTATAAAATAAACCATGTATCTGGGAGCTGAAGAGTGAGAAAATATAGACAGCATGTGTAGACCTTTTTTTGAGAAATTGGGAAGAGGAGGAGAGAAACATAGTAGTAGCTGAAAGGTAAGGAGGGGTGGATGGATGACAATTTTACAAAGCAAAAGAGCCGACAATGTTTAACTGCTTACAGAGAAGGCAAGGAAGAGTGAAAAGAAAGAGTTCAGGATGGACAGCGCATCATTTATGAAGGAAGCAGGACTTGTACCTCCAGCACTCGTAATTTTAAAGGGTATCCCTGACCTCAGGTTAAACATTAAAGTGCATACCGAGCTCACATCAACTACATGTTTTACAACAAAAATATTAAAAGGGTTTTTATAATTTTGTTTGCAAAATTAGTTGACTATGAATAACTCACAATTTATAATTCAATATGATTTATCAGTAATCAACACGCATACTTGGGAATTTGGGAAAACTGAGAACATCCAACTCATAAATTGTTTTCAAATGTAGTAGGACATTTATTGATACTATGTTTACAATGCTGACATAATATTATATTTTATATATACTCTATTATTATATTTGATTTTCATGATTCACATTTTGCATTTAATATTCTTTTTTCTGGATGCAAAAATGTCTACAGGTACTTGGCTGGTTCACCAGTCCCCGGCAGTTTACTTATATTGTTCAATGACTGAAATGGTCTAAAGAGCAGGGTTCCTGCCGTGATAGGAGGGGATGGCAGAGACAGCAGAGTGAAGGGACCAGTCTTCAGGGTGAGGAGACTCTCCTCCCTTAGTACAGGAGAAAAGCACAAAAGAACAGGCATGGAGGCAAGCTGGTAAAGTGCCAATCTCATGGTCTCTATTTTCTCTGTCAGTAGGAATTGACGTGCCATCACCTCTTTGTGTGTGTCAGTAGTGTGTGTGTGTGTGTGTGTGGTGTGTAGAGAATATGTAGATGTCTGTAGTGTGTATATGTGTGTATGTGTGTCACGTCTGTATGTGTGCATCTTGAATGTGTGTAGTATGGGTGTAGTATGTGTGTGTAGTATGCATGTCTGTCTGTGTGTAGTGTATTTGTGTGTAAATGTATATAGTGTGTATATGTGTGATGTGTGTGCATGTGTGTAGTGTGTATGTGCGTAGTGTGCATATGTGTAGTGTGTGTAGTGTGTGTGTATGTGTGTGGCATGCCTGTGTGTGCATGTGTGCATGTGTGTACACTGTGTGTGTATGTATCATGTGTAGGTGTGTTTGTGTGTAGTATGTATATGTGTGTAGTGTGTATGTGTCTATGTGTGTGTGTAGTGTGTGTGTGAGTAGTGTATGTGTGTAGTGTGTATGTGCATGTGTAGTGTATGTGTGTAGTGTGTATATGTGTCTATGTTGTAGTGTGTCTATCTTCTTGAGAGATGGGGCATTGATATGCCTTTTAGAAATTCTTCTAGAAGCCAACATCTTGAAAATGAGCCTGCTGATGGTGTTCAGAGCTGGCCAGCTCTTCCCTATTCTCCTTCAATCCGGGCACATCCCACCCTGCGTGGCTGGACGTGAACAGGTACATGCAAGTGCGGCCTCTCCATGTGAACACTAAGAGGTTGCTCACTTGCCCCAGTTTTCGCCTCGAAGCAGCACTTCCTTCCCCATTCCCTCCTATTCGATGCAAGGGGCTGATCAGAGTACTCCTATTTGCCTTTGTAGCAACTGTACTACACTTCCCTTTCAAGTCTTCCTCAAAAGAAAGAGGAGAAAATATTTTAATATGATTTTAATGCCTAGCTTTTTCTCCTTTCCTTTTTGTTGTAAAAATACAACACTTTTCCTGTAGAGCAATTAGAAAATGCGGATGCAATTTTAATACCATCATTGACACATCAACCATGTTACTATGCTTCTTTTTCTTTAAAAAATACTCTCGATAGAGGCAGTTTTTAAATTTTTTATTTATTTAATTATTTTGCAAGATTTCAATTTGCATTGAAATTTATTAAGATTTGTTTTATGGCCCAGCACATGATTTATCTTGGTGAACATATTCTGTGCACTTAAAAATGTGTATTCTGTAATTGGTGAGTGAGTTTCTAGGAATGATGGAGTTCAAAAAATGTTCAAGTCAAGTTGGTTGGGAGTGTTGGGTAGAAGTAGTTTTATAACCTGTTTTTTCACTTTGAGTGAAATATTGTGACGGTCAATAAACATGCTTTTTCTACAAAATGATTTATAGTTACGGTGTATTCCGTTGTTTAGCTATTTCCCTATTGCTGGATATTTGTTTTAAAATTTTGGTATTATAAAGAATACTGTGATAATTAACCTTACATTTAAATGTGTATGCATTATTGATTATACTACTGAAGATGAACTTTTAGTAGTTACTATCATTTGAATGTGTCCCCAAAAGTTCATGTGTTGGGAGCTCAGTCCCCAGTGCAACAGTGTTGAGAGGTGAGATCTTTAAGAGGTGATTAGAGAAATGGATTAATGGATTAATCTTGAGCATGGGCTCATTTTCTTGAATGAGTTTGTTATGAAGGAAAGTTTGGGCTGGGTGCGGTGGCTCTCGCCTATAATCTCAGCTGTTTCGGAGGCCAAGGTGAGAGAATTACTTGAAGCCAGAAGTTTGAGACCAACCTGGGTGACATAGCACAATCCCCCTCTCTCTAAAAAAAATAAATAAATCAGAAATTTAGCCAGGCATGGTAAGGCACATATGTAGTCCCAGCTACTTGGGAAGCTGAGGTTGGGGGAGGACCCCTTGGGTGCAAGAGTTCAAGGCTGTAATGAGCTATGATCATGCCACTGCACTCCTGCCTGGGCAACAGAGTGAGACCCTGTCTCAAAAATAAAAATAAAAAAATAAAAAAGCAAGTTCAACTCCCTCTTGCTTTCACTCTCTTGCCTTTCCTCCTTCCACCATGGGATGATGCAGCAACACGTCCCTGATATTGGCCCATTGATCTTGGACTCCCCAGCCTCCAGAATCATAGGAAGTAAATCGTTGTCCTCTGTAAATTGCCCAATCTGTGGTATCCTGTTATAGCAGTGCAAAACAGACTAAGACAGCAGTGTAGCTGCTAGTTAAGACTTTGTATTTTTGAAGGCCTTTGATTCATATTCATTTTGAGGCCATTTTAACATCATACCTTTACCCCTCTGAAGATCTCTGGTGTCTTGGCGTATATTTTCATCACTTTCTGTATAGAAAATAAGTCACAGGTGACTCACTGAATTTGGAGCCAGCTTGGAAACAATCAAAATGCCAAAAAATCTAACTTTGTAAAATTAAAAAAAAAAAAAAATCTGCCTCTTTAAAAATTTGATTCACTTCTGTTCTTAAAGATAGCAATGCGAGATGGTGCTCAACTTCAAAACTGCAAAGCACTGATGCCAAGAAATCCATTTTAATCATGGCATGCCCCGGGACACTTTCAGCATTTGCATGAATTGAAGGTCATTTGTGGTGAGAACAAGGTCTTCTCTCCCGAATCATCCGGCCATCGTACTCACCTCGAAAATGCTGGGATGCCTGTGGGGATCCTGAAAGCATCAGCTGGACGTGATGATTAAAATCTCCTAATTATTTGAAAAGCCATTTGGGATAATAGAGTAGGTTTACTTTTCTTTCGTTAATGTCCCTAAGCAGGCTATATAGGAGTTGGAAAGTCACAACTTCACTGCTTTTGGCCAAAGGCCATCGCGGTACTTCCAGATGAAGAAGAAGAAAAAGAAAAAAAAGGAAAAGAAAAAAAAAAAAAAAAACAGAGACAAAGTGTTCTTTCAGAAAGGTTATAAGCCTGTAGACAGAACAGAATTAAAATACAATTCTGAATGTACCAGCACACAATATTTTGGTGTTGGTTTACTGAAGAGAATGTCAGATCAATATACCACCATGTCAAATTGACTGTGATGTCTAAAATAACTTTTGGTCTGCCTTCAGAAGGAGCTAGTGGGAGAAGAGAGAAATAAGTTACATGAAGGTCCATGTTGGACGATAAGGAACTTGTCGCTTAGTGAAAGGTCTTGATAATATTCTGGATAAATGGCACTAAGAAATGTCTGGAATCACTCAAAATACATGCATAGAAGTCTAGAGTAATAAGAAACAAATGCATGGCATAATTCAGTGTAAGAAATAGCAATGCAAAGGTAAGATCTTTGCATTGTATAAATTTGTATAAGCCCTGTAAATGATTACAACTTCATTTCTTATCATTTGTTTTAGATAGCAGAATTAGAGTAGAGCAGTGTTAGTGGGAGAGAGTCCCTTGGAGGTCACAACAATGTGAAGAGCTTGGCCGTGTGGAGTGTCAGCTGAATAACCCATGAGGACCAAAAGAACAGGCCTGGATTTCTTCCACACAGCAGGCCTGGCGAATTCCCATGAAGTTAGATCACTAGGCAAACGTTCCAGGGCTGGCGGTGTACTTATGACTCTCAATCTCCCTTCTAAGTTGTTAAAAAAATTAAAATGAAAAAAAAAACTCTTCGGTACTTAGACATTTTGCTAAGGCAGTATCTGAAATGACACAATGGAATGAAGAGACATCAGATGAATGCTAAGTATGGAGACTATGCAGAATTTAGAAGTTGCCCTGAAAATTGAGAGAAGCTTAGGTGTTGGGGCTAATGGATGAGGTCAGAGGCTTATCAATCACCCAATTAATAAGTGTTTATTGTGACCGTACAAGATACTGGATGCCACAGTAACTACATATGGTGAGAGGTGTAAGACCTAAGTTGGCTATCTGTGTTTAATTTATTGGGAAATTTACTAACAGCTCAAACAGGGTTACCCCAGTGAAATAATTCATGTGGCACCAGGTCACACATTTGAAAGGTGACCTTAAATATGGATGAAGGAAATTGTTGAAGTCAGTGGCCAGTATATTGAATTACAAGACTCATAACCTTCTCATGCCTCAGATCTTGAGTTCTGTTTTTAAAGACACATTTTCTGGCACATTTGTTTTAAAAAGTCTCTTGGTGGAGTGTGGTGGCTCATGCTTGCAATCCTAGCACTTTGAGAGGCCAAAGTGGGAGGATTACCTGAGACCAGAAGTTTGAGACCAGCCTGGGCAACATAGCAAGACCTCGTTTCTACAAAAAAAAAAAAAAAAAAAAAAAAAATCAACTGGGCATGGTGGCATACACTTGGAGTCCAAGCTATTCCAGAGGCTGAGACACTTGAGCACAGGAGTTTGAGGCTGCAGTGAGCTATGAGAGTGCCATTGCCCTCCAGCCTGGCCAACAGAGTGAGACTCTGTCCCAGGAAAAAAAAAAAAAGAGCCTGAACAAATATCAATTCTGAACTCTCTTGGAAACCCTACAATGTCTATATATTTTTCTAGCCAATGGCACAGATTTAAAAACTTCTATTGTCAAATGTTTGTTTTAAATCTTAAGAGAGATTCTTTGGCTTAGTTATCTGGTCATTCCTCATTTAGCCAATAATAGTACAACTTGCTAGAAAAGAATGAAGATTTTTGAAAGAACAGAGCTTTCACATTCTCTGCACAGTGTCAGAGGGTAGGCCCTTGCCCTCCCACATTGTGGTCATTAGCATGAAATTGCTTGGAAAGGTAACCTATGCTCTCCTAACTATGTGGATGAAAATGGTATCCCATAATAAAAATAGAAAAAGGTAATGAAAGTTCACTTCTTGTTGCAATAACAAATGCACAAGTAGTATTTATCACTTGACTGTTCTCCTTATATGGTTTTCTAGTCGTTCATTGCTATGCATGGAGAAGCGTGAACTTGTGAAAATACTTATCATCTGCTCCAGTGGCCCGTTTTCAATGCATTTACAGCATCAACAATAACAACATACAATGACTTTTTTTTAAAAAAAGGTAATTTTGGACTCAGAGCCTATATGATCTTTATATTTTTGTTTGTTTTGGCTTTGTTTTGTTTTTTTGAACCTAACAAGAAAGTGGTAGCATTAGCCACTCTCAGTTAAAAACGTGAAAACCTTACAGCTAGAGAAATAGTCTTTCAGTGACTGAGGTACAATAATTTCACTTTACACTCTTTTAGTTTCATTACATTGACAACAGATTTTTATATTTCTTATGAATTTTTTAATTATTCTTTTCTATCAGATACTGAGAAATTCTATGTATCATGTTGCAAACCTGATTATTTTTAAAAAGAGATTTATGTCACATGTGACTGACTTCTTATCTATAATGCCCAGAAATACTAATTTTATTTGGAAATACCCAAAAGGATCTGTTAAATTATGAATAAATTGTGGCTCATTTTATGCATAATTATTAAAAAAAAGAGTAAAATATCAAAAAATTTATTTGGGGAATTTTATTTTTTAAAAAAAGCTAGTAATTTTCTAACAGAGCTTTAGAAATAATTGCACTCCCAATTTTATGGGGAAGCCATTTCATTATTAATGTGTTTAATTCTCAAAAGTTAGTTGTGATATTTTTAATGTAAGATTGCTTGGAAAATATAGGGAAAAAATATAATTATTTTGTGAATTTTATTATCTCTCCAAGAAAGCAAAAATAAACAGAAATACTAATTTTAGATAAGGATAAGAACATCTAGGTTCTTTTTGCTCTACTATTAAGCAATCTTTGGCAAACGACTTTAATTTTCTGGGGCTTGATTTCTGCCTCTATGAAATAAAGAGGCTAGAAGTAGATCACATTTGACGGTAATACTGAGATATGCTCTGCAAAAAAAAAAAAATGCTTCTTGGTCAAATTACTTTGGAAGTTATCGTATGTTATGCCTACTATGGGATATTTAAGATGCACATTGGTATATTATGGGAATCCTGCAGTGAAAGAACCAACTTACCTTGGTTTATACCAAAATTTCCCAAACCTACTTGGCCACGGACCTCTTCCTTTGTTTTCTTTCTGTACCAGCATACTCGGAACACACACTAGGAAATGCTGGCAGGATATTCAACAGGGTGTGCCTGGTCCCTGGTTTTATGTAGTTCAACACAAGATGATGAAAAGCTGTGTCTCATTTTTCTTTTGAGAAAAAGAAATAAAATTCTGTGTATACATTAATCTCTGGTTTTTTTTCCTAATAATATCTTATTATTTCCTACATTTTTAGTTTATGTGAACACCAAAAAGTCATAAATTTCATCCACATACTAAGGACCACAATTTCTTAAGTCACTACAACTTCTGGGATGCTAGCAAATCACCACTGTTAGGTTAAGCCTTCCTTAATTACTAAACAAATTTCAAAAAGCACAAATGGGTAAAGTTCTGGACGTCCTAAGCAAACTTTCACACTTTTTAAATAACGGTAGTAAATCAGTGGCCGCATTTATTCAACTAACATTTATTTATTTATTATTTTATAGATAATAAACAAATAAATAAACATATTTTGATAATAATTAAATAAATATATATATATTTGATACCGGCTCTCACTCTGTTGCCCAGGCTGCAGTGGCATGATCTCGGCTCACTGCAACCTCCGCCTCCTGGGTTCAAGTGATTCTCCCACCTCAGCCACCCAAGTAACTGGGACTAAAGGTGCATGTCACCATGCCAGGCTAATTTTTGTATTTTTTGGTAGAGAGGGGGTTTCATCATGTTGACCTGGCTGGTCTTGAAATCGTGACTTCAAGTGATCTGCCAGCCTTGGCCTCTCAAAGTGGTGGGATTATAGGCGTGAGCCGTTGCACCAGCCTCAACAAACATTTAATGAAGATATGTCATACACAAAAGTATAACAGATACTCTAAAAGAATGAAGAAATGCTTCCCTACATTAAAGAAGCTTTTGGTCTACAAGAAGATGAATATAATAATATTTTAATAATGTGATATATTACACAATAATAGCAAAAATAACAATAGCTAGTGTTTATTAAATGCCTACTAATATCACAGATACTATATATCTATTATCATTCATCTTAAAAAAAAAACCTTAAAGCACAGATCCTATTATTGTTCTCATTTTACATCAAGGAAACAGGAGCTCAGAGAGATTAGTGATTTGTCTTATGACACACAACTGTCAAATAAAAGAAAGGATTCAGATCAAGGTCCATATGACTGCAGCATCACACTGCCTTTCAAATCAGGCTTAAACATGAATGCAGGCAGAAGTGAAGGAACTAATGAGATAGGGAAGTAGCGCCGTATGAAGAGGAATACTTGATAGAACTGGGCTTCACAGGAAGGTCAAAGTCAAGATTGCTAGGAGAGTGAGTTGGCCTTGGGAAAATGAGTGAATGTCTCTTTCTCTGAGACAGGAATGAAAAAAAAAAAAAAGAAAGAAAGAACTGTGGGGAGAAACTGTGAGGAGAAAAAGGCCTTCCAGACTCCTTCCTTTCTCACACTAAGGTCTGGGAAGGATTCCTAATGTCCGTTCCCTCAAAGGTAGCTCGTGTTTGAATGTAACCTGTGTTTCTTACTTGATATGAGCCCTAACCTGAATGTACTTGAGGTCTCTCCATGAACTACCAAGTCTACCTAATCAGATAAAATGTTAGTATCCATGGTTTCTTCTCAGAAACTCAGAGATCCCGGCCATAGTTTTGTTGTCGTTGTTGTCATTTTTGCTACTTAAAAAAAAACAAGCATAGACGATACACCAGAATTCAAATAACTAAAAACTATTCTCTCTGGCTTCGTGAGTACCTATGACAGTCAACACAGCTCCCCTATCTTGTGGGAACTCTTCAAATGCAAAATACCCATCTTGGAGAGTATAAATTGTGTGTTGGAAGTTTAGAGAAAGGGCACCTTCCATCTCAATCTATTCTAAGTGCCAAACATAATAATTTAGCTTACTTTTGAAATGAAGTCTTCATTCTTGATTACAAACATTTCTTCTCATTTTGTCCTGGACACAAAGATTCCTAAAAAGATGTTGAAGCTGGTGAGTGGCAGCTTGGGGCCCTTGAAGATCACTGTGTGTCTTCTCCTGTGTAAACTTTACCTACTTAAGAGGATTTAGGAAAGCGTCCCCTTTTAACCCATCATCCTCTCTTCCATTTATAACCTTTGAACTTCATGGGGCTTAAGCAAATTAAAGTATTAGATTCCATCATGATTCAAGGTAATGAAAACCTTTCCCTAAGGCCTCAGATGAGCTATAGAAAATAAAGACCGTATGTGAATCCTTTAGGTCCATGACGTTTGACTCTTCAGTGGGTAGTGAGGGAAGCTCAGGGAGCGTTTTACACAGTCTTCTTCCAAAGATAAGCAATGGTTTGGTATTGAAGAACTCTGTGTTCTAGTCTCAGCTCTGCTGCAAATTCATTGCCTGGCCTTGGGCATTTAGATGGATTGGGTTAAATGGTCTTTTTAAAAGATCTTTCTAGTTCAAAGATTCTAAATCATAAAACTGGAATGAATGGAATACTCCCATTATGGAAAAATCCAGCTGAGGGTGTTTGCATTTCAGAATGCAACGCACACATCTTTTGCTGACAAATACAGTTTTTTCACTCAACACTAAGTGATGAAAGAGTGCATACCTGCACACGGAATAGACTTACTCACAGAAATCATATTAGTAAATTATAAAATTGCATGAAAATCCAAGCAGTGTGCATTGCAATAGTTTCTCAACTCTGCTCTATAAAATGATGGAAATCCATGCACAGCAGTTATCTCTAAGAGAGTTAGCAATTACCCTCAGGAGTTTGCAAGTCAAAAGTTCTAGACCTCTTGATGCCTGGGTCACTGGCTGTGGCAATCCCAAATCCTGTTCACTCCTAGCTTTAGAATTGGCATCCTCTTATTTTGCAATAGAAAGGAGCAAATGTAGTTTCCCAACTTAGGGAAGGTCCGGGACTTACGAAGTCTACTAAATGTACCCAAGCACTTAGAATATTATGGGTATAACAATTCACTCAATTAAAGAGAAGGGCTTCTGGTGTTTTTGTTGTGTGCTATCATCTAGTAATAATGAAATATTTAGACAGGACTATTCCTACTTATACATCTCCTACATCCTGAGTGTACAAACATTTGGGAAAATGCTGACCTGAATTCAGGGATGAAGTATGAAGACTTGGAAAAAAAGAAAAACGGTAACTCGTTAAATTAAAGGTTGGGTCTGTAGTTTGGTTTTGTTAAATCCATACTGCAGTATGAGATCAAAATTAACTTTGTATCTTAGCTGCCATTTTCTACTGATTTTTGCCAAGAGTTCTAAATGTTCTGTTTTCTCTCTTTGAGGAAAATTCCTGTTTTCTTTTCCTGACACAAATTTTCTGTCACACCCTAGGAAAACTCAAAATAAACTATACTCTAAGCTACATGAGGAAAGAAAAAAAGTCTTTTTATCTCTTGCACCTGGGATGATCCCTGATACTGGTAGATACTCACTAAATGTTCATTGAATAAGGCTGCCAAATTAATGAATTAATGACAGAATCAAGAATTTGGGGATCCTGTCACGTAAATGCATGGAGCTTGCGAATGTCTTGTGATTTATATTGATCGTTTGTAAAATGCCAACTTAAGCTTGGGTTAGTTCCATTCGGAAACTGGCCTCCTAGCATAACCCTAACAGATAATTATAAATCCACAAAAAATGTAAGAACATTCTCTGCACAATCTCTTTACCAATTCAGATTGGTCCTGGCAGACATAAAATTTTGTGAATTCCTGGTACGGTAAATTCTCATCAAATGCCAACAAGAGGATATCTAGAGAAAAATGTTCTGTTACGTTCACTGAAAATGAGGACAGCATTTTTGTTTTTTCTCATTGGTTTTTCCTAGATTACGTTATTATAGCTACAGATCATCCCCTCCTTTGAGGGTCATTGCTAAGAAAGTTCAAGTTTACATTTTCCCCTCGATGTCGCTTAAAAAGCCCTTCTAAGATAAGAGATATTATTGTGGTCAAATCTACTTTGCAAGAAATAAACTTGGCATCAAAGGAAAACTACCTCATTCTTTCCCTCAACCGTAGTCAGTCATGTCTATGGCAATCCTGGATTCAATTATTAGTGATTCTGCCAGCATCTTGACATTTCTTTTAGAGTCAGAGGGAGGAGGGACAAAATTGATCTATTTATACGCTACCCCGCCTTTGTTCTTTCCCCCTCTTTTTCCTATATACCCAAGACTTCAGCAGTCAGTATCTAGATCTCAATTTCTCTTCCTTGTGTTAAAAGTTAGGGAACGGTTTCTGGGTGGGTGGAAGAATATCACTTTAATTTTCAGACTTTAAGAATCTCAACCTCATTGAGGATACCAAGAAAATAGCCTGGAAAACGCCTTCTATAAAGTGGATGAACACCTTTCAGATAAGCAGATGACTCAAAGTTCTTTTATCTTCACAAAAGAGTTCATTCATTAAAATGAGAAAGTTGTGCCGGGCGCGGTGGCTCAAGCCTGTAATCCCAGCACTTTGGGAGGCCGAGACGGGCAGATCACGAGGTCAGGAGATGGAGACCATCCTGGCTAACACAGTGAAACCCCATCTCTACTAAAAATACAAAAAATTAGCCGGGGGTGGTGGCGGCGCCTGTAGTCCCAGCTACTCGGGAGGCTGAGGCAGGAGAATGGGGTGAACCCAGGAGGCGGAGCTTGCAGTGAGCCGAGATCGCGCCACTGCACTCCAGCCTGGGCGACAGAGCGAGACTCCGCCTCAAAAAAAAAAAAAAAAAAAAAAAAATGAGAAAGTAAGTTGTTTACTCTTGAAGAATTATTTACACCTCTGAAGAATAATTATGCCAAACTATGAGAAACCTATAGGGTGTGTGTATAATCATGTATTTATTTATCTGACAAATGTTTATTAAGCACTGATTATGTGCCAGGCATAGTTCTGGTTGTTGAGGATACAGTGGTGAATAAGACCCCAAAAGTCCCTGTTCATATAATGAAGATATTTAAAATACATGTAAGTGAATAATTTAGTATAATTCCAGGCGACACTATGAAGAAAAAGAAAAGCAGAGAGTAAGGATGTGCATTTGTCTAAGAGAGCAACATTGAAGTGAAGACATGAATGATAAAAAGAGGAACATCAGAGACACACATCCTATAATGGCATGAGACCTGAAGACCCTCCACAGCCACATGGTAAAATGTGGTCATAAAACTGGGCAAAATGGAGTACTTCCATTAAGGAAAAACACACCTGAGGGTATGTGCATTTCAGGATGCAATGTACACATCTTTTTTTTTTTTTTTTTTTTTGAGACAGAGTCTCTCACTGTCTCCCAGTGTGGAGTGCAGTGGCGCAATCTTGGCTCACTGCAAGCTCCACCTCCTGGGTTCATGCCATTCTCCTGCCTCAGCCTCCCAAGTGGCTGGGATTACAGGCGTGCACCACCATGCCTGGCTAATTTTTCGTGTTTTTAGTAGAGACAGGGTTTCACCGTGTCAGCCAGGGTGGTCTCAACCTCCTGACCTTGTGATCTGCCCTCCTCGGCCTCCCAAAGTGCTGGGATTACAGGCGTGAGCCACCGCGCCCGGCCATATACACATCTTTTGGTGACAAATACAGTTTTTCCACTGAACACTCAGCGATTAAAAAGTGCATATACACAGAATAGACTCACTCATGGAAATTACATTAATAAAATATATAATTGTGTAAAAAGTGCAAGCGGTGAGCATGGACACTGCACACTGAGCCAGGTAGAAGGTGAGTTGCAGAGATGTGAGCAGAGCAAGGGCAAGGTCCAAATTAAGTAGGTCTTTTTAAGCCAAGGTGAAGCTTTAATTTTATTTTAAGTGTAATGGCAAGGCATTGAGGACTTGAACAGGGCATGATATAATCTGATTTATATTTTAAAAGATTGTTGGGGGGTTGGGCATGGTGGCTCATACCTGTAATCCCAGCACTTTGGGAGGCCAAGGCTGACAAATTGCTTGAGCCCAGGAGTTTGAGACCAGCCTGGGCAACATAGTGAGGCATTGTCTCTACAAAAATTACAAAAATTAGCCAAGCATGATGGTACATGCCTGTAGTCCCAGCTACTCAGGAAGCTGAGGCGGGAAGATAACTTGAGCATAGGAGGTCAAGGGTGCAGTGAGCAGTGATCAGCCTGGGTGACAGAGTGAGACCCTGTCTAAAAAAAAAAATGAAAATAAATAAAAATAAAGATACTTGTGTTTTTTTTTCAGTGGAGCAAGAGAGGAAACTGGGCACTGGATAGGAGGCCTTTTCAGCAGTTCAGGCAAGCAAGAAATGATGGTGAAAATAACACAACGTCAACAAGTCACGTCACTGGAAACCTCCTCTGCATCTCATTGGCGTGGAGATTCCCTCATGGGTTCTGTCCTGGAGTTGCAATACTTCAATCTCAGAAATAAGAATCCTGAACAAAAGCATTCTGCAAATTAGATCTCACATAATTAGCTACGAAATTTACTTTTTTTATCTTCTTATTAAGCCTAGTTAGACTACAAGGATTTTATGTAAGCTTTTGAAATTAAAAAAAAAAGAGGCAAATCACATGAGATAAACAAAGACACATGATAAGAGGTAAGGGGAGTGGGAGCGTCTTGTTCAAGCAATGAAAGGTAATTACACTAACAAGAAAGACCATGATGCAGAGATTTAGACACACCAAGAAATCCTTAACACTCCCAATAAAGATACGAATAATTGAGCATAAGAAATACACACAAAAATAAAAATATTCAATTGAACTGTATGTCAATATATCATATTTTCAGCACCCAAAATCTAGAGAGTATGGCCAAAGAAAGGATCTTTGTGGCATTTCTGTGCATGTGTGGCAGTATAGGAAATGTCCCTTGCACATGGAAATGTTGGGATTGCCAGGAAATGCTCATAGTTCTCTGTAGACAAAGGAACAATATTGTTTAATTTGGGACCATTCAAGGAAATTGAGGATATACAGCAGATAATGAATTATATGATTCTGTTCCTTACAAATAGACTAGAGTCTACCATTTCATTTCACCAGATAGCATCATGGTGGGATGACAGAAGGAATTTCCATCTCAACTTAATGGATAGGAAAATGAAACACAGAGAGGTGAGAAGAATCACTCTTCATTCCCGGATGACCAGCTCAGGCCTAGACCACCCCATCCAACCCCACATCCACCATTCAAGCTGCTAGGGTCTGTTCTTCTAACCAATGTCCGTAACCAGTCACTGCATCCTTGTCTTTTGCCATCTTGTTCCACTTAACAGAGGAATGAGTTTTTCTGGGAAGGAAAATGGAACAAAAAGAAAAAAATTTGTATTTGTCAAGAAAATAAAAAAGTTTTCAAGCAGCATATATGTCACATACACACGCATGCCCTTTTTACACATGCACATTTGCTCATGCACATACACTTACACATCTGTATATACACACACTCACATGCATACATGCACATCCACACACAAACCAATCATTCATCCCTCAGAAGCAGTATATATATATATATATATATATATAAAATTTTAATTTTTGTGGGTACATAGGAGGTATACAAACTTATAGGGTACATGAGATGTCTTGCCACAGGCATGCAATGTGTAATAATCACATCATGTAAAATGGAATCTCCATTTCTTCAAGCATTTATTTTTTGTGTTACAAACAATCCAGTTATACTCTCAGTTATTTTTAAATATACAGTTAAGTTGTACATTTAAACATACCCCACTCCTAACCCACCCTCCCACTACCCTTCACCCTCCCACTACCCTTCCCTGGCCCTGGTAACCATCCTTCTATTCTCTGTCTCCATGAGCTCAGTTGTTTTGATTTTTAGATTCTACAAATAAGTCAGAACATGCAATGTTTGTCTTTCTGTGCCTGGCTTATTTCACTTAGCATAATGACCTCCAGGTCCATCCATATTGTTGCACATGGTAGGATCTCATTGGTTTTATAGCTGAATGGTACGCTATTGTGTAGAAGTACCACATTTTGTTTATCCATTCATCTGCTGGTGGTTATGTAGGTTGAGAAACAGAATATTTTTGTCATATTACCTCTGGCCACCTGAACAAGTACTGTCCATGTAGTTTCAGTAAGGAATCAAGTAAGTTAACAAGTAGAAAATGAAACCCAGGAAAAAAAGATTAAAAGGCACTGAAATGCTTAACTCTGAAGGACAGAGGCTGAAAAATAATTTCATAACAATCTACACATGTAACATTTACACAGAGGTTGATGACTGATTACTACCATTGTCATATAATTGAATGTCTTCTCCACACCTAGTACAAGTATGTTGATCTGGCTCTGCTAGGAACACTAGAGGATGAATTTAAAACTTTGTTATTTGAATTTCTGGCTAGTTATCTATATGAAATCTGGAGAGTAAAGTAATTGTTGAATACTAGAATGGTTTATCCCAAATGAGAGCTTCAAAAAGTAAACTCTATTCTTCTGAGGTCCATTTCAGCACCATTACCTATCCCACTCTTTTCTTTCCTCTATCTTCGCTGTATTGTTTCATGCACAATGCCCCCTTTTTTTTATTTTTTATTTTTTTTTTGTTTCATGCCCTAACCTATTTCACGGCATAGCCTAAGTCCCACCATATTGAAATTAAATAATTTTCCCCTTTGAAAAACCCCTTTAATAAAGCAGAATTTTGGAACATGTAGAGCTAACATTCATACTTTCAACTGTTTGCAAGAGATTCCAATTATTTTTACATTTGTTGGGCTGGGCCTGAATTAGAAGCGTGATATGCAGGAGGAAATCACTTCCTAGTGAGGGAAACTAGGCCACTGTTGAACAACTACAGTTTAATGAGGACTTGTTGTTCTCTACACATCTTTGTGCATGCAGTAACATCTGAACATAAACTTTGGAATTTTCAAGTTTCTTAGTTTGTATCTCTGGCAAATCTCAAGTATCTACTCTACCTAAAGTCTATCTTATAATATAAATCAGAGTCTAGAAAGGCTATGATCTGAACACTCTTCCTTAGGAATTCTGGAATATCATGGCATACTTCTGGTTCTTCTAGAAGATCATTTCAGCCAGTGAGAAATACACTAAAACTTCATTTTGTCAATTCCTGGTTCGTTAAGCCAAAAAATTGATGGGAAAAACTTGTTTTGGGGAGTTTAGGGTCAGTACACAACAATAGGTCCAATAACTGTACCAGTTCTAGGATGAAGAAAACACCACGAGAGTGCCCTCATACTACAGGATGAAGAAGGATCCCAGCTCTGATCCCTGTGACAGATAGTGGGAAAGAGTTCCACATTCAGTCATGGAGAAATGTCAGAGAAGGAGAGGCATTCATGCCGGAGAAGTGGGATCATGTCACAGAAATTTCCAGAGTCCTGCTCTATGGAAATGTAGTCTAAGTCCTTTAAAAATGGTTTTTAACGTAAAAAGAAATTAAGATTACTACTCAGAGGCCAAGAGAATTGTTACAATTATTGGGGAGGTAGAAGTTTGTATGCTATATGTTGAGTAGTGGGAGGTGACATTCTTTGGATTAGAATAAAACTGACTAATTCTGCAAAACTATTGGAGTGACTAAAAGACAAAGTAACAAGCATAAAGGTAATAGTGATAACACTCATCCCTGATTGAGTTCTCTTTATGAATCAGCACTATATACATTATCTCTTTTAATCCTTCTAACTACTGTTTGAGGTAGGTACAATTAAGCAATTTTACAGAGCAGAAAGCCAAGACACAGGAATTTAAGTAACTTAACACTCAAAATTACACAGGGTGCAAGTAGTAGAGTTAGAATTCAAGCCTACATTTGTGTGATTTCATACCTTGTATTCTTAAAATTGCTATGTCCTATCTCTTCTAGAAAATGACACAAAGGCAAGGGAAGACTCTTGCATTAAAGAACAAATTCCGTGTTAGAAAAATCTCTCATATTAGAAAAAACTAAAAACTGGCCACCTGATGTCAGGGGTGGGATGGAGTTGAGACATAAGAGTGAATCCTGAGGGGTGACTTTAGTTAGAATGGAATCCAGCCTCGAATTCCCAAATGATAGGGATGACCTGGAAACCTAAAGATTCTCTTCTATTTTTCTCTAATTATTTAATGTGTGGCAGGTGATCTAAGTGTGGTAAGTTGTAAGTTCTTACCTTGGGGGCAAGTGTTCAGTCTGTAATAATAATATTTTTAAAAGACTATTCAACCTTTAATTGATAGAGTCTCATTCCTGTAAGACAAGACATTATGGCCTTGCAGAAACAGAAGTCAGAATACTGACCACAGTTAGTATCAAAGGTCTTTTCAGTTCCCAAAGTACTTGAGTTTTAGTTACATCCTCATATGTACTACACTTGACCTTAGTCAGCTAAAAGGATGAGAAGTGACTATATCCTCATATGTAAAAGACATATTCAGGAAAAGACTCTTAAATTCCTTGGACAACAAATATTTTCTCTTTTGAATAGCTATGACCTTCACCCTTACTTCCAATTCTAAACTTTTAGACCAAACAAGACACAATCAACTCATGATCAAAACCTGCAAACTATGCATATGTAGATTTATGTAAATAGCCATGCAAATCAGGTACCACCACTGGGCTTCTGGGAGGTTGCAAATGGAGCCCTTGGTACAGTAGAGGTCAAATGTCCTTGGCTTAGAGCTCAATTCCACATGCAGATTTTAACAGGACAATGGCAGTCCCTAAACACAGCAGTCTTTAAATGCTGTGATAATTCTACGGTTGAATAGTTTTCCGTCATAATTAGGAAGGGGTGACCTGGTTCAGTGAAAAATGAAGAGCAGAGCAGAATGAAATTGTGCTCTAATATTCCAGTTTATTTAAGTTTGGTACTTATTATTTCCCTATCCCTGCCTTCCTCACTTTTTCACTGTCCATTAAGGGACCTCAGTTGGCATGGAACATTGCTTTCCTATTTCAGCCGCCTTTGACTGGCATATTGAATTTCCCTAACTTAACTAAAAGATGGGACAGCCCAAGGCCACTATCCTTGAAAATGTCCCATGCCTTGAAGCGTGGGTATCTTCCCTGAGATGCTGCACCAATGATGCCAATTAAATTCTCAAAGACTACATGAACAAGAGATTCTTCAGTGACTATTACCACCATTATTACTAACAGCCATGAACTCTTAACTCCAAATAATCAACAAAGACCAAAGGATCTCTCCAAAAAGGCCATTAGACTTTGGAATACCCTTGCGGAGGCTTGCTGGACACTCTTGGGACTAGGCTATTACTAGTTCCTCTGTCCTATGGCGGAGGAACGGGACTATGGAGTACGTGGGTGTGATCCTACTAAATGTTAGACTTTGAGAGATAACAGAAGCCAGAAATGTCCTCCGCCATCCATGTGTGTGTATTGGCTATTCCCTTCACTGCCAGGGTTTTGTCCTCTTCTACTGCAGAATTCAACTGTAAAAGGTAAAAGCTGTCATGAGATTTGGTGAGTCGTGGGAGATGGCCTTCTCAGAATTAGGGTATAATTGACTAATTCTGCAAAACTACTGAATGGACTAAGAGACAAAGTAACAACCATAAAGGTCATATTGGTAATACTCATCCTTGATTAATCTGTCTTTATGAATTAGCACTATACACCTTACCTCATTTAATCCTTCTAACTGCGGCTTCAGGTAGGTGTCATTAAGCCATTTTACAGAGCAAGAAATCGAGGAACAGGGAATTTATGCAACTTACTAATAAAAAATTACATGGGTTATAAGTGGTAGAGTCACAGTTCAAGCCTACAATTGTGTGATTTCAAAGTTAGCTTTTTTTTCTTTTTTTTTTTTTTAGATGGAGTCTTGCTCTGTGGCCCAGGCTGGAGTGCAGTGGCGCGATCTCGGCTCAGTGCAAGCTCCGCCTCCCGGGTTCACCCCATTCTCCTGCCTCAGCCTCCCGAGTAGCTGGGACTACAGGCACCCGCCACCACGCCCAGCTAATTTTTCATATTTTTAGTAGAGATGGAGTTTCACCGTGTTAGCCAGGATGGTCTCCATCTCCTGACCTCATGATCTGCCCGCCTCGGACTCATAAGTGCTGGGATTACAGGCATGACACACAGCGCCTGGACGTTTTTTTTTTTTTTCTTTCTTTCTTTCTTTTTAAGGACAAGGTCACACTCTGTCGCCCAGGCTGGAGTGCAGTGTCACCTTGAATGCTTGGACTCAAGGGATCCTCCTGCTTCAACTTGAGGAGTAGCAGGGACTACAGGTGTGAGTCACTAAACCCAGGTTAAAAGCTTGTATTTTTTTTTATTATTATTCTCTATGTCTTCCAGACAGCGATTCAAAGGAGTCATTTAGAGTAGTCGGACTTTGAACTTCACCAATACTCCCTGACTACCAACAAATCTCATGCAGGGAAATTTGAACAGTTCCCAATGCTGGCCACTCCAAACCTACGGCCACACAGCCCTGCCTCCTTCTCCCCAAGCACTTGGTCCTACAGCTTGACACAGCGAGAATATTCCTGTTCCCTTAACGCATCTCCAGGACCGTGGCCAATGGCAGACACCAGGTCATTAAACCCATTCACAGCTGAATGACTAAAGAGAGGACATGATAGTTTTAATTAATTCTTTGCAATTGAGCCCTGTGTTTCTTGGATAAGATTATTACTTCTGAGTTCCTCTCAATTCCATATCGAAGAAACTCAGATCAAAATGCCAATTTCCTTCCACGAAATGGTCCGGAAAATAAGAGAGATAAAAATCTGAAAGTATTTACAAATATCAATTGTTAAGCGGAGAAAAGGAAATGAGTGAGTTTAGAATTAGCCAAAGTCTGTGAGGAATTTCTGAAAAAACGTAATCTATCAGGATAAAAGCTGTGGTTCTAGTGATGACTAAATTGTGAAAATAAAATTAAAAGGGGGTTGGGGTGGGGATGTAAAAAGTAGAAATTGAAGTTTGCTTTGTTTAGTGCAGAGAGATAAGGATTTGAGGAAAAGGGGGATGGAGTAGGGGAGGTTTCCTTTAAATGAGACAAGAAAAAGTAAACAAGTTATGCCACATACAGAAAGGAGAAATGGACCAATATCCAGCTTTCAATTTGCTGGCTAAGTATTTAGATTGATGCAAAAGTAATTGCGGTTTTTGCCATTACTTTTAATGGCAATTACTTTTGCACCAACTTAATACTTTCGCTTAGACTATAAATAATTCTCACCTGTGGTTATGTATAAACCATGTAAGCAGTACCAATATTTGAAAGAGAAAATTGTTCTCGCCTGTAATTAAAAGATATTATATTCTCAGTCAGCTGTGTTGTCCTAGAATCCATTAATCAAAGAAGCCATTACATCTCTACTTATATTAATTCCATTATTGTATCACGTGAGTTATGTTCAAACATTTATTGCCCAATAATTTTCAGAGAAAAATATAATAACTTGGGTGGAGATATCATTAATGGGAAGAGATTTTTGGCAAGCAAGTTAATGAAATGCATGAACTAACCCTCCAACCCCAATTATAATGAACTTCTCCAAATTCCAGGGCTAATGGGTAAGCTACAAACGCTGCAAATGAGCTTGCTAGATTCGGGCAGCCCTCTGTGAATGTCAATTTAGTCCTAGAGTTTTGCAAGGATAATATCAAGTGAACAAAATCTGGACCTCTGCCTCATCTTCCAAAACATTCAAGCCAATTCTTGTATGCCCATTAATTTTTTAGCAACAACTTCCATTCAATCTCTGGATAAAAAATAATGTTTATATGAAAAAAAATATTTTCTAAAACAGGCAGTAGGGAGTTCCTTTTTAAAATCTCATGTGGTAAAACAATATCTTTCCAAAAATATTTTATAAGGCTTTATAGTTTCTTGTAAGAGAATTTATTATGTATTGCCTTTTATCACTGTGCGTGTCAAACGGCAGAATTATGAGATAAATGGTAATGGTAGTCATGTGATATTTGCTTTAGGAAGCCTGAACAATTGCAAAAAGACACTGTGCTTCCTATCGAATACCTAATACTTGATTCCAGGCTTGAAATGCCAGAGGTTTACTGCAAGTCTGAGACAGAAGAGAGGGATTAAAAATGATAAAATTTGGATTTGGGCACAGCCAATCATAATATCTTAACATCTGACGCGACCTCTGGAGTTACCTGCACCAGATGAGCTCTTCCAGTCAGAGATGAGGTGAGGCCCACAGCTGAGGAATCCAATGGCCCCAGCTTTAGAGATGGGTGGCATCTGCAGGAGAAAGTCTCACAGGTCTACGGGGAGGAGTTTTTATTCTTTAGCAACAGAATACCAGCTGAACATGTTTTATGTAAAATAACGGATGAAATCCCAACCTATAATTGACACAGAATGGAGATGCTTGGGTTGAAGGTGGAGAAGGTGGAGAAGAGGCCCCCATCCACCTGGCACTGCTCTCCAGCTCCCTGCAATTCCTCTGTGGGGAGTTATCAGACACTTAGGTCTCAGGGGAACCGCATGAGTTAGGACTTTTCCGGTTGCAAAGTAAACAATTCGATCTGAGTGAGAATAACATCAAAGAAAATAATGATGGTTATGCTAATAATGGTCTCATGGACCCAGAGGAGCAATGCATGTGGATTTGAGGAAGGGATTACAATTGGGATGGTGGTTATCAGATCTCTCTCTCTCTCTCTTTCTATTTATTTATTTATTTATTTATTTATTTATTTATTTATTTGAGACAGAGTCTCTCTCTGTCACCCAGGCTGGAATGCAGTAGCAGTTCACTGCAACCTCCACCTCCTGGGTTCCAGTGATTCTCCTGCCTCAGCCTCCCGAGTAACTGGGATTACAGATGTGCACCACCACACCCAGCTAATTTTTGTATTTTTAGTAGAAACAGGATTTCACCATGTTGGCCAGGCTGGTCTCGAACTCCTGACCTCAAGTGATCCACCCACCTCAGCCTCCCTAAGTACTGGGATTAGAGGCGTGAGCCACCGCACCTAGCCCTCCCTCTCTTTCTTTAAACACACCTGTGCACTTCTAAATTCCACAGGAAAAGATTCTGATGGGCCCATGTTGGGTAGGGTCCATCAATTACATTGGGGGCTTGGAAGTAGCGTAGAGAGAAGAGGGAGGCCCAGGGTCATATGGCTGGCTGTGATTTAAGTGTCAGTTTCCAGAGAAAAAGAACTGGTCAGGCCCCTAGCAATTTGGAAACTACTGATACACTATGCTGGCAGTACATACATACATACATACTAGAACGTGGCCACACACACATACTAGAACGAGACAGGCCAACTGAGCTACAGGAAGCATAGCTCACTAGTCTGGGCATCTGAGCATGATACAGAGCACCGTGACTCCCAGTGGTCAGTTCAGGACAGGCACTGGTTTTACCATCTGGGGAGCCCACGAGGATCAGGGTAGTATCTAAGACTCCTAGACAGCATGGGAAAGCAGAGAGTCAGTGATACGGTTTGGCTGTGTCCCCCACCCAAATCTCACATTGAATTGTAATAATCTCCATGTGTCAAGGGTGGAGCCAGGTGGAGATAATTGAATCCTGGGGGCAGTTTCCCCCATACTGTTCTCATGGTAGTGAATAAGTCTCACGAGATCTAATGGTTTTTAAATGGGAGTTCCCCTGCACAACCTCTCTCTTGTCTGCCGCAATGTAAGACCTGCCTTTGCTTCTCTTTTGCCTTCCACCATGACTGTGGGGCCTCCCCAGCCATGCTGAACTGTGAGCCAGTTAAACCTCTTTCCTTTATAGATTACCCAGTCTTGGTATGTCTTCATTAGCGGCCTGAGAACGAACTAATGCAGTCAGCAACAGAGAGCTCTGGAAGCACATTACTAGGCCCAAATGGTCAGCTAAGGTGCAGAGTCTGAGGTCCAGTTCTGCTGACAAAGGAAAAGCAGGCCCCCATCTGGGAAGAACTGGAAACCAGGAAAGTGTTCTTTAAATAAATAGAAATTGAAGGAGACAGAAGCCTGATTCTTACCCTAATTGAGCTCTGGGGTCAGGGGAAAGAAGCAACAAGATTATTGGGACAGTGAATCCCATGAGCTACCAACCTATGCCTTCCCAATCTCCTACCAGAGCAAGATTGCCTTCTGCTGTCTGGGTGTGAGTGCTAGGGGAGCCCGCAGGAAGAGGGGAATTTCCTATGGGGATGTGGCCTCTGCTAGAAGACCACAGGATCAAAGGGGTCATTAGAGCTTCTGCTTGCTCTGAATGGTATTTGTGGAGGGAATGTGCCTTACGTTCTCTCTTGCACAGTGGCGGTGTCTCCCTTGACCCTTCCTAACAAATACAGTGGGTGACCCATGAGACGAGAAAACTATCAGGCATCAGTAACACGCAAGGCCTGGGCCAAAATAAAGAGTTATCTGTTGAAAATGAACTAACACAATTGGTAGATACTTTCCATGCTAGCCCTTTTGTAGTCTCAGGGTTTATTAAAATCTTATCTTATCTTTTCTTTCCTTTCCTTTCCTTTCCTTTTTTTTTCTTTTCTTCCTTCCTTCCTCTCTCTCTCTCTTTTCTTTCTTTCTTTTTCTTTCTTTCCCTCCCTCCCTCCCTCTTTCTTTCTTTCTTTCTCTCTCTCTCTTTCTTTCTTCTTTCTCCCTTCCTCCCTTCCTCCCTTTCTCTCTTTCTTTCTTTCAGCCTGGGTCTCATTCTGTCACCCAGGCTGTAGTGCAGTGTCATAATCATGGCTCACTGCAACCTGGAACTCCTGGGCTCAAGGGATCCTCTCTCAGTCTCCTGAGTAGCTGGGACTACAGGCGCATGCCACCACATCGGGCTAATTTTTTAATTTCTTTGTAGAACTGGGTCTCACTGTATTACCCAAGCTGTTCTGGCTTGGCCTCAGGTGATCCTCCCACCTCGGCCTCCCACAATACTGGGATTACAGGCATGAGCCACCAAGCCTGGCCAGTTTACAAAGATTTCTAAAGAAAGATCCCAGGAAACAATTTCAAGCATTGCTCCTATACATCACCTTGTGATATTTTTCATGCATAGAAGGAATAATACATTAAGCCTGTCTGCGTCTCAGTGTGGTACATGTTTTACTCATTTGCTTAATTTGCTGAAGATTTTAATGTCACGTGGCTTCAGAGAAGGACATGGAAACACTTAGAAGGACTCAGGGCTTTAACATCAAACGCCCACTTTTGATTCTTCTGCCAAGAAAGAACAAAATATTTGTCACTCGGATAGTTAACCTCTCTTCCATAACACGTTGCATTGGCAAGCTATATGCGATCCCCTTCTCCTCTAAAAAGGATGGTAATCTTTTTGCTTACAAAGATGAGAAACACCAGGAACACCCGTCATTCTCCAACAAATTAGCTTGTCTTGAGACTATTTTTTCATGTAATTTAAGGGTAGATGTCAGAGAAGTGTTTCCCTTTATTGGAAGTAAGGAGCTAAAATTCTAAATGCTGATAAGAAGTGCAGTTTGTAACTCCTTCAGGCATGGGGTCTTTATCTGCCCTGAATTATCTTCTAGTGCCCAGGATTCAGTGCCCAGGGGAGGAATAGACACCTGTGTCTGTGTAACCCAAGGGTGACAGAGCTTAGCATCTTTTTTTTATTTTTTTCAATTCCTTTCTTACATCCAAAGACTCTGGATATCTTACATATAAACCAACCCATATTTTGGATTGGTTTTTCTGACATATTTTGCCCACGCTGGAGTTATACACATGTGCCAATCACCAGCGAAGGGTGATTACTTATTCAGTAGAAAGAGCCTTGAAGAACAGTGGGAAGTAGTTCCGTATAAATGACACATTTTATCTGTTTTTCAAATAATTCATGGAAAATACTGACATAAAGTGCCAATTATTTCTTCCCCATGAATAGGGCTGGCAGTCTTATTGTATACTTTAAAAGTCACTTACAATTTGCTCACATTTCTTAACTCCCCAGGGAAAAGAATGTATTTCCTTTGCTCTAAAGATTAAAGTTCAATTTGACTTCATATTTTGTGGAAGGGATTCTTAAAGGCATTGCATTCTCATATCCTAGATATCATTACAAGCTGTAAATTTGGTGACTGATGTCTACAGGGCAGCCTCCAGAGGCTGCGTGCTAGTTAAAATAATAAAGTGCTCCTTCTCCTTCGCCTCTAGATGCATTCGAGAGAATAGCAGGTGGTCATTGTTTACTGTGCTAAAGTGAGCCACTCCGTTTGAGACAGCTCATTTTGGACCCAAGCTGAATGCCATGCCTGAGTGATCTGACTTCTAACAAAGCCGCCAATAGACTCATTCTGTTGTTTAATTTGAATGAGAATTAGCTGCTGCTTCACGCAAGCTGAAGACCCTGTATTAGAAACTGGTTCTCTAGAAATGTTTATGGAAGCCCAGTGGCTGCAGAATTTTGGAGGGGTGTGAGAATGATCTGATCTTCCACGGAAGCACATCGCATTTCCAACCTCACCATTCCACGTCAGACTCAAGCAGACGTGGCACGGAGAGGCAGTAACATCTTTTGCCATACGTCAGGGCCACTGTGTCACTCAGACTCCCAGGAAACGACACAGACCAGGGAAAACTGGCCCATATATTTTCATTAAAGAAAGAGCATGCAACTGGTTCCCAAACAGTCAGGGTAATTGACACAGACCCCTTCTCCAAGAGCATTGTATTAATATCAGCACGAGCACAGGGCCATGGCTGCTGAAGTTTTAGTCCACAGAGTCAAGAAAGCACAAAATCCAAAAAGCTGGGATTTGCAAGACACTATTCCCAAAAGCAGTCTCCCTGATAGGTTTGCACAAAACTCTTTGGGGTAGACAGTAACTGTACCCCTGACACTCTGGCAGGTCCAGCCACAGGCAATATAGAACATTCTAGCCTTCATCTTAGAACATGCATTTTAATAATGTGACCTGGAGAATCTGAGTTCAACATAGAGAGTGTCTGAACACTTTAGAAGTGATTTATCAGGGCCTTAGTATAACAATCGAGGCCCAGGCAGAAACAAACTGCCTGCTTCTAACGACTCCTTTTCGAAGGGCCAGTTTGTTTTTATATATTTCTTTGTGATATTGCTCTGAATCTGTGTCTCCATTCAGAAACCCATCCAGTATCTATTTTTTTCAAAAAGAAGGTGGAACATTCGTCTAAGATCAGATGAGCATGATGGAGGACACAAACATGATGATTGAAACATAATCAAGATATTAATGCAATCGGTACCGTTTTTAGAAGAAAAAAACCGATGCGATATTTCAGGGTCACCATGGCAATCCTTATTTGCTTATTAATTTGTTACTACTTTAAAGTTTTCCTCTTGGCTCATTCAATGTAGCCTGGCAAACATCGATACCTTGTTTCTCATGGTGTTTATTTGCTCATTCCATGATTTTTACCAATGATGCTGGGCATTTTCAAGATTCAGTCTAACAATGTACATGGACAGCCTTAGTCTCCTCTGGGATTTTCTGCCTGGGATGATGCAATTTCCAGGAGCTCATTACACCGTAAAGGAGACACACGCCCCTTTTCTTAGGAAACAATCCTCTGTCTGTTGGAGGTCTCTTGCTCTCCAGTTTAAAAAGCTTTAACTGTGCTTTAAGACTTTGTCATTCAATTCTTATTTATTCTTATTAATCTCCTTGGGATTCTTACATTAGGTGTACAATAATCCTGTTAAGCCCTCAAGACTTCTAAATGGGTGGCAGTTCTGGCTAACAGATTGAAATATTCCTTGCATTTTCTGGAAACACCCTATCTTGTTTTATGATCGCCATTTTCTGGGAGTCCCAGCTAATTTAGAAAGTGGGGAAAAGAAAACATTTGCTGAATCTCAGCTGAGAACAACACAAAGATGATCATCCTAGAGAAAGTACAAAATATACAAAAATAATACAAAAGGCAGGTTTCTCTCCTTCAAAAAGAAAGTCCCCGTTTATTCTTTCCCAGTGAAGTGTCTGACTTCTGAACTCTCTGACTACTCCCAGGCAGTTTGATGTAGTTCTCTTTTCATTGTTGTGGATACAATGGTGAGCCTTGGATAACGGTGTGCCTCACAGACCAGGCAGGAAGTGAGAACCTGAAATCCGCAGAAGCAGGGTTTTTAGAAAGCGGTAGAATCTTAACAGGCGAGAAGTCAAAAGTCAGAATGCAAGGGTATCAAGGTGAAATAAGACAGAGGTTCAGCAACCTGGAAAGAACACAGGAATCCAATGCCACGAGTTCCCAGGTCAAAGAAAGACAGAGGGTCAGCAAGCTATTGGGTATCTAGGACTCCACTCATGAGACACGTGGAACGGAGCTTGTAATTCAGCCTCTGTGAAAAAGCCCTTGACGTGGTTTCTCCTGCGGAAGGAGTCATTCTCATTGTATTTGCAGCCCAGGCTCTGAAAATAAGGGTTGATGATGATGGGAATATAATAGAATGCTAATCTGGGTGTGGTGGCTCGCGCCTGTAATCCCAGCATTTTGGGAGGCTGAGGTGGGTGGATCACCTGAGATCAGGAGTTTGAGACCAACCTGGCCAACATGGTAAAACCCCATCTCTACTAAAAATACAGAATTAGCCAGGTGTGGTGGCGGGTGCCTGTAATCCCAGCTACTTGGGAGGCTAAAGCAGGAAAATCACTTGAACCCGGGAGTCAGAGGTTGTAGTGAGCTGAGATTGCACCATTGTACTCCAGCCTGGGCAATAAGAGTAAAACTCAGTCTCAAAAAAAAACAAAAAAAAAGAATGCCAAAAGGGCTCTATTGAAAACGTATATTTCTTACAACCTCCACTACTTAATATAGACCCCCTTCCTGTATTTGTTCATTTTTTAAAATTCCCAGAATAGATTACTGCAAAGTTTTCAACTTTCAGAGATCTTTAAGGCCATCTGGAAGCTTTGGATATAAGACATATCTAATCTTAAAGCACTTCACCCACATTAGCACATGAAGTTCTGCTGTGGAAATTACTCGGTTCCTTCTGAGATTCAAGGAACAGGTTAATTCCATTGCCTTTATCTGAAAAAAATGACTCCTTCCTCTCTAGAGCTTTCCCTGGCAATGACCAATATCACAAGAACAGAGCCCTTCTCAAACAGCATTGCATCAGCACGAGCACAGGGCCACGGCTGCTGAAGTTTCAGTCCAGGGAGTCAAGAAAACACAAAATACAAAAAACCTTGGATTTGCAACACATTATTCTCAAAAGTAGCCTCCTGGATTCGTTTGCATAAGACTCTTTGGGATGGACAGTGAGTGCGGTCTGGACACTTGCAAGTCCAGCCATGGGCAACATAGAACATCCTAGCCTTGTACCCTAGAACATGTATTTTTATAATGTGATCTGGAGAATATGAGTTCAATACACAGTGTGGGAAAGTGGGAGCTAAGAGAGGAAGGAGAATAGGGTGGAACTCAAAAGCAAGACTTAGATGGTCATGGAGAAAGCTAAAATTTTAGCAATATAAGTACAGAAAAAAAATAGACAATAATACATGTATGTATCTTTTCCAACAGTTTCTGGGTGTTTACAGTGTACCAAGCCACTGTGTATCTGACCAGATACCAAAGAGATTTGGTAAGAAAAATACTGATGGCCTCTAACCATCTCTGCATTGAGAGAGCAAGGAAGTTTTGGGAGAAGCCAAGATATCTAGGAAATGATCCAGACAGGTTTGGAAAGATAGTCCTTTCAGACACAGCACTTCAAGAAGTACATATTAAGATGGCAAAGATTGAAGTCTGAGTTTCAGTTTCAGTTTTAGAATTTTCAGTGTCTCTAAATTTTACTGGCTCCCTGTTTCTACCTCCATAGACAGGATGCTTTGTTAACCCTGGGGGAAGGACATCATTGTCCTGCAGGCTGCTGGGTGTTGTTATGAATGCAGGAGCCAGCAGGGGATGGTACAGAGGATACAGAGGCCAACTCTGCCTAAGAGCTCAAAGCAACTTCACAAACATTTGAGCTGGGCCTTGAACAGTGAGCACAACTTCTTCACGCAAACAGAGAAAGTAAGTTGGCTATTTCTGGCAGTGAATAGAGAAAATAGCATTTATCAAGGTCCTGAAGAATTCATGCTTTCATCCATTTATTCAACAAATATTTAGTGATAATTTATTAATAAACAAATTATTAGTTGCTATTAGTTATATTGATTATTAGTATTATTAACTGACACTGTTGTAGGCACTGGACTACAGCAATAAATAAGACACACCACGTCTCTGTCCTCAAACTCTACAATCCAGTGGCAGGGAATGAGGGAAACTGAGGTAAGGTTATGCAAAGTGAACCAGAGATTGTGCACAAAAGGATGATGCTCCGGCCGGACACGGTGGCTCACGCCTGTAATTCCAGCACTTTGGGAGGCCAAGGCAGGGAATAATGAGATCAGGAGTTTGAGACCAGCCTGGCCAACATAGTGAAACCCCGTCTCTACTAAAAATACAAAAAAAAAAAAAAATTAGCTGGTCATGGTGTGTCCAGATTTGGTGGGTTCTTGGTCTCACTGACTTCAAGAATGAAGCCCCAGACCCTCACGGTGAGTGTTACAGTTCTTAAAGATGGTGTGTCCCGAGTTTGTTCCTTCAGACGTTCAGATGTGTCTGGAGCTTCTTCCTACTGGTGGCTTCGTGGTTTCACTGACAGGAGTGAAGCTGCAGACCTTCATGGTGTTACAGCTCTTAAAGGCAGTGTGTCTGGAGTTGTTTGTTCTTCCCAGTGGGTTCGTGGTCTCCTTGGCTTCAGGAGTGAAGCTGCAGACCTTCGTGGTGAGTGTGACAGCTCATAAAGGCAGTGTGGACCCAAAGAGTGAGCAGTTGCAAGATTTATTGCAAAGAGCAAAAGAACAAAGCTTCCGCCACGCAGAAGGAGACCCAAACTGGTTGCCGCTGGCTGACGCCTGCAGTCTGCTTTTACTTATCTGGCCCCACCCACATCCTGCTGATTGGTCCATTTTACAGAGAGCTGATTGGTCCTTTTTGACAGTACCCATTGGTGCATTTACAATCCTTGAGCTACACACAGAGTCACAGAGTGCTAGTTAGCTAGATACAGAGTTAGCTAGATACAGAGTACCAATTGGTGTATTTACAAACCCTGAGCTAGACACAGAGTGCTGATTGGTGCGTTTACAATCCTTGAGCTAGACACAGAGTCACAGAGTGCTAGTCCTTCAAGTCCCCACTAGGTTAGCTACATATTCACAAACCTCGAGCTAGACACAGAGTACTGATTGGTGTATTTACAAACCCTGAGCTAGTCACAGAGTACTGATTGGTGTGTTTACAATCCTTGAGCTAGACACAGAGTCACAGAGTGCTAGTCCTCCAAGTCTCCACTAGGTTAGCTAGATACAGAGTACCAGTTGGTGTATTCGCAAACCCTTAGCTAGACACAGAGTGCTGATTGGTGCATTTATAATCCTTGAGCTAGACACAGAGTGCTAGACGGAAAAGTTCTCCAAGTCCCCACTAGGTTAGCTAAACACAGAGTGCTGATTGGTGCATTCACAAACCCTGAGCTAGACACAGAGTGCTGATTGGTGCACATACGATCCTCCAGCTAGATATGAAAGTTCTCCAAGTCCCCACCCAGTTCAGGAGCTCAGCTGGCTTCACCTAGCGGATCCCGCACTGGGGCTGCAGGCGGAGCTGCCCACCAGTCCCCAGCCATGCCTGCACTCCCCAGCCATGCCTGCACTCCTCAGCCCTTGGGCTGTAGATGGGACCAGGCACCACGGAGCAGGGGGCGGAACCGTCAGGGAGGCTCAGGCCGCGCGGGAGCCCACCGCAGGGGGAGAGCTCAGAAGTGGCAGGCTGCAGGTCCCCAGCCCTGCCCCGCCAGGAGGCAGCTAAGGCCCAACAAGAATTTGAGTACTGTGCCTGGGGGCCGGCACTGCTGAGGGACCCAGTGCAACCTCAGCAGCTACTGGACCGGATGCTAAGCCCCTCACTGCCCACCGCTGGCGGCCCCTCAGTGTGCGGGGCCGCAGAGCCCGCACCCTCCGGAACTCACACTGGCCCAGGAGTGCAGCCCCAGTTACCTCCCAGGCCTCTCCCTCCACACCTCCCCACAAGCAGAGGGAGGAGCCTCCAACCTCAGCCAGCCCAGAGAGGGGTTCCCACGGTGCCAGGGCGGGCTGAAGGGCTCCTCAAGCACCACCAGAGTAGAAGCCCAGGCCGGAGGCAGAGGAGGAACTGAAAGTGAGGGCTGCTAGCACATTGTCACCTCTCAATGGTGGCAGGTGCCTATAATCGCAGCTACTCAAGAAGTTGAGCAGGAGAATCACTTGAACCTGGGAGGCGGAGGATGCAGTGAGCCAAGATCATGCCACTGCACTCAAGCCAGAGCAACAGACCGAGACTCCATCACAAAACAAAACAAAACAAAACAAACAAAGATGATGCTCCATGGATGGCTGGAACCAGAAATAGGTAAGGATGAGATCCAAAGTGGTACTGAAGACATTTCAGATTTATTAACTACACACAAAGAGTAGTTGGGGCTTTTGAGGTTTTCTGTTTATCCATTCAGAAATATTTACTGAACACTTGATGTTTCTGACGCTGTTCTAAAATCTTCGCATGCATATTTCCATGGCAATCTGGCAAGGTAAGAACTATTTCATTATCATTTTACAATACATACCAAGAAATGAGCACTGAAAGGCATGAGTACGATGCCTAAGGTTGTATGATAATAATGAGTATATCTTGGATTTGAACCCAGCTCAGGCTAACTCCAAAGCCCTTTCTCATTTTACTACATCAGTGCATCACACCAGACTGGACATAGCAGAATTTATTGGGGGAGGGACCCATGTATCAGTATTAATTTTTCTATTTATTTATTTATTTTAATAGAGATGGGGTCTCACTATGTTGTCCAGGCTGGTCATGAACTCTGAGCCTCAAGCAACTCTCCCACCTAGGCCTCCCAGAGTGCTGAGATTACAAGCATGAGCTACCACATCTAGCTTCAGTATTTAATTTTATTTTTGAGACAGGATCTGACTCTGTCACCCAGGCTGGAATGCAGTGGGGAAATCTCGGCTCACTGCAACCTATGCCTCCCGGGTTCAAGCGATCCACCCACCTCAGCCTCCTGAGTAGCTGGGACTACAGGCGCACACCACTGCACCTGGCTAAATTTTGTATTTTTTGTAGAGACAGGATTTCACCATGTTATCCAGGCTGATCTTGAACTCCTAGGCTCAAGCAACCCTTCTGCCCCAGAGTCCCAAAGTGCTGGGATTACAGGTATAAGCCCCTGCACCTGGCTCAACTTTAATATTTTTAAAAAGATCTCTAGCTAGTTCCAGTGTGCACCTAGGCCAGGGAATAGTTGCCCTATTTAAAAAACAAAACACAAGCAAAACAAAACCCTCAGGATAACTACCTACTGATTTAAAATATAAGTTGGCATTCATTAGCATCTTGCTTATTTTACTCATGTAAAGATTTGCTTGGATACCCAAGTTGATGGGAAAAAGGGGTTCCATGTAATTGAAAAACCTAGACAGTAGTCAACATGCAGGCAGCGTGCTCATTCCTCCCCTGACATTCAACACTAGGTTGAGATCACATAGATACATTGGATAACACCATCTTTTATTGTTATTTTATTGCTATGTGATCTCCTGAACTGTGTTCCTCCAACTCAGAATTTAAAAAGAAACATTTCTGGGTTCTGCCTAGTAAAACATAAATCTTAGAAAATCAAATCCCAACTAGAGAAATCTGGTTTGGATCAGAGTAACTAAATCATTAATCTGGATCTTTCTCCAAAACTGGAATCCACCCAAATCCAATCCATGATATATATGAAAGAGGCCAGATATTTAGATGGACATTAATTCTTTCTTTTTGTTGATGTGTTTGTGCTGACAGAAGAGTCAGAGACCAAAGGCAGAATACCCAAAGACTGTGTTTGGGTATTTTTAGCCTGATTAAACTAAGGAATGATTTAAAACTATTTCAAACAGCTCTTCCCACAGAATTCTGCAAATCTTCCAGCCTGCTTTCTGGACCAGAGAAGCTTGGCTAAAGGAGCTGGACATCGGGGAACCCCTCCCATTTGGATTGAGCCTCCAACATTCAGAGGTTGCACCCCATCAGTCTAAACAACATTTTTTTTTTGATAGAAACACAGACCACAGAGGGGAATTGTCTCTTTGTACTTAGATGGGAATTCCTAGCAGTTCTCATGAACCACTTGAAGACATTAAAAATCACGCCACATTGACCAACCGTCTGTTTACCTCTTGAAGAACTCTCTCAGGTGACAGCAATCACAGGCAGGTTCTGAATCACAGGCTGATGTTAACATGTACCAAGGCTATACCCC
The DNA here is from genome assembly GCF_049350105.2 of Macaca mulatta. Taxonomy (NCBI): domain Eukaryota; kingdom Metazoa; phylum Chordata; class Mammalia; order Primates; family Cercopithecidae; genus Macaca; species Macaca mulatta. The sequence continues at coordinate 34,884,443 of NC_133414.1, forward strand.
CTGGAAAAGCCTATTTCCAGCCTTCTGAGCCTACTTCATTACCACCCTGGCTTTCCTGGCTCCTATGGCCAGGGTGGAGGGAGGGACAGGGGTAGTGGGGGATCTGGGAAGCTTGGTTAGCTAGAAGTTCCTGCCTTGTTACAGCACTAATCCTACAATTTCTCCATTGCATTTCTGGACTGATAAGCAATTTTGATGCCAATAAGGCAGAAACACAATCACTCTCCTGGATCCTTGTATTTTGCAGGGTAACTTGGATAATACACCCCATCTCGGCACCTCTGTGAGTCTAACTCATCTCCTCTGCCCAGAGGAGAAACAAGGACTCCTTGGACAAATGGTGTGCATTTCATCGCCAATGAATCGGGCATTTCTGCAGGTTCTGTGAAGCTTATTTAGTGACATTCCCCAAAACCTGTGCTCAGAGAAGTTCCTTCTTCTCTGACTTTAGGTAGAGTCTGAGATTCATTTCAGTAATTTGGCTAACATGTAAAATGTCTCACATGTGAAAGAGAATCAAAATAACTTGAGTATAACAACAGACAAACAAAAACCATACTTGACCAAGACTTCTTGTATCTTTTTCTGCTCTGGGACTCTCCAAGCACTGTTCACAAATGCAGTGTACGTGGAAATCTATGGTATTGTTATGAACTGTCAGTGATGGTGCATATTAAAATCCAGTTTTAGTTAATATTCACTCATAGCCTTTGCTTGTTAATATTTACACACTTGGCTTAGAAGCTAAAAAGGCTAGGCCAGGTGCAGTGGCTCACGCCTGTAATCCCAACACTTTGGGAGGCCGAGGGGGGCAGATCACGAGGTCAGGAGATGAAGACCATCCTGGCTAATACAGTGAAACCCCATCTCTACTAAAAATACAAAAATATATATATATATATATATTAGCCGGGACTAGTGGCGGGTGCCTGTAGTCCCAGCTACTCAGGAGGCTGAGGCAGGAGGATGGTATGAACCTGGGAGGTGGAGTTTGCAGTGAGCCGAGATCGCGCCACTGCACTCCAGCCTGGGTGACAGAGTGAGATTCCATCTCAAAATAAAAAAAGAAGATGGAAAGTCTCGACAGAATTCTACAGAAAGAAACTCGACCCATCCAATCATGATGTTAGCAATGTGTTGTCTCTAATCAAATTACCTGATTACCTAGGTAACAGGAGGCCTTAGCAGTCACCCCTGGCATGCGTGGACCACTTTGCTGACAACCCTTTTGTGGCTATGAATTCATATAATTCATACAGTATTTGGTTAAATGGTGACACAAAATTGATCCCTAGTGCCACATTCAATGGATTTTTCTCATTTCTAAATGGGCATTCCACACTGAAAACTTGCATGCCAGTTGCCCATACAGAATGCTCTTTTTTTCTTTAAGAAAGGAAAATAGTCATTTTCGTTTGAATCAGAGTGGACAACCTCACATGGGGCAGGAAAGTCTAACCAGAGATTTCAACTGAGGTGTCTGAAGTGTAACTTGCTAGATACCTTTGTAATTATCAGACATTCTATCTGCTACACTTAAGGTGGAGGGATTAAGCCTGCATTTTCAGGAATGAGACTCCAGCTTTTAAACCTAGCTTATTATTTTATGTATTTGGGCAAATTAGCCTCTCAAAACCTTAGTTACTTCATTTTAAAAAGAATTATACTGTAATCCCAGCACTTTGGGAGGTTGAGGTAGGTGGATCACCTGAGGTCAGGAGTTCGAGACCATTCTGGCCAACATGATAAAAACTCATCTCTACTAAAAATACAAAAATTAGCCAGGCGTGGTGGCACATGCCTGTAGTCCCAGCTACTCGGGAAGCTGAGGCACAAGAATCACTTGAACCTGGGAGGTAGAGGTTGCAGTGAGCTGAGATCACACCACTGTACTCCAGCCTGAGCGACAGAGTGAGACACTGTCTCAAAAAAAAGTAAAAAATAAAAATAATTATAAAATAGAACTTGCTGTAAGGCTTAGGCAAGATAAACTCTGTCAAGTGACTCGCATTCTATGCATTGCACAAGTGGTAAATTTGATTCAATAAACTATCTATTGTTATCACTTTATTATTACTAAATGTGCTTAATCTTGAGAGGCTGCGGTAAAACTCAGTGGCATTTCTAGTATTAAAGCTGGTTTCAAAAGGAAACTTCTCCATTTGCATTATGACATTTAAAGTTGTTTCTCTGAGGCTTTGGGAAGATCTCCAAGTTCTCCTAACACAACAGAGATCATTTTTATATTCCCTGTAACACCTACGTGGTTAGAGGGCAAGAACTGGGGATCTTTATTATTCCAGAGTCTGTCCAAGTGATGTCAAGGATCCTGAGTTGGGACAAGAAAGTAGGGTTAGGCACCCCACATCCTACTGCTATATTTTGGGCTTTGGGGCCGTTGGTCTGCTCAGGGTTTGCCCGGGCTGCGAAGTAGTGCTGGCTCATGACTCTAATGACTGTATTAACCATGTCCTCCTCCTTCCATCTCAAGGTTGCCCACTGGAAATTGTGAATGCCGGGACTCTGCATTTCACAGTTAGTGGATCTGGCTAAATAGATGGATTAAGTGGGCTTAACTGATTTTTCCCCAAGTTATGACTTGGGGTAAATAGGCAAGAATGAGTTTGTAGTGAAAAATCAACTTACCACTGTCAACATGAGATAAGAAATCTAAAAGATTGTCATTGTTCACTAAACAAGACTTCAGCCGAACTCCCTCTAAAAAGCAACAAACTGTGATTAGAGGAGTCCTAAAGGATGATATGAGCTAAGATAAAAGAGCTAAGACATGTTCTATTTGAAACATTTGGGTCTTTCTGGGCAAGAGACATACTCTCATCTTGATAGTGTCTCCTTTCCTTTTCAGTTTTTATTTATTATAAACAAAGATTATCCCCAGACTTGAATCTGTTTTGCCAGGATACTCCCCTCAGACATTTTGTCCTTTTCCATTGCTTCCCTTCTCTTTTATTTTTTTAAACCATAGGTATGTAATAGAAATTTCCTTCCTAAAAGTAATTGATTTATTTGTGCTGACATCATCAAAGTGTCTCAACATGAATTTGATTTCATGTCCAAGATGTTTAAGAATACATATTTCTTACCCTTAAAAACAGAAAGTCATTTTTTTTTCTTTTAGTAAAGGAACTCATCATCCCTGAAAAACTTGGGCTCTGTTCAAAATTCCCAACATGTGACTCTGAGGATCATCTAAAAGAGTCTCTCCTTGTCTTTCACCATAACGTTCCCACGGTAAACTCACTAAAAACAGAAATGCTCAATATGTAAGATAAAAACCCTGTCCATTTGACCCACGTTCGAAATGTTTCAGTGTGTCCAGAACACATCTGGACCAAGGTGGGTTGTTTTTTCCTCCTTAAAAAAAAAAAGAAAAAAAAAAAAAACCCTCATTCGTTTATGTCTTTATATCTTAAACAAAATGAATTAATGGTTTTTAAACCCTTGGAGCACTAAAAAAGGAAAGTGCTTTCAGTCTGACAACTTCAATGATAAGTTGCAGCCCAATGTGTTTTGAAAAGGACCAAACACAAATCCATCTCCAATAGGGAGTTTTAATTGGAAGCCACACTGACCCTTAACTCCAGTGTTCATGCCATGCAGCTTTTGATAATGAAGACTGACAAATTGTCTTCATTGGATGTAGACTTTCAATGTACTCCTCCCATGGCCTTGGACGCACCAGGCATTGAGAAGGAGACATGCATTTCCCATGTGTGGGAGGACAACAGAGGTGCACTCCAAGCTACTGGACAACATCCCCCTCCATGGGGGAAGCAGGTGCCTGAAGAAGAAAGGGTGCTGGGAGAGAACCACACGTATCCGAGCAGTGGGAAGCCCAGGGAAACACCTCTGAAGTTAAAAAGAAAGAGGATGTCAGGGGAGAGAGAAAGAAAAGAAACCATCTTTCTCATGGAGAATTCCATCTGCTTGTGGCCTGTTTGGGAACTAAGTTATACAATGTTCTTGGGCTTCCTAAGATTGATGTGGGAGGGGTTGCAGATCTCATGCAGAGCTCTGATGAATTTTTTTTTTTTCTGAAGAACAGCAAACCAGAAAACAACGGGAGTTTGTAGCTTAGAGAGTGCTGTTGAGCAGAGATTGTGATATTGAGACCATTCCAGGAGAGGAAGTTTTAAGGCCAAAATTAAAATAGCACATTTGTTCCTTGCAATTTGACTTCAGAATCCCCCAAGGCTCCTTCCTTGAGAAGCCTTATTTTTCATCTGAGAGATGTTGTGCACCATATGGATTTTTTTTTTTTTTTGGTTTACATTCTGTGTTTGCCAAGAATGTCTTATGAGACACAGTACCTCATTTTCCATGGGTGTCCCAAGAGATATCAGGTACCTTCAGAGCTCTCTGTATTTGCTCTGGTAAATGTAAACATGCAGAATAAAACAACACTATTTAGCAAATAAAATGATACTCTCATAACTTTTAAGCTGTGCAAATCATAATTACTGCAATCTCAATAATTATTATCACTTAATGTTGAAAGAGCACCAACCTTCATTTAGAAGCAAATTAAAATTGGAACCCAGCCTTGACATTCATCTATTAAGACTCAGAGCCTCAACAGAAGGCATATACATGTTTGAACATTTTGGCTTAATTTACAGGTGAATTCAATCAATGTGTCAGTTCCCACTGAACTTTCAAGTTGATTGACTACATCGATTGAATATTGTGTTGTCAGCTTGGAGACTTAGCATTGCATCAACATGGAAGTAAGGAGTTAGCTATGGGACTCAGACCTCAGTGAGAAAGGAGAAATCTAGAGTAGCTGAGTATCATTCTCTTTGGAATTCTCCACATTTGTTGCTGGTATGGTGTTGGCAACCCTCGAAAGACTGAATTCATTAAAGTGGACTTACAGTGGAGCTGTAGAAGTGTTGAATTTAAGGGGAACACAGTCAACCTTCTACTGACAAGCTCCTTTAGACTTCTTTGGCTTCACTTTTTTATTGCTGGCAGTCTTGGAATAACAGACTGCCTCCTGATCTTTCAGCATCTTCTCTGTAGTTCCTCAGGCTTACTGGGTACTGTGATTTCAATCTGGAAGACTCTCCATTGCCTGGATCTTGGTTAGCTAAGAAACCGCCTTCTTTTCACCTCCTAAACAGTCTTAAGACTGAGAACAATTATTCTTGCTGTCTGATTTTATCTGCTGAATCATGAAAATCTTATCCAGGGCTCAAAATACATCCACAGTGACAGAATAGAGAGAAGGGACAGAACTCCCGGCCCTTTGACGATCTTGCATTTTGTTCACTTAGGGGTTGTATTTGTTTGTTTTTGAAATTTGTACTTGGAGTACTCTAGTCTACATGTTTCTTGAAGAATATTCCAGGAAATATCGAATATATATGTATACATATATATATATATGCCAAAAACTTTTAAATATGACTTATGTAAATAAAAAGTATAAATTGTCTTATAAAAATATTCACAGCATGTTGCTAAAGTACCCCCCCCAAAAAAAAAACTATTGTATTTAGCACAATAACTAAAAGAAGTACAACTGCCCCTTGAACAATGCATGGGTTGGAACACCAACCCCCAACTCAGTCAAAAATTTGTGTCTAACTTTATTTATTTATTTTTTTTTGAGACAGAGTCTCACTCTGTTGCCCAGGCTGGAGTGCAGTGGCGCAATATCTGCTCACTGCAAGCTCTGCCTCCTGGGTTCATGCCATTCTCCTGCCTCAGCCTCCCGAGTAGCTGGGACTACAAGTACCCGCCACCATGCCCGGCTAATTTTTTATAATTTTTAGTAGAGACAGGGTTTCACCATGTTAGCCAGGATGGTCTCAATCTCCTGACTTCGTGATCTGCCTGTCTCGGCCTCCCAAAGTGCTGGGATTACAGACATGAGCCACTGTGCCCGGCTCCCCCCTTCCTTTTTTTTTTGATGGAGTCTTGCTCAGTTGCCCAGATTGGAGTACAGTGGTGCAACCTTGGCTCACTGCAACCTCCGCCTCCCAGGTTCAAGAAATTCTCCTGCCTCAGCCTCCCAAGTAACTGGGATTACAGGTATGTGCCACCACACCCACCTATTTTTTTTTGTATTTTTAGCAGAGACGGGATTTCACCATGTTGGCCAGGCTGGTCTTGAACTCCTGACCTCAAGTGAACTGCCCCCCGGGCCTCCTAAAGTGCTGGGATTACAGATGTGAGCTATCGCGCCCAGCCAAAAATTTGTGTATAATTTTGGCTCCCCAAAATGTAACTGATAGCCAACTGTTATTGGTAGTAGCTTTACCAATAATATAAACAGTTAAATAACATGTATTCTGTATGTTATATGTAATCTATACTGTATTCCTACAAAAATAAAATGAACTAGAGGAAAGAAAATAACATTAAGAAAATCATAAGGAAGAGAAAACATATTCACAATTTGTTAAATGAAGGCCTTCATCCTCAGTGTCTTCATGTTGAGTAGGCTGAGGAGGAGGAAGAGGAGGAGTTGGTCTTGCTGTCTCAGGGGTGGCAGAGGTAGAAGAAAATCGATGCATAAGTGGATCCACATGTAAGTGGACCCATGTAGTTCAAATCTGTGTTGCTGAAGGATCAACTGTAAAGAGAACAAGGGAACACAACCACAACAACAGCTTAGCCAAACTGAACGTGTGCCTTGAAAAGTTTTGCGGCAAGCTGTCTCCCCCAATATTCTACAGTAACTAACTTTGTCCATTCCATTTCTGTTTCTAATTTCTTGGCTTTTGTAATTACTAGTTTCATTATGCTCAGAAAGGATGGTCAGGTAGACAGACACCTGGTAAAAATGATGCCTCAAACTGAAGGGACTAATAAGTGGTAAAGTTCTAGAAGGTAATCATTGTCACTTTTTGAGCATGAACTGTGCTCCAGACACCGTAGCAAATGTTGTATATATTTTAACTCAATTAATCGTCACCATAGAGCATGGTTTGGGGCATCAGACAGAGCTTGCATCCATATCTTAGCTTTGCCATGTAACTGCTTGCACAAATGTAGAAAAGTAACTTAAACCTCTCCAGTCTCTGTTTGTTCAACTGTCATCAGGTCCTGAAGAGCATCTGACAATTTCTTAAGGTGACTCTACAAAGGAGCAATGAAGCACGTTGAATTTCTGCTTATGATATTATACAGTGTATGAATTCCGTTTGCCACCAGGGCTTGCCTTCGCCTTCACAGTCATCTTTCTACCACCCCAATATGCCCAATTTCTTTCGTCTTTTTGCATGGATCTCATTTCCAAGGCATTGAATCATCTTCACTGTTCTTTCTGAATCATGCTCGAACTTTCCATAATTCATTTTAGGTAAGCTCCAAGCAAAACACAGCTCCCTAATAAGGGCCTGTCTGAAGTTGAGTTAAAGAGAGGGATTAGTATGTGCTTTTTGCATGCCATATACCTATGTTTTAATCCCTAACCCATCGCTGTGAAATAGCTTGCCTTCTATTTCAGATGGAGAAGCTGAGGCGTGAAGATTAATGCTGTGTACTGACATCACACAAATCCAGTAACAATTTAGCATTCCCTGCTCTGATCCAATTTTCATTAAACGCCAATACTCCGTCTCTACTTGTTTTCCTGAAGAAACAAGAGCAACATGTTCCTTGGAAGATTAGAAGGAGAAAGATGCTGGCTTTTTGTTTTATAAGTACATAAATGGTGTTTGAATTTTTTATATAGCTAAGGCTAGATCAGCCTTGGGCAGAGTGCTATAAGTGCAATGATTAGAACCACATTGAAGCAAAACTAAAGTACAAATAGTGTTTTGTAAGTTAAACTATTCCATTCAAGTTTTTGGTGAGGACTGGGCTTTCTGGTTCACTTGAGATTTTTTAAACGAGTATTATCAAAATAACTTAAAACAGAATCAAAGGAAATTAATTCCTTAACCATGTTATTGAAGACCATTTCAGTTGAAAAAGAAGGACAACAAATGAATAGGGCAAAGGATTCTGAGAGAATCTCTGGGCGTGCAATTCCTGTATGATAGACTGCGTCTATCTTCTGCATTCTGATATTGTCTATGCTGCTGCATTAATGTCCATGTATACCTAGTAAAACCCTACTTCCACATTAGAGTTTATTTTGGAAGGAGGAAGATGAAAACAAAAGGTATTCCATTTCATCTACATCTAGGTTATCAGCAGAGGTCTTGGCCTTTTCCTGGTCTTATAAACGTTCTAAGTATGAAGAAGATATCCCCCAAAAGAGAATGATTTCACTGAGACTTCAAAGAAAAGCTCTACACTTGCACAAGCTTTCTTCTGTGTCTCTGTCAGTGTCTTATTAATATTGTTCACCATCATCCAGGTCTGAGTTAAAGGCTTGGCTTTTCCCTTTGGAAATCTGGCTTCAGGACTTTTTTGATGGCATTGCTGTCTGGAAGGCCGAGTTCTGATGGCATTTTCTCTATGTGAGTGAAAGCAGCAGTTTCTTATTTTAGAAGAAGCATTTTTAGGGTTTCATCACATCTGTCAAAGACAAAGCCCTAGAGGTGAAATCCTTCCTCAACGAGCAAGCTCATATCTCCCCATCTCTGGTATCTCAAACTTCCCTTGGAAGATAATAAATGGCAGGTCCTTGAGAAACAGCCTTGTCCTCAGAGAAGCCCAAAGTGCTTTAAGGGTCAGTCGAAAGGCTGAAAGTTCAGCATTCAACTCCTCTGAACACTTTGCCCTTGTGTCCAGCCTTGCAGCCCTGGTGACAGTTAACAGCCGGATTCTTGGTGACGTGGAAACTTGATCACCACTTCAGTGCACGGGCCATCAACTACGTGACCCTGGGGTGAAAGCCACCATGTTATGTTACCTCTCCCCTCAGCCAGGCCAGCCTCCCAAAGCATTGCTTTTCAATTTATATTTATATTCTCCTTCCCTCCTTCCTGTTCTTTCACACGAGGCAGCTGACAATGGTAATAAATGTGGTCGTACTCAAGGATGGGGCTGTGACAGGCTCAATAAGGAGGGGACTGATTTGTTGCTTTGGGGTTGAAAGCTCAGACTCTCATGAAACAAAAATATTATATTCAGGGTAATGATTTATGGCCTTGACTCCTGTTTGATTCAGACCATAAATACTAGCAAACGGTACTTACGGCATCTCTAGAGGACATTAGGAACATGCTCAAGTTTATTTTATACAGCAATTACTGATGGACTATAAGCATGGACATTATTTGAAAGACATTATTTTCTCCCAAATAAGTCCTTGTAGATGATAATGTTCAACAATGATTTTCATACACTCCAACCCAATCCGTGTGACTCGAAAGTGCCCAAAGAAATCCAATGACAGATCAACTAGTTGATGCCAATCGATACTCTGACAAGGATCTCACTTTTTTTTATCCTGTAATAAGCTTCTCAGGCTCGGATGCATGGCCTATGACTAGCCTTATCCCTTCAAAATTTAGAAGCCACAAAATCATCTAGTTGTAAACCTACTGCCTGGGATTGTGATAGGAACCTTGTTCAAATCTCTTTGATTTCCTTGTGTCTAATTTGTTTCGCTGTAAAGCAGGGATACTTCTCCAGGGGGTAGTATGGGCCTTAATCACATCATTTCTATTTTCCTGCCTTTTCTGATGTAGTCTCATCGTTATTCTCACTCTAGAGTAGATCCTGAGTTCTCTCACCCCCTTGACTATTCCAAGGTCTTGAAGCCATGAGAACGTGATACTATTATCCCATTATAACTGAAGCCGGTACCAGCCAGAACATAGAGGAGTGCCTTATTAAAAGAATGTTTCACTTATATTACAAAAAAAAAAATTCAATCCTGAAAGGAATTTATTTGTATTCCCTGTATTTAGTGCTCAGTTAATTAATTTATTTAAAGCACTAAATTACATTTTTCTAAAACAGATTTGATCCCTATGGGGAAAAGAAAAAGACCTCTCTAAAACTTTCTATTGAGTGCTACGAGTTGGATCCAAAAGATGCTATTTGAAATGCTATTGAAAGAAGTCTCGCAGCAGAGAGGGGAATGAATGGCTTAGGGGCTACTTTATATTCATTATTACAGTTGGTAGCCACTTTTCCCTCCTTATCTTATTTGAGAGACTTCCCAGAAGATAGAAACCAATTAACTCTTTATTTTGGCAGTGATCATACTAGGTGTTCTTTTAATGGGTACTATTCTTGCTAAATTATAGATGAGCTTGATAGTAAGACAAATGCCATTATCTGAGTTATTTATTCATGGGATGTCGTCTGCAACATACCCACACTAGTTTTTCGCAAAGTTTGGTATTGATCAATTGCTTTAATCAGTTGTACCAAGGGATGCTAAAAGACTCAGCTATCACAGCTTTGAGTATCAGCATCTCTCTCTGGGTCTCTGCCAGGCTGGGAGTGAAAACTGCGGCTATTTTCAAACTCTTAATAACAAGAATGCTAAGTAGAAGTAAATGGCTCTTTCCATTTAGATGGGTGAATGTTCATCATTCTTCCTCCTTCATACCCATGAACTCGTCACTTTGACAATATCATCATATTTTTGTTCATGCATTTTCTTCCATTGGAATGTTAGCTGGAATGTTTGCAAACATCTAACTTCCTGGCCTCTGTTAATGATACCCACATATCTTTTCAGATTTTGCTTTCAAAGCAAGGAACAAACTCTGCTGGTTCCTCAGAAACACATGGCCAAGACCCTCAGTAGATAATCAGCATTCTGTCTAGAGGCAATTAAAGATGATATAGTTGGGGCTCTATTTTTATTTATACTGTGTAATGAGGCTCCAAATTAAAAAAGTTATATCCTAATCTCCATTAATGTAAGGAGTTGCAGTCTTGTGAGTGCAGCGGTCCATATTAGATGGCAAATTTGTCATTTTTACACTTTCGTTCAGTGCCAAGATTCCGCATTTCCTGAGGACAAGTGCTGATGCGAATAGCAGGAGTTCTACCCCCCTCTCTTTTCGTCCTACTGTGGAAGTGGGTTTCATTTGAGCAATAAGACATGACAGACAGCGCATTTGTGGGCAATTATGTCACACCTTGGGTGGTATCAGAAAGCATAAGGTCAAAGGATGGGGGCTTTAACTTCCTAAGAAATGCAATAATGACCCTGAAATGCACAGCTTGGGTACCTTATTACAATTGTAAGATGGAATACATTAAAATGAAGAAAACAAGGAACAAAGATGAAAGTGGGAATTGGTCGATGGGGGTATGAAATCAATGTCAGGCAATCATAAGTCTTTGTATTTGAATTTCTAAAAGCATTTCCAAATGGTCGTCCCTTCATAAAGCTTTAGTACTTTCTCATGCACAATCAGACACGGATTGTCTACAAAGAGCTTCTAACCAGTTCCTCTATGTTTTTTTAATGAAGTTGGTAAGAATTGGAAGAAGAACCATTTCTTTTTGTTTGAGAAGAAAACTTTGGCAAGGCTGGTGGCTGTCATCTGTACTAGTTTTAGACAGGCCAGAGGTATGGATGGGACAGAACAAGTTGGGGAGGATTAGAACTCTGTGGAGTAAGTAAAGCACTATTGAGTCACTGCTGAGAAATTCAAGGCACTCTATATAAAGACAAGCCCTGTGGTAGGCTGAAAAATGCATCCCTCACAAAGACATCCATATCCTAGTCCCTGGAACTTATGAATGTTACCTTATATGACAATTTAAAAAAAAAACAAAAAGGGTCTTTGCAGATTGATTAAGCAATGATCTTGAGAAGGGGAGATTGTACTCAATTTATATATGAGCCTTAAATGCCATCACATTTCCTTGTAAGAGAGAGCCAGAGGCTGGGTGCAGTGACTCAGGCCTGTAATCCCAGCACTTTGGGAGGCAGAGGCAGAAGGGTTGCTTGAGCCTAGGAGTTCGAGACTAGCCTGGGCAACATGGCAAAACCCCATCTCTACAAAAAATACAAAAATTAGCCAGATGCAGTGGCATACACCTGTAGTCAGAGCTACTCAGAAGGCAGAGGTTGCAGTGAGCTGAGATCAGGCCACTGCATTCCAGCCTAGGCGACAGAGAGAGACTGTGCCAAAAATAAACAAACAAACAAACAAACAAAACAGAGGAGGCAGAGGGAGGAGATTCTACTCACAGACACAGAGAGAAGGTGATGTGACCATGGAGGCAGAGACTAGACCGATGCCCCCACAAGCCAACGAATGCCAGCCATCTCGAGGAGTGGGAAGAGGCAAGGAACAGATTCTCCCCTAGAGCTCAGGAGGGTGCGTAGCCCTGCTGATACCTTGGTTTCAACACAGTGATACTACTTTTTGGACTTCTGTCCTCCAGAACTGTGAGAGAGAAAGTATTTGTTGTTTTAAGCCACCCAGTTTGTGGTAATGTGTTGCAGTGACCACTGGAAAGTAATGAGTCCCAGTGGGCTTGGGGCTCCCCGTGTCTCAGGCCCCATCCCTCTGGGATTGTTCTTCCAGGCTACCGTGTGGATCTATTTCTATATCATGCGCTGTTTTCAAAGAACCCAAAAGTAGATGATGTCTTGACTACCATTCAGCTGCTCTCTCCCCTGCTGTCGTTTCCTGTGGGAATTACGAGACAGGAATTAAGCCTCACAGACGCTTCTTTCACAACCTCATGGTTTTCCTCACCCTCATCCTCCTCTGACCCAGAGAAGCAAAATCCTCCTCCTTTTTCCAAGCCTAATTCTCTCAGAGAAGCTTCTCCTTGAGCCTCTGAGTTTACCTCCCTTTTCATAGTTCGCCTCATAAAAGCTATGACTATCAGTTTTAACCCTTGTGTGCTGTTTGCCACTGAGACACCTTATGTCACAGCCATCTCCCTGGTGAGGCTCTAACCCCAACCAAGGACAGAACCTTGTCACCTTTCTACCTTCCAAAGTGCCAGGACCACATTTCCCATCTTGAGATGTAATGTTTCTTTGAATAGAGTGATACTGCTTGATGGAGGAGTACAAGAGCTGTCCAAGGAAGGTGGGCTGGTTCTGTGTTTCTGCTTCAGCCTGGAGTCTCCTACATGGTGGGAAAGTAAGAGCTTAGACAGATCAATAGGCCCAAACTGCAAGACATCATGCCCCAATACCTCTTACAGATGCCAAGTAGGAGACACTGAGAGATCAACAGACAGGCAGAAGCTGCAGGGATGGAGCAAGGTAGGGGTACATTGAAGAGAATCCTGACTGCTCCAAGCAGAGTTGGGAACCCATAGTTTTTGTAACTCAGACAGACCACTTAAAGAAATGGGGTCAAAAAGGCCATGCATGAATATACCTTGGAGATACTGCGAATACAGTCTCAACCTGCCCCAATAAAGTTAGTCACATGAATTTTTTGGGTTTTCCAGTGTGTACAAAACTTAAGCTTACACTATACTGTGGTCTATTAAGTGTACATTATCATTATGTCTAGAAAAACAATGTATATACCTTAAAGAAAAAATACTTTATAGTTAAAAATGCTAATAATAATCTGAGCCTTCAACAAGTAATTATTTGCTAGTGGAGGGTCTTGCCTCGATGTTGATGGCTGTTGACTGATCAGAGTGGTCATTGCTGAAGGTTGAGATGGCTGTGGCAAGTTCTTAAAATAAGACAATGATGAAGTTTGCCACATCAATTGGCTCTTTCTTCCATGAAAGATTTCCCTGTAGCACGAGATGCTGTTGAATAGCATTTTACCCACAGCAGAACTTTGTTTAAAATTAGAGTCAATCCTCTCATATTCTGTCTCTGCTTCTCAACTTAGTTTATGGGATATTCTAAAGCTTTTGTTGTAGTTTGACCAATGCTCACTGCATCTTCAGCAGGAGTACATTCCATCTCAAGAAACCACTTTCTTTGCTCATCCATAAGAAGCAACTTGTCATCTATTCAAATTTTGATTATGAAATTGCAGCAATTCAATGACATCTTCTTGCTCCAGTTGTGATTCTAGTTCTCTTGATATTCCTACCACATCTGCAGTCACTTCCTCTACTCAAGTCTTGAACCCCTCAAAGTCTTCCATGAGGGTTGGAATCAACTTCTTTGAAACTCCTATTAATATTGACATTTTGATTTCCTCCTGTGACTCATGAATGTTCTTAATGGCATCTAGAATGGTGAATCTTTTCCAGAAGGTTTTCAATTTATTTTGCCCGGATTCATCAGAGAAATTACTGTCTATGGCAGCTATAGCCTTACAAAATGTATGTCTTAAATAGTAAAACTTGAAAGTCAAAATTTCTCTTTGATTCATGATCTCCAGAATGGACGTTGTGTTACCAGGCATGAAAACAACACTCATCTCCTTGCACATCTCTTTCAGAGCTCTTGAGTGATCAGGTGCATTGTCAATGAGCAATAATACTTAGAAAGGAATCTTTTTCCCTGAGCAGCAGGTCTCAACAGTGGGCTTAAGATATTTAGGAAATCATGCGGTACACAGATGTGGTATCATTCATGCTTTGTTGTTTCATTTCTAGAGCATAGGCAGAGTCAATGTAGCATAATTTTAAGGGTCTTATGATTTTTCAGAATGATAGATAAGCATCGGCTTTAATTCAAAGTCACCAGCTTCATTAGCCCCTAATAAGAGAGTCAGCCTGTCCTTTGAAGTTTTGAAGCCAAGCATTGACTTTTCCTCTCGAGCCATGAAAGTTCTCAATGGCATCTTCTAATAGAAGGCTGTTTTGTCTACATTGAAAATCTGCTGTTTAGTGTAGCCACCTTCATCAATGATCTTAGCTAGATCTTCTGGATAACTTGCTGCAGCTTCTCCATCAGCACTTGCTGCTTCACTTTGCACTTTTAGGTTGTGGAGATGACTTCTTTCCTTAAACATCACAATTCAACTTCTGTTAGCTTCCAACTTTTCTTCTACAGCTTCCTGGCCTCTCAGCCTTCATGGAATTGAAGGAGTTGAGGCATTGCTCTGGATTAGGCTTTGGTTTACGGGAATGTTGTGGCTGGTTTGATCTTCTATCCAGACCACTCAAACTTTCACCATATCAACAATAAGACCAGTTCACTTTCTGATCCTTTGTGGGTTCACTGGAGTAGCACTTTTAATTCCCCTCAAGAATTTTCCTTTGCCCTCACAACTTGGCTGTTTGTCCCAAGAGGCCTAGTTTTCAGCCTGTCTCAGCTTTCCATATGCCTTCCTCGCTAAGCCAAATGGTTTCCGCTTTTGATTTCAAGTGAGAGAGTTCCTTTCACTTGAACACCTAGAGTCCACTGGAGGGTTATTATTTAGCCTAATTTCAGTATTGTTGTGTCTTCTGAAATAGACTCTAGGAGATGAAGAGAGACAGAGAATGGCCAGTTAGTGAAGCAATCTGAACAAACAGAACATTTATCAATTAAGCTCACCATCTTAGATGGGCACAGTTTGTGGAACCCCAGAACAATTACAATGGAAATTGACATCAAGATCATTAATCACAGATCACCATAACAGGTATAATAATAATGAAAAAGTTTAAAATGTTGGGAGAATTGCAAAAATGTGATTCAGAGGTATGAAGTGAGCACTTGTTGTTGGAAAAATGGTGCTGATCACCTTGCTCAATGCAGGGTTGTCACAAACCCTCAATTCGTAATTTTTTTTAATGCAATATTTGTGAAGCACTAAGATGCAAAGCACAATAAAATGAGGTATGCCTGTGCCTCAGTGAACAGCTAGTGTGCTGTGTTGCATGGATGGGTGGTCATGTGTTCCTGTCTCCTTCCACATGCATCCACTCATAGTCAACCCAGAATACATCTGGGACCAGATGTGTGAGAGTTTTCCCCACACACTAAGCAATTCTTCAGGGGACACCAAGTGGGTGTCCTATAATTTAATTCAATGTAACACTGTCTACCTGGAAATGGTGTCAGACCCCACAGGTTAAGGGCTCAGTCTCACAAGGCTGCCCTGACTTCAGACACCAGTTGCAAGTTAGTAGGTTGTCACCTGTGCTTCTGACCAACTGTCTATAAATCGGGGGTCCTACCTACCACGGGGGTCCTCCCTCCATGGGTTTAATTTGCTAGGATGTCTCACAGCACTCAGAGAAACACACTTCCTTATGTTCACCAGTTTGTTTTAAGAGATACTACAAAGGATACAGATAAACAGCTGAGGAAGAGATGGATACCGTGAGTTATGAGCGTGCATAACTTCCACACCCTCTCTGGGGCTCCACCCTCCCAGTACCTCCCCGTATTCAGCCACTGGAAGCTCATCAAATCTTGTTCTTCAAGTTTTTATGAAGCTTGATTTCTATTTGCGCCCCCCCCCCCACCCCGCCAACCCACAAGCAGTCAGTAGAGTCAGTAGGTGGGGCTGACAGCTCCAACCTTTTTTTTTTTTTTTTTTGAGACGGAGTCTTGCTCTGTCGCCCAGGCTGGAGTGCAATGGCCCCATCTTGGCTCACTGCAAGCTCTGCCTCCTGGGTTCAGGAGTAGCTGGGACTACAAGCTCCAACCTTCTAATCCTCTAATCACCTGGTCTTTCTGTTGACTGGCCCCATACAGAGGCTATCTAAGGGTGCCACCCTACATAACCTCATTACCATAAACTCAGCATGTGATCAAGTGGCTTCATTATAAATAACAAAAGATAGTGCTATCACTCAGGAAATTCCAGGGGTTTTAGGAACCCCATGTCAGGAACTGGGAACAAAGACCAAACATATTTCATATAATACCCAATGACAATTACCAATTGTCACAGACATCCAAGGATACAGATGTATTTCATAAATAGTACCCTCTGTGTGGCTTAGGGGTAAAAGTTTGTAGACACCTGCTCCAAACTTTGAACATTGAATTTAAGTTTGGCTAACCTCAGGCACTCTAGTATGTTATTTATAAATAATAATTCCTTGTCTCCCCTCCTCTTATCTGTCATATGAAGAGCACATGGGAACCCTTAGCATCAGGAATCCAACTAATTTCCATTTGAAGGGAGGATACAGCTGGACTTCCTACCCGCATACTGACATTCCTACTTGGCAGAGGCGTGACACTACCCTTATTTAGGATTCAAGAAACTCACTATTTAAGATCTAGGAAAAATTCCTTTCTTCCAGGGACATTTCTCTTGAACATGTTTTGTTTCACATGTAATTTAGTGGTCACCTGGGGGCCAAAGAAAAACAGAGACTTTTGTCCATTTGCTTATTTCTTAAATTTATGATGAAAGAAAATCCATGAATAACTTGAGCTGTCAATGGAAACCTTTTTTTTACGACCAGATCTCTCCTTCACATTTAGGTAATGACTGGGACATTTATAGAAGAAAAATAAATAATAATTATTATTATTATGATAGCTTATCATTGTTGAGCCTTTGTTCTGTGCCAAAGATACAGATGATCTCACCTCATCCTTACAACCACCATGTGAAATTGGTGCTATGATTAATCTCAGTTTCACAGAAACTGAGGCCAGTGAGGTTAAGAAACTTGCTAAAATAACATGCAGCTAGTTAGTGCTGCAAAATCTGAACCTACGTGATATGTCTCAGTAGCATGTGCCCTCTAGTATATATGTGTGTGTGTGTGTGTGTATATATATATATATATAGGATAAAAGGATTCATACATTTGTAGCAGGTATAAATCTTAGTCTATAAACTCAGATGCTTCGTTTTCCATAAATCAATGTAATATCCTCTCTAAGCCCTTTTCCCACTGGGCTGGAGGAAATAAAAGCTTGACCATTCTTGAGGTTTCTCTGTCACCACCTTCAGCAGATTTGAGCAGGGCTTGGGGATCTTCCTGACATGTCAAGTTATTGAGTAGACTGGACCCCTCTGTTTGATGCCTGCTGAGAGGCAAATTGTCCCTGGCCACATGATAATCTCTGTTCTGTGGGCTTCTGTACTTAACTGGGGGCCAAGAATCTTGGGGCACTTCCCCAGGTATATCACACACTCACCTTCCCTGAGGTCCCACCATGGCCTCAGGGAGCAGGAACAAATCCTCATTCTCTTGGACTAGGGAATTTTCTTTTTCTTTTTTTTAATTTGAGATAGAGTCTCACTCTGTTGCCCAGGCTGGAGTACAGTGGCACAATCTCGACTCACTGTAACCTCCGCCTCCCAGGTTCAAGTGATCCTCGTATCTGAGCCTCCAGAGTAGCTGAGACTACAGGCATGTGCCACCACACCCGGCCAACTCTTGTATTTTTAATAGTGACGGTGATTCACCATGCTGGCCAGGCTAGTCTCAAACTTCTGACCTCAGGTGATCCACCTGCCTCGGCCTCCCAAAGTTCTGGGATTACAGGCGTGAGCCACTGTGCCTGGCCTGGACTAGGGAAATCTTACTTGCTCTGAGAAAATGCAATCTCCTCTTCTTTCCTCCCTCCTTCCTTCTCTGTCTTTTGCTCTCTCTTCTCTCCCCATGAGAGATCTGCACTTTGCACTCTTTCTTAAGCCACCAGTCTTCTCAATGGACTCAGAATTTTGACATCTTTTAAAGTAGGGAACCCTACCACAGCACGGACCTTGATACCTCTTTGAACAGGCAAAGGTCAAGGCAAAACACAGAGTGAAAGCTTTAATAAATATTTCAAAACACGCTCTCGCCACATCACCTTTCGCTTATTTTTGCAATATGCTTCATGCTCACTCACTCTCACACTCACATACAAACATAACTGCACAAAGGTCATCTCCCATTCTTTTGATGTTTAAATATTTTTCTTCTCCTATCAGATAAAGTTTATATTATCTAGGTTTTGTCTCTGACAATTCTGATGTTGTGGAAATACATCAAGACATTTCTTTGTAAAAATTCCCAATGAGGCTGGGCACAGTGGCTCACACGTATAATCCCACCACTTTGGGAAGCTGAGGTAGGAGGATCACTTGAGCCCAGGAATCAAGACCAGCCTGGGCAACATTGTAAGACCCCATCTTTACAAATAATAGTAATAATAATTAGCTGGGCATGGTAGTGCATGCCTGTGGTCCCAGCTACTTAGGAGGCTGAGTGGGAGGATCACTTGAGCTTGGGAAGCTGAGGCTGCAGTGAGCTGTGATCATGCCACTGTGCTCTAGCCCAGGTGACAGAGTGAGATTCTATCTAAAACAAAAAATTCCAATAAATTTTACATTATAGTGATGCCCCTGTGGTTGTGGGCAATGTATAAATGATTTGACTCATTTTTTCTTACATGTCAATTCAACCCTCAATATTTTCCAAATATATCTTAGAATTTATACTTAAATTTATGCATTATCTTGGAAGACCTAATTGTTTAGGATCTACCCTCATCTATTCTAGTTATTTGAATCTTTAGAAAGATTGTTAAAGGAATATTTAAGTGTGTCGTTTCATGGATATTAGGAATACCCAGTTATAATGTAAATATATTCATTCAGAAATGGGCTGGGTGGGGGGTGGCCACGGGGAGTCCTCAGGGAAGATACAGTATTCACTACTGACATTGGTTTCAATACTGCTTTGTACAGTTGTTTAATATGTACGTTGTTTCTATTTTATCTTGTATATATCTCTCCACCACAAGTTAATCCTTGGACTGTTAGTACATACAGGACACGTGTCGGGATGCTTTCTCGGTGGACCTCATCTTCAGGGATCATTTTATTTCCACAGTTTAGTGCCTCCTTACTAGAATAGAGCACTCCATAATTTTTTCTAAAGATTCTATCAGTCTTGATCCAATGTGCCAGGTGATAAATGACTGAACGCTGGCCCCGGAGGGGAAGTTAGCAATGAGTCATGCTGTCTCCTAGTAACCGGTCAGTAAATAGCTTCCAGCAAATATTTTAAACCTCAAAGCACACTTACCTTTGGTATTATCCTTAGACGGACTATCCTCATCTATATCTGCACTCTCATCTCTCTTTCAGAACTTCTAAGAAAGGAGAAAAAGTGAGATCGGGTTTGCATATGATTGTCACCTCCTTGAGAACCCACATGAAAACATTCCTACCCCAGCGAGTCTTTCTCAACAAACCTTTTTCCTTGATTTGTTTCTCTGCATTTTGCTTGCCCTCAAATGTTATGTATACTCCATGTAAATTTCATTTGTTTGTTTCTGGATAGGCCCCTCTATGTAACTGTTCAATGCGTCCATACTGGTGTGTGGTTTCACAGTTTAGCATGAAGGTCAGCACACGATCAGAACAGAACGCGGCACTCAAGTACCCTGCTCACACATCCCGCCAACAACACTGTTTCAGACTAATTAATTTAAATGTGCAACGGTTATTTAAAACATAAATCCTCCGTAAGTGAGAGGTGGGAAAGGGGAGAATTAAGCCTATTAATCTTGTTCACCTTATCCCCCCGTTAGACTGTTTTCTTTAGACATTTAGAGTCGGACTCTGTAGCATGGGAGTCCTTATTAGGAATATGGAAAACACATGAGAGCTCGTTTTGGAGCATGGAACATCAGAAGATGTGTCTATGTAAATGAATGCAAAAGTCTACTTTAGATGGACAGAGAGCAGCAAGAGAGCCCCAGACTTTAGCAAAGAAGGGAAGCAGAGAGAAACAAGTAGGAAGGAAAGATGAATAGCAGGAACCAAGGTCACTGTGAATCCTTAGCCTAACTCTAAGGTACGGCTGCAAGTCTCTGAATTAAACTGTAAACTTTTTAAAGATATGATTTCTTCTGTTTCCTTGTTTTCCTCTAAAACTCTATACAGAGTAAGTGTGCAGGAAATGTTACCTGAACAAATACACTTCCATTTTAGGTAAAAAGTATAGATGGTCCCTAGACAGAAAATAAAGCACTAAGACTGTTTGGCAGGGTTATAAGAGGTAGCGCTGAGATTTTGCCAAGAAGGCTTTCGGCTTTTGGAAAATTAGTCCCAAAAGTTAGTGCTCTCTTGGATAAACTGAACGTCCAATGCTTCTTCAGGGCATCTCTTTAAATTTATTTATTTTCTATTTTTTTTGAGACCGAGTCTTACTCTGTTGCCCAGGCAGGAGTGCAATGGCGCGATCTCGGCTCACTGCAAACTCCACCGCCCAGATTCAAGCGATTTTCCTGCCTCAGCCTCCCAAGTAGCTGGGATTACAGGCGCTTGCCACCATGTCTGGCTAATTTTTGTATTTTTAGTGGAGACAGGGTTTCACTATGTTGGTCAGACTGGTCTCGAACCCCTCACCTCAGGTGATCCACCCGCAGGGCATCTTTTTAATACTGCAGTTTCCTTTGATTAATGGGAAAGCATCTTAAACCGGCTGAGGATTTTGTTGAAGGCCACACAGAAGGGTCAGAGGGGTCAGATAACAATGTCAAAGGATTTCCTCCCTTAGATGGACTTATGTCAAGTTTTGGAAGGTAGTTATAAAATTTTTGACTTCTAGTTTTTACTACCAGTGATAAGAAATTGTCACCATGTGTGATAATTTTTTCATTCCGTTTTAGTTGGTCTTTTTATTAATGAAATAACGACCTCTTTGAGGGCTTATTTCACATTGTAAACCTAACTATCATTTTAATCCTCCCCCAGATTCCGTAAGGTGGGGATATTTGTTCTCCCTCTACGATGACAAGCTTAAAAAGTCTAAGCAAGTTGCCTTTTGTCACCAAACTAATAAGACAGAGTAGAAACTTGAACCCAGGCTTTTCTGGTTCTAAGTGAAGTTCATAATCTTAACCATTATGCAACATAATTTCTTTTCTATAAGCCTCAAGCTTGCAACAGATAGAAAAAGAAATTTGTAATGTTTATTAATCTGGCTAACCAATAATAGTAGAATTATATGACAATAGTAAAATTGTAGGTCTGGTGAGAATATTAGAAAGCTTTTAATCTTGTAGTTTTTATCTATTTATTTATCTATCTATTTATTTATTTATTTTTAGATGAAGTCTCACTCTGTTGCCCAGGCACAGTCTTGTGATCTCGGCTCACTGCAATGTCCATCTCCTGGGTTCAAGCAATTCTCCTGCCTCAGTCTCCCCAGTAGCTGGGATTACAGGTGCACGCCACCACGCCCAGCTAATTTTTGTATTTTTAGTAGAGACGGGGTTTCACCTTGTTGGCCAGGCTGATCTCGAACTCCTGACATCAAGTGATCCACCCACCTCAGCCTCCCAAAGTGCTGGGATTACAGGGTGAGCCACCGTGGCAGGCCTAATCTTGTGTTTTTTAGATTGTAATTCTCAGATTCCACAGAGGTACTAAGAGGTTGCCTAAGAGGAAGAAAAGGTACAGTGGAAGGCCAGAGGCCAAGGGGAAAGAGCACAGCGCTTTCAATTCCCTTTTCCAGAAACTAAAGTTTCCCTTGACCTTTCTTTATGTTGGAATTCTACATAAGATTTCATTTAGGAGCAGGCAGGCAGGAGGGGAGGGAGAGGAAAAGGAAAAGGAAGTTTGGTGAACCATTGTGGAAAAAGTGGTTGACAATTGCTGAGTTAGTCTAGATCTATCATTTTATAGGTGAGATAATGGAGACCCAGGTGGTAATTTAGCCAAAGTCACTCTGTTAACATCATAACCTCCCTAAACTGAGAGAGCCCTTGGGGATCACCTGACCAAATCATTTGCCAGCATTGGCTTCTCTCACCTGCCATCAGCCACATGGGATCCAAACTCCTCCACAGCTGGAGGCTCACAGACCACCAAATCTTCCCATCTTTCTGATCCTTAGAAAATATCCCCTTAGGCCGGGTGCAGTGGCTCATGCCTGTAGTCCCAGCACTTTGGAAGGCTGAGGCAGGGGGATAACCGGGAGTCAGGAGTTTGAGACCAGCCTGGCCAACATGGTGAAATTCCATCTCTACTAAAAATACACAAATTAGCCAGGCATGGTGGCATGTGCCTGTAACCCCAGCTACTTGGGAGGCTGAGGCAGGAGAATCGCTTGGACCCAGAAGACAGAGGTTGCAGTGAGCTGAGATTGAGCCACTGCACTTCAGCCTGGGTGACAGAGCAAAACCCTGTTTTGAACAAACAAACAAATAAAAAACAGAAAAACAAAACAAAACAACAACAACAAAAACAACTCCTTATTATAAGCTGAAATTTGTCCTTCCATATCCCTAAAAATTAACTAGAATAATTGAAGTCTCTCTCCCTTATGACAATGACTTGAATATTTAAAGACACCTAATATATCCCTCCCGAGCCTCTCATCTCCAGACACAACTTCTCCCATTTCCTTAAGTGTTCCTCAGAGAAAGTGGTTCCTTCTGGTCTGGTTGCCCTGCTCCAAAAAAAGCTTCCATTTGTTTTTATCCCCTTTAAAGATTCAAGTGCAGAATTAAACATAATACTTTAATGATATTTCACTTTATATATTAAGTCATTTAAACTTCCATTCCTTACACAATATCACATTAACTCCCTTATAATGGGCAAGGGATGATAGGCAAGAGAAATAACATGAAGATACTATTATCTACAGCTGGGTTCTCCCACACAGACATAAATCCATACACACGCTTTCCTTGCTTCCTAAAAGGATCTTGCCTACACTGTCAAAATCACCCTGCGTGCTGTCCATAAGAGTTTCTTCCTAAAGCAAGCCTTTGTTCATTGCAATTAGCCATATATGCTTTGCCAGAGGATTTATACATTAGAAACCATCAGCTGACAATGGGGATATATTGAGTCAGATTCCTTAGGTTGGTGCAAAAGTAATTGTGGTTTTTGCCAATGAATTCGGCAAAATTTAACCTTGAATTCGAAGGTTTTGCCTCAAATTAAAGTAATGGCAAAAGCTGTAATTGCTTTTGCACCAACCTAATGGATTGCTCTACTGCAACCATGTCCGCAATGGCAACTAACATATCTATTTAATAGATAACAAAATCTAGCCAGGGCACATTCATTTAAGCGCATGGACCCATGTTAAGAATCTTTTACAGCTATTTTTGCAAGTGAGATGATAAAGAGGAAACCAATTATAATACATGAAAGGCATTTTCTAAATTCCGTAAAATGTATTATGATTGGCCCTTGATGACCCCTGCTAATGAAGGAAACTGTTACATAAATGACCCAAAACAGCAGGCAAAATGCCATGACATCATAGTTCTGATGTGCTTTGGAATTTGCATTTCCAAAACAATAGTCGATTACCTTTCTAATATTATATGATTTCGTCAAACATGAAAAGGGGCTAGTGTTTCCGAGTTCATTCCGACTGATTCCGATGCATTCTGAGTGGCAGAGGAGTCAACCTGAAACTGAACATTTGCTAGCAATAATCCACTAAGCAAATAATAACCCACATATGCTTAATCTAGAGATGGTTATATTCTACAGTTACTTGCTATTTTTGAACTGCTGCACGTAGTTCACTGTGCATCTTCACGTTGCTTTTTATTCAAGGGATTAAATGTGCTTATGTGTATCATCTTATTTGCTGTCACCACTGCTTGGAAATTATTATTAGCTCTACTTTATATTTGGGGAAATTAAAAGTTTCAGATTTTTAAGGAGGAATAGACCAGGAGATGAATATAGTAAATTTCATATAAAACATTCAGCTTGATTTAGAATTCTCGAGTATTTCGGTTGGGGACAAGCAAGGATGATCTAGTTAACCCCCTCATTTTAAAGATGAGGATGGTAACATTAGAATCATCTAAATGTTCTATTTAGTGAACTTAAATACTTTTCAATTTCACTTCTATTTCCTGAGTTTGAAATGAGAATACTTACACTAGCTGTTTTCTAATAATAGAATTCTCATAACCACTAATGGGAACGTGCCAAGATGAATGGAACTGTCTCTTGGTCTGATGTCTAGCTAATGTGTAGGCTGGTCAGCGTGGCACGAAGAAGGCTTGGCTGGGGCTAGGAGCCTGGATTCCATCCCTTCTGGGACAATAACTCCGCTTTCAGTAAATGGACCTCAGATATGGTTTTAGACCTCAGTGCCTTCATCTCTAAAATTAGGGATTGGACTAAATCTTTTAAGTGTTTTTAGAGTTCTAATGTGCCGTGATTCTCACTTTCTTTATATAAATTTTTCAAATGCATAATACATATAGATGTCATAGATATGCAAATTCGCAGACACTATAAAGAGAGGAAGGAAGCAGAAATTAGAAATGGAAGATTACATTATTTCTGGCTATGTTTCAAAGGTAAGTGATCTCTAAGGGGAATGATGTTGATCCGATACTTCTTAATGTTGCATCTTTTAACAGATAAATTCTGAAGCATGTAATTCCTCTTGGGGTGTGCTCATTTTCTATTTTCATTGTGAAGTTTCGAGAATTTGTGCTTTTTTTATTTTTTTATTTTTTAGATAGGATCTCGCTCTTTCACCCAGGTTTGAGAGCAGCAGCATGATCATGAGTCACCACAGCCTCAAACTCCTGAGCTCAAGCCATCCTCCTGCCTCAGCCTCCCAAGTAGCTGGGACTACAGGTACAAGCCAATGTGCCCAGCTCAAGTTCTCTTAATTTGGTGTGTTCTGGCTACCCTTGCTCATGAGAGGGTCTGGACACATCAACCCATGCAGGAAAGAAAGAAAAGGGCAGGTTGCCTCTCTTGGAATGAGTCTCTTTGGGTTTCCTCAGAGTCTGGAGTTGTAACTCTCAGCTGGCTGTACCACCGCATTCCTCTGGTAACCAATTATGTCATTGCAAACAGAGATTTATGAGCCCTGATGCTAAAGAAATAGAAGGCAAGATGAATTATGAGAAGTTCCAGGTCTGCAAACACTTTCTCCAATAATTAGCCTAAGGTGGGGAGGAGGGAGAAATTAACCTCACTAAACTCCCATTTTATACAATCCAAATAATGCACTGGTAACATCTGACTGAGCATGGAAATTCATCTTGAGGTGATCCAGTTTAAAACCCCATTTGTAAATTCAGTCTGAAAGGCTTCAAGCGAAAGGGATGAAGGGTTGGAAAAACTCACAGCAAGGAGCCTCCAGCCCCTCCTCCTCGGGGTAGCCTGAGTGATTTAAGGTGGATACATCTCTGAGATAGCCCGCAGGTAAATATGAAATGGCTTTGTGTTCCGAGAAGGAAGGGAGAGTTACCAGCACAGACATGAGTTTCTGTGCTTCCCTGATGCAAATATGGAAGAAGCAATTTGCAGAGGCAATAGTGTCGCTCTTGCTGTTAGCCATGGCAGTGCCAGTTTGCATGCCACCAGAAGCAAGGGTTGCACCCTTTACTTAGCATGTTGTTACCTAGACACTTTCTGCTAGCTATAATATGCAAGCAAACATTCAACTCATGTAAATGTATACCTTTTCCTGAAGAAACTGTTGGAAAGAAGGTGTCTTGGGGAAAAGACAATAGGAATCTATCAATCTACCAATCAATATTTATTCCATATCTACCAGGTGAGAAAGGTTATTATGAGGCCTGGTAAGGACTAAGTAAATAATATATAGGGTGGTTCCAGCTGTCAAGAATCTTCCAGTCTAGCTCAGGAGATATGACACGTGCATGCATGTGGAATTAATGACACCAGGCAGAGGGAAGCAAGTCAATGAGCGAGATGGAGATGGAAAGTGGGATGCGAGCTCAAAGCGGGAAGGCGCCTAAGGGCTGTAGGAATCAAGAAATGCTTCCAGAAGTTACTTTGGTGGAGAGGGTTCCGGTAGATGGGCAGAAGTGAACACCTCCAGGGAGCCAAGAGTGGGATCGTGGATTCCCCAGGAAGAGGAATTGGGAAGGAGACAGAACCAAGTGGTGGAAAGCAAGAGAACAAACAAGCAAGGTGGTTTCATGGGAGAGTCACTTAAGAGGAAAATGCTGGGAGAAACAAGGAGGAATTCAAAGATGAGGTTGGAGAAGGTGCTGAAAAAAAAAAGAAAGGAACTGAACACAGTAGCTTAGGCCTGTAATTCCAGCACTTTGGGAGGCCAAGGCAGGCAGATCACTTGAGGCCAGGACTTCAAGACCAGCCTGGCCAACATGGAGAAAGCCTGTCTCTACCCAAAACACAAAACTTAGCCTGGTGTGGTGGTGATGTTTGCAATCCCAGCTACTCTAGTGGCTAAGGCATGAGAATTGCTTGAACCCAGGAGGCAAAGGCTGCAGTGAGCTGAGATTGCACCATTGCACTCCAGCCTGGGCAACAGAGCAAGACTCTATCTCAAAAAAGAAAGAAAAGAGAAAGAAAATAGTTTTTAAGCACCTACTATATGCCAGTGATTGTGCCAGGCACTCTCTGCACATTATCTCATTTCATCCTCAGAAGTTCCTATAGCCAATGTCATCACTCCCATTTTACAGATGAGAAACTGAGGCTCAGCAGTGTTAAGTACGTGGAGCCAAATGCGAACCCCACCCCTTCTGACTTTAAACCTCACACTCTCTCTGCCACTGTTTCATGCTCCCGTGTCCTTTTTGGGGGGCTCATTTCTTCCTCTACCAAAATAGGGGATTAGATTAGTTCTAAATTCAGCCCTACTTGAATTTCAAAGTATGATGAGTCTATCATTCTAAATATACAGAGTAGAAAAAAAAATACCAGGAAGTGTACTTCAGGGAAAAAAGTGGGAAGCTGGAAAGCTACACAGAGATCTGGAAGGTGATGAAGAATTCTGAGAGTCGAACCGACTCTCACTCTCTTCCTTGTCCTGCTCTTTAATTAGGGCTGAGGCACCCAGGCCAGTCAGGCCCATCTCAGGGAGAGACACTGTGGAGGTGACTGCCCCAGCCTCCATCAAGATTAATCCAGAAGCAAGCGACGTGTCAGGGTGACTGCAGCAGGGCGACCTCTTCCTGTCCAAGTCTGCAGCCAGCCCCCACCCTCAGCCTTCCGGAACTGGCTGGAACTCAGAACCTTCCCAAAAGAGAGACGGCCAGGTGTCACCGGGGCCTTGTTTAGAGCACATTTCATCACCCCTACAGACAAGCAGAAAGAATTAAGAAATTCTCAGGAGAGACATACGGAGGGAAGAAAGGAGTGAATGGAGAGTACAGATACAAGGGAAAGGGGGCGTAGAAAAGAAAGCACTGTGGAAATACCAGACAAAGCACGCAACAAACAAGAAAACGTCAATTTCTATAAACTCGTATAAACGTGTCAAAAATTAAACATGTATTCCTGGTGGGAGTGGATAGAAACAGGAGTGAGGAACAGAAAGAAGGCAGAATGACACTGATAAAGATTGATCACGTGCCCTGTGTTGAGTAAGGCAATCAATCCTCAACATGACCTGGCCCAGGACACAACACCTGTCTCAGGTAGAGCTGAAAAGAGTTTGTGTGTGGCTGGGCGCAGTGGCTCATGCCTGTAATCTGTACACTTTGGGAGGCTGAGGCAAGCGGATCACCTGAGAGCAGGAGTTTGACACAAGCCTACCAACATGGTGAAACACTGTCTCTACTAAAAATACAAAAATTAACCGGATATGGTGGTGGGCGCCTGTAATCCCAGCTACTAGGGAGGCTGAGGCAGGAGAATCACTTGAACCCGGGAGGTGGAGGTTGCAGTGAGCTGAGATGGTGCCGTTGCACTACAGCCTGGCAATAGAGTGAGACACCGTCTCAAAAAAAAAAAAAATTGTGTGTTTGCATGGACTTCTTAGATGTTTCCTAGGGAACTTCTGATAACTCTTGAGCAACAGGAACTGGAGAAATTACTACACAACCTTGAGTCATTTTCACTCCACTTGCTATGTGTCAATTTCTTTTTTCTTTTTGAAATGTCTGGATTCTATAGAAAAGGAAGCCTAGAAAAACCAGGACTACAAACTGCTCACGGTTCTTGCCATCACAGTGCTGAGATGGGGCGCTTAAGCCTCTGAAAAAGATATATTGAAATATTGAGACTAGTAAATCAAAATGAAGGATGAATCCATTACGCATCCTCTAAATGTTTTAAGCTGCTGGGGAAATGAAACTCCAGACAACAGTTCTTCACCTGGCATGGGCTCAGTCCTCTTTGATTCTTCAGCTCCCGTCAGTAACTGTGGAAGCTGGGTACTAATGGCTGAGGTGTGAGTGAAATGAAATCACACTCAACCAGGGCCCACCTGAATATAATGCACTCTTCTGAGGACATGGCTTCAGTACATTAGTGAGAATACATGCAGGAAACCATGTGAAACACCTCGGTGCTAATTTCTTTCTTTCTTTCTTTCTTTCTTTCTTTCTTTCTTTCTTTCTTTCTTTCTTTCTTTCTTTCTTTCTTTCTTTTGGTCTTTTTTCTTAATGGACATTTGCTTTGTCAGACTTGCATTACGATGGAGTTACAAATATAGAAATGAAATATCGATTACTTGTCTTAACTCATCCACAACTTGTGCGAGATCACACTGGCTCCCCCCTGCCCCACATAGCTGCAGAGACCCAGGCAGATGGGAGATGTGAATGCTTTCAGGAACTGAACCCCCTTGAATGGCTCTTTAGCTAAAATTCATCTTCAAAAAACCTTTTCTCACTTCACTATTTCAAGAACCAGAAGTAAGGCCTGGGATAAACTTTTTCCCATGAAAAGGAGTGCCCTGTCATCCTGCAGCCTTCTGCTTCCCACCCACAGAGCTGGTCAGTCTCCATTCATTCAGGTACCACAGGCATGCAGAATGACTGGTGGTGGCCCGGGTCATGGCTGGCAGAGGTTCACTGCCACCCAGGTTTGGACACGATTCTCAGCTGGGAATAGCAAGCAAAAAACAGCAGAAGAATAGCCAAGGCTTGTTTTGATTCCAGGCAGATTGCAAATAATGCATTCCCTAGATGTTAGGTCAAAACAACCACCAACCTAAACTAAGCAAGAGAAGAATGTTTCACAAAAGCAAGCAGCCACAGTTACCCTAAACTTGTTCTTGGGTAGAAACATTATTAGTTTTTAACGGGTTTCTCTGGTGGATGGCACCATAACCAAGTCATAAAAGTTAACATTCAATATAAAAGTTGTCCAGACTGGCCACAGTGGCTCACAGCTGTAATCCTAGCACTTTGGGGGGCCAAGGTGGGCAGATCACTTGAAGTCAGGAATTCAACACCAGCCTGGCCAATATGGTGAAACCCCACCTCTACTAAAACTACAAAAATTAGCCAGATGTGGTGGCATGCACCTATAATCCCAGCTACTTAGGAGGCTGAGGCAGGAAAATCACTTGAACCCAGGAGGTGGAGGTTGCAGTGAGCTGAGATCGTACCACTGCACTCCAGCATGGGCAACAGAGCAAGACTCTCTCTCTAAAAAAAAAAAAAAAAAAAAAAAAAAAAAAAAAAAAAGTTGTCCAGTATTTGGACAAACTCACATCAGGAGACTTTTGACATGATTCACTGAGAAGAATACAACTATATTTCTGCCAACAATTCCTAAACAGAGTCCAAGCATGAGGGAATATCTGCAAACCCAAAGGACATTGGACTAAACATAGTCTTCAAAAAGTCACGATCAAGAAAGACAAAGAAGGCCGGGCGCGGTGGCTCAAGCCTGTAATCCCAGCACTTTGGGAGGCCGAGACCATCAGATCACGAGGTCAGCAGATCGAGACCATCCTGGCTAACACGGTGAAACCCCATCTCTACTAAAAAATACCAAAAAAACTAGCCAGACGAGGTGGCGGGCGCCTGTAGTCCCAGCTACTCGGGAGGCTGAGGCAGGAGAATGGCGTAAACCCGGGAGGCGGAGCTTGCAACGAGCTGAGATCAGGCCACTGCACTCCAGCCTGGGCGACAAAAAAAATAAAGACAAAGAAAGGGCTAGAAAACTCTTTCTGACTAAGGAGATTAAAGGGATGTAACACATGAAATGCATGATCTTTAAATGAATCCTATAGCTATAAAAGACATTATACAATTGATGATATTTGAATATAGACTGTGGATCAGATAATGGTATTATATCAATATTAAATGACTTGATTTTGATAATTGTACTATAGTTATCTAGGAGAATTTTCTCTGTTCTCAGGAAGCACACCATGAAGTAGTTACTGGTAAATGGACATGATGTTCCCAATTTAGTCTTCAATGATTCAGGAAAAGTTATCTATCTCTGTCTATCTACCAAGACAGAGAGAAAAAAGAGAATGACATAGCAGATGAACAAAATGTAAAAAATTGATATATGGCTAAATGGTATAAGCTAACTTCTTGTACTATTTCTATAACTTTTCCTGAAGTTTGAATATATATAAAACTAAAAATTACCAAAAGAGTATTCTCAATATTAAATCTAACTGAACCAAGACTATTAATTACCAGCTCCTCCTTCAATAACAAAACTTAAAAATTGACCAGCAATCTCACTCTTGTAATCTCAGCATTTTGGGAGTGTAAGGCGGGAGGATCCCTTGAGGCTGGGAGTTTGAGACCAACCTGGGCAACATAGTGAAATACCATTTCTCCAAAACAAAACAAAATAAAACAAAGCAAAAACAAAAACAAAACAGAACAAAAAAACATTATCTAGGCATGGTGGCATGCAGCCATAGTTGCAGCTACTCAGGAGGCTGAGGTGGGAGGATCACTTGAGCCTAGGAATTTGAGGTTGCAGGGAACTATCATGCCACTGCACTCCAGCCTGGGGCAGAACAAGACCTTGTCTCAAAAATAAAAATTAAATTAAAAAATGTAAAAATAAATCTGCCAGCAAGTTTCCAACAGCTCTGAAATGGAGATGGAGAGAGTGTCCTCCATCCTGTCCCATCCCTGGGCAGAACACATGGAGCAGCTGTCTGAGGACTCTGAAATGTAAATAGTAGCAGACAGATTAGGGACTATGTCTGAGTTCCACCACTGAACTGGTATGGAGTTTCTCCTCTGGTGCATCCCCTGGCCTGAACTCAATGCAGCCTGCACCCTGGAAGTGAGCCTCTGCACAGACACAGAGAGCTCCCGAAGACGACCTGCAGTTTTGGCTCTAGAAGCATGAGAGGGAACTCTAAGCGCTCAGAAAGAGAGAGGGTGGTGGAAATCCTGTTATTCTTTTTATCTCCTTTGCTTTCATTTTTTTCCCTCTCTTCTCTTGCACCCTAGCTCCAAAGCCAACCTATATTGGCAGTAGTGGTGGCAACCAGTACCAGAACCTACAACTCTCTGAGAGGGGACTGTGATCCCAAGATGGTGAAGTAATCTTGATTGCATTTCCTTCCCTCTGTCCTCCTCCCACTTGGCCGGAAATGCAGGCATTATTACAGGAAGTAAATGGCAGAGTGGTGTTGTGGGAAGTCAGGGAACCCAAACGGAGGGACCTCCTGAAACCATGACAGAGGCTGTGAAGATTTCATGGACATTTATTGGTTTCCTAAATTAATACTTTTATAATTTCTTACGCCTGTCTTTGCTGCAATCTCTGAACATAAATTGTGAAGATTTCATGGACATTTATCACTTCCCCAATCAATACTCTCATTATTTCCTATGCCTGTCTTTACTTTAATCTCTTAATCCCATCATCTTTGTAAGCTGAGGATGAATGTTGCCTCAGGACCCTGTGATGATTGCATTAACTGCACAAATTGTTCATAAAGTATGTGTGTTTGAACAATATGAAATCTGGGCACCTTGCAAAAAGAATAGGATAACAGCAATGTTTAGGGAACAAGGGAGATAACCATTAGGCCTGACTGCCTGGGAGCCAGGCAAGACAGAGCCATATTTATCTTATTGAGTGGAGTCACTAAAGCCCCCACTTTCTGGATTGAGGACTGAAAAGGAGAGCTCCAGGAACTGGAAAGTCCTGGGCTGATGATGGAGACTGGGAGAAGCTTAGGAAAGCATCCCTTTCAAGTTGTTTGTGAATTGCTGGGCTCACCCTTGAGCTATGCATGTCTGGATCTATACCTGAACAGCATACATAGATTCTGAGAGCTAAACCAAGGGACAGACATCAGCCATGTCCCAGCCTGGCCTCTGGGTGTTACACATGTGAGGCAGGTCTGAGGAGTGTGGCAGAGGTTTTGGAAACCAAATAGACAGTGGAATGACAACTCCAATAAAGACAGTCAGGACTGAACCCAATCAGTCTGTTCATCTACTAACACAAAAACACCAACACTCTTCATATAA
The DNA here is from genome assembly GCF_049350105.2 of Macaca mulatta. Classification (NCBI taxonomy): domain Eukaryota; kingdom Metazoa; phylum Chordata; class Mammalia; order Primates; family Cercopithecidae; genus Macaca; species Macaca mulatta. The sequence goes on from NC_133414.1 coordinate 34,917,318, forward strand.
TTCAATCAAGACCCAAGTCTTATAATATTCATAATATCTATAATAAAATTCAAAATTATATGACATACAAAGAACCAGGAAAGTATCAGCCAATCCTTGGTATTGAGACAATCCATAGATACCAACACAGAAATGACACAGATGTTGGATTCTCTGACAAAGGCTTTCAAGCAGCTACTATAAAAAAATCACAAACATTCTTGAAACAAAGCTCAAATAGAAGACATCAAAGAAAGAAGGTATAAAGAAGCTCAGGGAACTTGAGAACTGTCAAACACAACAACCAAAATAAAAAATTAACCCGATGGGCTCAACAGCAGAATGGGCTCAAGAACAGAATAAAATTCAGTTAACTTAATGATAGAGGAATAGATATTAGCCAATCCGAACAATAGAAAGAAGAAGATTGAAAAGAGGAAAAGGTCTCTGAGGTTATGAGACAATGCCAAGAGGTCTAATATTCATGACATCAGAATTCCAGAAGGAGTAAAGGGAGCAGCAGAAAAAATATTCAAAGAAATAGCATCTTAAAATAAAACAAATTTGATGAAAGACATAAACAGATACATTCAAATAATTCTGTGAACCTCAAACAGGATATAACAAAAAATTCCACACTCAAATACATCCTATTCAAAGTGCTAAAAGTTAAAGATGGAACAACAATTTAAATAATTGTAGATTTATCATGAGGATTCATGGAGACCAGACTAGAAAGGAAGAAATAAAACTCTCATTATTTCACAGATGATAAATTCTGAAGAATTCACAATAATACATCAAGATTGCAGGCTATAAGGTCAACACACAAAAATTAATTATATTTCTACATAAATAAAACAATTGGAAACAAAAAATGTTACTAATGATCATTCTGAAAAAGAGAAGTATTTGGACATAAATCTAAGAAAGCATGTACAGGATGTGTATGCAGAAATTATAGCATACCAGGGAAAGAAATCAAAGATGTAAATAAATGGAGAGACATGTCATGTTCATAGATTGGAAGGCTCAACATAGTAAAAGTAAAGTGATGTACAGATTTAATGCAATTGCTATCAAAATCCTAGCAGGATATTGTGTAGACATGGGCTTATTCTATAATTTATATGGAAACAAAAAGAAACTAGAATAGCCAAAATCTTTTTTTTAAAAAAGGAATAAAGCTGGTGTACTCATACTACCTGATTCTAAGACTGACTTTACAAGGCTATAATAATCAAGATAGTATGGTATTGATGAAGCCATAGCCATATTGATTAATGGAACAGAATTGAAAGTCCAGAAGTAGACACACACAAATAAGGCCTATTGATTTTTGACAAAGGTGCAAAGGCAATTCAGTGGGAGAATAATGGTCACTTCAATAAATTTTGTTGGAATACTTCAACATTCATTTGCAAAAAACGCAAATGAACCTTAATCTAAACCTTAGGCCATATAGAAAATTAACCCAAAATGGATCATAGGTTTAAAAATGAAATGTAAAACTGAAAACAAATTTTTAAAAACATAGGAGAAAATCTTGAAGATCTGGGGTTAGGCAAATAATTTTTATACATAACAACTAATGCTGATCCATCAATAAGAATTTGTTAATTACACTTTGTCAAAACTAAAAATATTTGCTGTGTTTGCAAAACTCACCTGTAAGAAAACAAAAAACCCAATTTTAAGAATGGACAAAATGCTCAAATATACACTACACCAGAGAGGATACACGGAAGGCAAAGATGTGCATGAAAATGAGGTTCAATGTCATTGCCACTAGGGAAACACAAATTAAAACCACAATAAGCTACCACTCCATACCTATTAAAATGTCTAAAACAATATTAATTACCAACAAGGATAATGTGCTTCTAGAACTCTCATATATTGCTGGTGGGAAGATGATTCAGGTACTCTGGAAAATATTTGGCAATTTCTTATAAAGTAAACATACACTTACCATACAATCCAACTATCCACTTCTAAGCATTTTGCCCAGTAGAAAACATGTTTACAGAAAACCTGTACACAAATGTTTACAGCAGGTTTAGTTATAATTGCTATGTACAGGAAACAACTCAAATGTCATTCAACAGGTGAATGATACATAGACACCTGTTATACAGAGGTGGTGCATCTATACAATGGATTATCACTGAGCCAAAAAAAAAGGAATGAACTATTGATAAGTGTGACGTTGATGAGTATGAAAAGCATTATGCTGAGTGAAAGAAACCAGTCTCAAAAGGTTACATACTGTATTATTCCGTTTACATAACATTCTTGAAAAGACAGTACTCTAGTGACAGAGAAAATATCAGTAGATGTCAGGGATTGGGAGGTGGTTAGGGTGTGACTATGAGACGATAACATGAGGGAGTTTACTGGGGGGTGGGTAATGTTACTTCTCTGTTTTCTGATTGTCGTAGAGGTTCCAGGATTCAACACATGTGTTCAAGTTCATAGATCGGTACATAAAAATTCAATCCTACTATATGACATTTTAAAACTAAATTTAGAAGAAGAAAAAAGAAAATGACAACCTTAATTTATGTAAAGAGAAATTTACCTTCTGATTGGAAAGACAGAAAATTGAAAAGGAGCAGTGACCTGACTGAAGATCAGCCTCTGTGATCATAGGTGCAATTCATTTTCTTGTCATGTTGCTTTGGGTCATTTGGAGAAAAACAACCACCAGCAGACATCTGTCAGTTTGGAATTCCACAACTGCTCTGACTCCCCAGTGACTGCTGGAAACTATCATCCCAGCAGCTTACCAAGGAAGAAGATGTCCTGCTTTGTGTGCATGGGTATTCCAATGGCTTAGGATATCTAGTCCTACAGAAGAGAGGGCCATTTTAGGTTATGGAGGGTGGAGATGCTTCCAATGGACACAGGGGATGAGAGTGAGGAGTTGCCTAGCAACACCAGCTGCCCACTTTCCAAGTGTTCTCACAAAATGGAATTATCTTAATGAATCCATCATGGTCTGGAGAATGACCCTCATCCTTTTGGGGTCAGAGATTATCTCATCATTGACTCTGAGTTGATTGGATGGATGCAGAGAATGTACAGAAGAGCCTTTAGGGCTTCATACAATTGTGAGCTGACAGTCTTTCTTAGAATCATCCAATTGGATGCACAGTCAACAAGCAGATTTCTGGTAGTTCATTCATTTGTTCATTCATTCTCTATAGAGCCTTCAAGCACCTTCAATGTGACAGATGTTACACTAGGTGCTAGACACACAAAGATAAATTACGCTTGTGCACTGCTTGGAGCAGCTCATTACCTCCTCAGAGGTTTGGGTTGCAGGGTGGAGAACAGGATGGCCGGCTGACAGGTATTCCAGGCCCTGCGGCTATGATTTTCTGCATTGTGATTTAACAAAATAACGCTAGATGCAATCAGTCCTTCTCTTGTGAATTCCTTAGCAAAAATTATTACTCCTGACAGAGTACACTGAGAAAAAACAATAAAACCCTAGGACTGGACCCCAAACTAAAGACTTTAGTGAGGAATTGCCTCCTTGTGACATTCTACCCTATATCATAACACTGATGATTCACTTTGAAACCTAAAAGTTAGTTACTTTTATGTTCAACTCACACTCAGCAATTCTACTGCAACTTGTGTCTCTCTCTGTGTTGGCTACCTCTTATGATCTGCAATGCAACATACTACTATCATCAGTCTGCAGGCTGAGCCTAGGAACTGAGTCTCAGCTGAACTTTCCTTCCATCACCCCTCCCATCCCCAGCTGGTAGTTAGTATTTTCAAATGATACTGCAAATAATTGTAGTTTGTATTTATGCGAAAAGGGGGTTGGTAAGGAAAAGAGAGAGAGAAAGGGGATTAGGGGAAGGGGAGAGAGAGAAAAAGAGAGAGGGAGAGGTTTAACCTACTTGGAATTTGGAGTTTAAGTCACCCTTAAGTAAAGCATATTTTTAATAGGCTACTATAAGAAATGCACTTTTCAATGGAAAAAAAGTGGGTTTGAATTTTGGCTGCCACTCATTACCAATGTTATCTTTATAGGGTAATTACCATCTCTGGGCCTTGATTTTTCTAAACTATAAAATTAAATGTTTGGAGCTAGAGAATTTTTAAATATTCTGGTATCACTGATTCTTGTATTTCTTGAGACAAAATCCTCTCACATTCTGTTAAATTTTGTAATTTGTTTCACCATTCTCTCTTGACCCATAAAAGGACTCTGTGAAAACTATTAGTATTGGAGAAGATTTCCTATAACCATCATATCATCTATGTTTCCTATTAGGGCTTCTGACATTCCACATGTTTTCAAAGGTAATTGGAAATACTGGAGACAATTTAAGGGTCATTATTGTGTTAGCCAAGAAAATAGCTAATGATGACTTTAGCTACTGGGCTATTCAGCCAATCATAGAGCCCATTAGCTCAATTAAGTAAATCAAATAGGAAAAAACATTTAGACTTAAAAAGCAACCCACCACTACCTATTACTTGCCTGTGAGTCTTCTATTTCATGGTGAATTCAAATTGCTTGTTCATTCTAGGTAGAAGAAAATGAGCAATCATCTGATTTAGCAGATGCAGTGACTCAAGATCACTTAGCATTTATAATGATAAACCAAAAATTATGTTAAATATCAAGTTTAAGGAAGCAGGTAAGACTAGAAGCTTCTGCATAAATCAGGCTTGAGCTTTGCAGGAGTGGCTTCTTTCCCCATACTGAGGTGTGAGAAGCAGCACATGGATTTTTATTCCTTTAAAGGATTTTTTTCAATCAACAGTCTGTAGTTCAGGTTCATGGGAAGGCAAGGCAGTAGCATAGGGATGAACATTTGTGATCCCAAACATTCTAATTCCAGGTGTCTACAGCATTCAAATATTGAGTAGGCACTTACACTTCCAAAGACCAATTCTTCAAGATAATGCTGCGGTTAACTTGTAGTTTTATATTATTCAAGGGGGCAGTTCACAGGATATTTGAAGTGACTTGGAGAGAAAAAAGAATACCACTGTTCATATTATTAATATTTATTGTAGAGTTATTATATTCAGGCCATGGTATTGCTGGAGAGATTTGGTCCATTGAATAAATGTGCAATGTTGATGAAGCAGTGAATATATATCATTCAATTAAAAATTCAGCAATTGATATAATCAGGGGTGTGCTGGTAAATGTCTCACAACTGGCTTTCCAGGACCGGTTTGCAGCGTTTGCTGATTTTCATGGTGTAGATCCTTCCCTCATGGCTGACATCAAGCTACCAGTGGGATGGCATCTGGCTTGCACAACTGCTGGAAATTTAGCAATCAGCTCTAGCAAGCTGGCACAAGTTGCTCCAGCCCCACTACTGGACTTGCGTGACTTAAAGAGTAAGGGGTTAAAATGGCTTTGCTTGCAACTGGATTACAGGAAAATCATTCTTACACCACACACCTAAATGTTTATTACCAACTATCATCTCAAAGTGGGGGAGGGGATGGGGGTTGGATCTCCTTTTCAGAAAACCCCTATGAAGAAGCCCTTTAGAAAAAGGCTGGGCTTGAGGAAGTCTTAATTCTAAATATCAGCAGATCAGGGGAAGGAGCAGGTCATTCCATTTCCTTGGGACTCACATATATAATAAGCAGATTTCATATCTGAGAGGCATAAGTTCCCTTCTATTTTCGCTGCTCGGTGTGCAATTTAGTCCAAAAATTGACTCTGGTGTAGATCATTAAATTGTCAACAGCTGGTGGGTCCTGAAGCATAAGCAAGGCCTACCCAGACAGGAAGTTGGGCGTTTCTAATGCATCCCCAGGGACCTGCTATGTTCTTGACCTCTCTCTAAGAGAGGCTTTTGGACTGACTCTGCATAAGAGGGGGGCAGATCTACTTTCTCCAAAGTTGTCTCTTCCCTTCTGCCAGTGATCTCCACCTTGCTCAGGCCACTCAATGCTGCCTTTGCTGTTACAGTCCAAGAAATGTGGCTCCTTTTTTCTAACCTCACTTCTCCTTTCACCTGCATGTCATAAGGTGGTCATGGATATATTCTTTCATATTCCTGCTGAAATACTCATTGCTGGAAGTAACACAAGCCTATCAAATTTGTATAAACAACAATATGATTTAGTTCTGTAATATAATAATGCAATATAACAAAATGAGTCACTTATTGTTGTCTATTCAACTGTACCTTGATATATATTATTTTATTGGTAGTTATCTATGTATACATTAGTTCTGTGCACAGTCTAGTGGATAGTGATCTGTTAAATGGATAAATGAATGAATGACTGAAGTTTTATCCTTCTGAATGGATGAGTGGCCTTTCTATCTAGTTCGTTTTCAAGCCTCTAGGGCTATGATAAATGCTTCCTATTTCCAGATTTTTCTTTATGTTCTCTGTTTACTAGAAAACAGCAAATAGCTTCTCGCCCGGTAGGAGGGATTTTTGGCAGGAAAATCGCACTCTTTACCTGTCATCCACCTTCCAGAAATGCAGGAACTGAAAGACTGAGAAAGTGGAAAACACGCCATGCAATTGCTAACAGTTGGCAGAGCAGCAAGTGCACTCGAGTGGGTGGCATTTGTCCCTATTTCTACGCTCTGATCTGAAGCTTGTACAACAGATGTACCAGGGGCTGGAGGATGGCAGTGCTCATTTGTGGAGGTGATAATGCTAGAAAACCGCTCAGGCCATGACCAGCATAGTGCTGCAGGCTGATGAACCTGTTGGTCCTGCTGGGCGGTTTTAGTTCAGCAGCATTTTAACCATTTGCAATGCTAGAAGCAATGGCAAACATTGCTAATGTAACATTTCTTTATATGGCTAGAGTGCTGGAACTAGATGTCATGGAACTTTTCAAAAATACTCAGGCTGTATGTTCAGTTCTGAATAAAATTTAACCTCCAACTTTTTTTTTTTTTTTAGATGGAGTCTCGCTCTGTCATCCAGGTTGGAGTGCAGTGGCATGATATTGGCTCACTGTAGCCTCTGCCTCCCGGGTTCATTCTCCTGCCTCAGCCTCCCAAGTAGCTGGAGTTATAGGCACCCACCACCATGCCCAGCTAATTTTTGTATTTTTAGTAGAGACGGGGTTTCACCATGTTGGCCAGGCTGGTCTCAAACTCCTCACCTCAGGTGGTCTGCCCGCCTCGACCTCCCAAAGTGCTGGGATTACAGGCATGAGCCACCATGCCCAGCCAATTTTTATATTTTATTTTTCAAAATTTTATTTTATTTTAGGTCCTGGGATCCATGTGCAGAATGTGCAGGATTGTTACATAGGTAAACATGTGCCATGGTGGTTTGCTGCACCTATCAACCTGTCACCAACGTATCAAGCTGTGCATGCATTTGCTATTTGTCCTGATGCTCTCCTTCCCCCAACGGCAGGTCCCGGTGTGTATTGTTCCCTCCCTGTGTCCATGAGCTCTCATTGTTCAGCTTCCACTTATGAGTGAGAACGTGCGTTAAACTCCAACTTTAAAAACAATTATCATCCCAGAACACTTTTGTGTTGCTGCTGTTAATTATAAAAATGACAAAAGAGTGTTACAACTCTAGTGTTGTTTATTATTTTTCTATAGTCAACCCAATGTCTTTGAGTGTGTGTATAGTATTTAATACTTATCTTATTCCTGTTTTTATTTAGCTCTTGGTTCTCCTTTGTCTCATATAAGCCATACCTTATATTCTAGCTTTCATATTTCTCTAAGTAAAAAAGAAAACAAAATCTCAGGAAGTGATAGGAATAATAATCTATTTAACATACTAAAAACATTCTTCCAAGGATCTTAGGATATATCTCCATAATAAAAATGGTAAAATATATCCCTGGCAAAGGGACAACTTACTTAGAATCATCAAATCAGAGTTAGTCTTTAACCTTATATTTAAATCACTGTGAATATTTAGTTTAAATGAGTGTTAGCGCCAGGAAGAGACACAGGCTTTCTGATCTTCATTTAACCAAGAAGAACTTGAAATTACATAGGTTTTTTTACCTCCCCAAAATAAAAAAAAAATAAAGGGAATCTATAGAAGCTGCAGCATTGTGATTTTTAAAGAAGTTGGTGGAGAGACGATGTCTGTTTCTAATTACACAAACTAGTTAAGAAAAAGGATTTAAGTCAGCTGATATCTTTCCTTTCATTATTTATGATTTGAGCCAGCTCATCTTTTTCCTTTCATTATTTACAGGACATCTAATAACTGCTCTGATTGGATTTAAACATTTGCAGTGGGGTGCTTCTGGCTTTGTGTATGTAGAGCTGGTGTCTAAAAGAGTCAGCTGCTTCACCACGGGACTTTTATACTTCTCATGAAACACAGTCCTTCAAAAGGCAAATTCTCTATTTCCCCCACTTTGATTTTCTGCTTACACTCCTAAAATAATGTAAATATGGTCATTAGTCATCTACAACACTGTCAATTAAGAGAGTAAAGCCAGTAATGAACTCTACATCCCTGACCTCATATGGTATGTTGCATTTTAAGAGAGCTGTTTTTATCAATGACAATCCTACTATTTGTACTCATAACCTGGACTCTATATCCAATGAAAGGATTTTGATACACAATCTTTATTTGAAGAACTACACAAAAATGCAATCACCATCCTACCTGAGGTCTGCTATTGTTGAAATGGTCTCAAACGCTTTAGCACTGTAGATGGTGGAAACCAGGTCACCAAAGACACTGCCCTTGTACCTGGAAGGCCCGTCCCTGCCCCCATTCACACAGTGAATTCATTTACAAGAGAGGAAAGCTGTAGACAGAGTCATTAGAAAACCCTTCATGATTGTGATGTGGAAAAGGGCTGGCAAGGATCACAAACAGCTTTCCTGGGTTTGGCCTTATAGCATGGACTTCTTCACCCTCATCTATGTGTAAAATTTATTAACTTCAAGGAGAGGAGATCAGAATTGCCTCTACCTTGCATTCCTGTGTAGCCATGAATTAATTCCCAAATGCCAGTATGAGCCTGTTTTCCATTTCATACATCATATTTGAGGAAACAGCTGGAAATATTACTCTGTGTGCCACACATCCCGATTCAGCAATCTCTCATTCCCAGAGTAGAGTAAATGAGTAAAGAAATTATTCAACTGCCCTTTGCCTAACTTGGTGTGTGAACAATAAATTGTCTCAAGACTGATTCAGGTTCCTGTATTCATGGAAACAAAAAAAGAAAATTGGGCAGAAAATAATAAAGTCTATATTTTTTTTAAACTACACTTTTGTATGTCATCAGGGAGTAATCATAGAATGTTAAAGCTGCAGAGAAAATGTTAGAGGTCTTGAAATAAGTGCAACAGTGAGGATGAGTCAGTCTGGTACAAAGTAAAAACACTGAACTTGGAATCAGGAGATCGGGGAGGTGAAGTGTTTTCTGAAGAAGGAAAGTTCCATGGTCTCTCAGATGACTTCTATAGGTCATTTTCCTGAATGTCAAGATGATCCTTCATAACAAGTATCCAATAGGGGTCAAGTTTTGAAAGCATAGAGCGGGGATCTCCAAGTTCTTGGGTTATAAACCCCATTTAAAACAAAGTTTAGATGTCTATCACATACACAGAGGTGCTGTTTAGCACCTTTTAGGAAATTAAACTAGATTCTATGAAGTGTGTGTGTGTGTGTGTGTGTGTGTGTGTGTGTGTGTGTGTGCGTGCCATGTATTGGGATTGGGAAAGAATGTTAACGGAAATTTTTATTTTTTACTCTGATTATGGAATGTATGTTTTTTTTACAGTAAGCATATGTTCAAGTATAATTAGTGTAATAAAAACACTATTAAAAAGAAGAAAGTAAACCCTTACATGAGAAAATACGATGACATTTATAGACCTTTGCATGTCATCATAAGTTACTCTGAGTTACTGCTCAGCATGAAAAAAATGCATAAACAATATAAAAAGAACATGATCACATGCGGTTCTTCAACTCTAACAATTAATATTGTCTCAAGAATGTTATCACATTCCTTAACTAATTAGATCCATCCTGAGATGTTTTCAAACAAATAAAAACAAAATTTCTACCACAGGAAGAAAACAATTTAAAAAAAATGCAGAGCACATCTAAACAAAGATGTCCCTGGTTGAACAGAGAAGTTTTGACCTTGTCATTCCTCTTGAATAAGCCTACCAAAACTATTATTTATTTATGTGGATCATTTTGCTGATTATTTACTAAAATTCCTCAGTAAGAACCAAAATACTTCCTTTCAGTTAGTTAAGGCAGAGACCAGAAGACATTCAATGTTGCTATAAAAACTTTGGTCCTGGAAAGATGGTGGAATTCCGGGGAAGATGTAGTCCTGTCACATTGGCTAAGATAAAACTGAGAGTTTAAAAAACCGTGGAGTACTCATAAAGATGTTGAGGTTTAGGCTTCAATACCTGTAAAGATATTGAAGTACCAAGCACTTAGTAGGGTGTTTGTAGATATTTGATGAAGGAGAAATAGAAAAGAAAGAAGGAGGGAGGAAGGAAGGAAGGAAGGAAGGAAGGAAGGAAGGAAGGAAGGAAGGAAGGAAGGAAGGAAGGAAGGAAGGATGGAAGGAAGGAAAGAAAGAAGGAAGGAAGAAAGGAAAGAAGGAAGGAAGGAAGGAGGGGGGGAGAGAGGGACAGAGGGGGAGTGAAGGAAAAAGAAAATGAAGAAAAGCTGATGAATATAGCATTCACATGAATTACTTTATAGAAAATGACAATTCAGAAGCAGCCTTATGACCACCCCAAAGTAAGCAAGTTTCCTTAGGCAGTATTTTCTATTCTACACCCTAAAAATATGTTTTGTGTCTGGTGTATGCCCAAGAAGAACCTAAGAATATATCAAGAAATGTAAATGGTTCAATATATAGAGATGAAAAACCAAGAGCTTGTATGATGTATTCTAGGTGCTTTAAAGGAATGTTGAAATTAAAGTTAAGTTTTTTTTGTTTTTTTTTCCTCCTAGTGCTTGCTCCATTTCTTAAAGTCATCTATGTTTACCCTAGATGGCACATTGTCATGATTTTGCAGGCAGTGAGTGAGTAAAGCGAGAAAAGAAAAGAAGATTTTTTGAGGGAAAAAACCATGTTTGGAGGAGTGTCAGTGACAAAAGTGATGGAAAACACAATACAAGTAGTCTTGCAATTATAGAAAGGTCAAAGAACTCTACACATCCTCATAAGTAATTATAATTGCATTGAATATAAATGATCTAAATGCTCAAATAAAGAACTTGAGATTATCGAATGAATTTTAAAAATTTAAAACCTAACTAACTATAATAATGGAGGCAAGAGACAGCCAAATGCCACCCAGGTTACTGTGCACAGGAGGCTTCCCTAAACATGCCATGGTGAAAATTTTCATCCCTAAACACACGTGCCACAAAGGAAATAAATCAATGTGGATGGCTCAGACTAAGGGCCCGCCTGTGCACTGAAAGAATGGGGTGGAACTACCAGGAATTTGCACCTTATGCAGGGGGAGGAGCTTGGCCTCTTCAGCTCCTGGTGGCCCGGTATTCAATCCCACCTCATTCAATCAATGAGGTAGGAGCCTGTTGTCAGGACCCCCTGTTTCTTTGCTGAGAGCTTTTGTATTGACTAATAAATCTGCCCTCCTTGCCCTTCAGTGTATCCATGTGCCTAACTTTTCCTGGTTGTGAGACAAGAACCCAGAGTTTAGCTGAACTAAGGAGCAAAAAGTCCTGCAGCAATATGTGACACATGTCTTAGATATAAAGATACGGATAAGGTTGAAATTAAAAGGATAGAAAAGATATATTATGACAACTATAAGGAAAATAAAACAGGCATGGCTATATTAATGTGAGGCAAAATTGACTTCAGGAAGAAGGGTGTCGCTAACAATAAAGAGGAATGACTTATATTAAAAACCAATTCATCAGGAATATATAACATTCCTTCATGCATTGACTAAATGATAGATCTAAAAATAGATCTTCAAAATATATAAAGCAAAACCTGATTGAAGTAAAGAGAGAAATAGAGAAATCCACAACCACAATTAGAGATTTTAGTACCTTCCTGTAGTAATTATTCAATCTTATATTCAAAAAAGTATCAAAGACACAGATAACCTGAATACTATCAACCAGTTTGACTTAATTGACATTTATAGAACACCATAAACAACTTCAGAATGCACATTCTTTTCTACTGTGGCTGGTTCAAGATCAATTATATACTGATCCATGAAATAGGATGTAATCAATTCCAAAACATGGAAAACTTAAGTATACAATTTCAGACAACAGATGAAGCTAGATGTCACCAAGATACCTATGAAGACCCAAATTATTTGAGAAGTTAATAAGATATTTCTAAAACCCGTTAACTAAACTTCAAAAAAGTTACAAGTAAAATTTTCAAAATTGAGTTGATTGACAATTAAAACACCAAATTTGTAAGATGCAGCTAAAGAACTGCTTAAAGTGAAGTTTATCATTGTCAATGCCTTACTAGAAAGAAAAAAAGCTTAACATTAATAGCCAACTTTCCATGTTAGTTACGAAAAAAAGAAAAGAAGAGCAAGTTAAAACTGAAAGTAAATAGAATTAAAATTTAAAAACAGACAGAACTCAATGGAATCAAGTCAAACAACAGAAAATATTAACAATGCCAAAAGTCATGTTTTTTGAAAAGGTCAACAAAATTGATACTCCTAGCAGAACTAATCAAGATATTGCCAATAATGGTATTTGAAGAAGAAGGAAGTCTTACTACAGATCCTACAATCATTACAAGGACAATAAAGTAATATGATGGCAAATTTATATAAATAAACTTGTTAATTTAGAAGAAATGGACAAATTGCTTAATAAACACCACTTACCAAAACTAATTCAAAAAGATATAGAGTATCTGAATTGTCCTGTATCTATAAGAGGAATTGAATTTCTATTAAAAATTTTTCCCCTCAAAGATGCATCTATACTCAGATGGTGTCATTGGTGAGTTCAAATTTTGAAGTAAGGAATAATGCAAAACTTGACCAAATGCAGCGGCTCACGCCTATAATCCCAGCACTTTTGGAGGCCAAGGTGGGTGGATCACCCAAGGTCAGCAGTTCGAGACCAGCCTGGCCAACATGGTGAAACCCCGTCTCTACTAAAAATACAAAAAATTAGCTGGGCATGGTGACGTGTGCCTGTAATCCCAGCTACTTGGGAAGCTGAGATGGGAGAATTGCTTGAACCCGGGAAGCAGAGGTTGCAGTGAGCTGAGATCATGCCATTGCACTCCAGCCTGGGAGACACAGTGAGACTCTGTCACACACACACACACACACATACAGACACACACACACACACACAGAAGAATAACGTGAAACTTAACACAAACTCAGAAAGTAAAAGAGGAAGACACACTTTCCAACTAATTTTAAAAGATTAGAATAACTCTGGCACAAAAACCTGACAAAGAGGTTATAAGAAAATAAATTGATAAAACAATATTCCTCATGATCATAGATTTTAAAAACCTCCCTTCTAAAATATCAGTAAAGTGAATTCAACAGTGTATAAATAGAATGACCGTCATGACCAAATGGAGTTAATCCCAGGGATGCAGGTTCTGTTCAGCTTTAAAAATTAATATGTGGATCTTCTGCATTCAGTTAAGAGATGTAGAGAGTTGGAAAGAGCCTTATTCCCATCCTCCCCGCCTTACAATAAGAAAATAAAAGCTTAATCAAACGAAAATTAATGACCTTTCTGGAATTCATTAGAGATCTGACATGGTGGGGAAAAGAACCTAAAATCTGGGGAGAGGCCAGGACCTACAGGGTGCAACAGGACCCAGGCATTTGCCTACCTAGGGCAGATGCCATTGCATGCTATATAATTTGGAAAGCAGATTCAGCTTAGAAATTGTAATGAACTGCTCCAGGTCACGTATTGATGTGGAGCCACAGGGTCCCAGAGATAGGAGTATTTGCTTCCTCTTACAGTCCTGTCTTTCATGGATATGACGAGGCGCTCACAGAGAAGATAGGCCAGACTCCTAAGAAAGTTTTCTGAATTGTACTGACTTGGGGAAGGGAATAGTAGCTACTCCTGAAACACTTCCCAGACCCATCTCCCATATCTCCCCTATGGAACAAAAATCTTAAACTACAGGGCAAAGAATGATAACAATTGTCAGTTTAGGGCACTGGTGAAAAATCCATTGAAACTGCAGGAAAGGAAGAGAAAAAATAAAACTGTACTCTGAGAGTGGCAGCCCAGGACTACAGCTGGTGCAGGCTTAAATCCACAGTGAGTGCCTCATTTTAAGGCTTGATGAGAGAACACACCCTTTCTGGCTCTCCCTACCACCGCGCTAACAAGCGTTGAGTAAAAGTAACCTATAGCTGAGATTGCTACAAGAGACAGATTCTCTCGAGGAAACAATACAGAAGGAAGACTCTAAGGTAAGATGGGAGTAGACACTGAAGGGGAAGAAAAACCCTCTGGCAAATTAGCTCACATCCTAAACACAAGGTATTGCTAGAGGAATTTGAGGCTATGGTGCACTGAAAATAATCACAATAGTCCTCCCTAATACATGGGGGATATGTTCCAAGACTACCACTAGATGCCTGAAACCTCAAATTGTGCCAAACCTGATTGCTGTCATTGGTAACATGTCTCTGTTTATGTCTTCCACCCACAAATTTAGTGCCTTTCCCATCTTTATAAGCCTTTATCATGGACTATGGTTGTAACTTTTGCAGTTTGAGGTGCAACAGCAAAACTAGTACAAATACCGCTTTTCTTCTTTACAATTTCATGGATAGAAGAGTTATTCTTACCATAGATCTCAGCAACCTCAGCATATAATTTTCATTATTTATTAAGTTGAGAACTTCCACCTTTTTACTTAAAGGAAACACTTTATAATTTCTCTTTGGCATATGCTCATTGCCAGCATCATTACTCTGGTACTTGGAACTGTTGTCAAGTAAAATAGGGATTACTTTATACAAGCGCTGTGATACCATGACAGTCACAGTCGATCTGATAACTGAGTTGGCTGTTGAGTGACTAATGGTGATTGGTGTTTACAGCATGGAGATACTGGACTAAGGAATGATTCACATCTTTGGCAGGATGGAGTAGGATGGCACAAAATTTCATCACACACTACTCAGAATGACATGCAATTTAAAACTTATGCATTATTTCTGAAACCTTCCATTTAATGTTTTTGGGTCACAATTGATTACATTTAACTAAAACCATGGAAAGTGAAACTGGATAAGGGAAAACTACATTATGGCAACAACAAACCTCAAACCCAGATCAACTCCTGACTATATTAAAACAGAACCTTCCACTAAAGGCCTGGCAGCAAGAAAGACATGTATCTTTGTCCTTTGCAACATGCCCAACTTTCAAGCAAAAAAATATATGAGACATAGGAAAAGGCAAAGAAAACCCACAGTCTGAAGAGACAAAGCAATCATATACAGCCATCACAACTAAGATATGACACAGACATGGACTTATCCAACAGAGAATTTAAAATAACTGTGATTAATATGGTAAAGATGCTAATGGAGAAAATAGAAAACATTCAAGTTCAGCTAGATAATTTCAACAGAAAGATGGAAACTATAAAAAAGAATACTATGAAAATACTAAAAAGCAAAAACACAGTAACAGAGCTGAAGATTGTCTTTGAGGGACTCAACAGTAGACTTGACAGCTACAGAAGGAATCAGTGAGCTGGATAGAGATCAATAAAAATTCTGCAAACTAAAGTACAAAAAAAAAAAAAAAGATTAGAGGAGAAAACCCCCACAACACAGTATCCAGGAGTGTTAGACATATCAAATGCTCTAAAATATACATAATTGAAATCCCCAAAGAATAAGAGAAAGAGAATGAGACTGAAGAAACATTTGGAGAAATAACAGCAGAAGATTTTCCAAGCTAATAACAAACACCAAAGTATAGATCCAGGAAGCTCAGAGAACACCAAGAAGGATAAATATAAAAACAAACACACAATAAGATCATCCAAGCATATCATGTTCAGACTGCTGAAAATCAAAGACAAGAAAATCATGAAGGCAGGCATCCTCTCCCTCAGAGGTACATTACCTACAGAGGAACAAGGATAAGAATATATCACACTTCTCATCCGAAAACAAGTAAGCCAGAAAATAATGGCTTACTATTTTATCTTTAAGGTGCTGAAGGAAGCTATCAACTCAGAATTCTATATCCAGAGAAATTAATAAAATATAAAGACTTTCTTCAGCTAACAAAAACTAAGAGAATGAATGCATTGGTAGCAGATTACCTTATAAGAAATGTGAAAGGAACTTCT
Source organism: Macaca mulatta (assembly GCF_049350105.2). NCBI lineage: Eukaryota > Metazoa > Chordata > Mammalia > Primates > Cercopithecidae > Macaca > Macaca mulatta. Next base: position 34,933,617 of record NC_133414.1, read on the forward strand.
TAAGGCTGAAGGAATATGAAGTTTCTGACTTCAATCTTCCAGCCTGGGCAACATGGTGAAACTCTGTCTTTACTAAAAATACAAAAATTAGCCAGGTGTGGTGATGCATGCCTGTAATACCAGCTACTCTGAAGCTGAGGCAGGAGAATTGCTGCAACCCAGGAGGCAGAGGTTGTAGTGAGCCAAGATCATGCCACTGCACTCGAGTCTGGGTGACAGAGCGAGACCCCATCTCAAAACAACAACAACGACAACAATAAAACAAAAAACAAAAATCTTGAATCTATACAAGGAAATGAAGAGAATCGAAAGTGGAATAAATTGAGGCAAAATATAATTTTTTCTTGTTATTAGTTTCTCTAAAAGATAATTTTCAAAGCAAAAATAGTAAAATATGTGTGTATTTATACCACATTGTTACAATAACTCAACACATGAAACAGTATAATTTAAGTTAGACACAAATTATTTAAAAATGTGTATTATAACTCCTAAGACAACCACTAACAGCTGTTTTAAACAAGTTAAATAATAGTTCAATAGAGGAGATTAAATTAAATTATAATGCTTAATTAAACCTAGAGGAGGCAGAAAAAGAAGAAAAAATTACCAAAGAACAAACAGGACAAAAAGAAATCACATTTCCAGATAGTTTAACCCAACCATTAAGAAAAGTCACTAAATATGAAAGGTCTAAACAGACCAGTTGTTCACAGTATTCTTGTGTTATCTTTTTAATATCTGTCAGGTCAATAGTTATGTGTTCTTCATTTTTACATTGGTAATCTATGTCTTCATTTGTTTTTTTCTTGATTAGTTTGACACAGAAGATTAAATAGCACATGATCTCATTTACATAAAATTCTGGCATCTGTCCTGGAAAAAGGTCAGTCATTTCCTGCATTTGTTGAGGCAGGAGGTTCTATAGAGTTGATGAAGTGATGACTGTGAAAGGGTACCATGGAACTACTTTGGGGGTCATTGACATATTGACTTGATTGGTCATGGAAATATTGACCTATACGTATGTGTATGTATGTATATGTCATATACATATATTAATGTATTTATACATACACATGTATATACATTTATGTGTCTACATACATATGTGTCACATACTTATTGAGCACATACAATGTGTGCATTATATTGTACACAATTTATATCTCAATATCATTGATTGAAAAAAGAACTCAGTAGCAGAACAAAAGCCACAATATCCATCTTTAATTTCCTACGTCCTTGACAGCAGCAAATCTGTAAATCTGTTCACATTCAAATTTGACATGCCAGTATGGTGAGGCTTGGCCACCTTCGTCTTTTGCAAATAATGTGTCCAGACCCTTAAGACACAAAGATCAATTCCTCCATAAAATATAAAAATGAATAATAACGATGGGCAAATTTAAAGTTTTGTGTTAATGTGATCTACAGTAAGCTTGGCTGACAAAAATGCTCTTTGTAATCCAAAGATAATATTTTTAAAGTTTTCTAATGACAATGGTTTATACTAGGATTTTATGACCCTTCAGCATTTAGAATCTAGTCCTCTAACAACTTTACCTTAACGATTATATAGTAAGTTGTGTGTCTATAATCTACAAATACTTCCCAAGAATTTATCAATTTATTATGTATTTGTTGCTATTTTATATTCTACATGTCTTAAAAACTTTTAGAGGAGATAAACATGAACCCTTCAGTGTTTTCATAACTTAAGGGAAAAAAGGAAGCAGTAGACATTTTACCTTCCAGACCCAACTGAAGATACAAAACCAACTGAAGATACAAAGTCAACACATGTGATGACAGGAACGATCTGAAATTTCTCTTCCTCACTTAAATGAGAAGCGGAGCTCTGGTCTGCTTAGTCCAGGGAATAAACTTCTGTGGAAGGAGCCAAATCATTAAACTTCTGCCTTTAGTGCATCTCTTTTAATTTCTTTGGCACCATGGTGAGTCAAGGTAGACCCTGAGAAAACAGCAAGAACCAGGAGTTGGACATTCAGTCCTGATTCCGGCTTTAGTTTCAGGCAGAATATTCTGAGATTACCCATGTTATTCCCCCAAGCTCACCTCCCTAGAAAAGAACAGGATCTCAGTGTGAAGCTGGCATCCTCTGGGTGTTATCTCCTGGGAAGTACCAGAGTACAGTGGAAGTTGCCCAGAGTTGAGCTCAAGGTTTGAGAATTCTGGCTGCTCAACAGGACTATCAATGACCAATGCTAACTACAGCAGTGGAGATTATACAAAGACCTCTATATTCAAGGAAGAGAGAGCTTACCTGGAGACTAGAGGAGTCAGAGAAGGTTTTGCAGAGGGATAGCACTTGAGCTGCATCCAAAATTTGCTTGGTTGCAGGCAGGTTGGACTGAAGGGGAGATTGTAGGATACTGGAATAGGGCTTTAGGAGATTTTGGCTAAATCTCCTAAAGAATAATTTCAATTACACTAAATAGCACTACTGACCCCACATTGCCAAGGTGGAATATATTTGTCAGTATTGAAGAGTTTTCTCTATTTGCCACTGCTGCTGCAAAGGTAGAATCTGAACATAGTTTTTATTATTATTATTATTATTATTATTATACTTTAAGTTCTAGGGTACATGTGCACAACATGCAGGTTTGTTACATATGTATACTTGTGCCATGTTGGTGTGCTGTACCCATCAACTCGTCAGCACCCATCAACTCATCATTTACATCAGGTATAACTCCCAATGTCATCCCTCCCCTCCCCCCTCCCCATAATAGGCCCCGGTGTGTGATGTTCTCCTTCCCAAGTCCAAGTGATCTCATTTGAACATAGTTATTAAAAAGGCTTCCATGGCTATTTTGATCTCTTGTCTAAAGCTTTTGAATTCATTTTAAATCAATTTCATTCATGTTTATTTTGGAGGGAGGTAGGGCCTTTGAGTTACTCTAATTTATACCTACAGGTACAGTCTATCCTTTTGTAAAATGTATTTTACTGGTATTTATGGAACAATTTACCCTGTCTAATCAAACAAATTAAAACACTTATTTTTGCTTTCCTCAATTCAGTCAATTGTTAATAATCATGTTGTCATTTTTTTCCAGACTTGGCACCAAAACTTTATTCATTCTCCTTAGAAATTCTGCCACCAACCTACTATAAAAACTGTCATTATCTCCTAAAGTCACAGTCCTGACATCTGTTAAGTAAAGGTTTATTTTACACTTCAAAAGTCAATCTGCACAGCTGACTGAACTCCTTCAGAATTTTACAGCTTGCTCTTGTCAAATATTTGGGAAAATAAAATTTGCTTTTAGAAAAATATTTGGTTTTTACAGAAAAGAAAATACTCTTTATTTATCAAAAAAATTATTTGCTTTCCCTGAAAAACACACGCACTCAACTTTTCTTATCAATTGCTTTTTAGAACCAATATAAAAGTAAACAAAAGTGAAATAATTTGTGTGCTTCATTTCAAATGACAATTTCTTTCTTCTAACAACCCTGAAGATTGAATAGGTCACTTAAGTTCTAGATACATTATTAGAAAGAAAATCACAGCAACGTGGCTGGCCTTGAGAATAAGGGAAGACACCACTGCTACCTTCTCCCTGTTCCACTGGGAACCTTCTAGTCTCTCTCTGTAGTGTCTGCATTACTGATTTAGATTTGAACAATGGCCCTCTGTGTAAGGTCCTATTGAACCCATTTCATAAATCTAGGGGACAAGTCCCCACTTTCCCTCTAACATCGATGGAAACAAAGTAAGGAAATGAACACCTTTTAGAGCAGCGGTCCCCAATGTTTTTGGCACCAGAGAGTGGTTTCATGGAAGACAATTTTTCCATGGACCAAGTGGGGTTGGGGGTGGTTTCAGGATGATTCAAGTTCATTACATTTATTGCACGCTTTATTTCTATTATCACGTTGCAAAATGTAATGAGATAATTATACAACTCACCATAATGTAGAATCAGTGGGAGCCTTGAGTTTGTTTTCCTGGAACTACACAGTTCCATCTGAGGGGATGGGAGACAATGATAGGTCATCAGGCATTAGATTCTTATAAGGAGAGGGCAACCTGAATACCTCACATGTGCAGTTCACAGTAGGCTTCCCACTCCTATGAAAATTGAATGCAACCACTGATCTGTTGGGAGGCAGAGCACAGGTGGTAATGTGAAGTATGAGGAGTGACTGTAAACACAGGTGAAGCTTCCCTCTCTCACCCACCTCTCACCTCCGGCTGTACAGCCTGGTTTCTAAGAGGCCATGGACTGACAGCTGTCTGTGGCCCAGGAGTTAAAGACCCCTGTTTTAGAGCATCTGTCCAATATTGGTTCTATGCTAAGAACGTTCAATGGGTTATCTTATCTAATCCTTACAGCAGTACTTCAAGATAAGTATTGTCTTACCTGGAGTCTGAAGTTAAAGCTTATGATTTGACTCTAAATCTTTGCTGCTTTACAGCAAGCTACAAAGTACCAGGCTTGCCCCTTTCACTGGCATAGTTATTTTCTTGTTATTGGGTATCTGACTATTCCAAGCTTCAGATTTGCTTCAATGACAGCACACGTGTCTGCAGCTACATGCGTTTGTTAACCTGTAAATTCTTTTTTTTTTTTTTAATTATACTTTAAGTTCTAGGGTACATGTGCATAACGTGCCGGTTTGTTACATATGTATACTTGTGCCATGTTGGTGTGCTGCACCCATCAACTCGTCAGCACCCATCAACTCGTCATTTACATCAGGTATAACTCCCAATGCAATCCCTCCCCCTCCCCCCTCCCCATAATAGGCCCCGGTGTGTGATGTTCCCCTTCCAGAGTCCAAGTGATCTCATTGTTCAATTCCCACCTATGAGTGAGAACATACGGTGTCTGGTTTTCTGTTCTTGCGATAGTTTGCTGAGAATCATGGTTTCCAGCTGCATCCATGTCCCTACAAAGGACACGAACTCATCCTTTTTTATGGCTGCATAGTATTCCACGGTGTATATGTGCCACATTTTCTTAATCCAGTCTGTCACTGATGGACATTTGGGTTGATTCCAAGTCTTTGCTATTGTGAATAGTGCCGCAATAAACATACGTGTACATGTCTTTATAGCAGCATGATTTATAATCCTTTGGGTATATACCCAGTAATGGGATGGCTGGGTCATATGGTATTTCTAGTTCTAGAACCTTGAGGAATCGCCATACTGTTTTCCACAATGTGTTAACCTGTAAATTCTTAACCATAGGTGAGAACTACTTCCAGACATACTGTGTTCTGGGTAGGCTACCTCTTTTTTTTCTCATGTGGATCTACTGTGAAATATGAATAGTGATGGATCTGAGCATAGAGTTGAATGTCTATAGGTGTTTTCATGTAGAAAGCCGGAACAATTTGCTGCTGCTTCTGTCATAAAAGCCATGCAGTTTCTTCTCTAGGTTCCTACATCTCAGGATTTCCTCTCACTGCATGAGAAAACAGAAGGAGCAAGGTGCAGGAAATCAGAAGACCTGGTCTCTGATACTTTTTCTGTCATTAATTAGCTATTTCCCACTGAAAAAGAAATCGCTTGGCTTATTGAAACTTCATTCTCTCTTTGATGCAAAGAAGAAAGATAATAGTACCCAACTCTCTGGTTGCTATAAAAACCAAATAAGTCATGTGGAAGTAATTTGAAAACTATAAAGGACTTTTAATGATGCTAAAATTCAAATTTATTCTTGTTACACCCTAGGTAGAACCCTTCACAGCTTCCAGTGTTCTTAAATTAAAAGCCAACCTCCTTGTCACTGTTCACCAGTCCAGGTTCTGGGTTGCAAACAACTAGAATTAATTCTTATGATGTTTTACAGAAAAAGGGAGCTCTTTGGAAGACAATAATGGGCTCAGAGAATCCCTGGGAGACTTAGGAAATGAGATGAACAGCGGGATATCTGGAGGTCAGATGGAGGGAACAGTCTGGGAGGACATAGCATCAGACAGTGCCACTGCCACTGCTGGATGAAATGGGGGTGCCACTGCCATGAAGAATTCTAAACTCTTATTTTGATTTCACATCTCTTGTTCCAGATTGAGAGACTCAGGGGGGTGAATGATTGACTGAACACGGGTCCTAGGACTATGACTTGGATGCTAGTGGATGGGTAGAGGATCACTTCTCTTTATTGTCCAGAGCAGGAGACTATAGCTACAGATACTACCAATGCCATACACAGTTGAACCTTCCCCCAAATAGAGAAAGAGGCTGCATGCTAGATGGTGAAACCAAAGCAAAAAAAAAAAAAGCCTCAAACTCATACCCACCGCTTCCTGCATAATCTCACTCTGCTTCACTCCTTAGCTCACCTGGCACCATCAACAACACCCCAACCACTCACCAACAGCCCTCAGTCATGCTGCAGACTTGCAAGTCTTATTTCACTTCATTTTTTGTGCCAAGCTCTTATGCCATCCAACTGAGATACCTGAAATTCTCTACCATTCTCTATTATTTTTCCTTCGGCTAACCTTTCTTCACCTTCAAGTATCACCTGCATGGAAACGTCTGTGGAAAATACTTGTCTGACTATCCCCATTTTTGTCCAAATCTAGATTAGCCCCATTCCCACCCATTGTAGACTGTCATATAAACTTGTACTTGAAGAGGTTTCTTCTTCATTTCGTTCATGATTAAATAAGCATTGGCATGATTTTGTAAATATCTGTCTCATCGCTTAGAATGAGACAGATCATGAGAATGTGATCTCTATCTCTCATTCATGGATGTACCCCAATTTTCAGTAGATGCTCAATAAATTTTTATTGGTTGAATGAATGGGTTAATAGACAGGTGTGTGAGGACATGCTTACCAGCTCTGAGACCCTCAAGTGTTTGCATTTTCCCCTGTTAGTAGGCATGACCTGTCTTCCTTCCTCCTTTAGTCTGTGAGATCCTAGAGACATGGCCATGTACTTATTCTTTGTTGTACCCTTCTCACTGGCATAATTCTAGGAACACTGGATAATGGCTCGGCAGATGGTTGGATACATGAAAAAAGTAGCTGAAGTAGTGGTGAAAAGATTCCTTCTACTATTCTTCTTTGAGCCCTTCTGGTACATCTTAAGTGAAATTACTTTTGGTTACCATAAACTAAGAGAAAAAGAGTAAGTACAGGCATCTTATCAACAGATAAATATGGACTAGGTTTCTATTAGGTATGATAGGTGTTAAAAGTAATCTTAAAATTTCATTTCCCCCCACACCAAAGAGCTTATGTTAGAGTTTGGAAGACAGGTTGATAACACATGAGGAATTAAACAATAAAGCTGGAAACAACAATACAATATAGTAGTAAAGGAGATGTTATGTGATAGTGTATCATTAATTGCCAATAGAGCACAAATGAGAAGAGCTATTCATTCTGAAGAGAAGGAGGTTTTTAGCTTTTAGAGTAGCCCTCTCTCTTCCCTACCATTCATAGACATGCACACTCTTCCCAAAGGAATTGCACCTTTTAAGAAACACTTCTCCCCACCTTCCTCCTTCCAGCCCCTCCCTCCCCCTTCTCCTTCCCAAGCACATTTTGTGTTGTGAGTCCTGGATAAAATCACCTTCTTATGCTCTAGGTTTCAGGCTGCAACTCTATGTCTTTCTCAGGAATCTTTGTGTATGAATCATTGTCACACCAGAGGCCCCATAGCTGCTGCTGCTCTGCATAAGATAAGCACAAAGGTGGATGTAGACATAAATGACATAAATGGTCACTGCTCCGGAAAGCCCATTATTTGGTTTGGCTAGACAACTCATTTGCAGCACATTGCAGTAGCTGCCATTTTTCATGTAGTTTTTTGTTTTATTTTTTTTGTCTTTTAAGTTCAGGGGTACAGGTGCAGGTTTGTTATATAGATAAACTTGTGTCATGGGGGTTTGTTGTACAGATTATTTCATCCCCCAGGTATGAAGCCTAGTACCCTGTGAAAGGAAAATATCTCGGGCCCCAAACTCACTAAGAAAAACTCAAGCCTGGAACTGCTCAAGGCAAACCTGCCTCCCGTTCTATTTAAAGTCACCCCTCTGCTCACTGAGATAAATGCATATCTGTCTCCTTTGGAAACGCTAGTCAGAAACTCAGAAGGTAACCATTTGTGTCTCACCTGTCTGTGACCTGGAAGCTCCTCCTTGCTTCCAGTCTTCCTGCCTTTGCTTCAAGTTGTCCCGCCTTTCCAGACACAACCAATGTACTTCTTCCGTATACTGATTGATGTCCCATGTCTCCCTAAAATGTATAAAACTAAGCTGTGCCCTGACCACCTTGGGCACATGTCATCAGGACCTCCTGAGGCTGTCACGGGTGCATCCTCAATTTTGCCATAATAAGCTTTCTAAGTTAACTGAGACCTGTCTCAGATTTTCTGAGTTCACAAACCATTAGTTATTTTTCCTGATCCTCTCCCTGCTGCCACCCTCCAGCCCCTGATAGGCCCCAATTCTGTGTTGCTCCCCTCTATGTGTACATGTGTTCTCATCATTTAGCTACCACTTATAAGTGAGAACACGCTGCGTTTGGTTTTCTGTTCCTGCATTAGTTAGCTAAGGAAAATGGCCTCCAGCTCCATCCATGTTGTGGCCAACAGTCATCTCATTTTATTAACCAGAAATGGGCCCCATCACTAAGAATCTTGGCTTCTCTCTGTTCTCCTTGGACATTCAGCTTGCGGGGCTCTTGGCTAGGAGTCTGGGTCAAGTTCAGAGACAGACTGACCAGTACGGATTTCAGCTCTGATGCTTTCTTTAACTTCCTTATGCTTCAGCTTTCCCATTGGTAGAATGGGTGCCATAAAAGGATCTACCTTCTGGGTTTATTGTGTACATTTAAAAATGGCACACATGAAGGCTTGGCACACTACCTGGCACAGAGGAATCAGCAAATTTTAGCTGTCAGTATTACTGTTGTAGAACGTTCTCCTTAGTTAAGCTAAAAGCAGGATCTTTGTCACAGGACCAGGAAAGATTAGGCTCATGGATACATGGAAGGGTGAGAAAAATGGAATTTATTGGGCAAAAAGGAAAGAAACTCAGCAAAGCAAGAGAGGTTCCTGTTAACAGGCCCCCATCTCATAGACTGAATCCCAGGTTACCACCCAGGAACACAAGGGGCCAGGCTCCTCCCCGCTGCAAATGGCATGATCTTCTGTGGCTCCACCCCACCCTCCCAGTGCACAGGCCAGACATGGGTTCGCCAGGGACCTCTTTTTATTTGGCTGTCTTATTACTGTAGTGGAAACATTTTTGGCTCCCTTAGCTGTTGCGTGTATGTGCATTTTCTCCCCCACTTTTGTTTTGTATATCCCTTCACTCTTTCCCACCACATATTCCATAGAAAACATTTGTGATTGGACAGAAAAGTGAAAATTATCCCTTCACATTGAAGGTTTAATGGTAACAAATCCACGTGAAACAGTCAACTGTAGCACAATGCCTGCTGGTTAAAGCTCAACAGGCTGGCCAAGCTTGCTGGTGGAGTGTGTGTGCTCTACCAGTAACCTCAGGGATGGGAAGTGAACTCACAGGGTTAACAAGAATGAACAGAAATCGTGTTTTAATTAAGCATTTATCAGGCTGTACTTTGGCCCACTTCCTTGTAGTGGAAAGTCATGTAGCAGTAGATTCTCACCATTTGCATTCCCATTGTTCCCAGAGATAGGAGTTTTGGAGTTAGAATCACAAGGCTTTTGTTAAAGATAGATAGGATCTCCAGCATTAGGTCATAAGGCTTTTACTTAAGGTGTTTTTCACATCCTGAATCCCAGTGAAACAGCTGATGCCCACTGGTTTGAAGACCCCCATGGAGGAAGAGAAGCAGCATGAAAATACAGCTTCTTCATCTCCTTGTCCGATGACTTCATTCTGCATTCTGACCAATCAATGATCTCCAAACTTCAGACCACTCCAAAGCCCTTAAAAATTCTAGCCCCAGACTCCTCAGGGAGACAGATTGGAGGTTTCCTCCCATCTCCTCAATTGGTGGCCATATGATTAAACCCCTTTCTCTCTGCAATGTGGTGACCTGCTGTGTGCATTGGGCAACTGACCTATTACCATTACAGAAGCATGTCAGGAGTTGGGTAAGAAGGGTAAACCTTGTGACCTGTGTGTCTTGCAGCAGAAGCAGTATAGCTTCCAGAGACCAGCTGGAGGAGGAATGGGAAGCGGGCCAGGCCTACCCGCTCTCCATGCGGCTCTGCTTAGTGAAGGGGACCTTTCCCTCTCCCCTGGTGCTCTTGACAGTGTGGAGTCGTGGTCATTGTCTGGAACGATTACTCCTGTTGTTTCAGCAATCAACAGCGTGAATTGTGTTCATCTTACTGAGATTAGAGAGAGAGAAAAAAATCCCAACTGTACAGTGGACCACAGCAGTCTGTGTGAGCAGGCTAATCAGGAAAACAATTTCCACCTGGGCAAAGCGGCATTCAGGACAACAAATACTATGTCATTTTCGGGCAATTAGAGATGGTTGTTCTCCTTTCTCCATGCATGCTAAATTGTGTGTGTACAGCACAGAGCAGAAACACTGAGCAGAAAGGAATAAAAGAGACCCAACATCCTCCTTTTAATTAGCTTCTCCTCTGACATTAGTCACATCTCCCTCTGTCCACCCTTCCTAGATCCTCTAATCATTTCTTACCATGGGCAATGAACATATGTCCCCTCCATTCCCCTAACAGGCACCTGTCTGCACAAGGAGGCAGGCGAATCCCCGCTTCCCCTCCCTCTCTGCTGATGGAGATGTTTCAGCTTCGAATTTCAATTCGGTCCCTGGGTCTGAGGCCCAATTTTGAACAAGTTGGCATGGGGTGGCTTCTGGTGGTGTACTTTTTAATTGCATTATCCTGGGTGATGAAAATCTTTTCATTCTTCATGCGTAAAGCCCGTGCAGCACGGGGCACACACTTCCCACCGTGACTTTGAGCTGGGGCCCAGTTCCCTCCCAGGGCCACTTTGTCAGCTGTTCTAAGATCTTTTGTCATCTCGGTGCTATTAATTGCCCTTGAGCAGCACCAGGCTTTTTAATTCAGATTTCCCTAGAACAGCAGGAGGGAAAATGGAATGATTATAAAAGAGGGTTAATGTTAATTGCTAATGTAGGTAGAGGTTTTTGTCCTTGGTTAAGATAGCCCTTTACATTTTGTAAATCTTGAAATAAAGAAGTGGAGATTGAGTAAAGAATCCTTGCAATCCAAGGACCTTCTTGATAAACTGCAGGAGAGGAGATGAATGTACTTTCCTTTGTTTCCTTGGTTTATTTAATCGAATCAGCCCACCATCAAGGTATCCAAAAGATTTTGCTTGAATCAGAGATATAGAAGATGCCTGTTAGGGCTACACGATAAATGCCTTGATTTCAGAGCCTCAGAGGGATACAAGTGACAAAAATTCAATCTTAGAAATAGAAAGGAAATGTTACGTAGACTTCTTAGGAGACTTTTAATACTATCTATACTGCCGTTGGCAGATGAAACAATAAAGTATCACAAAGGGCACCTGTGTGGGATTTAGAATAAAAAGTTGAAGGATCAAGACCTTGTTGTAGAATTTAAAAGACTCCGAATAGAATTTTAGCACCAACAGGTAAGATAATCTGCTATAGGCCGGGCGCGGTGGCTCAAGCCTGTAATCCCAGCACTTTGGGAGGCCGAGACGGGCGGATCACGAGGTCAGGAGATCGAGACCATCCTGGCTAACACGGTGAAACCCCGTCTCTACTAAAAAATACAAAAATCTAGCCGGGCGAGGTGGCGGGCGCCTGTAGTCCCAGCTGCTCGGGAGGCTGAGGCAGGAGAATGGCGTAAACCCGGGAGGCGGAGCTTGCAGTGAGCTGAGATCCGGCCACTGCAGTCCAGCCTGGGCAACAGAGCAAGACTCCGTCTCAAAAAAAAAAAAAAAAAAAAAAAAAAAAAAAAAAAAAAAGATAATCTGCTATATTCACACCAAGAGAAAGAAGTCATGTTTTCCTTTCTTTAAAATAGAATTATTATTTTACCAACTTCTTCAACAGAGCCTATAGATAAATATGGTGTTGCAATTACGTCCAGAGTTGTATTCTTTCACAACTTTTTTTGTATAAAAAATTGTTTTAGGCAATGTGAAAAAAAATCCACACTCTGTATCGTGGTATATGAATATTTGTTTTTCCTTCAATGGTAATCATCAGAAATACAAAAAGTGTGGCTCTTCGTACTCACAAAATCCAATTTCGCATCTTCATCCAAGTTCAACCCCACATTCCCCCTTCAATGAGAAGACAGAAGACCCTCAAGCACCCAGTGGCTTCTTGCCACCATTTTGCAGGTGACAGTGTTTTGTTTGAGAAACCACTCAGCTTTGAATCTGCTGCAAGCCCTGGGAAGCTGGGCTCCACCATGGAGCTCTCAGTTATAGTGATCTCTCTCATTTTCATCAAATCATGATGCCTTTCAGCATGATGTCAAATAACAGAGGAGGTTTGAAATATTTGAAATCTTGGGGGACAGATGCAGTGGCTCATGCCTGTAATCCTAGTGTTTAGGGAAGTCAAGGTGGGAGAATCACTGGAGGCCAGGAGTTCAAGACCAGCCTGGGCAGCATAGCAAGATCCTATCTGATGTGGTTTGGAGGTTTGTCCCCTCCAAATCTCCTGCTGAAAGGTGCTTTCCAGTGTTGGAGGTGGAGCCTGGTGGGAGGTGTTTGGGTCATGGGGGTGGATCTCTCATGAATGGCTTGGTTTCCTCCTTGTGAATATGCATTGATTTTTCTCTCCATTAATTCTTGCAAGACCTAATAGTTAAAAAGAGCCTGGCACCTCCTCCTTGCTCTCTTGCTCCCTTTCTCACCATGTGACATGCCTGCTCCCCTTCCCTTCTACCCTGAGTAAAAGCTTCCTGAGGCCTCACCAAAGGTTGAACAGATGTTGGTGCCATGCTTATAAAGCCTGCAGTACCATAAACCTCCTTTCTCTATGAATCACCCAGTCTCAGGTATTCCTTTATAGCAACACAATGGACTAACACACTAACTCTACAAAAATATTTAAAAATTAGCCTGGCACGGTGGTGTGTGCCTGTAGTCTCAGTTACCTGGTAGCTGAGAAGTGAGGATCACTTGGACCCAGAAGTTCAAGGCTGCAGTGAGCTATCATTGTGCCACTGCACTCCAGACTGGATGACAAAAAAGAAAGAAAAGAAAAAGAAAGAAAAGAAAATAAAAGAAAGAAAGGAAGGAAGGAAGGAAGGAAGGAAGGAAGGAAGGAAGGAAGGAAGGAATCTTTGGGTTCACCATTGCAGTCACCTAATGAGTGGTCAGTAAATGTTAGGCAGAGTTTTAATATTGGCCAATCTGTGTCAGGACATTGTAGCATCTCAGGCACAGTGTCATGCCTAAAATTAGAGTGACTTTTGAGGGTGAGAGGGAACACCATTAATAATTGCACTGAGACAAAGACAGAAAATGGGACAGCCCCAAACCTAGAGCCATCCTCACTCAAATCATATGCTATTTCTTTAGCATGGGTCTTGCCTGAAGCTGTCGGGAGGGTCCCCGTTTTCCAGTGAATGCTGCTTTCAGTGTGACCTCTCCCCTGGCTTAGACGGGCCTGATTCCTGATTGAAATCCGTCTACTCGCCATCCATCTTCCCTGGACCCCACCTAAAAGAGCAACAACTGTGACTGGCTCACAGGCTAGCCGGTTTGAACAGTACATTGTCCTGGAGCTGATGCAAAGGGCAAGATCATTCATGGTGTCTGGCCACTGGCTCCTTCCATCAAGATAAAGTCCTCTTCAGTGGGGAACTCTAGCCACGAAGCACTCCTGGGCGCCCAAACACAGCCGCCCCTCTCATCAGCCCGCAGCCGCCACAGCACTTAGAGCCACAGATGACAAAGACCCTTCACAGAGGGGATCGATGTCAGGGTGAGCAGAGGAGAGCCGGCAGGAACAAAGATCCTCTGGTGCTCAGAAACTGCTCTGTCCCTCAGGGAAAGGCAAGCGAACATTGTGCTGGTGATCATTCCTGCACCTGCCCCTCCCAAACACACACTCTCTCTCTTTTTTAATTTTTTTTAAGTCAATCGTCACCAAGAAAAACAAAAAAAATCTGCTGCAGTGAAGTTTTTTTTCATTCTCCATGATAACCATGCCAAATGTAATGTTTATAAGGTGAAGAATGGAGGAAAAAAGATCTCTTTCTGACTATGCTCTCAGAGAAATCCTTGAAAAAAGTAAAATTCAATCAAACCACATTTTCTAAGATTGAAATTACTGGATTAGAAGAGAGTGTGCAAAATCTACTACTTCATTTTCTTTTTTTTTCACCAGGAAGATAAGCATTCGCAGCTTTTCTTAGTCTACACATTGCATTTCCCTCCCCATCTTCCTTGTTCCTGCAACTCAAAAATGAGAGTTAATAATGCCTGCCTGTCCCGCCTCCCAGGATTTTGTGAGGATTGATAATAATAAAATAACATGAATACTCTGTGTTTCTATGGTACTGTTCAGTTAATAAAACACTCTCACTTCATCTTCCCAACAACCCAGTGAGGTGGGTGATATGAGTTGCTGCACATCAATGTGGGTTGAAAGTCTCACACGACACAAAACACCAGGCATTGAGCTCATTGATGAGGTTACTGTTTAAAATGATGATAATGAGTATCCGCAGTTTCAGCAAGACAGAATGCCTGGAATACTTCGTAGGCTACTCCAGGCATCCTCTACTGCCATATTTTTGCTTCCCAAAGAAGTGGGTGAACTGAGATATGCTAGGGTTAGTTGTGGCAGGGTTGGGACAACAGCTCCATTTGTTACACCACGCCTCCTAGTGCCCACCCTTTCCAAATCCTGTATGCCCTAGAAAGATTGTGAACTTATTCAGCTCAATTCTCTCCTACTCCAGTGAGCCCTCACTGCCTTCCACCTGTCTTGATCGCATCCTTCCATAGTCAGGAGTGTCTGTGGTCCACGAGACAGCATGGAAGCCCACCTCCAGCATCCCTCCAGAAAGCCAGCGTGGTACATTCTCTTGTTTCTGTGCAGCTCGGCACTTCGACTCAGACGCAGGAGTCGGGCAGGAAGAACAAGGCCTTTTCAGTCTCTGACTAAACTTCAGAAATTAAACTGCTGAAATTAAATGGATTTTTCAAAATGTCACTGAGTTTTTGTTTTTTTGTTTGTCTGTCTGTCTGTTTGTTTTTGAGACAGAGTTTCACTCTTGTTGCCCAAGCCAGAGTGCAACAGCATGATCTTGGCTCACTGCAACCTCCGCCTCCTGGATTCAAGAGATTCTCCTGCCTCAGCCTCCTGGGTAGCTGGGGTTACAGGTGCCTGCCACCATGCCTGGCTAATTTTGTATTTTTAGTAGAGACGGGGTTTCTCCATGTTGGCCAGGCTGGTCTCAAACTCTTGACCTCAGATGATCCTCCCACCTTGGCCTCCCAAAGTACTGGGATTATAGGCATGAGCCACGGCGCCTGGCCATCACTCGAGTTTTAGATGACATTTGCTACCTGGAATCCTACTCCTTCGTTGATGAGAGCCACTTTTGCCTTGGTCTGGTGTCACCGCTCTCTTTGGTCTCAGATGGTGTTTCCTCGGGAGCCTTTGAGGAGTTCTCCACGTTCTTCCATGGGCTCCCGCAGCACTTTGAGGTCACCCATCTGCAGCAGCAGCATCTCTTGTTTTCTCTGTTATCACTACCAGTCTTCAAGAGGATGAGCTTCTTGAAGCCAAGAACTACGATGCCTTTATCTTTCCATTTAAGGCACCTAGTTCATGGTTAATAAGTATTTTTTAAATGAGTTGATAAGATGAATGAATTAATCAAAGTGGCTTGGAAAGGAGAGAAAGTACTTGCCCTCTGGGCTTGCATGGAGCACCTGGACTCATGAGGGATCTGTCGGGTGGCTGTACTCGCCAGAATTGCAGTGATTGGAGTTAATCCTGCACCCTCAAAGTTACCTCTGCTTCACTCTATCTTTACACTGCAAAAGCATCATCCATCACCCATCTATCAACCCACAAGCTTGAAAGACTATTTTACAAGGCAGTGGGGAGTATACACGTGAATTTTTCATAACGTTCTCGTTTAAGGGAAAGATCAGAAAATAATGAGCTAAGTTTTCCTAGCAGTCACCACTCTGGTTTCTTGAGGCCCCGAGCGCGGATCTGGGCACACTCTCTTTGCGGGCTGTAGCTACTGACTTACATGGGCACCCAGGCTACTCAAATGATGTGCTGCAGGAGGGCAGAAGTGAACACCAAGAGGTCAGGACACAGTGCAGTGGCTCTGGGATTCATCTCTGCCCCTCCCTCAGTCAGTGCCAAATATGAATGAATCATCTCCTGGCTTGATAACCCGCGTCTGCTGCAATGCATTGCTGGCACTTACCCTCTATCGCATTTCAGTTCTTTCAGACAAGTCCCACTTTGCATGATTGATCGTTATTTCTACTTTCATGAGGTTTAGGTGGGTGGGATGAAAACCACAGCAAAGCAGTATGGAAGGAAGTTCCCTTGCAAAAGATTCATGTATTACCTTTGGGTTATGGCTTCTTAAAACCCAAATTCTTAAGTGTTCTGAGGTTAAAAGCTTCCTATTTGCCACAAAGTTGAAGAATGATGATTTAGCTTGTGTTAGTTTACAAGTGCAATTTTACATTTGGCCGTCTTTAGATGAATGAGTCTTTAATTTTCACCGGGGAAGGTCACTATTGGAGAGATGGATTCTGGATTCCCGACAGAGCTCATTTGGTAAATGAAACTGAGGAATTCTGCTTAAGATATACAGTCTACCTCTTCCGAAATGTTTCTGGTTGGGAGTTAGGTGAGAAGGGAACTGGCTGAGTCTTTCAGGTCTGGAAAGTGTGTTAGGTTATTCTAGATCACTGAGGTAAATGGAGAAAAATAAGGGTGTAGTAACAGCCTATAAAAGTTTCCTTCGATTTCCTTTCTCCTTGTCTCCCAGTAAGTAGATTAAAATAGGAAGGAATCCTGAATCCAATTAATCTGATCACAACACTTTAATTTTATAATTATAGCTACCATTTATTATTCAACAATAATGACTTTGTTAACCATACCATGTGTATCCTAATGAGCTGGCTATTGTTATTACCCATATTTAACAGATGAGGAAACTGCTGCTCAGAGCTGCGATGTCATCTGCTTAAAGTCACACTACTTAACACATGGCAGAGCCAGCATCGTAAGTGATACTGAGGTTCGTCTGATGTTGCAGTCAACACTGTATGTTCCTATTTTCCATTTTCTCTCTTGTTTAGAGGATAAGAAGAAGGACATCCTCAAGTGTTAGAGGACCTGTTCTAAGTCACACATCTAGCTAGTGGCACCGCCGTGATAATCACTATGGTCTCCTGACCCCAGGCTCTCCCTCCACTATGTATGGTCCTGTCACCATAGTACCCAACACGGCAACTGTACAACCACATAGCTTCAATATTCTGAGAAACTTCCAATTCCTTACAATCGGTTCCTTTTGGATAAGAATTATTTTTATTGTATACCTAAGTAATGTGTTTTTATAGAATTCTCTTTGTTCTATCCACAAATTCACAACTTATTTCATAAAGTACTGCTATTTAGATCATAGTTCTTAATTTTCTGGTGGGAAAAAATGGCCACTCTAAAGAGATGCCCCACATCTAGCTTTGGAACAAGGGTGTGTGCGGCAATTAAGCTACCCTAAGCGTAATCTGAGTGGGCAGCGAATGGGAATTGAAGGGCTCTGAAAAGTTGATGTATTCCACCCCATCCATCCACTTCCCTGACAGAGGGTCTAAGATTCCTGACATTGAAGTCACTTCTTTGGGCAAGGTATCGTATCAACAAATACAACAGATATATGATATTGCTTATTGTCTGTTTAGCTCTTGTTTCAATGCATGGACTCCACCAGTTTTCTGGAAAGAGGTTAAAGTGAGGAGACCAAGGGAAGGCAAGTTTTGGCAGAAGAAGTGGAATTCAGGAAAGATTCAGGGCAGAAAAACTCAATACTAACAGTTAGTTTAGATAGAAATAAGGCCCAAGGGGACACTTGGGGGTTGAGGCGAGTCAATATAGGAAGAAAAGATTTTTGCCAAGTTAAAAAGTTCTGATTCTCTTGCTAGCTAAGATACTTTCAAGAAATATTTAGGAATAGTTTGGGTAATACATGGGTGACACAGTGCCACATATTCAAAGTAGAGAACCTATGGAAATGAAGAGGGGTCTGAAAAGGTATATAAGGGAACCGAAAGACAAACACACCCTGCTAACAAGTTCATGAAGTCCTGTCACTGACCCCTCGTGGTTCCTTGAAAGGGCAGCCTTGCCATGGTGCCTGTCACACATGCCCCCAGTAGAGTTCGGATCAAATCATTCCCTGAGTGAGGATGGGGGTGGGGACATTGACACACTGACCCTCTGAGTCTGTATAGGACAATCAGCCCCCTGGGTCCCAACTTTCTTCTTCATGTGCAAAGCAGAGGTGTCCCCATGGTGTCCTGCAACTCTCTCTCCATCACTTGCCCTGCCATGGCACATGCTGCCCAGCATGTACCTAGAAGGGCTGGTGGGCACCCAGATGGGGGCAGGTGAAGAAAGGTCATGGGTGCAACCATATTCCAGTATCCACATAGGCCACCACCACCTCTGCCCTTCAGCTGAGATTCAACCAGCCACACAACAAATCACCCTGTATTCTCATCAGATCAGACAACGTCTTCATTCATTCTCAGGTGTGGGGGAAGACGATTTAAACTAGAGATGAGGTCCCAAGAGGGCCTTGCTGCTAAATTGGTTGGATAAGTAGCAAGCGCAGCAAATCAGCCCTTAGTGAGTTTAGCATTTAAGAATCACCATGATTATTGCTTGATGGGAGAAAAGGGAGAGAATGAGATAGGAAACCAAGTACCCTATCCCTGACGTCCTATTGTTGAGTAATCAGGGCCAATCATAGACCCATGGTGCGAAGAAGAAGGCTTTGTTAATCACAGTGTGCAGAAAATTATATTTTGGCTAAGGAAAGCCTCTTTAGCATGCATTTTGCCTATTGTGTGGGCTTGGGGGGAAATTATGTAACGAGGAGAGGTGCTGCTTATAGGAAGCAAAGTGGCACCCTCTGTGCCCCCCACCATTCCTGTCTCAGACTCCAGGAAACTGCTTCCATTTTCCTACAGCTGCCAGGAGCAGGCAGTGGGCACCAGAACTCCCTTCCTTAAGTGACCCTGGACACCCTGGCTGGGATTTGCCCACGGGGAGACTTTAGAGGGTGATATCCCACTATTGCCCACAGTTCACTTGGTGGAAGTTTATTCAGAAGCATTTCCCTGACTGTTAGGGGGTGAGTGCCTCTCTGACAGCCAAACAGAATGTGACTTGTTTCTTCCACCATTCCCAGCAAAGCATGCAACCCCCCACTCTCAGTGGAGAATTTACTCGCTGAAAATAGCAGATCACGGACTGGCTGCTTCTTAGACCTCCTAATTCACCACCACTGGTTCCCCATTTCCCTGCTGGCACAGGCTCAGGACATCTGAAACATGTTTAATAGCAGCCTAATTTCAATCAAGATATTTACTAAAATTTTTTGGTTTTGTTTTTGTTAAAAGAATAACAATACAAATACGTATCAAATGTCACTTGGAGGTCAAACATCTTATGAAAGTAAATACTGCACTTGTTTTTTAAGGCAGTCAACATTATTAAGATCCCCCATTTGCAAGATGGAGATTGGTTGGTTCTCCACTGTAGTAGGGTAGAAGAGAGGAGAAAAGAAGCCTGGGTAGCTTTCTTCACACTGTCTCGGTCTTTTGGGTGGCAGGTTGGAGTGCAGCAAGGAGAGAAAATCAATAAGAAGATGGAAAGGAAGCAAAAGAGCTTAGGGCCAGTCCTAGCAAAAGCAGAGACACTACCAGAGCTTCTCTGGCATCTTTGTTCCCTCCAGTGTGGGAAAGTGATATCCGGAATGAAGTGTGAGAGGATGACATCTATTCCATACCCCTGATCATTCTTTCCCTTTGGAAGGACTTCCATTAGCACCAGACTCTTGGCCTCTGTCTTTACAAACCTTCACTCCTTCCTCCGTAGTGACAAGGAGTGAGTAAGCAAGCACAGGCCAAGAATGTTTGAATCTCAGTTTTATAGGTGGTATGAGATATTGAGTTAAGATTTCAAGACATTCCTCCAAGCCACCTTCCAAATGTATTTGTAAGTTTCTTCACGCCAAGGGTCATGCGATATACTTCTTTGTGAATATGTGTCAACACCCATTCTTTCATGGAACAGAGGTAATGTTTGGGAAAATGCTAGCTTCCTTTTCTTTTGTGCGTTTTTGTGTATTTCTCCAACATGAGGCAGCCTTGGCCCAGTTATGAAGAGGAAGCACCGTGGTTAGGCAGAGGTGGCCTATTTGATGGTCCAAGGCTGTCTAGGTCTACTGAGCCAAGAGCTGATGGCTGTTAAGGTGCCTGAGAGACATACAGACTGGGTCAGGGACAGATGGGGGATATGCCAGACACTCAGCAGTGACTGCAGCACCATCACCTGATGAGAAAAGGCCAAACCTTCACGGCCCTGACCAACTTGCACAGGAATAGGCCACGAGTTCATCAGCCATAGTGACCAAGAAACCACCAACAGGTGGATGAGCTCTGGCAGCCAGAGCAGAGTCAAATCCACTTTGGGGGCCCCTTTCCTGTGGCGACGTAAGTCAGCCCAGCCTCTGTGGTCCCTGGAGTAGCATCTCAGAGACAAGCCAGGAGACAGAGGGCCAATCTGAAAGACTGCTCAATTCTACCAAAAAGGCTGAGTTAAACCTCAAAAGAGAGTGTCAAGTTTTGTTTCCAATGGAGATTTAAACTGATCTAAAGATTTTCTCTCCACTATCTAGCCAATGGGCTCCCAGCTCATAAAAAAGATCACGTCAGTTAGAGATCAAATAAAGAATCTATATCCTCTTTACACATCCCACTTGTAGTAGGAATAAAGTTGGCCAGGCTTTTGGTATCATCTATTTATTAAAATAGCAGTGTTGGCCAGGCACGGTGGCTCACAACCGTAATGCCAGCACTTTGGGAGACCAAGGTGGGTGGATCACTTGAGGTCAGGAGTTCAAGACCAGCCTGGCTAACATGGTGAAACCCCATCTCTACTAAAAATACAAAAAATTAGCCAGGCATGGTGGTGGGTGCCTGTAATCCCAGCTATTCGGGAGGCTGAGACAGGAAAATCACTTGAACCCAGGTGGCAGAGGTTGCAGTGAACTGAGATCGTGCCATTGCACTACAGCCTAGGCAACAAGAGTGAAATTCCATGTTAAAAAAAAAAAAAGAATAATGTTGTGATCATGCTATATTCATTCCTTCATTCATGTATTCAGCAGATAGTGATCACACACCTACTACACATTAAGAATTGTGCTAGGCACTCAGGATACTGATTGAACTTGAGGAAGATGACAGATTTTTTTTTGGTCCAGCAACAATGCCGTCTGCCTAGACAATAACAGAGAGGCCTTTACATGTGCTGGAAAAATTAGACTCTTCAGCTAAAATATGTGCCTTAAATAGCTTAAGTCTTCTAAAGTTCTAATTATCTGGTAAAATAGTTATTATTCCACTGAGAGTAACTGGCTTAAGGTTATTGCTGCTGACTTTTTCTGCAATGAGATGAAATATGGACTATAATGAGACCACAGAAGGAAAGCATAGAGCCCGATGAAGAGTAGCTCCAAATATTTGTTCAGTAACATTTATGAGTCAAAATATCATTTTGGCCAGGCATGGTGGCTCACGCCTGTAATCCCAGGACTTTGGAAGGCCAAGGAGGGGGGATCACTTGAGCCTAGGAATTTGAGACCAGCCTGGGCAACATGGTGAAACCCTGTCTCTACCAAAACAAAAAACAAGTTAGCTGGGCATGATGGTACGTGCCTGTAGTTAGTCCCAGCTACTTGGGAGGCTGAGGTGGGAGGATCGCTTGAGCCTGGGAGGTGGAGGCTGCAGGGAGCCAAGATTGTGCCACTGCACTGCAGCCTGGGCAACAGAGCAAGACCCTGTCTCAAAAAAAATTATCTATCTATATTATTATATAATATATAATTATATATTATATATGAATATTTTAATTATATATAATTATATAATATATATTTATACCAATAATTTATATATAATATAATTGTGTGTATATTTTTATATAATATATATTTGCATATATTTATACATGATTATATATATACTTTTATATATATAAAAAATTGTAAAGTCATTCCTCAGAGCAATGAAAGAATTAGTTTATAGAGACTAATCAGCTGTGCAAGTTTTCTAAACCCCATTGTAAAACTGATGAATCCAAAACACAGGAGAAATTATGAAATCTACCACACTGATAATTGGTACAAGAGGAAATACAAATAACAAACATGGAGAAATAATTTATATCTTCACAAGCATAACCAAAGAACTGCATACTAAAGCAAACTTAAGGATTTATTTTCACCTGAATTTGCAAAAAAAAAAAAAAAAAATAGTATCAGCAATTTGCTTAAAAACACAGTGTCATACATTCACTGCTATATTACTGTTGGCATTGGTATTATAAACATTTTTGGGAAAAGAAATATGCCAAAGAACAGGCAGAACAACAAAGATTGTCATAAACTTTAACCTAGTAATTTTATTCCTAAGACTTTATCCCAAGGAAATAATTCAGTAGAAGCAAAAACCCTATATGATGAAAGAAGAAATGAAAAAAAGCCACATTTGAACAGTCAACAAGACAATGTAGTTACATTACACAGTAAATTAAGAGGCAGCCACTGAGAAAAATAGCTAAGAAAAATATATGGCAATGTGAAAAATGTGAAGTGTTATTAAAATAAAAAGCAGAGTTAAAATGATAGTACAATTGCCGCTATATAAAACATGAACATTATAATAAACAAAAAATGGCAGCAGTTGTGTTGGGATGGCATGATTACCATTTTTTCAATATTTTTGACATTGTTAAACATCTCATTTCAAATAAAAATGTATTCACAAATAAAATCTAAGGTCTCCCTCAAGTATATAATGGTGCATTGTCTGATAAATTTCAAAAATAGTCCCACGTATCATAGCTGCACTTCAGGGGCTGGGAAATGGCTTTTAACCAAGATCTATAAGGAGCATGTTGAGTGGTTTGAGGTGTGTTCAGAATAGAAGCAGCACATAGGGAAAAGTCATCGCTTCTTCCAGGAACCACATTAACCAGCTCCCTATCACTCAGCACATCAGACACGGCCTCAGGCTTCCCAGAACTCCCACATTCTGGTGGAAATACTCTACAGAAAGCATGGAACAGCCAAGCCAACCAGCCAGGCTGAAAGGTTTTTAATTAGATCAGAAGGGTCCAGCGTGGTCTGGATTTCACATGAAATCTATTTTTTTCCTCTATTTTCTTATACTCAAATACTACTATTGTTAGCTTCTCTAGGAGACATTCAGCCTAGTTTAATTTAACTTATTATTTATTATTGTATTACTTTATCTTATTTTAATTATACAAATGTTACTTTTTATAAGACACATTACTTGCTGGGTGTTTGAAAAGGAACCTACCAGGGCCCTTCATCTAAGCTTACTCACAAAAACAGTGTCATGGATCTTTTTATTCAAGTGCAGAAAGGCAAGGAACTGAAAGGGGCAAGGAAGCTGGCCCACCCCTTTTGTTTGTGCTCAGCGCTTTTGATCCCAAGACTTCCTGAGAGCAAAGGCAGCACAAACCACCCGTGCAGAGAGGCAGAGTGCAGCTGAGTTTTCTATTGCTCCAATTTCCTCAGGAGGACCACCTCAGAGTGACAAGAAATGGAGAGACCATAGCACTACTATTTTATGTTTTATTTATTTTTATTTTTGGGGGGATGGAATCTCACTCTGTTACCCAGGCTGGAGTGCAATGGTGTGATCTTGGCTCACTGCCACCTCCCCCTCCCAGGTTCAAGCAGTTCTCCTGCTTCAGCCTCCTGAGTAGCTGGGATTACAGGCATGTGCCACCATGCCTGGCTAATTTTTGTATTTTTAGTAGAGGCGGGGCTTCCCCATGTTGCCAAAGCTGGTCTCGAACTCCTGACCTCAAGTGATGCACATACCTCCGCCTCCCAAAGTGCTGGGATTACAGGCGTGAGCAACCATACCCAGCCAACGCTGCTATTTTAATAGATGATACCAAAAGCCTTAGCTGGCATTTTACAAAACCTCTCCTCTGACAGAGGAGGGTTCTCCCTGGCATCTCCATGCACCTTCAGCAAACTCAGGTGACTTGCGCAGCCTGGTGGGTTAATGTTTCACAGTTTCATCTCCTGCAGGAGGTTTAGTCCTCTCAAGAGCAAGTGAGAACAGCTAGGAAAGTTGTTTCCTTTAAGCTCCAGCTTATTACTCAAAATGAACAGTTTTCCTTCACAGAGCTTTTCTCTGATTATTTGTTACTAAATAATGAGTATAAACAGCCATGAAGTTATCTCATTTGAGATATTAAAGATCATATTGAAAATAGACTCCAAAAATTCATATCCGCTAAACTTATGTCATCTTCTGTTTTGCCTTCTGACAATCATGTGAAAATCCCAAGGATGTTAGAATTTTATGCATCTATTATTAGGCCTGGGCAGGATTTTCCCCATGGAATTGCATTCACCCTACTTTGAGGAGGAACACCAGTAATGCAGTTTCAAAACTACATAGCAAAGATGTTAAGGGAAAGGCTGTATCAAACCTGCTATTTCCTACAAAATAAGCAACATTTTGAGCATTTCTTGAGCTTCCAAAACCTGGCCAGACAATGTGCTCTAATGCTAAAAAAATCCAAAGCTTGGAAAATCATTTCCCCATATCACCTTTTCAGGACAATGTCTATTTTCTTAGTTCTAGAGAAAATTCCATCAATACATAATCCCGCTCTGTCCTTATAAATGACCCTCAACTGTTTCTTTAAGAGCCGAGGAGGCTATTTTCTAAAATGTAAATTACTTTATAAACTACCATAAAATTCCAATCTAATTCATATACATCAGAATAAAAGGGCTGAGGCCGGGCACGGTGGCTCATGTCTGTAATCCCAGTACTTTGGGAGGGTGAGGTGGGTGGATCACTTGAAGAAAGGAGTTCAAGACCAGCCTGGCCAACATGGAGAAACCTGATCTCTACTAAAAATACAAAATTTAGTCAGGTGTGATGGTGCACACCTGTAATCCCAGCTACTCGGGAGACTAAGGCAGGAGAATTGCTTGAACCCAGAAGGCTGAGGTTGCAGTGAGCCGAGATCGTGCCTCTTGCCTGGGCGAGAGAACGAGACTCTGTCTCAAAAATAATAAAAAAAAAAAGGCAAATAAAGGGAGTGGTCTTGATCCAGTTACCTTCCAGAGTCAACTGGCAAAACCCTGTCTCTACTAAAAATATAAAAATTAGCTGAGTGTCGTGATGCATGCCTGTAATGCCAGCTACTTGGAAGGCCTAGGCAGGAGAATCACTTGAACCCGGGAAGCAGAGGTTGCAGCAAGCAGAGATCACACCACTGCACTCCAGCCTAGGCGGCAGAATGAGACTCTGTCTCAGATAAATAAATAAATAAATAAATAAATAAATAAATAAATAAAAGGGTTGAACATTTTCAGGGCATATACTTTATGTGCACAGGGAGAAGGCAGATATGGTAATGATAGCAAGGGAAGGAAATTCTGATATTTTGGCCCTTTCCCTGCAGTGAGGCATAAATTGGCATGCAAGTACCTCTCACGCAACCCCGGTTACTACGTCAGCCCTAACATGGCCATAAACCGGTGCATCCTATGAAAGCGTTCTTTATAAAACATTTCCTTCTCAAATTCACAGCTACTTAGCCATAGCTACGATTCCTTGGTGACTGAGGAGAGATTTTACCATTTGAACTGTTTTAAAGCAAGACCAAATAAACTGAACAAGTACAGCATTTGCAACCAGTTTCCCTTACAATTCTCTCATTATGACCCCACTTCATCACCAGTGTCAGCTCTGCTCAGGAAGAAGTTCCTACACAGTTCCAGAGACGATTCCTAACCTATAAGAGAAGTCATAATAATGATGTTTTAAGGCTGTTGTCAGTGTACTGAGATGCTAAAATAACAACTGAGGTTTTTCTGCTCTCTCCCATCTTATAGAGCTGGGAACCTCTAACAACAGTGGTTGCTGGTAAGGGATTTTATCAGGTATGATTCTACCACCAAAATTCAAATATGATTTTTCATGCATTCCTATGCGCTTACCTCCAATAACTCCACAAGTTTTTCTTTGCATCTTTTATGGTCTTCTAAGGAATTGGTAGGCTACTCGCTTCTAGTTTCATCTCTGAGGCCTCTTTGCTTGTTTATGTGTCTCTTTAGATGTTCAGCACAATAGAATCAACCAAATTCTCTAAGGAAACATGTCAGTTATTTGTGAGAGCATAGAGGACAGCCCTTCTCTTGGTGTTCTCTTATTACTACCGCATGCACAAAATGCTTTCTACTGTAACCCTGAGGAAAATCAGGTTTTGGAAAAAAAAACAACAAACAAACTCAGGGCGCAGTGGCTCACACCTGTAATCCCAGCACTTTGGAAGGCCAAGGTGGGCAGATCACAGGGTCAGGAGTTTGAGACCAGCCTGACCAGCATGATGAAACCCCGTCTTTACTCAAAATGCAAAAATTAGCCGGGTGTGGTGGCACACACCTGTAATCCCAGCTACTCAGGAGGCTGAGGCAGGAGAATCGCTTGAACTTGGGAGGCGGAGGTTGCAGTGAGCTGAGATCACCGCACTCTAGCCTGGATGAAAGAGCAAGACTCCATCTCAAAAAAAAAAAAAAAAAAAAACAAAAAAACAAAGCCAGCTCTCTGGAGATGGAGGTGTAGAGGAGAGGACAGGGAAATATCTCATCAGAACTTACAGAAGACACCGTCACTGAGAATTCAGGCTTGAAACAGGGAACAGGAAGTAGTCATCCAATAAGATGACCAAATTTTCAACTAAAAGAGAAGTCTTTTGCTGGTTATGACATGAAGATTGCCTGTGCTGTCCCTTGGGAAAGACACAGCCACTATTAAAGCTACATTATGATTAATGGAATCAGGCCCAGATGTTAAGTTTCAGAAACAGGTAAAGAAGTCCTGCTTCCCAGACCTTCCAGCATAATTACTCAAAAGGGAGGATGGTGATAATTGCACATGCCGAAATCCTTGTGGGCACAGTTTGAAATTACCTACTATAAACCAGAAATTACTTCATAGCTTCTTGTTTTAACTTGAAAAGTTTTGTGAGTTGTGTATTCTACCCCGTAATATACCTATGTTTATTTTAATACAAAAATCGTGTTTTAAATTGCCATTTATGTTTCCCTGGTGCACTACTGGCATATTAAGTGCCTCCATTTAATAAGTACCAAGTGTACGGCATAGTTTAGACTTCTACACAGTGCCTGAGAGCCTTGCTACAATGCAGATTCTCATGGCAGCGCCGGCAGTGGGGACCAGGATTCTACATTGTAACAAGCCCTCCGGGGGACTCTGATTTAGACTAATTAGCCAGGACAGTAAGAATTGGGTCAGCCAAAAGTAGGGATTAAAAGTCTTTGGGTCCTTAGAAACTTGTATTATATGGGTGGCTTAAAGATCCAATGCCAATGGCTTAAAATCAAGAAAAGGAACTTCTCAGATCTCATTCAGGAGCCAAGAATCGGAGCCGAACTCATTGTGAGCAGGGTGGTGGCAACATGAGTACGTTGCACAGTAAAGAAGCAGAGTGGGTGACCAGGAGCTGTGTCTGCAGAAGAAATTAGGAACCAGGCACTAAGAGGAAGGAAAAGCTCACCAGAACAACTTCCACCAGCGTGATGAGCTCAGCATTTCAGCCAGAGAAGTATGTTGGGGAAAAGGGCAAATATTCCTGCTGAGCCAACGTGTGATCAAATTGTAACTTACCTGAGATATAGAATATTTATTTCTACAAGTTAGTAGTCACTCTGGGAAAGTGTTACTTTACGTACATTAGGGTCTTAATCAATTTCCTTTGGAAAATTCCCAATTTTGTTCTTCATTGTGTTCTAAAGAACGTATGTGAACTCTTATTTATTTTTTGTTTGTTTGCTCGTTTGAGACAGCGTCTTGTTCTGTCACCCAGGCTGCAGTGTGGTAGCACAATCTCGGCTCACTGCAGCCTCAACCTCCCAGGCCCAAGTGATCCTCTGACTTCATCTCCCTATATAACTGGGACTACAGGCATGCATCACCACACCCAGCTAATTGTTAAATTTTTTGTAGAGATGGGGTATCACTATATTGCCCAGGCTGGTCTTCATCTCTTTGGCCTCAAGTGATCTTCCCACCTCTGCCTCCCAAAGTGCTGGGATTACAGGTGTGAGACACCACACCTGGCCTAAACTCTTATTTTTAAAGGGGAAAGGGATATGTCCAAATCTAGATAGAGCTAACTGTAGAGAAGAGTTTCTAGAGGTCAGGTTCAGAGGGAGCTACAGTCCAAAAGGAGTGAGCAGGAACCTGTGATCGTGGCCAGTCGGGAGAGAAACAGCTGCAGGAGAGAGTTGGGGTCACTGCTCCCCTCGCCCCTGCTCTTTGTCTCTAAAGCTGAGCCACCTCTCTGCAAGAAAAGCTTGGAATTTCCCTCTGCTTGAGTCATAGCCTAAGACTGGGGTTCCCAAATTGAACTTCATACTGGTGCTCACATATGAGGTATGTCCTGCAGAGGTATGAGGCATGGCTTGGGATTTTTATCATCATGCCTCAGACCAAAGAGTAAGTGAAAGATAGAACCATGGCAGAGTCAGTGCTCCAGCAAAGGACAGGCACTTGTTTTTTTGCTCTGTTCTATTTGGTGTTTTATGTCCTGAGTGAGTTTGAAGTAGTGTCTAGGTAGAGCATGAGCTTTGAGGGGCATCTCATCCTCCACCTCTCCCCAGGTCACTCCCAAATGACGTACTGTGGATCCAGTTCTCCCTCTGGCCTGTCTGTGGGTTGCCCCTACCTCTCCTCAGAAAGGTGTCAGCACGTCCTGACCAACAAGCATCCCGGATGATCTGCTGTAGTATCAGTAACCCCAGCCTAAGGAGAGGGCTGCTTGAGGCAGACAGGCCACAGAAAGCAGTGTAACCATGCCTAGCCCTTGAGCTACAAGGATCAAGGGCTTTCCTCTTGCCTAGCCTTCATCTCTCTTCTTCATCCTCTCTCTAGGGCTGTTTATCTTCCTCACTCCCCATTCAACTGTTTTAGAAAAGACAGAACACTTATACACTGTTGGTGGAAATGTAAATTAGTACAGCCTCTATGGAAAAGAGCATAGACATCTTTCAAAGAACTAAAAGCAGATCCACCATCTG
Organism: Macaca mulatta; assembly: GCF_049350105.2. NCBI lineage: Eukaryota > Metazoa > Chordata > Mammalia > Primates > Cercopithecidae > Macaca > Macaca mulatta. The sequence goes on from NC_133414.1 coordinate 34,962,987, forward strand.
ATCCAGCAATCCCATTACTGGGTATCTACCCAAAGGAAAATAAGTCATTATATTAAAAAGACATCTGCACTCCTGTGTTTATCACAGCACAATTCACAATTGCGAAGATAAAGAATCAACCTAAGTACCCATCAACCGATAAGTGGATTTTAAAAATGTTATACACCATGGAATGTCTCTCTCTCTACACACACACACACACACACACACACACACACCATGGAATACCACTGAGCCATAAAAAAGAATGAAATAATGTCTTTTGTGGCAACGTGGATAGAACTGGAAGCCATTATCCTAAGTGAAGTAACTCAGGAATAGAAAACTAAACACTGCATGTTCTCACTTGCATGTGGGAGCTAAGCATGGGGAACACACAGGCATACAGAGTGGCTAATGAACATCAGAGATGCAGAAGTGGGGAGGGTAGGAGGAGTGTGAAGGATTAAAAAAACCACCTATTGGGTACAATGTACACTGTTCAGGTGATGGGCCCAATAGAAGCCCAGACTTCACACTCTACAATTCATCCATATAATCAAAAACCACTTGTACCCCTAAAGCTATTGATTTTTTTTTTTTAAGTAAAGACAAGACAGGAGGGGCTAAATACAATTGCTCTGAGAGTATTTGTATAAAAAAATTATATAGAGACCTACATACAAACAGGTCGTATAATCATCCTGACCCTGAAAGGCTCTGTTCAAATAATTTATAAAGACTTAAGTCAAAGAAGTTAACACCTAAGACCCAATAGGATATTCAGAATGAGAACATTCCATTATTAAACCCATATTTATCAAATTGTTGACAGGCACTAAATACCATAGTTTATAGGAAGACTAAACAGCTCATAGACTTACAGGTATCCTCAAAATTTGTTTCTTAATCACTGTTTCTAGTTATGCTAAGGTTTTCTGCATTCTATGTTCTTGGTTACTTAGAGACAAGGCCCTTGGTTATAATGAAGAATATGAATTAAAGCATAAATCAGACACCCCAAGGAGCTTGCCTGGTTTGCCAAATACAGATATCAAGTGCATAAAAGTTGAGCTATAGAATGTGTTTTATTGTGAGGATTGTCAAAAAAATCCTCATTAACCAGAAGAGAATATATGTTTCCTAATAATCACAACACAATGCATAACATTATTGAGCAATTACTAAGAGAAAGGCAGTGCTAATTGCTTTAGCTGCATAATATAATTCAATCCTCACAATATACTTGCCACAGAGGTGGAAATGGGACAGGAACTACTTGAATGTCTGTCAATTGGACTAGAAAGAATGAAATAAAACCAATCAATTTCCAATTCTGCATAACCCCATTGTATTACCAGAATGAGATTCTGATTAGCCAAGCCTAGGGATATATTCTTGTTCTTTGACTATGCTCTGGTGGGGAGAAGGATCTGCTAGGAGCCTCCAGGGACACAGTTGTCTTCCTAGCAAGAAGGCCATGCTGTTGATCTGTTTCACAAAAGCTTCTCCCAGAAACTCCCTTGCAGCAACTCAGAGCACCATTGAAAAGGCGAAATGCTGGGTGCTTAGGAAAAATGCAAAACACACTCAGAGAGGTTGAATAAGTTGTTATCCAAGTTCACATAACTACAAAATGTTCACCTGTAGACAAGAAGACAGGATGCCTCAAGCTCAGTGTATGTTCTGTTACAACTTGAACTACTGTGCAGAAACCAAGAGACACACACACAAGGTCAATGTGTTTTAAGATGTGAACTGGGCTGGGCGCGGTCGCCCATTTCTGTAATACCAGCACGTTGGGAGGCTGAGGTGGGTGGATCACCTGAGGTCAGGAGTTCAAGACCAGCCTGATCAACATGGTGAAACCCCGTCTTTACTAAAAATACAAAATTAGCCAGGCATGGTGGTGCACACCTGTAATCCCAGGGACTTTGGGAGGCTGAGGCAGGAGAATTGCTTGAATCTGGGAGATGGAGGTTGCAGTGAGCTGAGATGGCGGCATTGCACTCCAGCCCGGGCAACAGGAGCTGCACTCTGTCTCAAAAAAAAAAAAAAAAAAAAACAAAACAAAACAAAAAAACAAAAACCGATGTGAACTGATCAGTTTCATCCTTCCTTCTCCCCTTTAAGCCAGAAACTACTTCAGACAAGCCAGGGCTTCAAAATGACAAACTTGTGTCAAGAAAGTAATAAATAAATAAATAACAAATGGTAAAGACTTTAACGGACTCATACAGGTCTGGTTTTAAACCCCCCTTCTGCTACATAGAACCTGTGAGGACTGAATTATATTATGCAGACAAAGCAACTAGCATGGTGCTTTTCCCTTAGTATTGCTCAATAAATGTTATGCATTATAATGTGATTATTAGGAAGCATATTCTATTTTGATGGATGAATTTTCCTTTTGAAAATATAGCAATTGAAGATAACAATTCAATTGAAGCAATTAAAGATAAAGACTCTAGGATAAGTAAAGATTTCTTAAAATTTCTTAAACAGATGACTTCAGCACTCACCATAAAATAAAAGTGTAATAAATTAAAATATATAAAAAATTTGAGAACTTTTGTTTATTAAAGAAAACAAGAATGAGAAGGAAAGCCAAGAGTGGGGGAAGATATTTGCAATACATATGAATGCCAAAGGACTCTTACCCAGCATCTACAAAGAACGCCTCATCTATTGCTCTAGGACAAGTTACCCCAACATTTAGGGGCTTAAAACAACAAATATCTATTAGCTCACAGTTTCTGTGGGTCGGGAACCTGAGCATGGCTTAGTTGAGTGCCTATGGCTTAGAGTCTCCCATGAGATTGGAGTTGAGCTGTCAGTGGGGCCTGTGGTCATCTCAAGGCCTCACTCGGAGAAGAGCTGCTATGGGCAGGAATCAGGTGCTTTCTGGCTCTTGGCCGGAGACATCAGTTTCTTGCCATGTGGCCCACTCCGTAGGTCAGCTCGCAAGGCAGTTGGCTTCTCCTAGAGCAAAGGCTCCAAGACAGATAGATAGAAAGAATGAAAGATAGATAGATGATAGATAGATAGATAGATAGATAGATAGATAGATAGATAGATAGATGATAGATAGGTAGACAGACAATAGACTGACAGATAAGTGAAAGATAATAGATAGAGATATGATACATAATGGATGATTGATTGATAAAGATAGCTAGACAGACAGAGAACTAGCAAGACAGAAATCACTATCTTCTGGTAACTTGATGTCAGAAGTGATGTCTTTTTTTGCTGTATTCTTCTCATCAGAAGTGAGTCTTGGTTGGGTCCGGTGGCTCATGCCTGTAATCCCAGCACCTTGGGAGGCTGAGGGCAGATTGCTTGAGGTCATGAGTTCAAGACCAGCCTGGCCAACATGGTGAAACCCCATCTCTACTAAAAAATACAAAAACTAGCTAGGTGTGGTGGTGGGCACCTGTAATCCCAGCTTCTTAGGAGGCTGAGGCATGAGAATTGCTTAAACTAGAGGTGGGTTGGGGCACAGAGGTTGTAGTGAGCTGAGCTCACACCACTCACTCCAGCCTGGGCAACAGAGCAAGACTCCATTTCAAAAAAAAAAAAGAAAGAAAGAAAAAAGAAAGAAGTAAAGAAGTGAGTCATTAGATTTGGTCCACACTCAAAGGAGAGGTACACAAGGGGGTGAACACAGCAGGGGAGGGTCCCTGGAGGCAGTTTTAGAGGCTCCTTCCACGTTATCATAAATCAATGAGAAGAAACAAACAGTACAATAGAAAAACAGACAAATAATTCAGCCCACACTTTACAAAACAAAATATCGCAGTTGTCAATGAACAGAGGAAATAGTAGTCATTAGTCATGAAGGAAATAAAAATGGAAACCAAGATGAAATACTTACACATAACCGATAGAATAGCTAACAATAAAAAGGCAGAACTTACACCAAGTGTGGGCAAGGATGTGGGACAACTGGAATTCTCTTATACAGCTGGTGGGAATATAAATTTGTATGATCACCTTATAAAACAATTTGGCAGTATTTATTAAATCTAAACACATATATTCTATGACCCAGCGCTTCCATACCGAGAAAAATGCCTAACAAAATTGCATGTATGTGTACACTCAAAAGGTGTGTGTAAGAAGATTCATAGCAGCTTTACTTACAAAAACCAAAAACCTGAAAACCACCCAAATGTCTATCAACCATAGAATAGATGAATAAATTGCAAATAATCATGCAATCAATTACAATAAAGCAACAAAAAGCAACAAACTATTGCTATATGTTAATAATATGAATTGATCTCATGAAATAACATTAAGTAAAGAAATGAGCCAGAAAAAGATACATCCTGTACAATCGTATTTATATAAAACTCAGAAACTGGCCAAACTAATCCATGGTGAGGGGAATGAGGAGAGCAATCTCTTTTTGTAGGACTCAGTGACTGGGAGGGATCAAGGCAGAAGGGACTAGGGACCTGGTAATGTCCTGTTTTCTCGATACAGTGATATGGTCCATTAACTTTGTGAAAATTCAATGTGCTATATACGCTTATGATTCATGCACCCTCCTGTATGCATATATTTCAATAAAAAGTTTTCCTAAAAAAAACACTTTGTGACAAACTCTCTTCTGCTGTGCTATTCAGAATGGCACCTGTGAATAAACTTACCAATAAATAAATTTATTTAAAACTGAAAATCTGTATCCATTGATGCTATGTCCTAAGTTCTAGTTCCTAAGGCCCTAAGTATCAAGATATATCTTTCAACTGAATTCTTATAAAGAAAAAATTCACCGACTTTTTTTTTAACCTTTTGGTTTCTCTTCTGTGCCAAAGGAGCACTAGAGATGTTCTCCACTTTTGGGCCGGGCACGGTGGCTCACGTCTGTAATCCCAGTACTTTGGGAGGCTGAGGCTGGCAGATCACCTGAGGTCAGGAGTTCAAGATCAGCCTGGCCAACGTGGTGAAACCCTGTCTCTACTAAAAACACAAAAATTAGTCAGGCGTGGGTGTGTGCACCTGTAGTCCCAGCTACTCAGGAGGCTGAGGCAGGATAATTGCTCGAACCTGGGAGACAGAAGTTGCATTGAGCTGAGATTGCGCTCCAGCCTGAGCAAGAGAGTGAGACTCCATCTCAAAAAAAAAAAAAAAAACAGAAAGAAAGAAAATGTTCTCCATTTTGAAGGACACCAAAAGTTGATCTGTCGTTCCCATCTTTAATGAGCCCAGATTCCTCTTGCTACAACATCTTGGTCCTAATATGAGAAAAAAAGGTTTATAAAAGATTTAGATGTTTTATTTTCTCCATTAACATTTATTACGTACAAATTATCTGACACTCAATAGTTTGTAGCTCTTTATCCAGGACCCATATTCTCAAATCTGCAGAATCAGGACACCGGTGTTTTGCAGGGTGGTATCATGAGATACCACCATGTGTGCATATGTGTGTATATGTGTGTGTGTATATATGTATGTGTACATGTGTGTATGGGTGAATACATGTGTGTATGTGTATGTGTGTGTGCATGCATGTGTTGATGTGTATATGTGTGTGTGTGTATATGTATGTGTACGTGTGTGTATGGGTGAATACGTGTGTGTGTGTACGTGTGTGTGCATGTGTGTGTTGATGTGTACATGTGTGTATGTGCGTGTGTGTATATATGTATGTGTACGTGTGTGTATGGGTGAATACGTGTGTGTGTATGTGTGTGTGCATGCGTGTGTTGATGTGTACATGTGTGTATGTGCATGTGTGTATATATGTATGTGTACGTGTGTGTATGGGTGAATACGTGTGTGTGTGTATGTGTGTGTGCATGCGTGTGTTGATGTGTACATGTGTGTATGTGCGTGTGTGTATATATGTATGTGTACGTGTGTGTATGGGTGAATACGTGTGTGTGTGTGTGCGCATGCGTGTGTTGATGTGTACATGTGTGTATGTGCGTGTGTGTATATATGTATGTGTACGTGTGTGTATGGGTGAATACGTGTGTGTGTGTGTGTGCATGCGTGTGTTGATGTGTACATGTGTGTATGTGCGTGTGTGTATATATGTATGTGTACGTGTGTGTATGGGTGAATACGTGTGTGTGTGTGCGCATGCGTGTGTTGATGTGTACATGTGTGTATGTGCGTGTGTGTATATATGTATGTGTACGTGTGTGTATGGGTGAATACGTGTGTGTGTATGTGTGTGTGCATGCGTGTGTTGATGTGTACATGTGTGTATGTGCGTGTGTGTATATATGTATGTGTACGTGTGTGTATGGGTGAATACGTGTGTGTGTGTATGTGTGTGTGCATGCGTGTGTTGATGTGTACATGTGTGTATGTGCGTGTGTGTATATATGTATGTGTACGTGTGTGTATGGGTGAATACGTGTGTGTGTGTATGTGTGTGTGCATGCGTGTGTTGATGTGTACATGTGTGTATGTGCGTGTGTGTATATATGTATGTGTACGTGTGTGTATGGGTGAATACGTGTGTGTATGTGTGTGTGCATGCGTGTGTTGATGTGTACATGTGTGTATGTGCGTGTGTGTATATATGTATGTGTATGTGTGTGTATGGGTGAATACGTGTGTGTGTGTATGTGTGTGTGCATGCGTGTGTTGATGTGTACATGTGTGTATGTGCGTGTGTGTATATATGTATGTGTATGTGTGTGTATGGGTGAATACGTGTGTGTATGTGTGTGTGCATGCGTGTGTTGATGTGTACATGTGTGTATGTGCGTGTGTGTATATATGTATGTGTACGTGTGTGTATGGGTGAATACGTGTGTGTGTGTGTGTGCATGCGTGTGTTGATGTGTACATGTGTGTATGTGCGTGTGCGTGTGTGTGTGTGTGTTGATGGGGTTCAGAAGAAACTGCTGCTGGGAGGGTTTTATGGAAATAGGTACAGATGGGGAATAAGGCAAGGAGACCCAGCAAAGGAGAGATTTAGGAGAGAAGGAAGACTTGAGAGATTTCTTAGCCATATGTTGAAATTTCAAATACACTATCATATTGATACCAGCATGCAAAACACATGTCCTGACTCTGCAGGTTTGGGAATATGGGTCCTGGATAAGGAGCTACAAACTATTTGGTGTCACATAACTTGTAGGTAATAAATATTAATGGAGAAAATAAAATATCTAAATCTTTTATAAACCTTTTTTCTTTTTCTGTGAAAAAGTGAGAGGGGCATAAAAGGACTATGGCAGCAAGAAGTATAACCAAAATGTGGCCACATGCAATATTTTTAAGGCTTCATAGAACCCTGACTTTGAAACAGATCTTTTTTTGGGGGGGCGGGTAATGTGGATGAAGCCTTGCTCTGTTCCCCAGACTGGAGTGCAGTGGCGTGATCTCAGCTCACTGCAACCTCCACCTCCCAGGTTCAAGCGATTCTCCTGCCTCAGCCTCCTGAGTAGTTGAAATTATAGGCGTGTGCCACCACGCCTGGCTAATTTTTGTATTTTTAGTAGAGATGGGGTTTCACCATGTTGGTCAGTCTGGTCTCAAATGCATGACCTCATGATCCACCCACCTCAGCCTCCCAAAGTGCTGGGATTACAGGCATGAGCCACCGCACCCAGCCCTGAAATGGATCTTAAGAGTCATGTAATCTTACTCTAAAGTTGAATCTTAAATGCCTCTTTCATAAACTTCTGAAAGGGAGGTTCTAGTTGAGAAACAATGAGAGTAATAGACGGCATAAATTCATACATGTGTGATAGGACACTTGGTCCCTCAAGAGTCCCTAATTTAACCATTTGCCTCCACTCTCTTTTTTCTCTAACACAACATTAGACTGGTTTTTCCATGAGATTTGAGGGTCCATATTGTTTTATAACCTCAACACTGAAGAACTGTAAACAAAGGTGCATGCATACTGAATAACCTTATTCAGTACATTTAAGAGCAGTAAATCTTTGTTTTTAAGCACTTTAAGTTATAGCTACTGAACAGCAAACACCCCATTGGCCAAGCCAGGGAAGCTAGTGCTCTTCTGGAAAGCAAACTTTGAAAAGGTCTTCTTCCTCTATATCACCACCAACTCTCCACTAACCTCCTAGCCTTCTTTTCATACTAAATGTGTATCCCTCTCTCCCAAGCCATGGTGACACACAAATGATGAGAGTTGCTAAGTGGATATCTTCATCTTTGTTCTTCTTTTTCCAACTTCACTGAAAACTCCGCTTCAGAATGAAAGTTTTCTACATGCATCCAACATACAAATCTGAAAAAATATAAGAAACCCTACTCTTTCTTCGTGCATCACTTAAAGAGCTATGTAAATGCCTCCTAGTGAGGAATATCTACTTTTGTTTAAGTTTTGAAATCGTTAGTTTTAAATTAGAATTAATGTTTGACATCAAGCAGTAGGCATTGATGGCAGAAAATTGATCGTTCTCAGGAAACTACTCAATGGTGGATTAAACACATACATTCTACAGAGTATACCCTGTGTACTGTCTAGTACATTATACGCATGCTTCTTGGGCATTGTACATAGATAGTTAAAAACAATGATTCTCTCATAAACTCTTCTATACCAAGGACTTGCTTTCTTCAAAGGTGAAAAATACATGCATGAGTGCCGTATTTGAATGCAAACCTCATAGACTAGTAGACTGTGATGGAGTCACAATGTCATATCCAGTTGGATGGACCTTTTCTAATAGTTTCCATTTTTATCAAAAGCAAAATAAAAGCTATTTTCAATGCAGAAGCAAATTCTAAACAACACCCACCAGAATTAGCAAGGCAACATTTCATCAGAAAATCACCTGCAGAATTTAGAATGCAATTTAGAATTACTAATTAGTGTGTTAAATGGATATATTCAGAAAGTGTGGAGGGAATGAGTCAACACTTCTGAAAGAACCTTAATTTCAGAATTTCCTGAGTGAGTGCCCCAAATTATAAGCCTACCCACACATTAGTACATGGGTTAGAGAAGTCGGCTCACCCAGACATTTGTTGTGTGCATAATTTTAATAAGAATAAATACTACTTTGGAAACTGCTCTGGTTCATTTTGCCAAAAGTAACACCCTTTCTGGGCACAATGCCACTAGATACTCACCCTTCTTTCTTTGTGACTGCAAGACCCTGAAACATTGTTTGCATTCTTATCAAAGGATTCATTGGATCAGAGGAAAATCAGAGAGAACATATTGTCCATTAAAATGTAGAGAGGTGGGCCTAAGATGCCTTAGAAGAAAGCTCGCTTTTATCATAACACACTGTTTACCTTTTCGTTATTTATTTTAAATTTGAATCCTATTATTTCACCATCTCTACTGTCACCCAGCCATCACTTCTTATCAATTCTTAACTGGGCTATTGCAGTAGCTCCCTCCATGGCCTCCTGGTCTTCAACCTGGCTCAATACAGCCCAGTTTCCATTCAACAGCCAGCATGAACTTTCTAGAGCTCCCCGGACAGCTGAGGCTGTGCAAGCGGGAGAGGTGATCGCATACCCAGAGGAGGAGCCCATCTCTATGAGGACAAACCTCCAGCCCCTCCAAGACCGGAAGAGCCAATAGAGTCAACTCACTGCTACAGCATCTGTTGGTCCCCTTGGGGAACGGTGCCATGGTAAGGGCTCAATGCTGGTATCTGTTGCCAACAAGCTGAGCATTCCCTCCAAAACAGCAGCAGTGAAACAGACCTTGGTGAGTGAAGCGCATGCTGCTGGGCTCATTGGTAACCTCTGTCTTTGCCACCAAGGCCATGATGCTCAAAGGCCTATCATGGCAGTTCTGGGTGGCTGGTGACAAAGCTGACGAACGTCAATCAGTCAAGTCGTTTTATCTACATGGTTACTCGGTGCTGTTTCCATGGTGGGTGGATGCTTTCTAGGCATTCATATACTATACCAACATCTTCATGCTTTGTGCCCACTCCCATTTTCTCATGCACGTGTCCCTCCTCCAGAACCCCTTGTCCCAATCATTTAGCCCACTTCCTTCTATGCCACGGTGCAGACATACGAATGTATTCTCACCTCTGGCAACTTCAGGTGTGCTGCTTAAAGCTTTGCCCATTGGGAAAACATTTTTTTCCACCATCCAGTCACCCATGAATGTGGCTATAATGCAACTCCTGTTCATTTTTGACTTGCCCCCACATACTGAACCAAGTCATCTATAGACCAGCTTTGAAATTTTCTTACTTTTTTTTTTTTTTTTGATGGAGTATCACTCTGTCTCCAGGCTGCAGTGCAGTGGCACGATCTCAGCTTACCGCAACCTCTGCCTCCCGGGTTCAAGTGATTCTCCTGACTCAGCTTCCCAAGTAGCTGGGACTGCAGGTGCATGCCACCATGCCCAGCTAATTTTTGTATTTTTAGTAGAGACAGGGTTTCACCATGTTGGCCAGGATTGTCTCCATCGCTTGACCTCGTGATCTGCCTGCCTCAGCCTCCCAAAGTCCTGGGATTACAGGCATGAGCCACCGCGCCCAGCTGAAACTTTCTCTTAAGAGACAGAGTATCTCTCTGTCTCCCAGGCTAAAGTGCAGAAGTGTAATCATAGATCACTGCAACCTCCAGCTCCTGGGCTCAGGCAATCTTTCCTCCTCAGCCTCCTGAGTAGCTCGGACTGTAGATTAGATATGCACCACCATGCCTAGTTAATTAAAACAATTTTTTTTTTTTTTTAGAGATCGGGTCTTGCTATGTTGCCCAGGCTGGTCATCAACCTTGAACGTTTAAACATTTTCCTCCTCCTTGAGCTGGTCATAGGGAGTAAGTGCACTAGTGCAACTGCAGTGAGTGGCACGGGGGGTGGGGGGGGTTGGGCTACCTGCTCGTGCAACTGACATGTGCCTGCTGGCCATGCTCTAATTTGATCCCAGATGCCCCATTTTCATCTTAGACTGGGCTTTCTGAGCTCATTGGCTTTAGGACTTGGAAGGTTCAATGGAACGCAGTTCATAAATGGAAGATCTGAACACATGGTCACTCGCTGTCCCATAGCTAAGTGTTCCAATTCTATCAGGGCCCAGTGATGCACAGGGACTGTTTCTGAAGGCGTGCCACTCTCTGCTGAGGATGACCTGGCTTCACTCCAGAATCACAGGGGCCTGTGTTGTGATTCTCCTACCTGAGCTTGTCATAAGTTTCATACTACGTCACGCCTTCCCCACTGTCACTTCCCAAACCATAGGCTCTGCCTGATCAATGATCCCAGCAGCAGGACTGGTTGCTTCACGGCCCGCACCTGAAGCAGTGCTCTTTCCCGCTCTGGGTGCTGTGCAAACTGGCAGCCTTCTTTGTTACCTGGTACCTGGGCTGGAGCAGTTTTCCCAGGGTCGAATATGCGGCCACCAGATTCTAAAGTGGCTCACTAGGTACCATGCTTCTTTTCCTGTGTGAAGAATTCAAGATGTCAAAATGCATTTTTCTTTGAAAAGGATATCCCAGCATGGCCCTGACCAGATGGCCCCCTAAAAACTTCACTGAGTTGTCCAGTGATCTTCATAGGGTTTCTCTCCCACCCTCTAGAGCACAGGTGACTTTCCAAGGCCTCCAGGGCACTGCTGTTTCTTGCTCATCCCGTCCAAGCAGCGTGATGTTGATGAGATGGTTGGTGTGACTGGGGAATGGTCCATACCTCTTCACACTGTGTTATAACAGAGCAGGAGGACTAATACAGCCCCCCGGAAAAACTATAAGTGAACATTGTCCTTTTCACATGAACATGAAGTGTTTCTCATCCTTTTTCTCTTATTTTCTTCTTCTCCTTCTCCTTCTCCTTCTTCTCCTTCTCCTTCTTCTTTTTTTTTTTTTTTTTTTTTTGTGACAGGGTGTCACTCTGGAGTGCAGTGGCTCAATCATAGTTCACTGCAGCCTCAACCTCCCGGACTCAAGCGATCCTCTTACCTCAGCCTCCCGAGTAGCTGGGACTACAGGTGGGTGCCACAACTCCCGGCTATTTTTTTGTAAATTTTTTGTACAGACAGGGTCGCACTATGTTGCTCACGCTGGTCTCGAACTCCTGGGCTCCAGCAATCCTCCCAACTCAACCTCCCAAAGTGTTGGGATCACAAGCATGAACCACTGCACCCACCTCTGTCCTTTTTCCTAATTGAAGGGAAGAAGAACACATTTTGCAAACTGATGACTCTATCCCATGTAACTGAGACTAATCTGCTCTTTCAGTAACACCAGAATTGGCAAGCAATTTCTCAGATGGCTACCGTTTTGTTAAGCCTGTGGTACTCTTAAGTCATTCCCCAAGACCAATATGGTTTCTCCAGCGACCAGCCTGGCAAATTAAACTGAGAAATGACAGAGACCAACAACCCCGCATCTTTCAGGTCACTAATCTCCATCATCTGCTCACACTATCAGAGAATTCTATTTGGCCTTCTTTTTTTCTTTCTTTCTTTTTGAGATGGTGTCTCGCTCTGCTGCCCAGTCTGGAGTGCAGTGGCATGATCTCGGCTCACTGCAAGCTCCACCTCCCAGGTTCATGCCATTCTCCTCCTTCAGCCTCCCAAGTAGCTGGGACTACAGGTGCCCACCACCATGCCCAGCTAATTTTTTTGTATTTTTGGTAAAGACGGAGTTTCACCATGCTAGCCAGGATGGTCTTGATCTCCTGATCTCCGGATCCACCCACCTCAGCCTCCCAAAGTGCAGGGATTACAGGCGTAAGCCACCGTGCCTGGCCTGTGGCCTTCTTAATTATAAAAAAATCTTACTCTACAGACCAGGGACACAGTGTGGGATTACTCCAATAGTCAAATGCATCGATTCCACTTACATGCTTAGGAATTGGAAAACGACAACAGGCAAGTCTGTGGACCTAGGGGCCCACTGCGAGTTGAACTTTAGACAGGACTGTGGTTATTGCTACCTAGTTCCTGCAGGTCCCATGCTGACCAAGAGCCACGATGCTGCCTTAGGTCTCTGAGTATCAATGTCAACTCAGACTCTGTAGCCAATTAGTTCTTGAAATATCTGAGAAATACCTTTTTTCTCCCTTTCCACAGGGTGTGGTCACCTAAATAACTGGCAATAGGTCACTTTGTGGAAGAACTAGAGAAGTATCACAGGATCTACTTGTCATGATGTTACAGTGTGTCCAGAATTGGTTACTTCCAGTGGGTTCTTAGTCTCACTGACTTCAAGAAAGAAGCCGCAGACCCTCCCGGTGAGCGTTACAGTTCTCAAAGATACAGAGTTTGTTCCTTCAGATGTTCAGATGTATCTGGAGTTTCTTCCTTCTGGTGGGTTCGTGGTCTTGCTGACTTCAGGAGTGACGCTGTAGACCTTCGCAGTGAGTGTTACGGCTCTTAAAGGTGGCGCATCCGGAGTTGTTTGTTTCTCCTGCTGGGTTCGTGGCCTCGCTGGCTTCAGGAGTGAAGCTGCAGACCTTCGTGGTAAGTGTCACAGCTCATAAAGGTAGAGTGGATACAAAGAGTGAGCAGCAGCAAGATTTATTGCAAAGAGCGAAAGAACAAATCTACCACAGCAGGGAAACGGTCCCCAGCGGGTTACGCTGCTGGCTCAGGTGCCCTGCTTTTATTCCTTTATTTGGCCCCACCCACATCCTGTTGATTGGTCCATTTTACAGAGAGCTGATTGGTCCATTTTACAGAGAGCTGATTGGTCCATTTTAACAGAGTGCTGATTGGTGTGTTTACAAAGCTTTAACTAGACACAGAACGCTGATTGGTGCATTTACAATCCTTTAGCTTGACAGAAAAGTTCTCCAAGTTTCCACCAGACCCAGAAGCCCAGCCAGCTTGACCTCTCAATCCTCCCTCTAAACAGGACAGGCCAGCTGCTCTTGGGAATTTGGCTGATGACCACTCTAGCTACTTCTTGCTGGATGGGGTGAAGAAGGGGCCCTGCAGTTGTAGTGTCCTCCAGAGGGGAACTCTTTAGGCCAGTGGAAGGGCCAGCGGATTGGTCCGGGGTCCTCAGTAGAAGTTGTTAGTTGAACTCATTTGGCGTTCCATTTGTAAGACCATCTGTAGCTTGATGGCCTCGATTTTAGAGGAAACAAATTTGACAAGAAGGTTAAAAATACAGGGTCCAAAGGTGAGTAAGAGCAAGATGGTTGCCAAGGGACCTGGAAAGGGGAGGAGCCATGTTGCCCAACTCCAGAGGTTGGTATAAGAGTTTGAAAGGTGTTGTCTGATTTCAGAAGCCTTTTCCTGTAAATGCCGGGTGGCATCTCGTACTATCCCTGGCTGGTTAGTGTGAAAACAACACTCTTCCCCTAAGAAGGTGCAAAGTCTTCCTTTCTCAGCAGTGAGAAAGGAGGTTTTGGAGAGTCACTGCTGCCAAAGAGTCTATTTGGGATTGTAAAGTAAGGATAGATTTCGTTATTTCTTGCAAATTGTCTGAGAAATCCTTTGAGAGTGTGTGGTAGTAGAATAATGAAGTAAACTGGCTATTCTGGTTCCTGTAGCAGTAGCCATTCCTAACCCTATAAGTAGGGGTATTTGTTGTATGACTCTGCACTGAGAGACTTGAGTTTTAAGGTGTACTGATAGGGTCTGATTTCCTGGGGTAATGTTAATGTTGGGACTAGAAAGACTAAGGTGCAGGTGCCTGTCCAGTTAGTGGGGAGGCAGATATAGGTCGACGTTCCACATGAGAAGAATATATTTTGGCTGGGTAGACGGAACTGGTTGTGTGTGTTGAAAAGGTGTGTGAGTTTGTTGTTTTCATTTTCCCATACTTCTAGAGTACTTGCCAAGGTAGTTCCAGTGAGTGGCTGGAAAGGGGTGTTGGAAAGGGGTGTTGGAAGCAAACTGGGTGGCTCCCTGTGTTTTATTTTCCCATTGGAGAAAAAACCGTTTTGTATCTACTAGGAACCATTCGAGAGAGTGATTGAAAGAGAGGATGAGAAGGCATTCACTAGTGGTGGGGACACTGCTGCAGGGGGTCCAGGGGTGAAAGGTCATGCAGGGAGTATGTTTGCCATTATGAAACCTGGACTGTTTGTTAAGCTGGGAGGAGGTGATGATTTTTGGGGGCCCTGAGAAGTGGACAAGCCTTCTGAATGGAGCTGTTTGGGTGACTCAGAAGTTACTATGATCAGCTGGGGCTTGAAGTTGTAGGGTGTAATTACACTGATGGGGTAGTAGATGCCCCAGGGGCAGGCCTGATGACAGGTTTCCTTGGATGCATAAAGGGGCTTGGAAAGTTAAAATGATATTCATAGTTGGATTGCATGTCCTGTTAGGGTACACTTGGTCCTATCAGAGATGGGGAAGCAGGCTAATGATTGCATATTTAGAAGTTGGAAAGGGTCTTTTCCTTCTTAAGGAGGGTGGTAGGTTAAGTTGGTAAAGACCTAGTTTTTTGTGGGAATGGGAGTGGCAACGTAAGCAGAGGTTGATAGAGAGATACAAAACCAACAGTCAATTGCCAGGGAAGGATGGACTGGTTTAACAGAGAATGGGTTAAGTTGAGAGTCTTGTAGAGGTAATTAGGAGCTGGCTAGTGGAAGGGGAGGGGTGATTGTATGAGGTATCCAAGGAAGTAGAAGAGATAGATAGGCAAACAGTAAATAGGAAGGTAAAGAGGGTGCTCTAGAAGACGAGATCATTTTATCCAGGCTGAGTTAAAGATGGGAGTAAATTGCTGTCAGAAGGAAGGAAGATAGAAAGAAGGTTGATGTGATTAGGGTTTTCTTCCCAGCAGGAGCTGCAGTATATAGTCCTATCGCAAAGAGTATGGTTAATATGCTGCTTAATAATATGATGAAATAGTAAAAGGATTCCATTAAAGGGGCAAGGAGAGGTGTTAAAGATTATGTAGGTTTTCACTTAACTTTTTTAAGGAGGAAGGGGTTTTTCTTCAGGATCAGTGGTAGGAACCTTTTTAGTATGGGATGTTTCCTTCCGAAATAGGAGGTGCAAATCCTTCAACGGTTCACAGGTGTATCGAGGCTGGTCTGGCAGATCTTGGGACTCCTGAGCTGACGATCCCACAGGTTCCTCCGGGGGTGTCCAAAATTTAACTCGGGTGTGGTGAATCCAAGATTCCACTCCTGCCACCTTAACTGCAGTGGGTGTAGAGAGGATTACCGAGTATAGTCCTTCCCACAAAGAGTCCATAGATGAGGAGGTAGAAGGAGGTAGAGGGGAAGAGATGTGACCAACACTGGATCTCCTGGTTGAAACAACTCTGTTCCCTTTTCTCTGTGACATCGTTCAGGTAGGTTTTAGGGTTTTGTTGATATTTTGCTAAAAAAGTTATATCTTTGACCAAGTTGGCTGTTTCCTGATCAAGTAGGATGTCATTTGTGAGAAACGGTCATCCATACAGCATTTCATATGGACTGAGCCCCATTTTGTGAGAATTTCGGATTCTCAACAAGGCCATGGGCAAAAGAGTAGACCATGGGGGATGAGTTTCTTGTGTTCATTCCCTTAAGTGCCTCTTGAGTGTTTCATTTGCCTTCTCAACTTTCCCTGAGGATTGTGGCCTCCAGGTGCAGTGAAGATGATATTGTATCCCTGGCGCCCTGGAAATTCCCTGAGTTATCGTGGCTTTAAAAGCCGGACCATTGTCGCTCTGTAAGCTTTGGGGAAGGCCAAATCTAGGAATTATTTCATGAATTAGGACCTTAATCACTTCCTGAACCTTTTCTGTCTTGCGGGGAAAGCTTCTATCCAATTTGTAAAGGTATCAACACAGATCAACAAGTATTGAAATCCCTTTGACTTAGACATATGGGTGAAGTTTAACTGCCAGTCTTCTCCAGGATAGTGACCTATTATTTGTTCCCCCAAAGGGGCCTTACGATGGACCAAGGGATTATTCCTTTGGCACACCTCACAGGCTTTGACTACCTGTCGGATGGTCTGGAGGAGATTTGGCCCTGTTTATAGGCATTTGGTCATTTGATGAGTGTTTTCAATACCCATATGAAAAATTTGGTGGAGGGTTTTAAGTATTTTCCATTGGCTGGCTTCAGGTATAAGTGCCTTTCCTTCTTCTGTCATTAACCACCCCGAGGGGAGAAAACTATGCCCCTGTGAACTGTTTCAGTTGTGGAATATGGGGGCTTAATCTCTTGGAGGGAATTGTTCCATACCAAGGTTCCTTCCATAGGTATTTCTAATGGGAGGTCCCACCTGGCAGCAATTTTGGCCTCACTATCTGCCCAGCGATTTCCTTCTGCCTTTTCTCCTTCACCTTTCTGATGGCCTTGGCAGTGTAAGACTGCCACCTCCTTGGGTTTTTGCACTGCATGCAATAACTCCATAATTTCCTTGTGGCATTTCATGGGGGTTCCCCTAGAGGTTAGGAACTCCCTTTCTTTCCATATTGCAGCATGGGCATGTAGGATTAGATAAACATACTTGCTATCTATATACCCATTTATTCTTTTTCCTTTTCCCAGTTCTAAGGCTTGGGTAAATGCCACTAGTTCTGCTAACTGGGCGCTGGTCCCTGGGGGAAGAGGCTTATTTTCAAGTACGGTTATATCACTAACTATGGCATAACCTGTCCTTTGTATCCCATTCTCCACAAATGAACTTCCATTGGTATATAGGTTAAGGTCAGAATTAGCCAGGGGGACTTCTAAGTGATCATCTCAGGTGGCATAA
Source organism: Macaca mulatta (assembly GCF_049350105.2). Taxonomy (NCBI): domain Eukaryota; kingdom Metazoa; phylum Chordata; class Mammalia; order Primates; family Cercopithecidae; genus Macaca; species Macaca mulatta. The sequence continues at coordinate 34,980,545 of NC_133414.1, forward strand.
GTCTGGACTGTAATTTATTAGCAGTCTTGCTCGATTGGTTCCCCATCATCTAGGAGAAAAGTGGCAGGGTTGAGGGCCACGCACGTACATATTTGAAGCACCAGTCCCCAAGGAGTAGTGCCTGGTATCTAAGTAAGTGGTTGTCTGATAGTCATAAGCTTCCTTTGGCACCTAGTATGCCATTTACGTCATGAGTTGTCCAGACAGTGAGATCCTTTCCTTGTATTATTTTGATAGCCTCTGACACTAAGACAGCCACCACCACAACTACCCATAAGCAGTGAGGCCAGCCTTTTGCTACTACATCAGTTTCCTTACTTAGGTATGCCACTGGTTGTAGGGTTGTCCCATGAGTCTGAATAAGGACTCCAAGAGCTATCGCTGCTCTTTCTGTGACGTATAAAGAGAAGTTTTGTCCTGTGGGAAGGCTTAAAGCTGGAGCTTGTACTAGGGCCTGCTTTAAGATTTTGAAGGCTGTTTCTGCCCCTGGTTCCCATTCTACTAGATGAGTATTTGCCCTCTGGGTCTCCTTGACTAGAGTATAGAGCAGCCTGGCTATCTTGCTGTATCCAGAGATCCATGGTCGGCAAAAGCCAGTGATTCCAAGGGACCCCCGTAACTGTTTTAATGTCTTAGGGCGAGGATAAGCCAGTATAGGCTGTATTCGTTCCTTGCTGAGGGCCCTGGTCCCTCTGGCTAAGATTAGGCCTGGATATTTGACCTGCTGTAGGCAAAACTGGGCCTTCGACCTAGACACCTTGTACCCTTAATTAGCTAGAAAGTTCAAGAGATCTAAAGTAGTCTGCTGGCATGAGGCTTCTGAACTGGTAGACAAACGCAAGTCATCCACATACTGAAGGATCAGAGGGCCTGGACTTGAGAAGTGGCCTAGATCTTGGGCCAGTGCCTGACCAAACAGTTGAGGGCTATCCGTAAACCCTTGAGGCAAGACCATCCATGTAAGTTGGGACATGTGGTCTGTGGGATCCTCAAAGGCAAAGAGAAACTGGGAGCCAGAGTGCAGGGGAATACAGAAGAAAGCATCATTGAGGTCCAGAACAGTGAATCATTCTGCTTCTTCTGGTATTTGAGAGAGCAGGGTATAGGGGTTGGGTACAACTGGATATAGAGGAATTCCTGCCTCGTTGATGAGTCTAAGATCTTGACTAGTCTCCACTGACTGTTCGGTTTTGTACTCCTAGAATTGGGGTGTTGCAGGGACTGTTGCATTTCCTTACTAAGCCTTGAACTTTTAAATGTTTAACAATATCCTGTAAATTTTATGAGCTTCAGTCCTTAAGGGATATTGCTTTTCATAAGGAAAAGTGGTGGGGTCTTTTAGCCTGATTTGGACTGGGCAGGCATTTTTTGCCCTTCCAAATTGTCCTTCCAATGCCCAGACTTCAGGTTTTATTCCCTTCTCAAGTAGGGGAAAACAAATTGGTAACTTGTTCCCCATATTCATATAGATAATAGCTCCAGCTTTGGCTAATATATCTCTCCCTAATAAGGGTGTGGGACTTTCAGGCTTAACAAGAAAGGCATGTGAAAACAGCAAAGTCTCCCAATTACAACTGAGGAGGTGGGAGAAATACCTGATTACAGGCTGTCCAAGGATTCCTTGGATGGTAACCGACCTTGAGGACAGTCATCCAGGACAGGAGCTTAATACTGAGAAGGCCACGTCAGTGTCCAGGAGGAAGTCAACTTCCTGGCCCTCAATGGTTAAACGTACCCGGGGCTCAGTGAGGGTGGTGATATGAGCTGGTGCTTGTCCCGGGCACCCTCAGTTCTGTTGTTGTATCACCTGGTCATGGGCTTCAGACCCAGAGAAACTTTGTCCTCTGGTGCATGTGTACCTTCCAGTGATTGCCTCAGCGTAGCAGACATGGATGAAGGGGCAGCATGTTTCTCGTTGGACAATCTTTTTTAAAGTGTCCTTGTAAACCACACTGATAACAAGCCCTACCAGGTGATTGGCCTGCTCCATTTTCTCTCCCGTCTGAACCACCACGGTTCGTTTGTTTTTCTGAGGGCCATGACTTAGGCTGCGGCCTTTCTCTGATCTTGTTTTTCATTTTGGGCCTGTTTTTCTTGGTCCCTATTATGGAACACCGAGGTTGCCCAGGTTTAATAATGCCTCCAAATTTTGTTCAGGGCCCAGGGTTCACTTTTGGAGCTTTCTCCTGATGTCTGCAGCTGACTGAGTAATAAATTTATCTTTTAGAATCAATTGACCCTCTCATGAGTCAGGTGACGGGGGAGAATATTTCCTTAAGGCCTCCCATAGTCACTCAAGGAAGGCAGAAGGATTTTTTCCTTTCCCTGAGTTATGGTAGACATCATTGAATAATTCATGGGCTTTTTCCTAATTCTCCTTAGTCCTTCTAGAACACAGGTCAACAGATGTTTATGACTCCAGTCCCCATGATCTGAGTCGAGGTCCCAGTGGGGATCCATATTGGGGACGGCTTGCTGACCAGCAGGGAATTTGTCCCTTTCTTCAGCTGTCATTCTATCATTTACTTGACTAAGATACCAGGTATCTCCAAACTCTTGGGCTGCAGCTAAAGCCCCATTATTTTCATTAAAGGCCAGTGTTTGATATAACAATAGAATGACATCTCTCCAAGTGAGATCAAAGGTTTGCCCTGGACGCTGTAGGTCGTCTATGTACCTATCAGAATCATCTGAAAACTTCCACAGGTCTGCCTTGATCTGCTTTAAATTAGAGAGGGAGAAGGGGACATGTACCCAGGTTGGGCCAAATTCCCCTCCCTCTACAGCTTGAAGGGGACATAACCGATAGCCCGGGGTGGGGGTTGTGGTCTTTTGGATATTTCTCTGATTTCCTTCTGGGTGTGGGAGATTAGAGAAGGCTTATCATTAATAGGAAGGGGAGCTATAGGGAGGCTAGGATGTGGGGATAAGCTGAGAGGTCCTCTTGTGGGATGTAAATTGCAATCTTTGCATAGTTTTGTATGCTCCTTCACTGAAAGAAAGCTTGGACATAAGATATTTCACTCCATTTGCCTTCTCTCTTACAGAAAAGTTCAAATTGCAGGATAGTATTGTAATGTATACTTCCCTCAGGTGGCCATTTCTCCCCATCAGAGAGAGAATATTGGGGCCAGAGTGCAGAAAAAAATGAGCCACCACTTTTTCAGGGTTTGCAGGTCAAATTGGTTCCAATGGCTTAGTATGCATTTCAAGGGTGAGCCTGTTGATGCCTGAGTGTTTCCCATCTGAAAGGCAAAACCACCCATGGTTTTGGTTTGTTTGTTTCTCCCCCTGTCCAAGAAACTGCAACAGTCCCTGGACCCTGCTCATTGGAATAGTTATGCTCACTGATGCAGCAGCAGAAACCTCTCTTGCCCAAGAACTCACAATGGTCCCTGGACCCTGCTGATCAGAATAGTTGTACTCACCAGTGCAGCAACAGAAACACTAGCTTTCCTCCTAGACCACAAGGAGGACCAAGGAAGGTCGGATTTAGTGGCCCTTACCAACACATTCTCGAAAACCTGCACCCTTGCCTGTCCTCCTATACCACAAAGAGGACTGAGAAAAATCAGATTTGCTGGCCCTTACCGATGCATTCTTGAAAACCGGTTAGAGTCCTAAGCATTCTCCTGTTAGTACTGGGACCTTACCCATGTCCTATAAAGACATTATGCCCCAAAAATGAAGTGGAGGGCCATACCCTGAGGGAAGAAAGGGATCTCCAGAGTTGGAAGAGTGATGCCTTTTGTCCTCATTTATATGAATAGGAAGGATACAATTTCTGAGGCTCCCCATCTCCTTGCTTCAGGAATAGCTTTTGTTAGGCCTGCTTGTCTCAGGAGGGATCCTAAAATTCCAGATAGTACCCCCTACAGTGGGGCTTTGGGCAAAAATTATGTCTTTCTGATTGGTGAGCCTGGGTGCCTAAAGAAGGTAACAGAGTCCTGGAGGTTATACTAGAAATCATTCTTGTAGGAGAAACTAGAAAAGCACCAGAGACAGGGAGTGGTTTTTCAAAGCAGGACTAGCCTCAAAGAAGAGAGGCGAGAGGAAGTTTGTCTGGCAGGCATTAGGATCCAGGAGGCAAGGGTCAGGATAGATAGGATAGATGGGTGAGTTTCGCTTGGGCAACATGACTTTGAGAGTTCTGCTCATGGCCGCAGGGTCAACCAACTTGTTGTCAGTACCCCGGAGCAGAATGGCTTTCCTCTCTGTCGACCCTTGACTCAGCCCGGAAGTACAGAAGACCAGAAGCTTCAGGCAAACCAACACTCCCAACTCTGAAGAGTTGGGGGTTGTTAGAGAGCCCCTTCCCAGAAAGCCTGACGCCCATGTCTTTAGTGTGGCAGCTGTGCTAGGTGTTTTTAACTGGCCGTCAGGTGCCCAGTATTTAACCCCCAAATTCTAAGGAAAATAGGACAGAATAGTAAGTGAAAGGGGTCCTATGGTACTCACCATTTGGCGACAGTCGAGTGTCCCTTGGTTGTTGCTGAAATGTCTCTGGAATTGGTTCCCTTCCAGTGGGTTCTTGGTCTTGGTGACTTCACGAATGAAGCTGCAGACCCCTCCGGTGAGTGTTACAGTTCTTAAATATAGTGTGTCCAGAGTTTGTTCCTTCAGATGTTCAGATGTGTCCAGAGTTTATTCCTTCTGATGGCTTCGTGGTCTTGCTGACTTCAGGAGTGAAGCTGTAGACCTTTGCAGTGAGTGTTACAGCTCTTAAAGGTGACACGTCCAGAGTTGTTTGTTTCTCCTGGTGGGTTCGTGGCCTCACTGGCTTCAGGAGTGAAGCTGCAGACCTTCGTGGTGAGTGTTACAGCTCATAAAGGTAGTGTGGACCCAAAGAGTGAGCAGCAGCAAGATTTATTGCAAAGAGCGAAAGAATAAAGCTGCCACAGTATGGAAGGGGACCCAAGTGGGGTGCTGCTGCTGTCTCGGGTGGCCTGCTTTTATTCCCATATTTGGCCCCACCCACATACTGCTGATTGGGCCATTTTACAGAGAACCGATTGGTCCGTTTTTACAGAGTGCTGATTGGTGCATTTACAAACCTTTAGCTAGACACAGAGGGCTGATTGGTGCATTTCCAATCTTTTAGCTAGACAGAATAGTTCTCCAAGTCCCCACCAGACCCAGAAGCCCAGCCAGCTTCACCTCTCAATAGGATCCTGTAGGACCCAGCTATCTCTTAGGTCAAAGGGCTCCAGCTCTGAAAATTGGCTCCAGTGTGAGCATCAGCCACCAAATGGTAACTTGTTATTGGGGCAACTGTTTTCAGACTTTGATGCCTCCATTCTAACTTTGTTAGAGTCCTAAGCATTCTCCTGTTTGTCTTTTTAAATTAGAGATATTAAGTGGCACCTTGGTTAGCTGCTGTCAAGGGCAGTATTCAGCAAACTATAGTCAGATCCAGCCCATCATGAGTTTTTGTGAATGAAGTTTTATTGGAACACATTCATGCTTATTAGGCTCTTCATTCTTTCCCTTGCCATCTATGAGGGAAGCTTAGACATCTCTCCTTTGCTGAGGCTTGCCCATCATCTTTTCCTGGCTTTTAGGAGCCACTGCCGTCAAATTAGTTTGTCCTCTCCCCTGGGGCTTTGCTAGGGTGATAAAAACTGTATCCTGAGAAAATGCCCCAAATCAATGAATTCTTGGTTATCCAGCTTAACATTCTAGCCTCCTTGACCAAAATCCCTCAAGTCAAACCCCAGGAGTATTTCCAATGTACTGCCAGTACATACCAGATAGTTGTCTTCTTTCTTTTTTCTTTTTCAACAGGGTGTCACTCTGTTGCCCAGGCTGGAGTGCAGTGGCATGATCAGGACTTACTGCAGCCTCTAATTCCTGACAGAGCAGGAGTATCACCATCTTGGGCAAGCACTGTCACTTTTAAATTCACCTGAATCAATAACCGCCTAAATCCAAAGGGCTTCAGCCTAATTGCTAAGGTCAGCATGACCATAAATCACAAATAACATCTCCGACCAGAAACATTCCAAACTCCTCCCCAACCAGAAACATACTAGCCCTAAGGTAACCCACTTCCAGTCGGGAAGATGCCAGCCCTGAGATAACTCCCTTCCTGCTGGAAAGATGTCAGCCCCAAGATAACCTCCTCTCCACCCAGAGACGTTCCAACCTCACCATAAACGTCCTCCCACACAGAAACATTCCAAGCTTGTAATAAGCCCCTCACCCTAAAACCAATATATACTCTTCCTCTGTAAAAGAAAGCACTCCTGACCAAAATTGGCTGGAAGCCCCTCTCGGGTTTTTCTCTAAAATAAACCTGTCTTTGACTCTTAAGCTGCATTCTGTGTTTCTTTCCTCTTTCTTTAACTCTTACACTTCCCAGGCTCAAATGATCCTCCTGCTTCAACCCCCAAGTACTTGCACCATCTTGCCCAGCTAATTTTTTTGTATTTTAGTAGAGACTACGTCTCCCTATGTTGCCCAGGATTATCTCAAACTCCTGAGCTCAAGGGATCCTCCTGCCTCAGCCTCCCAAATTGCTGCAATTACAGGCATGAGCCACCATGCCCCATTACATCTTGTTTCTTTCTGCGTAGATCTCTTTCTTGCCTTACAGGGCACACCCTGACTATATCTGTGTTATCTTGGAATTTCACTCTATCAGTCTGAGAGGAGGAATGGAGATGGAGACAGGTCTCAAGGGCTGTGTCTGTGTCTTTTGGTGAGGAAGATTCTGCAGCATCTTTCAGCATGGCCAAAGTACTAGCTCTTACTAGGGAAAGATGGGCCACCCATCCACGCCCAGAGGATGGGGGTGGGAATGTTGTAGAGTCAACATCACTAAGTATATCTCTCCAGATTTCCTGCCTAAAGGAGTGTTTAATGTCTCTGGTGCCCTGAGATCCTCATAATTAGGGCTTGAGCTTACCTTTTGATTGTGCCTGCCCTTCAGTTATAGGCAGTAAAGACTTCTTTATATGCAACCACTATTACCACTGGAGGCTCTATGGTTCCCACACTTAACTAGTAAGTGTGTATTAATGGCTCTCAGTCTCTCATTCCCCACTAACATGCAGTCAATGCACTTAGCCTTAGCCAGCCAATTGTGCTATAAACATATATATACACACACACATATATATATATACACACACACACACATATATATATTTGAGATAGAGTCTTGCTCAGTTGCCAGGCTAGAGTGCAGTGGTGTGATCTCAGCTCAGGCTGCAATCTCTGACTCCTGGGCTCAAGCGATTCCCCTGCCTCAGCTTCCTGAGTAGCTGAGACTACAGGTGCACACCACCACACTGGCTAATTTTTTTTGTGTATTAGTAGAGATGGGGCTTCACCATGTTGGCCAGGATGGTCTCAATCTCCTGACCTCATAATCCACCCACCTTGAGCTCCCAAAGTGCTGGGATTACAGGTGTGAGCCACTGTACCTGACCCAATTGTGCTATACTTGTAAGAAGTTTCCCTTGTATTTCCAAATGCAGATATCATCACACCCATCGCAGCATTTGCCCTGACAGGAACATTTTCGAGGGCCTCTACCAGTGAAATATTAGCAGTTGGACTGCACTTTGTTCCCAGAACCATATGTGTGCTTCTGATCTGCCAAGTAGGTGAGTTAATTTTACAACTCCACCTTGCTGTCTGTTCTTTCAAACCACTCTTGGTACCACTTGTGTTAACGCAGATCCTCTGAGAAGCTGATATTGACAGGAGTAATATGCAAGGATTTTATTAAGGAAGATGCTTGTGAAAAGAAAATGAGAGCAAGAACTGGAGAAGGCTGGGAAAGATGTCAGGCTAGGAGGCAAGTGTGAATCTAAGTGAAAGTGAGAGGGAGAGAATGTTGGGTGAAACTGTCCTAGACTGTCATGCAGTCTAAAGAAGCTTCAACAAAGCCAGCAGGGATTCCTTGAGTTTACATGGCCAAAAGAGGAGCTTAATGTCTCCCAGAAATGAATCTGCTTTGGTAGCCCCACCACGCTCAGTCCCTGACAAGGGAGCAGTCTTGTCCAAGTAAGGTGTGGCCCCAGCCAAAATAAAGCAATGTATTTCAAAGCATAGCATCTGGGGCTCTGGTTGCACTCCTTATAGTGGGAGCTCTGCAAGCCACAATTTCATGGCTACCATAGAAAGTCAATGTAAGTTCAATCAAAGTCCTATGTGGTTTTTTTTTAATTGACAAACTAATTCTGAAATGTAAACAGAAAAGTGAAGGACCTAGCACACCTAAAACGATTTGGAAAGGGAACAAAGCTGAAGAACTTAGACAACCTAATTTTAAGGCTACAGCAATCACATATAGGGTCATGTGTTGCTTAATGATGAGGACACATTCAGAAAAGCGTAGGTGATTTTGTTGTTGTTGTTTTGTGTGTGAACATCATAGAGTGCACTTATCAAACCTAGATAGTAGAGCCTCTTATATATCTGGGATATATGATCTAGCTTATTGCTCCTAGACTACAAACTTGTTCATCATGTTACTCTACTGGATACTCTAGGCAACTGGAACACAATGGTAAGTATTTGTTTATCTACACATACCTAAACATAGAAGAAAGTATAGTAAAAATATAGTATTATGGGACCACCATCCAGTATGCAGTCTGTCATTGGCCAAAATGTCATACAGTGCATAACTGTACACATAAATTAATGAAATCAGTCTGACAGTACAGAGTCCAGAAATAGACCCCTGTCTACATGATCTGTTGCAGAGGTGTCCAAACTTTTGGCTTCCCAGGGCCACATTGGCAGAATGTGGCAGAATTGTCTTGGGTCACACATAAGATAGACTGACTCTAATGATAACTGATGAGCTAAAAAAATTCACAAAAAATCATACAATGTTTATGAATTTTTATTGGGCTACATTCAAAGCCAACCTGGGCTGCATGCAGCCCATGGCCATGGCTTGAACAAGTGTGATCAGTTGGTTTTCAAAACAGTGCAAAGATTACTCAATAGGGAGAGATATTCCTTTCAAAAAAAGATGCTGAAACAATTGGATATTGAGGGGCAAAAAATGAACTTTGGTTCTTACCTCACACTACATATAAAAATTAACTCAAAATGGATCATAGATCTAAATAACAAATTGAAACTATAAAATTTCCACAAGAGGATATGAGGCCATCTTTGTTACCTTGGGTTAGGCAAAGATTTCTAAGAACATAAAAATCATGAAGGAAAAATTTGATAAACTTTATTGAAATTTAAGCAGCTGGGCACAGTGACTCATGCCTGTAATACGAACACTTTGGGAGGCTGAGGCTGGCAGATTGCTTGAGCTCAAGAGTTTAAGAGCAGCCTGGGCAACATGGTGAAAGCTTATCTTTACAAAAAAATTTTTAAAAATTAGCTGGCCTTTAGTCCTAGCTACTTGGGAGGCTGAGGTGGGAGGATCACTTGAGCCCAGGAGGCAGAATTTGCAGTAAGCCAAGATTGCACTGCTGCACTCCAACCTGGGTGACACAGCCAGACCCTGTCTCAAAAAAAAAAAAAAAAAAAAAAAAAAAGAAATAAGAAAAAGAAAAGGAAAAAAGAAAGAAAGAAAGAGATTTAAAACTTTTGCTTTTGAAAATACACTGTGAAGACAATGAAAAGAAAATTCGCAGACAGGGAGAAAATATTTGCAAAACATATGTCCAGAATATATGCAGAATAGATAAAGAACTCTTACAAATCAATAATATGAAGACCACAGCCCAATTTCATTTTTTTTTTAAATTTTGAACTGATATTTCACCAAAGAAAATATTTGAATGGCAAATAACATGAAAATATGTTTGATATTAATAGCCATTGGGAAATACTAAGTAGAACTACAATAATATCCTACTACATATGCACTGGAATATCTAAAATTAAAAAGTCTAACAATACCAAGTATTGCCAAGGATGTGAAGCCACTGGAATTCTTGTGCATTGCTGGTAAATGCAAAATGGTGCAACCACTTTGGAAAACAATTTGCCTATTTCATATAAAGTTAAACATACAGGTACCATTTAATCCAACAATCTCACACCTAGGCATTTACCCAAAATAAAGGAAAATATACATTCACACAGACTAGTGAATTCATGTTCATAGCAATTTTATTCATAATAGCCCCAAATTAGAATCAACCTAAATTTTGGCATATCTGCATATTCACACAATGGAATTATTTCTCAGCAATAAAAAGGAATGAACTACCAATATACCCAACAACGTAGATAAATCTCACAACAATTATTCTAACTGAAAGAGTTCAGACACAAAAGACTATATGATTTTATTTATGTGAAATTCTAGAAAGGACAAAACTAGAGTAGCAGATCAGTGGTTCCCAGGCCTGGAGCTGGGGAAAGGAGACTGTTGACATGTGAGCACTGGGAAATGTTGTGAGGATGATGGAAATGTTCTGTATATCACGAGGTTGGTGGTGTAGGAGTTAAAGAAAGAGGAAAGAACACAGAAAGCAGCTCAACAGTCAAAGACAGGTTTATTTTGGGGAATAAATCTGAGAGGGGCTTCTGGCCGATTTCTATCTCTTACAGACTAAAAGTATATATTGGTTTTAGGGTGAGGGGGCTTATCACAAGCTTGGAATGTTTCTGTGTCCAGGGGAAGTTTATGACAGAGTTGGAATGTCTCTGGGTGGAGGGAAGGTTATCTTGGGGCTGGCATCTTTCCAGCTGGAAGGCAGGTTATCTCGGGGCTGGCATGTCTTTGGTAGGGGATGCTATTTGTGGTTTATAGTCATGCTGATCTTAGCCATTAGGCTGATGCCCTTTGGATTTAGGTGGTTTTTGATCAAGGTGAAACTTAAATGGTGGTGTTTGTCCAAGATGGCAATGCTCCTGCTCTGACAGGTGGTAGTTACCCAACTTCATGCACTTTGTCAAAATTCATTGAATTTTACACTTCAAAGTGGTGAATTTTGTTGTATATAAATTATACATCAATAGGCTAATTTTTTTAAGTAAAAGAAAATAAAATAATGGTGGAGACATAAAATGGAACCTGTGGTAATAATCTTAAGATTATTAACTAATTTTATTTAAAATTGACTTCTATTTAATGGACTGTGCATTTGTTTCTCAGGTTTCTAAGTGCTATCTTGAAAACAGAAGTCTAATAATTTACAAAATTGACTGTTCTCAATTCCAGGATGAAGTAGGAATTTTCTTCTGTGCATAAAGTGGATATCATTGAAACAACAACAGCACTGTCATAGTAGACCCAACAAAGACTTTCACTGGACTGTCTCTCCTACATTACGCAGGTCCATAATTCAGTGAAGCTATTTGGGGATAGTCATTACAATTCTACGTAAATCAGCAGTTCTTTACCAAGATGCCATAATCCATGGTTAGATTTTAGAACATCTGAGGACATGGCATACTGTATGATCTCCAATTATTTTTTGCTAAATATTAATTTTCTCAATAAGGCTTTTGACAAACATTTTGGGAATTAGCTCATGGTTGCGTTTCTTGGCATGGGCAATGCTATAAACTACTCAGTGGTGTGCATGACTACAGATGCCTAAAATCTTGAACTGATCATTGAGCTGGAGGTAGAAATAACCTATTTGTGGAAGTCAAGGTCTCTAACAAGGGAGGAGTCAGCTAGATTTATCCTTTACCATTCATTCTCCTTTTGTATTTTCAATAGGAGAAATATAGAGAAGTTAATGGCTTTTAGCAGTTCCATTCCCACTGCCTTTCAGAGATTGAGAAGCCTTGAGTCACTTGTATTTTTTTTGAGATTCAAGTGTATTAAATAAGGAAGATATGCCACAACAAGTCACTAAATATTGTGATAAATTAAAGTGTTAATAATTAATAACTTATTATGAATCAATAACCCATAGATCTACTGTATATTTACTTTCATTTGGAGATAAGTCAAAAGACTACATTTGAAGCCCCTTTTGAGCATGATGCCCTCAGCAGATGTCCCTCTTGCAGTCACTCATCCCACCCCCAATAGGTTCTATTCTTCTAGGGTTACCTATTTAATTGGGGTCAGTAAAGTCCTATGAAAAAGGAATGAATAATTATTTCTATATGCCAAGAACGCTTTTAAATGCATTACTTGTATTAACTCATTCACTTTTTACAAATGTTGTGAGAATAAGATTAATACTATGAGGTAAATCCTATTAGGTGAGGAAATGAAGATAGAATAGTCAGTAACTTGCCCAGGACAGTGGCTGGTAAGTGGCGGAGCTGACTCCAAAGTCTGTGCTCTTAACTGTCATGTTGGAGGTTGGATCATGTAAAGTAGCCAATTGTCAATCATGTGTGACTGACAAAATTGGCAATTTCATATGGCTCAACTTGACGTAATGCTCAGGTTGGCTGAAGCTATGTTTTTATGAACATGAATATATGGGGCACATTTGTTTCCATTGCCAGTCGAGAATACATATCAACCTTTTATCTCAATTTGACAAATCCAGAATTTATATCTGAGTTCTTTTTGCTCCAGGGCAAAGACATTTTAAAATTCATGTCTGCTTTGAGAAGGGGTTAGGGGCAGAGCTAGCTGATCAGAGCTTAACAAAAGGAGGGACTTTCTAATGACTTGAGCTGTCACAGTTGGGCTGATGGTCACTATGGACAGTGGTGGGAGCTTCTGTCCTGGGAGGCACCCTCAGTGATGGGATATGCTATTACTCAATAAGTCTACCAAGGGTTCCTGCTTCATTACAACTCAGCCAGTACAGGAGTTGGACATCCATCAAGCTCCTGTATGCCTAGAATGTGGCAAGCTTGCTCTACTGGACTTTTTACTACGTGTGCTCTGTTTTCCTTCCTAGATGTCAACATTTAGAAATCATAGTCAAGGGGATTCTATTGAAAAATGGGAGGTTCCTTTTGCTCTGGTTGAACATTTTTGTAATTTCATGAAAGATTCAGAGCGAAATAGTGCTCTGTCTTTCAGAAGCACATTGAGAGTTGTTAAACTGCAGAGTCTAATTTTACAAAGTCCCTTCCTTGTTTCCACAGGTTACTAGCAACTATTTGTTTCTTTCCTCTGGACAGAGCCCAGAGAATTCATAAGATCTTCACCATTGGAATTTAGCAGACTTGCATTTGCTGGAAATTGACTCTGGAATGTTAACCGGATCAAGACCACACCCTTTGTTTACTATTTTTTTTTTTAGACAGAGTCACTCAGTTGCCCAGGCAAGAGGCACCATCTCGGCTCACTGCAACCTCTGCCACCCAGGTTCAAGCAATTCTGCCTTAGCGCTCCCGAGCAGCTGGGATTACAGGCATGCACCACCTCGCCTGGCTAAATTTTGTATTTTTAGTAGGGATGAAGTTTCGCCATGTTGGCCAGGCTTGTCTCAAACTCCTTTCCTCAAGTGATCCACCCACCTCAGCCTCCCAAACTGCTGGGATTACAGGCGTTACCCACCACACCCAGCCCTTTATTTGCATTTTATTGATTTACATTGTTTATCTGTGTTCACCCTAATAACAGAGATATATTCAGACTGCCTCTCTGCAGCCAGCCAAATCTGCAAATCCCTGACTTTAGCTGGAAGCCAAGGCTACTGCCAAGATTCCATAAATCAGTTCATTTGGCTCAGCCTGACTAGCAGGACCGCAAAGATGAACAATGCCTCCTAAAACAAAATCAAACTGTCCTGGAGGCTGCACAGAAAGAGATGGAGAACTGTCTCAGTCAATTCAGGGGCAGCATTTTTGCAGGGTAGAATTTTTTTTTTTTTTTTCTTCCGAGATACCCAATGTCCCATTTACTGTGAAATTTGGTTTTGCTGATTACAGCTTGTAATGATCATTCGGCTCAGTGGATCATATCTGACTTTTCCAAAAGTCATTTTATGTGGGCACTAATGTGTTTGTCCCATGCTTATTCTGGTCAGTGGGGCATGCGGTTATAAGGATCAGATGGAAAGTAATTTCTTGGATTTCCCTTTGACGTTTCCAAAGGGAGGGAAGATTCTCTGTATCCCTCTGCGTACTCCCTGACACTGCGGAGAGTCCTGTGATGGCCTGATGCAGGAGATCCTATTTTCCACCCCCAGTCATTTGGCTGGTCCACCAGGAAGCTCTGCATTCCCAGGTTTTTGAGGCATGTCTCAGCCACAAATCACGAGGCTTACCTCTCAGCAAAGTCGTCTCAAGAAGAAACATCCGGAAGGCTGTCCTTGGATATCTGGGGCTGAGACAGGGATGCAATGCCCATCACCACTTCCCTAGTTTGCTATGGGAAGCTGATACCCCTTCCACCTTTCATTTGTCACCTTTTCTCACTCTGCTTATTGATCCTGAACAAAAGCGGCAGCTCAGAAGCTCTCATCCAGCAGAAGCGACTTAGAGCAGGACAGCAGGCCCGTCCACCCTGGCCTTCTCCCACCAGGCAGTCTGCATGGTTCCTGCCGAGCAGACTTATCCCTAATGGCTGGAAGCGCTCCTCTCTTTTTCCACCAACCCCAAACCCGAGGCAGACGCAAGTTTCTCCATTCCCCTTGTCTCACTTTACTCCTCTGCCTCCTGGGATCAGAATAATAATTTCTAGTTCTCTGGATTGGCTCTGCTTTGCAGTATATGACTCACTCTCTTTTCCTTTAAGCTTTCCCTTAATGTGGTCCACGCCTAAGGATGCTGGCTGGGTCTTTATCACAGGAGAATTTTCAGGTGTTCAGCAACTGAAGAAAAAAAAAAGACCTATTGAACGCTCCTTTCCCTGCTCCCAGTCAGGTCACACAGAGTTCTTGAGAGAAGAAAAACAGCAAATGTGAAACTGATGGCAGTCATCTTCTTAGAATAAAGGCCAAGAAATAGGAGTGATTTTTTGTGTTTGTGCATGCATGTATTTTAGTGGAATGAAAGAAACAGCCATGCCCTCAAACACCTCACTCGTGTTTATGCGGCTGGCCCCCACTGGAGGACATGTCTGAGATTGCATTCCGTGATATTTCACCAGTACCTTCAATAACCAAGTCTTCTTTTCACATCCAGATTGCACTGGAAACCCATTTACTTTATTCATAAAAGTATAACATATTCAGCCCTGAGCCTCCAGTTATTATCAGCATTTGCACATGACCAAGCATAGTCACTGAATTCTCTGCTCTTGCCATCACACATTTCTGAGCATTTTGAACTGTGATTTTTACTCTTTAACCTGGGGGCTCTTCAACTTTCCTAAAGTGGGGAAATCCAGATAAGAGTACCAGATCTTACGCTATCATATTAGCTAGGCGGAGGAAGCAAGAATTAGTGCAATAACAAAAGCCAGGTGAGATAATTAAAATCGTCTTAATCCCGTCACACTGAGAGGCGGATGTCAGCCCATTTCTTTTCCTTTCTCTTTCTTCTTCTTTTTTTTTTTTTTTTTTTTTAACTGTGTAAGCTTCAGTTCTGATTTCATTTCAAACAGCCCTTCCCATCAGTGCTTGTTCTACAGATGTGAATCGGTGGAATGAATTAAGTTTTGCTCAAGGCATTTAGTAGAGTAAAATCTGCTTCTCAGAGGAGGGGAAATAAAGATGAAAAAATTTAGCAAAGAGCATCTACCCTACAATGCCAGGTAGGTAATAAAACATAAAGATGCTGAGAGAAAAGCACTCCCCAACCAAAGTGGGTCTATTAGAAGCAAGTTTTGACATGATTGCCGAACCCTTCTGGAAAGGGTTAGGAAAAAAAATCACTTTCAAAAATCATTTGAGTATAAAAGTGAAATGAAAGTAGTCTTTTTAAAATGTAGTATTCAATGTGGACATAGAGTGGAAGGATGCAGTACAGTCATTAAGGGAGACAAATAGAGGGTGCGCCCAAAGGGCAGTGAGATGCCTGTCATGTGATGGTGTGGAAGACCTACTGTGAACAAAGACTCGGAAAAGCCCAGAAAACCAGGTGCGAAATCATTCCTTTATATTTCCTGGCCCTGTGGTGTAGGGATCAACCACAATGAAAGTCTATCAGGTTGAGTCCCAGCTCCACCGCCTTGGGGCATTCTGTTTCCCCATTTAGAGAATGAGTGAGAATAGTGAAGCCTGCCTCGGCCATCCCAGAGGATTGTCCCAACAATCCTAAGAGATCAAGATTAGGAGTTGTCTTTGCAAAGAGTGAAGAGAGCCAGGTGCAGTGGTGTCTGCCTGCAGCCCCACCTATGGGAGGCTCTACTGGGCCCAGGAGTTTGACACTGCAGTGTGTGATAATCACGCCTGTGAATAGCTACTGGGCTATACATAGCCTGGGCAATATAGAGATACCTCATCTCTCTCTTAAAAAAATTGCCTGGGTGCAGTGGCTCACGCCTGTGATCCCAGCATTTTGGGAGGGTGAGGTGGGAGGATTGCTTGAGGCAAGGACTTTGAGACCAGCCTGGGCACCATAGCGAGATCTCATCTCTAAAGAAATTTTAAAAATTATAGCCGGGTGTGGTGGAGTGTGCCTGTAATCTCAGCTACTCAAGGGCTGAGGTGGGAGGATCATTTGAGCCAGGAGTTTGAGGCTGCATTGAGTTATGATCACACGACTGCACTCCAGCCAAGGTGACATAGAAATACCTTGTCTCTAAACAAACAAACAAACAAACAAAACACTTCATTGAATTTTAAAAACTTTTTTAAAAGGATGAACATAGCTCTAAGGTAACCTCAAGTTGCACCCAAGCAACTATGATTTTTCAGTATTCTCATTAATTTTGGAAAATCTTTCTGGGCACACTCTTTAAAAGTGGGAAATATTTAACATATTTAAAAGTGGGAAATAAAGGAAGGTAGAAAGCTTAACTTTATTGGAGAGTAGTGAGAGGGTGGGGAAAAGAGATTTTGTTCTTGTTTTTGTTCCCAGCAATTTCAGCACGCTTTGGTCAATTTAGTCTTCTAAAAATGAAAATTTCAAAGAGAAGCAGCCAGAGTCATATTCCTAAGAGCACATCTGGTCATGCTATTCCTCTGTGTATAATCCCACAGTGGTGTCCTGATACCTTCAGGAAAAGATTCAGTGTCCTTAGGATGGCATTCATGGCTCTGGATGGTGTGCCTTAGTGTGACTTCCCCATGCCATTTCCCATGCCTGGAGCATCCTGCTCTGCTCCCCTCTCCCCAACATCTGCCCACACCCACTCTGTGGTCTCCACCACCAGGAAACTGCCATGGGACATTCACCAGCAGGAATGAGTGGCCTCCGGGGTGTTCATGCCGGATGGCAAATGTTGACCTTTTCCCCTCTATTTGTGAGTGCTTTCAGAATAGCAAATATATCTTTCTTCTGGCTGTCTTTGGTATCAGGAAAATCAGGGGACACAGAATAAATGTCCTTTTATCTAAAGAAGAAAGGAAAGAAATTAATGTTGATTCTACAACTTTCCTATAGCTCTTCAATTTTAATCATATAAATGCCATTTTCATTGTTTTTGTCATATTTGTGAACCACCTGTTGTAATAGCATTTGCTTAATTATTTTGCTTTAATTAACAGCTCACTTTTAAAAACTTAAATGTAATTTGAGAGAAAATGTTTTATCACTTTACATACACTCCACGAAAGGAAGAACTGTGCTTTGTTAAGCACTGAATCCCTAGCACATTGAACTGAGCCTAGCACAAAGCAGGTATCCTACTCTGGTTTAATGACTAAGAGGAAAATTAGTATCACTGGCTACTAATACCTGGTAACATGAATAATAGATATAAAAAATGAAAGAATACTAATAATACAGTAATTGACCCCAAACCTAAGACTCACCTCTTCTTACGGTTTGGATCTTTGTCCCCCACCCCCCCTCCAAATCTCATGTCAAATTGTAATTCCCGGTGTTGGAGGGGAGGCCTGGTGGGAGGTGACTGGATCATGAGGGTGGTCTTTCACGAATAGTTTAGCAACATCCCCTTGGTGCTGTTCTTATGCAAGTGTGTGAGTTCTCATGAGATCTGGTTGTTTAAGATTGTGTAGCACCTCCCCCATCTCTGTCTTCCTCCTGATCCCGCCATGTGAACTACTCGCTCCCCCTTCACTTTCCACCATGATTGTAAATTTCCTGGGGCCTCTCCAGAAGCGGAATCTGCTATGCTTCCTGTACAGCTTGCAGAACCATGAGCCAATTAAAACCCTTTTCTTTATAAATTACCCAGTCTCAAGTATTTCTTTAGAGTAGTGAGGGAACTGACTAATACACCTCTCTCTGTTTAAAGGGGATGCCAGGATTACAGCAATGTTGGGACCCTCTAGAAACCAAGTGCAAATTTCTCCTTGATTAATTAAAAGGATTGAAAGATAACTGAAATGACTAGCTGCACACTGAGTAGTCTAGTGTCATTTCACACACAGTCATTCCATAATCATCGAGCACCTGTACCATGGGTCTTTCCCTTGGTTTGGGAAACATCACCTATGTTATTCCTTCAAGTTCCTACACCTTTTCTACAAAAGCTGACCAATAACGAGTTACAACCCATCAGGAGACTAAAACTATTCTGATAAACTCATTTAAATGGAAGTACAGACCCCAAGAGGACTGTAACTGTTAAAAAAAATCCTGGAGCTTCTTATATGTCAGTTTTGTATCACTCCCACCTCAATTTGTTTCTCTTGTGGTTAACAACACAACAGCAAAAACCTTGCATCTGAAAAATATGTGCTTCTATTCATAATGTATGTCACTTTTTTTAAAAGACAGATAGTATCTCACTCTGGTTCTCAGGTTGGAGTGCAGTAGTGTGACCTTGGCTCACTGCAGCTTCGACCTCCCGGGCTCAAATGATCCTCCCACCTCAGCCTCCCTACTAGTTGGGACCACAGGCATGTGCCACCATGCCTGTTTAATGTTTGTATTTTTTGTAGAGACACAGTTTCACCATGTTGTCCAGGCTAGCCTTGAACCACTGGGCTCAAGCAATCCTCCTGTCTTGGCCTCCCAAAGTGCTGGGATTACAGGTGTGAGCCACCATGCCCTGTTATGTCAGCTCTTACCGTATTAAAATACAAATACTTGGAGGAAGAATCACTAGATGGGGCGTGGTGGTGAGTTGCTTGTTAAGGAGCCCTGACTGTCCACAGAAATGTCACCTTCCCTTCAAGGTTATATCTTCCTCCTGTTGTTCCTTACCCTGTAACTAGTGCCTTCAGCACAGGCACAAAAACTTTCTTTTGGCTCGCCTTTATGTAGTTGAAGAAGGCACGACTATGCTAAGTGAAGAAAACAAATATTCGTAATATATGGATACCATATATGAAGCCTAAAAACATTCCAACACACAGAACATGTAAAGTAGCTACCCAGGGAGATACAAACTTCTGGTAGAATGAGTATCTACCAGAGTGGAGAGATTATAGTTATCCCAAATGCGTACATGTGTTTACAAAACAACAGGAACAAAAACTTTGGGAAACACTGCTCTATCCCCAAAGGGCTACCTTTACTTTCCTACATCAAGACAAGGAAAGAGCTCTTTTGCTAAAAAATAAAAGCAAAGCAATAACAAGAAAAGCCAATTTAAAAAAAGAAACAGAAATCCATTTGCAGTGAGATCTTAAAGCTTATTATCCAACAATAACCAGATATGAATTTGGGGTTGTGCTTCTCACATTCCCCCAAACTCCCTCTTGATCAATATTTTCTTTACTCTTTCTCAATGTTTCTCTTTTTATTTTTCCTTTCCAGACAATGGAACCTGTTACAAATGTTGTGTAGAGAGGAGCTACAGTGTGATCTGCACCAGACTTTCTCTAGTTAAGACTGAACTTATGGCTGGGTAGACAAAGTGGCTGCCTAGAAAGTGTATGACTTGAAGGCAGAAGGAAAAGGTCCCAACCTATATTAGTCCATGTTTATACTGCTATAAAGAACTGCCCAAGACTGGGTAATTTATTTAAAAAAAAAAAAAAAAAAGAGGTTTAATTGACTCACAGTTCAGCATGGCTGGGGAGGCCTCAGAAAACTTACAATCACAGCAGAAGGTGAAGGGAAAGCAAGGCACCTTCTTCACAAGCTGGCAGGAAGGAGAGGTGCTGAGCAAAGGGGGAAGAGCCCCTTATAAGACTATCAGATCTTGTGAGAACTCACTCACTATCACGAGAAAAGCATGGGGGAAACAACCCCATGATTCAATGATCTCCACCTGGCCTCACCCTTGACATGTAGGGATTATTACAATTCAGGATGAGATTTGGGTGGGGACACAGCCAAACTATATCACTGCCATTCTCAGATATATCTTTTCCTTGGTCTCCTTGGAATCCCTAAATGATGGACTGACTGACTGCTTTGGACTGAAGCACCGGATGCCCTGTTGAAGTATAGGTGAAAGCTGAGAGTGGGTCACTGCCAGGGGAGTGCTCTGGCCTTTAGTTGTTAAATGCCAAAGCTGCATCTCACCTTAAGCCAACTGCCTGAACTCTCTTTTTATCTTTTTCATAGTTCCTAAGTAGTCACAATTCACTTTTATTCATTCATCCATTAATCCATTCATTTATTCAGCACGTTTATATTGAGGATCATTTACTTAGCATTATGCCCCAAAGATGCATTGTTGAAAAAGCCAGATTTTCCTGCCCTTATGGAGATAAAATGGACATTAAACAGCCAATTAACACACAAATGCAATTACTATTGATTTTCTGATTCAATAATTATATATTAAGCAACTACTCTGTAGTAAGTACTATGCTTGGTGCTGGAAATTTAATAGTTAACAAAAATGTCACATTCTGTGCTTTCATGAAGCATGAAACTCATAGTCTAATCAAATATGGCATAAGAGAATATAAAATTGCATATGAGGTAAGTGCTACAAAGGAGACACAGCTCTATGAGTATATATTGCAATAAATGTAACTACAATAACTTGTAATAGATGTGCAATATAAAAAAGATGTCAATTACGACATCAATGACATAAAATGTAAGGGGGAATGAAAACAGTAGTTTTTGCATGTGATCAAAGTTAAGTGGTTATCAGCTTAAAACAAACTGTTATAAGATTGTTATTTAAGACTCATGGTAATCAGAAAGCAAAAATCTCTAGTAGAAAAACAAAAGATAAAGAGAAAGGAATCTAAGCATACCACTATACAAAAAAATAATAATCAGGCCAGGCATGGTGGCTCACGCCTCTAATCCTAGCACTTTGGGAGGCCAAGGTGGGTGGATCATGAGATCAGGAAGTTTGAGACCAGCCTGGCCAAGATGATGAAACCCCATCTCTACTAAAAATACAAAAATTAGCTGGGCACGGTGGTGGGCACCTGTGCAAAAAGTAAAGTAGAGGTTCCTCTTCAAAGAGACTTTCCTCCCCATCTAATTAGGAATAAATAGTAACTTCTCTTAGAAGCAAAATTTATTCAAAGACCTGTGCTAACATTCTTAAATATCTGCTAGCCGTAATAAAGAAATCAATGTACTTTATGTTCTTAGCTCTCCACAATTTAGCCTAAATATTTGCCCTGGCATGCTTATACTGGTTCAAGCAAGCATTAGGTCATAGCCTGTTCCTCTTATTTGAAGGTGTTTTTACCTTTCTCAGCATTCCACAAGTTACTTGCTCCTTCCTTTGTTCTCCTCTGCCTTTGCCTCTTTCAAAAAGTTCTAAGTTGCTAGCCAATCGGGACAAATACAGAATGTGAGGTCCCATTCCAGCCAACGGAAACTGAACACAGCAGTAGGGTGGAAGTAGGTAACACATGATCCTGTCTCCTTTGGTGTATTCTTCGTGGCAAAACCACTGACATGTATACTCTTTCTGCAGAAAGTAAAAATGGCCTTGCTGAGGAAATTAAATTTATGTTCAAGTGCTATTTCTTTACAGCACCAGGGAACAAGCATTTCCAACAGCCTATAATCCTAGCTACTCGGGAGGCTGAGGCAGGAGAATCGCTTGAACCTGGGAGGCGGACATTGCAGTGAGCTGAGATTACACCACTGCACTCCAGCCTGGTGACAAAGCAGGATTCTGTCTCAAAAAAGCAAAACAAACAAACAGAAAAAAAAAACAAAAAATTAAATCATAAAGGAGAACTAGAGAGAAACAATGGAACAAACAAACTACAAAACAAGCAGAAAACAATCAACAAAATGGCAATGATAAGGCCTTACCTATCGATAATTACTTTAAATATAAATAGATTAAATTATCCAATCATAAAACATAGAAAGACTGAAGAGATTTAAGAAACAAAATTCACAATATATTGACTACAAAGGATTCACTTTAGCTTTTAGAATACACATAGGCTGAAAGCACAGGAATAGAAAAATACATTCTATGCAAATTGTAACCAAAAGAGAGCAGAGGTGGCTATGCATATATCAGACAAATGAGACTTTAAGTCGAAAACTGTAAAAGAGATAAAGTCATCATATAATGATCAAAGGGTCAGTTCATCAAGAGGATACAATGGTTGTAAAAATAGATGCACCCAACTTCAGAGCATCTAAATATATAAGACAAACACTAAGAGAACTGAAGAGAGAAATAGACAGCAACACAGTACTAGCAGGGCACTTTAATACCACACTTTCAACAATGACTAGATCATTCAAAAAGAAAATCAATAAGGCAACAGTGGACTTGAACAATACATTAGACCAAATGGATCTGAAAGACATATATAGAACATTCTATCCAACAACAACAGAGTACACATTCTTCTAAAGAGCACACAGAATATATTCCAAAATAGAACATATGTTAGGCCACAAAACCAGTCTTAACAAATTGAAGAAGATTGAAGACATATCAGGTATCCTTTCCAACCACAATGGTATGAAACTAGAAATCAATAACAGAGTGAAGATTGAAAAATTCACAAATATGTGGAAATGAAACAACACACTCTTGAACAACTAATTAATTAGTCAAAGAAAAAATCAAAAGGGAAATACAAAAATACCTTGAGGTAAACAAAAATGGAAATACAGCATACCAAGATTTATGGGAGACAGTAAAAACAGTTCTAAGAGGGAAGTTTATAGCAATAAATGCCTCCATTAAGAGAAAAGAAATATGGCAAATAAAAAACTTAACTTTACAAGGAAGTAGAAAAAGAACAATAAACTAAGCCCAAAGTTAGCAGGAGGAAGGAAATAATAAAGATCAGAGCATAAATAAATAAAATGGGGACTAGAAAAACAATAGAAAAGATCAATAAAATTAACAGCTGTTTTTTTGAAAAGATACAAGAAATTGACTCTCTTAGCTAAACTAACTTAAAGAGATAGAAAAGACTCAAATAAATAAAAGTGTAAATGAAAAAGGAGATATTACACCTGATGTCACAAAATGCAAAGGATCATAAAAGACTACCATGAACAATTATATGACGACAAATTGAATAACCTAGAAGAAATTGATAAATTTCTAGAAACATACAACCTACTGTAGGGACCAAGGGAAAACTTTCCCTTTGTCCTCTGAAGGTTCACTGAAAATGAACTGACAAATGCAGATTCATAAGAGAAAAGGCATACAAATGTATCTATGTGCAAAGAGAGGGAAATCACGAAGTGCAGTGAGGTACAGATGGCTCTATACCCTTCTGCTTAGAGGACAGGGAGATAGGGAAGTGTGGATGATTTAGAAGGAGCAGTAAATGATTTTTAGGGGAATTCAATGGGCTTGAAGAACATACAATGGCCTAGAAAAAAGTCTGTTGGGCCCACAGAGCAGACATAATGGTTTGTGAGAAAAGTCTGTCCAGGTGTGTTGACAGACTTCAGTCTTTCTTTCCGCCATGTGAGTTCAGTTCATGAAAACTTAAGAAAGGGAGCAGAGGTCATTGTTTTTTTCTTGAATGGGTCCAAACTTCTGGCAGATAAGGGAACTTCACAGAGCAACTTCATCCTTTGCTTTGACAGAGTTGAAGAAATGAGAGGCAGGAGAAGGAGGAAGGTCCGAGAGACCTTGAGGCTTCTTCAGTGCATCACGTCAAAGTGCCATATTTTGGGGTATGTTTCTGAGCCCCAACAGGGTTAAACATAAAGCTTCCTTTCTCAAACAAGCATTCCAATATCCAACAGCTCTAATGATTTCCAAGAGTACTGTAAAATATATTTTTTCAACAAAATTATATGAGTGGTCTGGTTAAAAAAGACTTTAAAATAAATACATACGCTTATAGTACTAATAAAACCAAGAAAGACTGCTTAAAATAAATACATAATATGTTTATACTACTATTTAAAAAAAGAAACTCTGCTTACACAAAGGAATTAAATTCTACCAAATGTAAGAAGATAAACACACCCTCACTTCTAAGGTAATACCTGAAAAATATTATCTGATTAATGAAATTAAAAGGCATAAACATAATCTGTAAAAAGTAATAAGATTTCAATCCTAATAATTAATATGTTAACTAATTCCAAAAGCAGATCAGATGAAGCTAAAAAACTTCTGCATACCAAAGGGAACAAGCAATAAAGTTAAACGGAAACCTATAGAAAGGGAGAAAATGTTTGCAAACCTCATATCTAATAAGGGGTTAATATCTGAAGTATAGGCTGGGTGGGTGGCTCACACCTGTAATCCCAGCATTTTGGGAGGCCGAGGCGGGCAGATCACCTGAGGTCAGGAGTTGAGACCAGCCTTGCAAACATGATGAAACCCAGTCTCTACTACAAATACAAAAATTAGCCGGGCGTGGTGGTGTGTGCCTGTAATCCCAGCTACTCAGGGAGGCTGAGCCAGGAGAATTGCTTGAACACGGGAGGTGGAGGTTACAGTGAACCAAGATGGAGCCACTGCACTACTCTAGCCTGGGCGACAGCGTGAGGCTCCGTCTCAAAAAAATTAATTAATTAATTTAAAAAAAAGCAACAAAAAAAATCCAAAGTATACAGGGAACTCCAGCCAGTCAATAGCAATAATACTAATCATCATCATCCAATTTTTAAAATGGGCAAAGAGTGGAATAGACATTTCTCAAGAGAAGACATACAAATGGCCCACAGGTAACTGAAAAAGTACTCAACATCACGAATTATTAGGGATACATAAATCAAAATCACAATGAGATATAACCTCATACTTGTTAGGGTCCTTATTATTAGAAAAGCAAAATATAACAAGTGTTTGGGAGAATATGGGGAAGAGGAACCTTGGTACACTGTTGGTGGGAATGTAAATTGTTACAGTCATTAAGGAATACAATAAAGGTTCCTAAAAAAATTGAAAGTGGAACCACCATGTGATCCAGCAATCCCACTTCTAGATATTTATCCAAAAGAATTGAAATCAATATCTTGAAGTCATAGCTGCACCACCGTGTTCACTGCAGCGTTATTCATAACAGCAAAGATTTGGAAACAACTCAGATGTCCACTAACATGCAAATGGATAAAGAAAGTGTGATGTACATATGCATGGCACACTATTTAACCTTTGCAAAGAAGGAAATCTTGTCATTTTTAGCAACATGGATGGACATGGGGAACAATATGCTAAGTGAAATAAGCCAGACACAGAAAGGCAAATTCTGTATGATCTCATTTATTCATTTATATGTGGAATCTAAAATAGTCAAACTTTGAGAAGCAGAGAGGGAATGCTGGTTACCAGGAGAGTGGGGAATGAGAAATGGGAGGTTATGGCTAAAGGATACAATGTTATACAGGATAAATAAGTTCTAGAGATCTACTATGCAGTATAGTGCTTGTAACTAACAATACTGTATTTTGTACTTAAAACTTACTGAGAGAGTAGATCTTATATTAAATGTTCATACCACACAACACACACACACACACACACACACACACACACACACATAAAATAATAATAAAGGGAGTGGGCAGGAACTTCATGAATTAACAGATTGATGAATATATTTATGAACTTTATGGTAGTAATGGTTTCAGGAGTGTATACTTATCTCCAAACTTGTCAACTTGTATACATTAAACACGTATAGCTTTCAACCTGTCAATCATATTTCAATAAAGTGATTTTCTAAAAAGAAGATATTCTCTTACGTTTTCTTCCAGAAGATTCATTATTTAATCATTTATATATAAGTCTACAAATCCACCTCTAATTTGTTTTGGTGTATGTTATGAGTAGAGGTCAGATTTCATTTTTTTCTCCTGGACAGATATCCAATGGGCCTATCACTGCTTATTGGAAAAGACCATTCTTCCCCTTACAGAATTGTAGCTGTGTAAAATTAATCAGGTAGCCATATAAAAAGTGGTATGTTTCTGGGCCCCCTTCCATTGATGTATTTATGTACCCTTGGGCCATACCATGCGTGGTTTTTTTTTGTTTTTTTTTGTTTAGACAGAGTCTCACTCTATCACCCAGACTGGAACGCAGTGGCATGGTCATGGCTCACTGCAACCTCAAACTCCTGGGCTCAAGCAATCCTCCCACCTCAGCCTCCTGAGTTAGCTGGGACAACAGGCATGTGCTACCACATTCAATTAATTTTTTGCATTTGTTTGTAGAGACAAGGTCTCACAATGTTGCCCAGGCTGGTCTCAAGTTCCTGGGTTCAAGTAGTCCTCCCACCTCAATCTCCCAGAGTGTTGGGATTATAGGAATGAGCCACCACTCCTGGCTCATACTATATCTTAATTACTACAGCTTTGTAGTAATTCATAAACTTGCTGGTGTAAATCCCCCAACTTTGTTTTTCTTCTGTCATGGCTATTCTAAGTACTTTGCATTTCCAGATAAAATTTAGATATCTTGCCAATTACTAAAATTAAAAAGCTTCCTAGGGCTTTGATTTGGATATCATTGAATCTTTAGATCAAACTGGGCAGAAATAACATCTTCAAAACACTGAGTCTTCCAATTCGTAAAGATGGTAAACCTCTCTATTTAGGTCTTTAACGTCTCTCAGCAACGTTTTGTAGTAAAAATTAAAAAGTGTAGACGCCTTGTATCTTTTTTGGGAGAATTTATTTCTGGTTATTTGACGGATTTGTTAGTGCTATTTTAAGTGCTATCATTTACTTTCGATTTCAAATTGTTGATTGTTAATATATAGCAATAAAACAGATTTTTACATATCGACATTATATCCAGGGATATAATAAATTCAGTCTTTAAGTAGAATAAGGATGCTTTTGGAATTTTCCAAACATGTCATCTTTATAGAAGATGACACACAAAACATGTCATCTTTATAGAAGATAATTTACTTCTTTCTTTATAATCTTTAATTTTTGTGTGTATTTTTCTGCCCTACTGACTCACTAGAATATCTAGTGAGTTGAACTAGAATATCTAGTGCAATGTTGAATTGAAATAATGATAGTAGACATCCTTACCATTAATGTAGTCAATAATGTTGTTTGTTTGTTTGATTTCTAAAAGCAAATTGACTTTGCATTCTTCAAATAAATTCTAAAATATATATAGCACATTGATTTATTCTATTTACTATGTTTTTGTTTAAGATTTTTGCATCTATGGTCATGAGGGATATTGGCCTATACCCTCACCTTCCTTCCTTCCTTCCTTCCTTCCTTCCTTCCTTCCTTCCTTCCTTCCTTCCTTCCTTCCTTCCTTCCTCCTTCCTTCCTTCCTTCTCTCATTCTCTCTTTCTTTTTTGCATCATTAGGTTTTAATATCGAGGCTATGCTGACCTAATATAAATGTTTGGTAATTGTATTAGTCTGTTTTCATACTGTCATAAAGAAGTACCTCAGACTGAGTAATTTTTGAAGGAAAGAGGTTTACTTGACTCACACTTCTGCAGGCTTAACAGGAAGCATGGCTAGGAGGCCTGAGGAAACTTACAATCATGGTGGAAAGTGAAGGAGAAATAAGTGCATCTTACCATGGTGGAGAAGGAGAGAGAGGGAGACCAAGGGGAAGTGCTACACTTTTAAACCATGAGATCTCGTGAAAACTCACTCGCTATCATGAGAATAGCTTGCAGGAAATCTGCCCCCATGATCCAATCACCTCCCAACAGGTCCGTCCCCTGACATGTGGGGATTACAATTCTACATGAGGTTTGGATGAAGACACAGATCTAAATCATATCAGTAGGTTTTTTTTCTATTCTCTGGATATGTTTGTTTAAATTTGGTATGGCTTCTTTTTTTAATATTTGTAAAATTTGATCAGTGAAACAACCTGACCTGGAGTTTTCTTTGTGTGAAGGTTTCTAATTACAGACTCAATATGAGACTATTCTGCTTTTTTACATTTCTTCTTCTGTCACTTTTGATGCATTTTCTTAGGAATAATGTGTTCTATCTAATTTTTTAAAGCTTTGACATAAAATTATTCATAATATCCCTATATTATTCCTAATGTCTCTAGAAGATGTATTTTTGTCCCTCTTTTCTGTCTTAATATTACAAATTTGTGGAGTTTTCCAGCCATCTTCTAAATTGTTGATTCTATCAATGTTTTCAAATAACTATTTTTAAAGCTTCTACTCGTATCTATTTTCTTTGGATATAATACACAAGTCTTTTTGTAGCTTGTTGGTATAGAAATTTAGATTTTTAAACTTTCTTCATTTCCAGCAAGTAAGTTTAGAACTCAAAAATCTTCTCTGAGCACCTCTTTAGCTGCATCCTACAAGTTTTCATGTTTTATTAGCTCATTAGCATTCAGTTCAAGATACTTTCTAATTTCCATCATGATTTCTTCATTGCCCATGAGTTATTTAGAAAAAAAAAAAGAGTGTTAAAATCTTCAAACACCATGACTGAGAATTGGTCTACTTAAAAAATAATTCTATTGCTATTAGCTTTATATGTTTTGAAGTTTTGTTTTTGGGGAAAAAATAATTGTTCTATTTTCCTCTTGAATTATCTTTTAATCAGTACCTCAAATAAAATATCTTGTCTTATGCCTTATCTGACATGAATATAGGTACAAGTTTCTGATATGAATATAGGTATAGGTTCATCTGGTTGATATCAGTACAGTATATCTTTTACCTATCTTTTTTTTTACTTTTAACCTTTCTATGTCTTTATATTTATACAAGCTCTTCAACTTACAATAGGGTTACCTCCCAATAAATTCATTGTAGTTTGAAAATATTCCATGTTGAAAATGCATTGAGTACATCTATCCTAACAAACATCATAGCCTAACTTAGCCTATCTTAGATGGGCTCCAAACACTTACCTTGTTCTAGAGGGAGGTAAATGTAGAATATGGCAAAATTGTGTAACACAAAGCCTACTATGGTGGATACTATACACAGATGGGCATTTTGTAGACATGAAGGTGTCAGAGGTATGTGAACCAGAGCAACTCCATCTTAAATAGCAACTGGGTAAAATAAGGCTGAGACTTACTGGGCTGCAATTCCAGACAGTTAAGGCATTCTAAGTCATAGGATGAGACACGAGGTCAGCACAAGATAGAGGTCATAAAGACCTTACTGATAAAACAGGTTGCAGTAAAGAAGCTGACTAAAACCCATCAAAACCAAGATGGCCATGAGAGTGACCTCCAGTCATGCTCACTGCTACACTCCCACCAGTGCCATGAGAGTTTACAAGTCACATGGCAATATCAGGAAGTTATGGTCTAAAAAGAGGAGGCATAAAAAAATCCAACCCTTGTATAGCCTATTATCAAGAAATAACCATAAAAATGGGCAATCAGCAGCCCTCAGCACTGCTCTGTCTATGGAGTAGCCATTCTTTTCTTCCTTTACTTTATTAATAAACTTACTTTCCCTTTACTCTATGGGCTCGCCCTGAATTCTTTCTTGCATGAGATCCAAGAACCCTCCCCTGCGGTCTGGATCAGGACCCCTCTCTTGTAACGAAGGGATGCAAAAATATAAAACACAATATCAAAAAGAAATCCTGGAAACACAGTACACTGTAAAGTATTCTTTGTTTACCCCTTGCTATTGCATAGCTAACCGGGAGCTGTGGCTTGCTACCTGCCCAGCATCACAAGAGAGCATCTTATCACCTACTTCTAGCCCAGAAAAAAATTGAAATTCTAAATTGAAGTAAGATTTCTACCAAATGTGCCTCACTTTTGCACCCATCCTAAAGTCAAAAAGCTGTAAAGCAAACCATTGGAAGTTGAGGGACTGTCTGTAAAGTGTTGTGTTACAAAGAGCACATAGTTGCTTTTCTTATTCTGCTTGGCAGTCTTTAATATAATTACTGATAAAGTTGGACTTCAGTTTACCTTTGTAAAAAAAATTTGTGTTGTGATATCACTCTGACTGCTTGCTGGGTGTGCTACTCCCTCCCGCTTTTAAGGTGTTGAATGTCAATGCATACCATACCAAAGAGAGCAGTCGTGGTAATCTAAATGTCTATTATTTACTTAGGTCTGTGCAAAGCAAAGGTGTTTCCTTGAGCAAAGAATGGAGTCCAGCAGCAACAGAGATCTCTGAAGACTGACTGAGGGAAAGAGAGAGAGAGCATACAGTCTGGGGGACAAATACTTCTAGAACAAGACCCTCACAGTGGGATTTTTAAAAGATGCTAGAGGAGGTCTATTTCAGGCAGTCTTGGGAGATCCAACTAGGCAGGGTAGGGTGCTGTGCATGCAGCTTATTGGGGTGCAGCTGAAGTTAGTGCAGTTCATATTTCCTGGTCCTTGCCCAGTAAATTCAAATGGGCATCTATCAGTTTTCACTCTGTGGGTACAACTAAGTAGGCCACCAAGTTCATCTGACAGGTATTCAATGGTTTAATCAAAGGGCTTGATTTAATGGCTTAAGTGTGAATTTTCTGGGGATGAATCAATTGTATTTCTCCACAATTTGTACCCTCTGTTTGAATTCTTTTATTCCTTCTTTTGTTCATTCTTTTAGATTAACCAAATACATTTTTAAAGTTTTCTCCTTTCTAATTATTTAGTGTAGTATTATTATATAATCTGCAGCCTTAACTAAATATTAAAAATTAATCATTGTATTATGTCTCAAATAATGCAAGAATTGTACAATTCATTTCCATTTACTTTGCTTGTCATTAACCAACAAGATATTCTTAATTTTCTTATAAACCATCAATATTATTTGATATTTACTCCCATATTCAGTTTCTAGTGTTTTTCATTCTTCTTCCAGTTCTGTGCTTCTATCTTAAATTATTTTCCTTCAGCTCAAAGATCTTTTTAAAATGTTCTTTATACTTTTAGCTGTCTGGAGAAAAAGGTTCTCAACCTTTGGTTGCCTGAATATGCCTTTGTCTTTGCTTCAATTTTGATCTTTATTTTATGCCATTTTCTCACGTAATTTTAACTGGGTTTTTTGTTTGTTTGTTTGTTTTGTTTACTTTCAGCACTTTCAAGGTGCCATTCTATTGTCTTCTGGCTTTTACAGTTTCTGTTGATGTCAACCATCAGTCTTATTTTAAGTTCCTACTTTGAAGATAATATTTCTTCTTTCTCAGGCTCATCTCTAAAGATGTTTTTTTGTTTGGTTGGTTTTTTTTTTTTTTTTTTTTTTTGGATTTAAAAGTTTTAGTGTGATGTGCCTAGGGGTGGTTTCTTTTTTCTTTTTTCTATCAAGGGCCCACTGAGTTTCGTGACTCTGTTGGTTTGTGCCTTTAATCATCCTAGACAACCTCAGCAATTATCACTTCAATTATTTTTTGAACCTGTTCTCTACCTCTTTCTGGAATTCCATTCAGACATGTTAGATCTTTGTCTGTCTTTCATTTTATTTTATACTTCATCTGTTTTCTTCATTCTTTTTCCTTTTTCTCTGTGCTTAACTTTACTTCTTAGTGATCTATCTTTGAGTTCATTAATTTTGTCTTTTGATGTTTCTGGTCTTATTTTAAGCCCATAAAATGATATGTTAATTTTGAACACTGTGTTTAATGTCTCTAGACCATTCATTTGATTCTCTTTTATAGATTACAGTCCTCTGTTGAAATACTTTATTTTTACTCATTTTTGCACATCTTTCCTATGTTCTCTTTAACATATTAACCAAAATTACTTTGAAGCTCTTGTCTCTATGCCCATGTCTTATTTTCTGTGGGTCTGTTTCTATTGCTTTATATTTTTGCCTGAATATAGATTGCATATTCTTGCATTTTCAGTAGTATGGTAAGTTTTGATAATATGCTAGACAGTGTCCAAAAAAAAGTCATAAAAGCTCTGGATGATATTTTTCACCAGTAACTATTTTCTCTTGCTTTCCTGCTAGGTAGATAAGGCAATTGTCTAATCACCTCAACCTATTCATAGATTAAGCCAAAACAAGACTAGTTAGGAGTCTTAGTATGACAAACTTCGTCCTTTATACAACCCTTATTTTGGGGGATAGGGTGAGTGGCCCTTCTGGGCATTTTTCTCAAGTACCAGATGGATTTCTCTTTCCTCATCCTTGGGACACTGCAGGGAATTCAATTCTGTACTTCAGAAGTTTTGGATTTAACTCTTTTGCCTCTTGCATCCCCTGCAATAACTCACCTCTTCAACTCTCCCCACCAGTTCTGAAATCTAGTTCATTAGTAAATTTCTTGAAGAGGAGGCAAGTTGGGTGTTTGAATCAGGCTAACTTCCTCTGCTACAACTGTTTCTCCTAAGCCTCCTAAGATTATGGAAGATTTTACTGAGCCTTTGAGAAGCATTTGATGTTTTTAAAGCCTTCTATGCTTTTTAGTTATCTAGTGATGCCTAACAAACTACCCTGAAACTCAGTTGCTTAAAGCAATAATAGCCATTTATTTTGATCATGAATCTGCAATTTGGGAAAGTTTTGATGGGGATGCCTCACTTCTTTGCCGTGGAGCATTGGCTGGAGTGGTTCAACTGGGTTTGGAAGAATCCAGTTCTATGATGGCTTACTCACATGTCTGGCAAGTTGGTACTGGCTGTTGGCTGGGAGTTTAGCTGAGGCTACTGGCTAAGATTCCTCTCCACATGGGCAGGTCCATGTAGCTGTTTGGATATTCTCACAGCATGACGTTTGGGTTCTAAGAGGCAGGAAATGGAAGCTGCCAATCTTTTAAAGCCTGGGCTTAGAATTTGTTTCAGCATCACTTCTGTAGTATTTTATTTCTCAAAGCAGTCACTGAGCCTGCCTAGATTCAAGGATGAGGGACATAAATCTCAACTCTCAAAGGAAGAAATGTGTGTGTTAATTCAGCACACACATGCCATCCCAAAGTTCAATAAATGTTCTATGAGAAAAACAGGCCACACTTTTGGGTCTCCTTAAGATTCTGACATGTCATTTCAGTCTTTCACAATCATTGAAAGCCTTGTTAGTTTCACTTTCCTTTAGTAGCGTGCCTCTGAGTTAGTTACTGAATATAACCTTCAGTTCAGGCCCAGAGTCTGAAAATGTTCCCAGTGATGAAACTACTGGGGAGGATTATTCACCTCTGAATGGCATCCCTTGTCTGGAATTCAAATTCATCCAAGTTGTTTCTATAGCTCTTCAACAGCTTGAAGCCATGGTAAGTATTGAGACTTCTCAGTAAGTATACAAAAAGTAAGAAGAGAAGAGTGCCCAAGAGAGAATCTCAAGAACCTCTAAAGTTAAAGATACAGAGATGAAGGTTAGATCAACAAACAACAGGCAAAGGAGTAGGAAGAAAACCAAAAGAGTGCAGTGTAATGGAAGCTAAGTTTAAGTGTTGACTAGCTGGGAGTGGTCTACGATGTCAGTTGTTATAAAGAGGATATAAGATAAAGAAGAAAGCTTGCGTTGGATTTCGTGACAGGTAGACAAGGTTCAAGAGGTGGTTAGGTGCAAGGATGGGTACAGCAGCCAGCAGGCCATGGAATAAGGAGCAAGTGGGAGGTGATTGATTAAGTGAACACAATGTGAGTGAAAAACTCTTTCAGTGAATATGTTACAGGAAACGGGCCCCAATCCAGACCCCAAGAGATGGTTCTTAGACCTCACATAAGAAAGAATTCAGAGTGAGTCCTAAAATTCTTGTCTTCTATTTAATCAGGAAGAAAGAATGAATGCCTGTGTAGCTAAGTTTTAGGGAGCAGACAATGAAGGTGGTTTCTTTCTTGTTGTTGTTGTTTTTTTTTTTTTTTTTTTTTTTTGAGACAGAGTCTTTCTCTGTCACCCAGGCTGGAGTGCAGTGGTGCGATCTCAGCTTACAGAAACCTCCGCCTACCAGGTTCAAGCAATTCTCCTGCCTCAGCCTCCTGAGTAGCAGGGATTATAGGCATGCACCACCATGCCCAGCTATTTTATATTTTTTTAGTAGAAACGGGGTTTCATCGTGTTGGTCAGGCTGGTCTCAAACTCCTGATCTCAGGTGATCCGCCTGCCTCAGCCTCCCAAAGTGCTGGGATTACAATGGACATGGTTTCCATAGAATGGACTTCATTTGTAAATAGAAATTTAGTTCCCTGGTAAACACACGAGAAAGCATGCAGGGGTAGAAGATTTGAGACGAAATGATGTTTGAAATAAACTCTGTGGGGAACAAAAAAGACAAATATAAAAGAATTACAGAGCAACTTTGGGTCCAATCTCAGTCTCACCAGTCAGAGATGTTTGCAATATAAGAAAACACAGAAATCAAACAGCTGATCTGGAGTTAGGGTTTTATGGGGCACATGTAACAGAAGGACAACAGATCCAAGGAACTGAGGAGTTTGGCAAATGAGCAAATAAAGCAATAGCTAATGAAGTCTAGGCTATAAGGATGTAAAGTTAGGATACAGTGATAGGATGGAATAAATTAGAGCAATCAGAGATATTTGGATGAGGTCAAAGAACTGGGATGAGAGGAAAGGGAGATATGTGTGGCCAGAGAGTAAGATGTGGAAAGTTAAGTTTTCAGAGGTGGAAGAGTTCTAAGCGATGGCAAGGTGAATGTAGCAGCCACCTGAGTAGAGGGCTGCAGTGAAGAGCTAGTGAAAAGTCATCGAAGCTGGGGAAGTCAGTCAAAGAGCAGCAAAGTCCAGAGGCTGAATTTGCAGCCCAAATGAAATCAGAAAAAAATGTCAACAGGATTAGAGGTGTCAATGAAGACAACGAAGTCGATTTCCAAGTGTATGAATGAGAGACCCTGACCAGGGCATGGGTGAGTGACAGCAATAGAGAGAGTAAGTGAATGTCGGCCAACATGGGGCATGACCTTCCAAGGAGCAGGAGCAAGGACTGGTATAGATTTGGAAGTGGCATTGGGCCTCCAGAAGGATGAAGTCTACACCATCTCTCAAGGCTCAGGTCTGTGAAGCATGGGCCAATGAGCACCATCTTTTTAAGAGGGCCATAGACAATAGGAATTCTCAGAAGGGAAGCCTGATGTCTTCTGCTGTGAAGAGAAGCTGCTCCTGCTACTGTCATCTGCCCCCTGCTGTCGCGGGGCATAGACCAACCTCTTTTGAGACAATGGGCTGTTTTTAGATGTGTGCTGGTGACCGTTTACCTGACCAAGAGGAAGCATGTCTGCCACCACACTCTCCGTCCACACAACTCCTTCTGAAGGTGGTGAGACTGTCTTTGCAAAACTTTTAACAGTGAGAAAATTATGGCAGTGAAAGACATCTGATTAAATGAATCCCCTTCTTGCCTTTAGCCTTCAAACTGTCCTTAATCATTCCTGGGTCTGGGCCAGGCTAAATTTGGGGGACATTTAGTTTATAGTTTAAATGGCAATAGCCCTTCCCCAAAACTAAGCTGCCTTTGTAAAGCTAATAAGAGGCCACCAGGCTAGGAGGATGAAAGGAGTCTGAATTCTGTTAAGGTGTACACATAAACAATTGCCAGCCATTATTCCAGAGGTTACAAAATGTTGATAAAAACAGTCAAACTCTGTACAATATTTTAAGAGATTTATTCTGAACCATATATGAGTGACCATGGCCCCTGACACAGACCTCAGGAGGTCCTGAGAATGTGTGTCCAGGGTGGTCGGGGTGCAGCTTGGTTTTATACCTTTTAGGGAGGCATGAGACATCAATCAAATACATTTAAGGAATACATTGATTTGTTTCAGAAAGGCGGGACTACTTGATGTTGTGGGGACGGGTGCTTCCAGGCTATAGGTAAATTTAAACATTTTCTGATTGACAATTGGTTGAGTTTGTCTAAAGACCTGGGATTGATAGAAAGGAAATGTTCAGGTTAAGATAAAAGACTGGAGACCAAGGCTCCTTTGAAGTCTTATGGTGGCTGCCCTTAGAGACAATAGTTGACAAATGTTTCCTATTCGGGTCTATAAAAGGTGCTAGATTCTTAGGTAATCTTTTTAGGATTGGAAGGACCTGGAAGAAAAAGATCTAGCTACGTTAATAGAGATTCTGTACAGATGCAAATTTTCTCCCAGAAAGGATGGCTTGCAGGACCATTTCAAGATATGGCAAATAAACATGTTTTGGGGTAAAAGAGTTTGATTTTCTTCCTTGCCTTGTAATGTTATGCCAGAGGCCATTTTGAAAATAAGTCATGATGTATAGGGTTAAGTAAAACCCATCTGATGAGAATTTATGTTTTGTGGGGGATGACTCCCCAGATCCCTTAGACAGGAATTTGGGCAAGATAAAAACATCAGAGCTTAGTCCTCAAAGATATGCAATTTCCGGCCGGGCGCGGTGGCTCAAGCCTGTAATCCCAGCACTTTGGGAGGCCGAGACGGGTGGATCACAAGGTCAGGAGATCGAGACCATCCTGGCTAACACGGTGAAACCCCGTCTCTACTAAAAAACAAAAAACTAGCCGGGCGAGGTAGTCCCAGCTACTCGGGAGCCTGAGGCAGGAGAATGGCGTGAACCCGGGAGGCAGAGCTTGCAGTGAGCCGAGATCTGGCCACTGCACTCCAGCCTGGGTGACAGAGCAAGACTCCGTCTCAAAAAAAAAAAAAATACAATTTCCCCCAATTACTTCTGCAGGTAACATCACTATTGTAGAATCTGAGATTGGCCTTTTGCGATGTCTTTTCAGGTTTTTTGCATGTCTGACAACGATGACTTCACCTGGACCCACCCGCCGCTCCTGTGGCCCCACACAGAAGTGATCCGGCACACATGAGAACCATTTCCTACACCCTTATGACTGCACCCCAACCAATCAGCAGCAAGCTCCCATTGCCTAGCTACCCCTCCTCTTCCTCCAAACTGTCTTTGGAAAACCCTAGCCTCTGAATTTTCAGGGAGGCTGATTTGAGTACAAATAAAATTCTGATCTCTTGTTTAGCTGGCTCTACATGTATAACACTCTTTAGCAATTCCCTCCCTTGATAAACCGGCTTTATCTAGGCAGAGGCCAAGAAGAACCCATTGGATGGTTACAATGGCACGGAGCCCCCAGACTCTGGGACCTGGAGCTCATTCACATAGGCAGGTCTACTATCTGGGCATGGTCCCCTTGCCTGGGCAACCAACAGCTTCTCCCACTACTGTTCTCTGTTTCCCCAGCTCCCTCTCTCCCAAAGCATCATGACATTAACTGCCACAGGTTAGTGCAGGAAAACAGAGGCAGACTTTATACAGAAATGGACGTGGACGTTCTGAAAGACCAATGGCTCAGTGTGCTTTAGACCTAAAAATTCACTTTGATTCTGACACAGAAAAGTGAGGCAAGAACTGAGGCACCACATGCTCCTGTGTTAGCCGAGACAGGGTCGACTGACCAGAACACGTGTGGCAGCGGCTGTTACCAATGCATAGGTGAATTTCTGCAAAACAAGATCAAGCATCTCTTTAAATTAATGGTGCTAATTTGAACGTCACTGGCTTTATAGGCTTGTTTCCATGTTATTTGTGAATGCGTTTAGTTTTTTTGAAGCTGTAAGTGTTTTTACGTTTGTAAAATTTAAGTAACATTGTAATTCAACACTGTAATCTGTGGATTATTTCCTGGGAAGAGGTTATATCTATACATTATTCTATTTTGAGAAACCCTCATACAAAGGAAGCCAAACAACAGAGAAGTCTCAGCTGAAGTCGGATGACAGCAATTGCACTGGGCCAAGCCTTGCAGTTCCTCTAGGATGCCTGTGAGGTTTGAGGATGAGATCATAGGTCTTCAGAGTCTTTGCTCCAAATGCCCAGGAAGGAAGAGCTCTGCTTTGCAAACACTGTGTTGTTCAGCCTCTGCTTTAGCTCACTAAAGAAGGGGGTGGGGGAGGGAGGGAATAGATACTTTCATCTGTGTCTGGGGGTACCCTAGAGAACATGTGTATGGAATTACACTGTCTCTTACAAGCACTTTTAGTTTGCTCTGCCTGCAATTCAAGGATGGCAGAATGCAAGATAGCCTATACTGTCAAGATGTCCCCGACTCAGAGCTGCTTGGAAATGCCACCTGTAATCTGAAAACAAAACCCACCTTCCCTCTTCAAGAACAGTCAGTAGTTTCATTATGCTAAGTACTTTTCAACCTAGGAAGCTTCAGGTTGCTGAATTAAGCAACACAACAGCACTCTTTTAAGGCTTAAGACTATACATTTAGAAAACTGATAACATGTCTCATGCCAGAAAGCCTAAAGTCTATTAAGCAATTTCCAAGGATTGCATTTCACAAACTCGCTTTCCAATCCAAGTACAGATATACTCAAACACCCTCACTCTTTACAAGTGACCCTTGGCCTCGCTAAGGCTTCCTAGATAAATGTAGATGGAGACTTTTAGAACCAACAAAGACAAACATTTGGTTGAAAATGTAAATGCAATTGTTCAAGCTGTAAATTAAATTCAATTACCTACAGAGAGTAGTATCTTAAGCCTCCTGCTAATTATACTTGTGAGTTTCAACTCATTAAACTCGGATAATGCCCAGAAAGACAGAATCTGGCAGCAGTGAGCCATGCATCCCGCCGGCCTGTCGCCTCTGTGGCTTTCATCACTGTGGTTCTGTATGTTGGCAAACCCAATTCACATCCAAAGAGTTTTTAAGAAAAAAGTGGACAGAGACATCCAGGGTGTGATAATAGAAAATGTAGCTAAGAGCAGAGGCTCAATGTGCACCCTCTGAAGTTATCTACAAAACGCTGGTTTGGGGTACAAGGGAGAACGTAAGGCTTTCCGAGAGAAATGCTAATACTTGGAGGTGATGAATCCTCCCCTACACCCGCCCACATACGCCCCCAGGGCAGGAATCCACAGAGCAGGCAGATTCCATTTCTTCTCTCCTTGGAGTGGGCAATTCAGCCTTTAGTTGGGCTCTTGGGAAGCAGAGCCGATTCAGCAACACTGGGAAGCATGTTCAGCACCCTGTGTGGTCGCAGGGGCGCTTTTCACCCCTTTCAGCATTACTTCTCCTTTTTGCTGTTTCTCTTACCCCAACTTTGACCCCTTGGTGACCAGGACATCTGATAAGTCCATCGACAGGAAAGAGATGACAGTGTGCTAACTAAGCCAGGAACGTTTGCATTTTTTAAAAGGCCCCACGGGAAACACAACTTCAGCACAGAAAACAAATTGCTGATGTGAACATTTTAAGTATTAATCAAGGGGATGTGTGGAGAGAGGAAGCTTTTCCTACAATCTTCAAGTCACAGTCAGCAGGCCATTCCAGCCACAAGGCCAACCCTGATCACAGGTTAATTAGACTGGTTCAAAAGATGGTGATTGAGAGGCTCCTATAAACCAGGCCTTGTAATAGGTTCCTGCTCTGGAAACACTTTTAAGAGGGCATGGGGGTAAGCCTTAAAGAACCCGAGAGTTCAAATTCACTTCGAGTGAATGGATTTTGTTATATCATAACCATTTGCTATGGATGGTAGATAACCTTACACATTCTTCACAATATTTTGGAGACCAGAAATTATGTCACTGTATTGGTCATCTACAGCTGTGTAACAAATCACCCCAAAACATGGCCACTCAAAGCAACAACCACTCTTTTAGCTCATTATTCTCCTGGGCAGTTCTTGCATGAGCCCTGAGGGTCTCTGCTGGTCTTGGTCCTGTGTCTGTGCTGATCTGGTAAACTGGCAGGATGCTGGCTGGTCCTGGTGGCCTCACTCACATGGCTGGTGCTTGGCTGGCTGTTGGCTGGGGCAAGTGGGTGACTGGACCATGCTCTTCTCATCATCCACCAGGGTGGCCAGGGCTCCTTGACATGACAGAGGCAGTGTTCCAGGAATACTTGGAGGGTATTATGGTTTGGCTCTGTGTCCCCACCCAAATATCATCTCAAATTGTAGTCCTCATAATCCCCACATGTTGAGGGAGAAGCCCAGTGGGAGGTGATTGGATCATGGGGACAGTTTTCTCCGTGCCATTCTCATGATAGTGAGTTAATTCTCATGAACTCTGATGGTTTTTGTCCCTTTGCTTCTCACTCTTCTCTCTCCTGCTGCCTTGTGAAGAGAGTGTCTGCTTCCCTTTCTGCCATGATTGTAAGTTTCCTGAGGCCTCTCCAGCCATGCAGAACTGTGAGTCGATTAAACCTCTTTCCCTTATAAATTACCTGAGTTTCAGGTGGTATCTTCATAGCAATGTGAAAGTGGACTAATACAGAGGGCAAACCCAACCTGCAAGCTCTTTTCAGATATCCGCTTGTGTCAGATTTGTTGTTGTACCATTGGTTCAAGCAAATCACATGGCCCAGCCCAGACTCACTGTCCAGAGGGGTTCACCCAAAAGTGTAGATGCTTGTGCATTTCCACTTGTAAAGTTCAGCTAATGCTCAGAAGGAAGAACTCAGGCAGCAGCAATGTGGACCATTACTGAAAAAATCAACCCAAGTTACCTATTATAATACATGGCTTTAAAAACAGAAACAAAAACCAAGAGTCCTGCCCTCTGAAGTGATGCTTCCTAGACTTCTGAGTTATTTGGATGTATTAGTCTGTTCTCATGCTGCTGAGATAGTGTGAGACATACCTGAGAGTGGGTAATTTATAAAAGAAAGAGGTTTAATTGACTCACAGCTCCACATGGCTAGGGAGGCCTCACAATCATGGCAGAAGGTGAATGAAGAGCAAAGTCATGTCTTACATGGCAGCAGGCAAGACGATTTGTGCAGGGGAACTCCCATTTATAAAACCATCAGGTCTTGTGAGACTTATTCACTATCATGAGCACAGTATGGGTGAAATTGCCCCCACGATTCAATTATCTCCACTTGGCTTCACCCTTGGCACGTGGGGATTATGATCATTCAAGGTGAGATTTGGATGGGTACACAGCCAAACCATATCAGTGGACCAACAATATTTAAGAAGAAATAAGGAAGGTAGAGTGAAACATAGGCTTGCTAAAATGTTTACGTTGTCAACTAAGAATATTAAATAACAAACAGGTAATTACCATCTACTGCCACGAGTATTTTAATTTAGAAAAAGGCCATTTCAATACCAAAGTTGAAGCAATACCTGAGTTTAGAATAAACATTAGTTCTTTAATTTGAATAAATTTGCTGTTATGAAAAGCTATCTTCATTGTCCTTATTTTTCTCATTTCACTGAAGATCAGTGGAAAGTCTGATTTGAATGGTCCTGCTCTGGTGACTGACATCTTAGAACAACCGGCCTAGAGAAAGATAACAGGGTAAGGCAGGCTTTGCTGATTAAGTAATTAAGTTAACTACTACTAAGTTAGTTGTTATTTAAACCTGTATTCCACGTGCTTATTAGCCCTGCACTACTTTATTTAAGGTGTGATAGAAGGTAAAGAGCAATCTTCCTCAAGCCTTCTATAGTCTAGCTTGGAAGTAAAGACTGGGCATTAACATAGCTGGTCAAAAATCTAGAAAACAGAAGTCCCAAAGCAGAGCTCAGAAGGGAATTGCAAAAACAATAGAGGTGAGGCTGAAATAGGACTGTGAAACCAGCTCACAAGCAAGAAAGAACAAGGTTGCTAATTCATTTTACATTTAGCGCATTAATCCTGGCTTGAATAGAAGCTCCCTGGAGCCACATGGAAGACTATTTTCTTACATATCTCCGGGATTCTGTCTTGTCAGCTTAGATCATAACTCTACCAGGCAAGAATAGTGTCTACTTCTGAGCTGTGAACAACATTAGCCTAGACTACACTGGTTACATGAGTACGACATCCTTCCAAACGTGTCGCTTTTACATATTTGAATTTACTGATCACACTGAAAAGAGAAGTGAGAAAATGGAGTTTCCAAGTCCATTGCTTTCTAAGATTCTTGGAATCTTTTTGCAGAAGAAGTGCCAGTTGAAATGACACACATGCCAGGAACTTGCCATTCTTCCTCTTTTTGGAACTCTGTAGCTACATTCTCCATATATATATATAGAGGGTAGGTGAGCCCATAGTGGTTTTGCCTACGTGGGGAGGTTTTTACTAGTTTCTTGCCTGTGTTCCTGTTACTCAGCACAGCAGATGGGGGTGGCTCTCACTTGAATATCAGCCCGCCAGAAGCTGAAGAGGAACCGCTGCCAAATTTTGATCACTAAATTGTTATCCAGTGTCATCCCACATTCAAATAAGATGCCTTCTTTAAGAAACCACCTTTTGAGAGAAAGCTAATTTTAGAATGACTAGAATACAAAAACGCTCAACACAGAAATAAAGCCCCAGATCCCATGGTGTTGTTCCTTTTCCCAAGTATCCTTCTCTTTCAAGGCTTGTTTCAGCCAAAATAAAAGACTCAGCTGCTCACTCCCTTCAATATTTCTAAGCAAGAGATTCATCGTGGATTTGGGAGTTCAGAAAGATTGAGCAAATTTCAAAGCATGCCTCCTTCATTCTTACCAATGATAGAAAAATCTATCCATCTATCTATCTATCTATCTATCTATCTATCTATCTATCTATCTATCTGTCTATCCATCTATCCATCCATCTATTTGAACTGTGACAATCTAATTCAAGTTTGACATTTTTGTATTAGGAAACTGAGTACCTCATATCTAATGCAAGGATTAGAACCCAGAACTTCAAACCATCAGTGTGTTATTCATTGAAATCTCCTCCCTATACTAGGAGGACAAGGCCCTGGCAGAGATTACAAAATATGTTTCAACGCATTCTGAAAGCCTCAGAAAACATGCCCCAAACACAGAACCATTTTTCTCCTTCAACTGACACTTTTTGTTTGCCTCTTTTAGTCCATTCACAGAGAAATGAGTTTTTCCCACA
The DNA here is from genome assembly GCF_049350105.2 of Macaca mulatta. Lineage (NCBI taxonomy): Eukaryota > Metazoa > Chordata > Mammalia > Primates > Cercopithecidae > Macaca > Macaca mulatta. The sequence goes on from NC_133414.1 coordinate 35,023,458, forward strand.
ATCAGAGATGATCAAACACTGACCCCTAGTAACAGCATTTCTAATTCATAAACTCAAGGTGCTATTAGGAAGAGAGTCATGAATTTAACCAAGACATGGCCTCAGTAGTTTGAAAACCTAATCAAAGGGATATCCCTTTCAAAGCACTGTACTCCAAGTTTTTCTTGTTTGGCCTGATATGTATGTCACCACCCATGGGTGAAGTCGCCCACCCAAGTGACTGTTTCAAACCACTGCCATACACCATTTTCAGATATGCGAGAATACTCACTGGTAGAGGCTTGAATTAGACATCCACGGATTACTTATCCCCTGTCTGTCTTTAGCAGGGACAGAGTAGACACGAAAAGATGGCCTTCAGAAGTGTCTAACTTTCCATCGAGGTCACCGTGATCAGAAGGTACAAAAACAGCCTCCATCACATGATTACGGACCTTCACCCCTTTGCTGGACTCCTGTAGTACACAAATCACATTTCAATTGTAACCCTTTGCAAACTATACGTTGTGTCTTTGCATGAGCACTTTTTTGAATGAAGATGGATCAGAATCCAAATTTCTCATTACATACAATTTTCAAAACAGTAACCAAGTTTTAAAAAAATTACTCTCAATTCTGGAACAATTATCTGGTTTCTCCATATTCGCCTATAATTATTATATCAAAAACGTGGGTGCCTGTCAAGCCACGTACAGATCGGCGGGACCCAAGCACTGCACAAAGCATCATGGTGCATTGAAAGAAAGTGATAACGTGGGTTGTTTTTTTAACACTTGTAAGAAACATTAGCCACTGCTTCCTGTGAGTCTATTACCACTCTATCTTGTGTGAGATCTGGCAATGTTTCAAGGGAACTTCAAACTCTCACAGGGGATTTGCCTATCAGTTTAAAACCCAGAATAATTCTAAGACTTCCCTTTGAAAATGAATCCAAATTCACTACATTCTGATGTAAAACAAATCTTACCATGAAATTTCATTTTAAACCAATCTTGCTGATATTCAGGTCGCATGACTCACTTGCAATTGACGCCATGGGTCTCCCACGTGGTTGGGGAAGATGGAAGGCAGAGAACCGTTTTACCCCATTATTAGGTTCCCGCTGGGTTGCCGGTTGTCTCCCCGACCGCTTGACCACATCTGCTGCCAAGATGAACTGCCTTCTGTAGATAACAGAGGAAACACATTTCACCTCTTACTAAAATGTCCCATTGGCCGTTGTGAACAGATATCTTCAATTGTTCTGTGTCTGGAAGTCCAGAGATGATTTCTTGGCATTTTAAGAGATCACCCAACAACAGTGAGAAAATACACAGACGTTGTAACTCTGGGTGAGAGTGTGAACCCACCATTTGCAATGACGGCAACTGTTGAGAAGAGGGAAGAATGTAGATAAAACACTGAAGTGAGCGCTTTCATAAACAGATAAGAAGTGCACAAAGGCACAGGTAGCGTGGTAGGTGGGGAGGAGACCGTTAATCTGAAGATCTGAAGGAAAATTTTCCAAAGTAGGGAAATACAATTGGTAAAACAATATGAATGGAAAGTGTGCTTTGAAAGAGATTCTGTCTGTGTCCTTAGAGTTCCTGTTGTGGTTCACGTGCTTTGCTAGTAGAAATAGAATGTATTGAATAAGTAAAATTAGGTAAAACATGTTTCTGTCAGCAAAAAATACATGTCTCAGTCAGCAAGACACTCGGAGATACAGGAATAGTAAAGAGGAAGAAACCATAGGGTTTTGATGCTTTTGTAGCCACGAGGAGTGGAACTGGGGTGTGATTTGCTAGGGAATTTGCACACTGGACATAAAATGAATTTATGGGAGGATAGTGTGAACAGTGGACAGCAGGGATAGACAGAGCCTGCCTCCTAGAAAGTGTCCACTACCTGCCGAGTGGTCCTGAATGGCATGTTTGCCACCATCACAAATTAACCTGTGAACTTAACTAATTTAATCTCTGAAGACCCTCATTGGCTCAACTGTTCACCTGGGGGTCCTGTGAGTGAGGGATTGGGGAGCTCATTTCCAGGAAGCTTCCAGAGTTGACCTGAGCTGCTGAAGAGCCAGAGAGGGCAGCTTGCTCACCTCACTCACTGCTTTTCCTTCCCCACTCTTCATGCAGAGGTTTGGAGCCTGCCTTACGTGAAAGGCAATCAGCAGCTTGGTGTATCCTTGGTTTTTGCCAAAGACCCAGTGCTGTCTCTACCCATATCTCATACCAAACCACGTAAAGATACAACATAACAAGCCCGGCCATTCCAAGGAAAGAATATCTGACAAGTGATTAATTCTCAGATGTATTTCTGATGTTCTAAGGGCCTGTTGGTGGCTCGGTCATGTTCTTGACTAGCTCAAAGTCTGTGTTTGAGGCAACAAATCAGACTGAGAAACTCCATTGTCAGCCCCCTGCAGTTGCTAAGCTTGGAGATGAAGAAGACACCTGGCCCCAGATCTGGAGGGTTGTGTGGCTGAGCCCCTGCCTTTGCTCTTTACAGTGGCTACACCTCTATTTTAAGGAAGCCCTCCTGTTTTCTGGAATGTGAATTTCAGGTTAAGGCCTTGTCTTAGTCCTTTTGTGTTTCTGCAATGGAATACCTGAGGCTGGGTCATGTATAAGAAACAGAGGCTTATTTGGCTCATGGTTCTACAGGCCGCACAAAAAACATGGTGCCAGCGTCTGCTTCTGGCGAAGGCTTTAGGAAGCTCCACCCATGGTAGAAGGTGAAGAGGAGCAGGTGTGTAGCGATCACATGGTGGGAAGTAAGAGAGAGTGGAGGAAGGTGCCTGTCTTGTTAACAATCACTTCTTGCAGGAACTAATAGAGCAAGAGCTCATTCATCACTGTGAGGATGGCACTAAGTCATTCACGAGGGATCTACCCCCATGACCGAAACACCTCCCACCAGGGCCCACCTCCAACACAGGATCAAATTTCAACATGAGATTTGGAGGAGACAAACATCCAAACCATATTATGACTTTTCCCCTTTTTGTTTCCCTTAAGTCAAATGCCTGCCTTAAGCATGGCAGAGTGAGAGTGCTCGCAGGTGGGGCTTTCTAGAGAGGTTAGAAAGGTCGCATGTCTTGACTTGAGGAGGAAGCAGTCTCCTCCTCAAGTCCACATTGGTGCCTACAATGCCTCCACTAGGGTCATCCACTGGGCGGTTATTTACCTTAAGAAGATACTGCCAGGAGGCAGATATGTCACTCAGGAGGGATAAATGCTGATCCACAACTGTAAGCTATTTGTGCTGGCCTAGAATGCTCAAATTAGTTGGCAAGGCTAAAGGGGACTACTCAAAATAATTTTTATGTTTGGGTTTCTTTCTTAGTTTACATACATTTTCACAATCATTATTTTAGCCAATCTCCACAACAACCTATGAGACAAGTACATTTGATTCCTTTTTGCTGATAAGAAATCTAATACTCAGAAAAGTAAAAAAACAAAAGGCAGCCCAGGCTGCCTCAACAAAATGCTGCAGCTTCTGTGGCTTAAATAACAGAAACTTATTTTCTTTCAGTTCTGAAGACTGGAAGTCCCAGATCAAGGCACCAGCAGGGTTAGTGTTAGATGAGGGCTCTCTCTTTGGGCTGCAGAAAGCCACCTTCTTGTGATGACCTTTCTTCTATTTGTGTACATTGAGAGAGAAAGAGGGAGAGAGAGATCTCCGGTGTCTCTTCCTCTTTTTATAAATTCACCATTTCTATAAATTAGGGTCTCACCCTTATGGAAGGTAATTTAACCATAATTACCTTCCTAAATGCCCTATACCCAAAATGCCCTATACCCAAATAAAGTCACAATGGGGGTTTAGGCTTCTACATACAGAGTTTGCAGAGGGACACCGTTTAGTCCATAGCAGCTAGTATGTGTCAAAGTCAGGATCAGAACCCCGTCTCCTGACTCCGTATGCCCTTCCTTATATGTCACTTACACGTTTGTGTGGATAGAGGTAGAAGGAAACAGAGAGGAGCAAGAGGGTGTGAGGAAGAGAGGAAGTCTCAGTGGGACACTGAGGAGGTGATGGGATCAGAAGGAGGAATCCTGGGTGCTGAATCTTCAGTGATGGGAGGGTGGGGAGGAGAGAGGGAAGTGAAACCGGATGATGGAAGGAATAAACTAGAGATGAAGGAGGGAGTCGAGGTCCATGCTAGGATCCACATGAAAGACTGCCATAGACTGAAATGTAAGTCACCAAGAGAATTTGGCAAAAACCTGTCGTATTTGGGACTTGAAGGAATATGGTACAGGAAAGAGAACATGGCACTGGGGATAAGAGAACCAGCCCTGGCCTGGCTTTGGATGCGTGACTCAACATCTCTGACCTCAGTGTCTTCACTGGACTCTCTCAAGACAAAGGCCCAGACTCAGATCATCTCGAATGTCCTGGGAAGGTCTCAAAGAGCTGTGATGCTGAATCATGTGTATATGAGGTGGTGATGAGAGGGGTGGAGGAATAACATGGAAACCCAAACAAATCTTCACCAGTTACCTATTTCATGATTTGCTTTAAGCCAAGCTGGGTAGAACTGACCTCTGAGCTGTAGGACCTGGGACAAGATCCCAGTCATAGTTCTTGAATGACATCAGTGATGAGAAGAGACAGTTTGACCAAACGGGACTAAATTTAAACCATTTTCTCAAAGTGTGGTGTCTTTATTGGCCTCTTCTGGATGCTTTAAGGAGCAAGACAAGGATAAAGGGAATTCTGAGAGCATGAATTAGGAGCAGCCTTGAAGCCCTGGGGAATTTGTCCGTCTGTGCCTGTGCTGTGGGGTGCACTTCAACATTAATCCACGCTTCCATCAGCCACCTTTGACCAACACTAAAAGCCCGTTACCAAGAAGACAGAGAGAATAATTTCTCTCCTATTAGTCCTTTCTCCTTCCCAAATGTAGTGTTAGCCACTGGGAGCTGTAATTGCAGGCATCACCCAAGGACTATGGATATAAATTTCACAAAGGGCAAGACCTTCCATTATGAGTGGGAAGATGGCTTTAATTAAAAAAGAAATCAATATATTGTTTCCAATCATTAGAATCCCATGTCAGTGGCAAAAATCAATCCTTTTCATATTAAAATGCTTACATTCACACTAAGATGTTATATTACACATGAGTCATTGAGGGAGGTGGGGAAGGGGGCTGCCTGAGCAACAGGAGGGGCTCCAGCCATGCTGGGCCATCCTTCGAGTCATGGGTTTCTTGAAGGTCAGTCTTCAGCAAAGCTGTGAGCTGAGAAATTCTACAAGTACCAGAGAGATTTGAAATTCTGTGCACTAGAGAAAGAATCTCATCTTGACAGATTCTTTCCTCATTCTTCTCAATCCTCAAATGAAGGCAAGAAGAAAAAGAAAAGCTGAAATCACATTTTAAAGAATAGGAGTGGTTTTCACTCTACAGCAGTTGCTCCCTATGCTGTGATGGTGAATTTTTTCCACAGGGTTCACCAACAAGCACCAGGGGATTCCGATGTTAAAAATGGGCTCCGTTTTTAAGAGATAATTTATTTATTCATGTAAGAAAATGCCTTTGGTTTTAATCAGTGGCAAGGGGTTGATTCTCCCCTCCAGTTTCCTGAGAAGCATCAGAGAATAGAGACAGTGTGGATCTTGCTGGAGAATGTCACATATTACTGAAATTGACTCTTGATGGCATTGAATTCCCAGAGGTGCTACTCCATTTCCCACACAACATAATAGTAATGATCTTATGAAGAAATTTTGCTTTTATGGAAACTGTTTATTTCTAAGAACATTCTAACGTCAGGCTAAGTGTGAAGCTTCCCTAATAAAGAAGTAGAAGAAAACAAGAGTCCTAATTAAAAACATTGTTTAAGGAGACACTTGTGAGATAAAAGAAAATCACACTTTACACGGAAAACTTAATCCTGTATATTGCTAAAAAGCACTGCAGATTATTCAAGCCAATTTCCCAGACTCCATGCCTTGTCATTCTTTATGCTCTTCAAGCCCAACTCTTCTGGGTACCGTTTTCCTTAACTCCAGTTCAGCAGACACTCCCTTTGAAGTTACTGTGAACCTCCTGCCCAAAGGGGAGAGGGATGCTTGAGGAGTATCCACTGATTTTTTTTTTTCTCTCATTTCACTGGGTTTTGTAAAGGATGAAACTGTCTTGCTGTCTGTCAAATGCTGCCCAGTTTGATTTCCTGCCTGTGTGAACAGAGCAGATATGTCTGGGGTTGATGCTCAGGAACTCAACAATTAGGACTGTGAATATGATTTTATTAGCATGTTGAAGAAATCGTGGCGCTGGCTTTATATGCTCACATATTTACTATGCCTTGGTGTTTTTCCTGCCTTTGGGGAGCAGACTCTACTAAGTTATTCCTTTGTGCTGATGTGAGCCTGGAGTAAGTCAGGAAGGACTTGAATGATGGCTTTGTCTTGTTCTGTGACTTTGGGAAGTGACTTTACCTCCAAGTGCATTATCACTTCTTCTATATAACTTGGGGAAAATACTACTGCCTTTCTTTTTTTGTTTGTTTTTTTGAGACAGAGTCTCGCTCTGGGGTTTCACCATGTTGCCCAGGCTGGAGCACAGTGGCACGATCTCAACTCACTGCAACCTCTGCCTCCTGGGTTTAAGCAATTCTCCTGCCCCAGCCTCCTGAGTAGCTGGGATTACAGGCATGCACCACCACACCTGGCTAATTTGTGTATTTTTAGTCGAGATGGGGTTTCACCATGTTGGCCAGGCTGGTCTGGAACTCCTGACCTCAAGCGATCCGCCCAGCATGGCCTCCCAAAGTGCTGGGATTACAGGCATGAGCCACGGTGCCTGTCCATACTGGTACAGGGCTTTTTGTATCGAGTTATCAAATTCATTTAAAAAAGCCTTTATCAGCTAGGTACTAGTGTTATTCTCATGTTATAGAGGAGGAAACTGAGGCCCAGAGAGATACATGCCCAACACACCACCTATATGAGGGTTATGCATAAACTTGGCATATAGTATAATGCCTGTTACCTAGAAAAAGTGCAATACATATTAGCTATCATAATAATAGCTTCAGATCATTCCAGTGATCCTTTAAAATAGTGAGCAGAAGAGTGGTTACAGGTAGAAACTTGGGGAGCATCAACAATTAGGAGATGGGTGGAAGAGAGGAGAGAATCAACAATGATAAGGACACAACCAATCAATAATGACATTGCCCAGCATTTATGGCTTGTATACTGTGTGCCAGGCACTATTCTAAGGGCATCCCATGTTTTAACCCAGAGGTGTCCAATCTTTTGGCTTCCCTGGGGCGCATTGGAAGAAGAAGAATTAAGCCTCACATCTTAAGCCTCACATAAAATACATTAACGCTGACAATAGCCGATTATCTAAAAACAAAAAGGAATATCACTTAAAAAATCTCATAATGTTTTAAGAAAGTTTATGAATTTGTGATGGGCTGCATTCAAAGCCATCCTGGGACACATATAGCCCACAAGCCGGGGTTTAGACAGGCTCGCTTTAACCCATTTCATCTACATTACAACACTCTGAGATAGGGAAGCACTGTATCCGCTATTTACAGATGAAGAGACTGAGGTATAGAGAGGTTTGGTGAATGCCTGAAGGTTGCATAGCTGGTCAGCGGCAGAGCCATCCCTGCAGCCTGACTCCGGAACCCACTTCTTTAAGCTCTCACTTTGCCGCTGTCCCAGGGCACTGACAGGCAGAGCTAGAGAATTAGGAGAACAAGAGACTGTATCATAAGACCAGGGAGAGATTGAGAGGCTGGCAGTGTTAAGTTACCTTACATAGGTAATGGTCCCAACAGGAAAGAGATGGCATCCCCGAAAATGAGAAATTTGAAGAGAGTTCAGTAAAGGGACTCTTTACAAAGGTATGGTCAGGTGTAGGCTACTTGACTCCTGCAATCCAGAGTGTTAAAGATAATAATGGGCTACACAGTGGCAGGTAACAGTGGAGGGTAGAGAGTGAGGTTAGCACCTGTTGGCCTGGATGGCTAAGAGGAGAAAGTATATGCTAGGGCCGGAAGCAGTGGTTCATTCCTGTAATTCCAGCATTTTGGGAGGCCAAGGTGGGAGGATCACCTGAGGTCGGGAGTTCAAGACCAGCCTGGGCAACATGGTGAAACCCCATCTCTACTAAAAATAGAACAATAGCCAAGTGTGGGGGTGCACGCTTGTAATCCCAGCTACTTAGGAGGCTGATGTCGGAGGATCACTTGAACCCAGGAGGTAGAGGCTTCAGGGAGATCCTGCTACTGCACTCCAGCCTGGGTGACAGAGTAAGCCCTGTCTGGAAAGAAAGAAAGAAAGAAAGAAAGGAAAAGAAAAGAAAAGAAAAGAAAAGAAAAGAAAAGAAAAGAAAAGAAAAGAAAAGAAAAGAAGAAAGAAAGAAAGAAAGAAAGAGAAAGAGAGAGAGAGAGAAAGAAAGAAAGAGAAAGAGAAGAAGGAAGGAAGGAAGGAAATACTGGAACCCGAAGAAAATGAGGGAGGGAGGGAGGGAAGGAGAGGGAGGAAGAGAAAGAGAAAGAGTGAGAGAGAGAGAACTGATTAGAAAGGATACCCTAACAGGAGCTGTGACTTCTGTCAAGAGTAGCAGGCAGCCTACCCTTAGTATGTCCACTGGGGGGAAAATAACTGCCCATCTCTGATGCTTCTTTCTCTTTCCTATCATCTCTAGGACTTTCCATTGGCCAAATTCACTGGCAGCCGGAGGACAAGGACGCCACTGATGCAACTGGTGGAGTTCAGCTTTGCTGCACACAAAGCATGGTGTAGAGAGAAGAGATTTAAAGGAGCACACAGGAGACATCCAGTCATGACTTAAAAACATTAAATAAAATATTATTTTATTACTGATGACTTTGTTGAGAACATATTTCAGTGGAGTCGTGGGGTGCTGGAGAAGCTGGAGGGCCAGTGAGCTGAATATTGAATGGTCAGTGACAGCGTGAAGCCAGTGAACAGAGACTGTTTCCAAGAACTGTGGTTAGGCAGGGAAGGAAAGAGAAAGCAAATGAGGGCAATGGAGAAAATATCTATCAACACAGAGACGAAAGAAGAAGTCGTTGAAATATAGACAATGGAATGAAATCCTTGGGAAGCTGAAGGAGCCAAGATCAAGATGCCTCTTCCAGTGAAGCAGGAAGAAAAGAATGAAAGAAGGGAAAGAGCAAAGAGTTCATTGTGCAGGAAAATATCCTGTGGCATGGCAACAGTGATGCCATCTTGGAGGGAAATCACCTCCATGATGACCAATGTTTGACTCCTGCAAACCAGTGTGTTCTCCAACAAGGCCTTTAAACAACACCCACAGCCTAGATAAGCCCTCATCAAGAAACAATGCCTGTAGCATGGATAACCCCTCTCAAAGATGCTTATCTAACCTCCCCAGTGGTCGTGAGTTTCATAGGAAATCCTGAGACATGGCCAGCTGCACCTTTGTTACCCTAAAAGCTTGCTTCTAGAGGTTGGATGTGGCAATCCACCTTCTCATGGCTGCCCAAGACATCACTTCTGTTTCTGAGTTCCTATTTAACACGTCTTTCCTAGAAACTGCAACCTCTGCCTCCCAGGTTCAATCATGTTTATTTTAATCTAGGTTCATCAGCTGATTCACACTGTAGATGAAGACTGAGTGAAGAATGGCACCACTGAAGATCAAGGTGGGGAGGAGGAGGAGGTCCCAGTGTGATCCTCCCAAGGCACTGCAGTCTAGAGAAGGCATCAGGTTCACACCACTTAGAGATCCTTCACTGAGCCCACAAAATTTCACAGTGGCTGAGAGTAGCGGTCACCGCTGGGAATGAGGGAGCCAATTGCTCAGGAGAGGAACTCAGACAAGAGGAGACAGGCAGCCCGGGGCATAGATGCACTGAGGTGTGTTGGGGAGGCACTATCTCTGCTGTAATACCTTCCAGATGGTGGAATTTCAGCCAGAGGCTGTGCACTATGGCAGCTCCCCAGTAACATGCCCTCAGAGGAGGCAATGCCGCACCATCGGCTCCCTAAGAGTGGAGGCCCAGGAGAGACAAGAAGACCTTCTGGCCCAGTGCCTGGGCTTGCATGTGGAGTGTGCGGACTGTGGGCAGCAGAACTGTACTTGGAAGCAAGGTCTGAACATTCTTGGAAGCTGCTTAACCATGTCAATCTGGATTTTCATCCCTAAAAAAAGAAAGAAAGAAAAAGACTTTTGCATGACACCAGGGATAGGATTTGACCATCTCTCAACTCTGAACTTGCAAAGAAGAATTTATGCCCAAGTATCTGGGATATCACCACTTAGTTGAAAGTTTCTTTCTCTTTTAAAGGGTTAGTGGAGGAAGTCATCAAAACATTTGTGCAGTTGGAAGCAGCCTAAAATAAAGGAGGAGGATTAAGGTTTAATTGCCATATTTTTCGTTTTGCAAAATGTGTACCCAATTAAATGCAGTTGGGCAGTTCTGGGAAGAAATTAATAAACAGAGGGTGGGGGAGATGTGGCTGCAAAAAAGAAGAGACTGTTCCCAAGCTGAGATTTTGTTTGCCAAGTTTCAACAAAGAGCAAAGCTTAACTGTGAAGGAGAAACCCTTGAGAGACAGGGCTTAGAATCGTAAAGCAAAAAGAAGCCCCAAATGGGGTGGGTTGAGGAGACACTTTTCTAATTCAGTTTATCCTCAACAGGTGCTGGCAACATCTGTAATGAGACTATCCATGATAAAAAAGCTCCTCATACCTTAATCCACAGTATATTACATTTATAAACACATTCCCTTCTATCCTCCTCCCCCTGAGGTGCAGGAATAAATAATGTGCTATTAAACTCACATCTCTGCTTTCTGCCTAACATTAAAAGTAAAATGAAAAAAATAGCTTCCACCAGTATTCCTAGGGGGATGAAAATGGGAAATGCCAAGAAACTTTTGGGGTGAGCCAATAGAGGAAGCTCTCATATCAACATCAGCACCATCAATTAAGAAACCCCAGGTGTGGTGGTGGGTGCCTGTAGTCCCAGCTACTCGGGAGGTTGAGGCAGGAGAATGGCGTGAACCTGAGAAGCGGAGTTTGCCATGAGCTGAGACTGTGCCACTGCACTCCAGCTTGGGTGACAGAGAGAGACTCCGTCCCAAAAAACAAAAAAAAAAAACAAAAAAAAGAAAGAAAAAGAACCACGAAGACTATACATTGAATGGGTCCTTTGAAAGATACAAATAAATGAGGAATCTTAATTTAATTAAAACATTATCAAAATAATATGAGTGCCCAAGTTTTAAAAATGGAATCAATTCTTTTTACTTATTCATTTATTTACTCATTTGTCCTACAACAATATGTACTAAGCATTTACTATGTGCAAAACACAACAGTACAGAAATTCAAAATGTAGAAAAACCATAGGAAGTACTGTATGGCACTTGGCTTTATGGTCTGTGGCAAAGGTGTCTAGTAGTTTGATATGATCCTGTCTTCCCACCTTAATTTGCCTACCTTTAATAGGAGCCTACTGTGCAATCCCACTAGGCCACTACACAGTGTAACTGAAAGTAGAGTTTTCTATCCTGGTACACAACCGATGTTCATAAAAAATAATCCAAGATGATTAAATCACATTATGTTGTTCCTTCTGGTCTGTAGGAGACGTGCATGACCTTCCATACACATACCTCACCTCCAATTCATTCATTCATGTATTCATCAAATATGTAGCCCTCATCTATTGAGCACCGGAAAATGCTTGGTGCTGGAGATACAAAGGTGACTCCAATTGTCTTTTCTTTTTGTTTGTTTGTTTGTTTGTTTTTTAGATGGAGTTTCACTCTTGTCGCCCAGGCTGGAGTACAATGGCGCCATCTCAGTAGTGAGCTGGGCTCCAGAGTTCAAACGATTCTCCTGTCTCAGCCTCCTGAGTAGCGGGATTACAGGCACCCACTACCATGCCCAGCTAATTTTTGTATTTTTAGTAGAGACGGGGTTTCGCCACGTTGGCAAGGCTGGTCTCAAATTCCTGACCTAAGGGGATCCACCAGCCTCAGCCTCCCAAAGTGCTGGGATTATGGGCATGAGGCACTCTGCCTGGCCCCAATCGTCTTTTCTTTAAAGGGACTTATGATCTAGCGGGATGTCAAGAAAAGAGATGCAGCTCTGTACAAACTGTCACAGGTGCTGGGACAGTCTGAGCAGAGTGAGACCCAGGAAAAAAGACCATGGGAAGGCTTGATGATAGCTTCACCAAATTCATGACTTTTGCACCATATCTGAATGACAAGTCAGCATGTGAGGTGAAAAGGAGGAAGATATTTAGGTGAAGGGAGTCATGAACCATGGCTAGAAGTGTGAAGAAGCACCCAGGAGTGTTTGGGGAATGGTAAGTGCCTGTTCAGCCAAGGAGATGGGTTCGGAGCTGGTAAAGGCCTGGAAAAACGTGAGAGAGGAAGACCTAACATGGTGAAGGATTCCTTTCCCCACAGTGGCGATGTGTGCATCATGGAAGAAAGACCCACAAGATGAATGTGGCAGAAGGAGGCAATTCTTGCCCACTCAAAGCTCCTCTCTGGCACATCAGCTAGGGCTTTCTTTACTTATGACATAATCCAAGCTTACCTTTCTTGGAGGCTTTAAAAAAAAAAAAAAACAGTCTAGATTCAGAGAAGTAAGGAGGACCTGAGAGATAATTCTAAGATTGATACTTAAAGTGATTCTACAGTTGATTGAATGCAATGGAACATTTCAAGAAATTGCAAAAATAAGAAACCTGCAGTTCCTAACTAATCAGCCAAACAATTTTATTCTGCAAAATAGAATTTATTATAATTTGCCAAGTCATCTTTGATTTTTTAAAAAGTTTGGGGTTGATTGCTGTGTAACATGTCATGTAGAAAACATTTTTGAACGCTGAAATAGAGGATTCCAATAAACGTATACAGAAGAATAAACAAAACAATATCAATCTCATATATCTCCATGAAAGAGACTTAGATACTTGGTGTATATGCATACTGACCAGGCTACTTTTTATACTCACTGGTTCTCTTTTAAAACTAATAATGCTACTCAAACCAACAAAACAAGCAAGCTTTAGAATCTAATCTCTGTTTACAGAAAAAAACATATATTCAACATGAATTAAGCAAGGCTTGTTTGTGATACACAGAAAGAATAGGCGAGGCCCCTATCCCCATCCCACAAACACACATTTAATGATAGAAGTACGCGCTAGCATCACTTTGGATGTTTTCACATTCAAATTTGCTGGAAACATTTAGTCTAGGTATGCACAATAAGTACAGTGGTCCCCCCTTATTCAAGGTTTTGCTTTCTACAGTTGCAGTTACTCATGGTCAACTACTATCCAAAAATTGGTGAGTCCAGTACAGTAAGATAATTAGAGAGAGGGAGAGAGGGGGGCTACATTCATTAACTGTTATTACAGTATATTGTTATAATTGTTTTATTTTATTACTAGTTATTACTGTTAATCTCTTACTGTGCCTAATTTATAAATTAAACTTTGCCATAGGTATGTACGCTTAGAAAAAAGCACAGTCTTTATTGGTTTGGTACTCTCCGTGGTTTCAGGCCTCCACTGGGAGTCTTGGAAGTATCTCCTGTGGATAAGGGGGGACACTGTATGCATGCCACAGCAGTGCCAACAAGAATAACTCAGATTTGATCTGCCATTTTGTTCCATTATGGCTTTCCATGTGAGTCTCTGCTAAAGGAAAGTCAGAAGGAGTGTTTCAGACCAAAATCTGTCTGTATGTTTTGTGGGACATGCACTCTTTTGCATTTACATTTTTTTTGAAATGTCCCTTATGTCTTTTTCAAATATGCATCTTCTATGCCACCAGCCAGACTGCAAGCTCCAAGCATAGCATCTGGAGTTACAACTATCCATGGCTATCATCAACTAGCCAGCTGATGTGTTGTCAGGTCTGAGCCTAAATCTTTATGCTTAGTGAATTGAGGACAAAGGATAACCTAATATCGTTTCTGCTAAACCGAAATTGCTGTTTATGGCAGACATTTTCCAAAGTACTAAACAACTCCATCTAGCAGATCAATTTGCTTAGGTGACCTGAGGGAACATTTTGTAGTTTAATTCATTTGAACAGACCTGCTGGTAGGCAGTGCTGATCAAAATCAGATGTACCACAGGATAAATGCTCTAGTTCTTCATCAGAAAGACAGAAGACTGGAGATCTCTGCCAAAAACTTTCCAAGCTACAGTCACATTTGCTTAGTTTTAGCAACATTTCTGGGATAATTTGTATTAGATTTACCTGGAAATTAGTTGAAAAAATATGCAAATTCCTGAACTCAAACCTGGACTGCCTCAATAGAATCTCTGTGGGTGGAGTCTCAGAATCTAGATTTATAGAAACTTTTCCAGAAAATGTATTTGCACACTAAAGTTTGAGGATGATTGTTGTATGGAATCCAGAGAATGTTGCTCTAGACATAAGGACAGACTGATTTTCTGGGGGGGAAAATGGCGTCTCTGCTGTAGAAACTGCTGTAGCTCATTTTACTGGAAGCAAGGGTTCCCATGTTACAGTACAGACAAACCTGCCAATCACTCTGCTTAATCAGATGTCTTATACCATGTCGGCAGTGGTCCCTGGAGAAGAATTAAGCTCTCCCAAATATTTTACCATCTAGCCTTTTATATCAAAAAGCTGAACATTTCACTTCTCTAACCACATTGAAAATACATTGCATTATTGATCTCATTCCACCCAAATGAACCATCCTCAACTTTTAAATAATCAGGACCGACTCACTAAAATGAGGGTGGTTCATTGACCAAGGTGCAGTGGTCTGAATGTTTGTGTCTCCCAGCCCCATTTCCTGTGTTGAAACCTAACACCCCATGTGACAGTGATACAGAATGGCTGGGCTCCCGGCTAAACCCCACCCTTAAGCCTGGAACTGCTGCCCTAGATGAAAACAGCTGACCCCGTTTTTCTGCCCAAATATTGCTTTTTTGACCTTCCCTGCCCCTATCCTATGCCTGTAAAAAGACTTCAGCTGGCAGAGCCATACAAGCGGTTGAGCATTGCGCATACAAGCAGCTGAGCAGCAAGCAGGGAAGCAACTGACCATTGGAGACTACAGAAAGATGTGGTCAACTTCAGATGGGACAGTATCAGGGAAAAATCACCTTCTTCCTGCACCATCCTCTTTCCAACTCTCCATTCCACTGACAGCCATTTCCACTTCTATCGCCCAATAAAATCCTCCACGTACACTACCCTTCAATTTGTTCATGTGACCTGATTCTTCCTGGACACAGGACAAGAACCTGGGTGCTGTAGACTGGGCCTGGTGGCTCACACCTGTAATCCCAGCACTTTGGGAAGCTGAGGCAGGTGGATCACCTGAGGTCAGGAGTTCAAGACCAGCCTGGCCAACATGGTGAAACCCTGTCTCTACAAAAAAATGCAAACAATTAGCCTGGCATGGTTGTGTGTACCTGTAATCCCAGCTACTCGGGAGGCTGAGGCAGGAGAATTGCTTGAACCCAAGAGGCAAAGGCTGCAGTGAGCTAAGATCATGCCATTGCACTCCAGCCTGGACAACAAGAGCAAAAAATAAATAAATAACTTAAAAAAAAATACAAAAGAAAACCTGAGTGCTGAGAGGACAGGGGATTTGACATTGCTGTGGGGCCCGCACAGAGCCTGCTCCAGCCAGAGAGGAGTGACCAGCTGGTTCCAATGTTCATTCGCTCCAGTTCCCGCACTTGCTTGCTCACACACTCCCTCTCTCAAGGAGTGGCCAGCAGTGGGCTGAGTGAAATGAGCCACTCCAGTTCCCACCCATGAAAGGGGTCAAGGCTAAGGGAATAATCCAGTCTTAATAGTATTAAAAGGTGGGCTCTGTCTGGAGGTGATTGAATCGTGAGGGTTGAACCCTCATGGATGTGATTGGAGTCCTTATAAAAGAGACCCAAGGGAGTTTGTCCCTTCCACCACTTGAGGACACAGGTAGAAGACATCATCTATAAGGAACATACCCTCACCCAACACCAAATCTGCTGGCGCCTTGATCTTGGGCTTCTCAGCCTCCAAAACTTCAGGAAATGAATATCTGTTGTTTATAAGTCACCCAGTTGAAGTATTTTGTTATAGCAGCCCAAATGGACTAAGACACAAAGTGACAGAGTGGTTGTGTGGTCTAATTAATTAAGGCTTGGAGAGTGACTGGAGAAGGCTTTGGTATCAGCATTCAATATTACTTATTTGTAATGCAATTTGAGAACTTTCTCCATAATGGGGAAAAATTACACACAGCCACTTAATTCCTCAGGGTACTTGAGAGTAAAAAACTGACTTCAGGAGAGCAGAGAATTTACTGCAGCCTTTACTATAATAACCACCAGCATGGAAATGAAATAAGAATCTATTAGCTCCAGGTGGAAGGTTATCTGAGGAACCTAAATGGGCCTGTTGCTGATACACTCACGGTTGGCACAAGCAGAAAACCAGACGTTCAAGCCCCTCCCCTGAAGCCCTCACAGTCAGCAGCACTAAAGCCCAGAAGCACAAAATGAGTTAAGATATTGGTGGCGATACATTTTTTTTTAGTTAATGGACTTCATTAACTAAACATATATTTTTTAAGTTTGGGCTGTTATCTAATTTCAAATCACCTTTGCTAACATACTAATTTATTAACTCACAGAAATGACCATCCTACGTGATACTGGCCTCCCGACAACAGAGCTGGGTTTTGGCAGGGATTTATTTTCAGCGACACTGGGGAGAAAAAGCATGAGAAACTTTTGAAGAATAATAAAAAATGGATTAAAGAGAATAGAAATAATTTATCATGTGCAGATGTGCAGAAAGAAAAGATGGTGGCTTTGCAGTTTGGTTTTCTAAAAACAAAATTCTGGTGAAGGCGTCTTGCCCAATCACCAATTTGTGAAAACAGGGACCTAGATGTCTCATGAGCTATCAGGTGTGCTCGCTTTCATAAAAATCACATGATCAAAGGAAAAGTCAGGAAATTCTCCTTCTCCTGACTAACCAAACCCAGACCTTGCAACCTTGATAAGAAGAGAAGGCCAGGAAAATCTGGCAGGTTCTTTGCTGAAAGCCAAAGGCTGTGTGCATGTCAGCGGCTCTCTAAGGAGGCTCAAGGCTGCCAAATGACTTGAAAGTCCTCTGCAACTTTCACTCTGCTGGAAAGGATAAAAAGGTAAACCTAGGAAAGGAAGGAAACATGGATTAAGGTATGACTTGCATCTCCTAGAATCTTCCAAGGAGGAAAGCACTTGCAAAAAATGCTTAGAGGTTTAGAGGTTTCTTTTGTGTCTGAAAAGTAAATGAATTGCTCAATGAGCTCCCCTTTCATAGAAGGCTACTTAAAAAAAAATAGACTTTATTGCTTTATATTATATTCCTGTATTTTTACTTTTTTATTAAAAAAGCAGGAAAATGTGTCATGGATTCTAGGAAGATTTACAATTAAAATAGTTAAAGTTTTTTTCTATTTTGTGACTTTGCTTTTCACACTCTTACAGGTATCCTTTTATGATACATTACTAATTTTAGTGTAGTCCAATTTGTTCATCCTTTTCTTTATAGTTAGTTCTTCTTCTGTCCTTTTCAAAAAATAGTTCCATACCTCATGGTCATGAAAATTTCCTCCCATATTACCTTCTGAAAACTCTACCATTTTGGCATTTACACTTAGATCAAGAATCCACTTGGAACTCGTTTTTTCCAATATATATATTGATTTGTTCCAACACTGTTTATTAAGATGATGGTTCTTTCTTTATAGCTCTACTGGGTCACATTGAGTCTCCCTGTGGGTCTGTTTTGTATTTTCAGTTTTGCCCCACTGATCTGTTTATCCCTGCACTGATACCACCATGCCTTATTGCTATAGTTTCCTATGAATTTTGATATCCCGTAGAGCAACTCCTCTGTTCTCTTCTATTTCCTCCTCTTCCTCCTGGTCCTCCTCTTGCCTCTTCAAGAGTATCGTAGCTGCTTTTTGCCTTCTACTTCTCCACATACATTTTATAATCACTTTGCCAAATTCTGTTAGAAAGAAAACTATTGATATTTTAGCTGGAATTGTCTTGCATCTATGGAATAGTTTGCAAAAGAATTTACGTCTTTGCAATATTACTTTTCCAACACATGAATGCTTCGTATCTCTCCTACTTAGGCCTTCTTTAATTCTTACCAATTCTGCATTATGGTTTTCTGCACAGAAGCACTGCACATTTTTGTCAGATAGATTCCTGTGTTTTGGATAATTTTTGACACTATTGGGAAAGAAACACATATACACAACAAAATATATCTTATATAGTCAGAATATATATTTTTTAAACATTCAAAGTTAAAATCAAAGAGATGAAAACCCAATAGAAAAGTAGCCAAGCTGAGAGTGGTGACTCACGCCTGTGATCCCAGCACTTTGGGAGGCCAAGGCAGGAGCAATGATTGAGCCCAGGAGTTCGAGACCAGCCTGGACAACATGGTGAAACCCCGTCGCTACAAAAAATACATAAATTAGACGGGAGTGGTGGCACAAGCCTGTGGTCACAGCTGCTCCAAAGGATGACATGGGAGGATCGCTTGAACCCCAGAGGTTGAAGCTGTAGTGAGCCAAGATCATGCCACTACAACTCCAGCCTGGGTAACAGAGCGAGATCATGTCTAAAAAGAATAATAGGAAAAAAAGTAGAAGACTACCTGAAGAATACTTCATCAGAGAGGATACTCAAATGGTGAATAAAATGATAGAAGGTGCTCCAATCTCATTAGTCACCAGGGAAATGCAAACTAAAATTACAGTCTTCCCTTGGTATCCAAAGGGGATTTGTTCCAGGACCTCCCATGGATACCAAAATCTGCACATGCTCAAGACCCTGATATAAAATAATGTATAATAGTTGGCCAGGCCTGGTGACTCATGCCTGTAATCCCAGCACTTTGGGAGACCAAGGTGGATGGATCACTTGGGTCCAGGAGGTGGAGACCAGCCTGGCCAACATAGTGAGGCCCCAAAAAATTAGCTGGGCTCGGTGCCTGTCGTCCCAGCTACTCAGTAGGCTGATGCGCAAGAATCACTTGAACCTGAGAGGCAGAGGTCACGGTGAGCCAAGATCACACCACTGCACTCCAGCTGGGCGGCAGAGTGAAATTCTGTCTCAAAAACAAACAAAATAAAATAAATAAAATAAAATAGTGTAGTGTTTGCATATAATCTACAAACATCCTCCAGTGTACTTTAAATCATCTGTAGATTGCTTATAATATCTAATGCAATGTAAATGCTATGTGAATACCTGATATGCTGTATTGTTTTGGGAATAATGACAAGAAAAAACAGTCTATATATGTTCAAAACAGATGCAAATTTCTCTTTGAACATTTTTCATCTGCAATTAGTCGAATCCAGGGTTACAGAACCCACAGATACAGAGGGCTGACTATACAATGACATACCACCTTTTACCCCCAAGTGGCTAAAATTAAGACTGGCAAGAGCAAATGTTGATGAGGATATGAAGCAAAGGAGAATGTTTATACACTGCCAGTAGGGGTGTAAAACTACTTAGGAAAACAGTTTGGTATTGTTTGTTAAAGTTGATGATACACCCTATGACCAAGCCATTCTACCCTCAAGAATATGCCAGAGAAATGCATTTGTCCTCCTGACTATGTATATAGAAATATTCACAGGAACATTCTCTATTATAACCAAATACTGGAAAAAGCTCAAAAGTCTATGGACAGGAGAATGGATAAATAATGGCGGTAAATTGATACAATGGAATATTATACACAAATTAAAATGAACAGTATACAAGTACACATAAAAGCCAGATAGAGCTGACAACTGTAATGTCGAGTGTGGGAGCCACACAGAAAGGAATAAATGTTGTATAATTCCATTTATATCAAATTTTAAAACAGGTGAAAACTAAACTATGATGTTTAGTGACACATACTCTGACTGTAACAGCATAAAGGAAGCAGAGGAGATAATTACCAGAGAAGCAAGAGAGAACTGTGACTAGAAGGCGGACCTGGGGGCATCCAGGGATCTTGGCAACATTTTCTTTTATGAACTGGGTGCTAGTTACAAGGGTGTTTACTTTATAATAATTGATTAAGCTAGGAATCACCTGGATAGAAATTATTTTATTTCTTCAGTGGCTAAAATAAGACTTCTTCTGGCCTTCATAAGTAACCAAAAAAATGATTAAACAGAGTGGGTCTTCGTTAGAAATGCATCATGCTCTTTATGTCATTTTCTATATGTACATTATGCAATATTGATGATAAATAAGATTTTTACAATTTCAATTGTAAAAATTTGGAAAATCACACACACACATTGTACCTCATTCCATAAAGTTTGTAGATTGTGTCTTTGTGAGTGTAAACACAATATGGTGATTGTATGTTGACAAATTATTTCAAACCCTCCATCGCTAATTTACCAATTCACTAATTTGAATTAAGAACAACCATAATAATGTGAACCTCCTGATTATAATGCTTAGCTTTAAACATGTTGATTTTATCACTATATTATATATATATAATGTATATAAAATTTTTATGGGCATATATTTATAACTAAACATGTTGATATATATGTTTATATATAAGTACACATAAAAGTAAAAATAAAAGTACACACATATATGTGTGTGTGTTTGTGTGTATATATACACATATGTTTAATAACAAATATATACCCATAAAAATATTCAATGAGTCACACTTTTTGCAGAAAGGTTATTTAATAGACACTTTTGATAATGAGATTTTTCTTCTGGGAGAAAACATGTTCCAATTACATTTTGTTTTGCATTTTCAGTTTGGTACTTATCTGCTTTTTGGATTTATAAACATTTAAATGATATAAGTTTACACTCCCATAAAGCTGTTTAATAACTCTTATATAGCTAGGAATCACGAGAAATTATTTTATTTCTTCAGCGGCTAAAATAAGACTTCTTATGGCTTTCATAAATAACAAAAATGATTAAACGGAGTGGATATCTATTAGAAATATGTGCTGCTGCCTGAATTGGGGATATACATATATATTTCTCCTTTTACAGTGTGTGAGGCCCACACTGTTTTTCACCCTCACAGATCTCTTATAATGTATCTCTGATTCACAGAAGGGATTACTCACTAAGCAGTGTTATTTCAAGTAATGATATATTGCTGGCTGGTATTTTAGTAGATTCTTAGTAACCAGTTGTTGAAGAAAGAGAAGAGAGAGAGGACTAAAAGGAGAAAAGAAGGAAAAAAGAAAGAAAGGTAGGAAGACTTTTTTTTAATGACTATAAGCCAAAATTAAAGCATAAAGAATAAATGAATGAAACACTAAGTGAATGAAAGAAAATGAATGATTCAATAAAAAATTAATGAATGGATGAAAACTGAGTAGATGAATAAAAGAATTAGTGACTGAAAAATCAATGGATAAGTGATTAAATGCATGAAAAATATATAACAATAGAAATAAATGAACAAATGGATAAATGGTTGAATAAATAAAAATGAGTGAATCACAGAGAGATGGAGTTGATGGATAAATAAATGACGAATGAAAATGAATGAGCGAATGAAACAATACCTAAACGCATGCAAGGAAAATGAGTGGATAAGTGAATACATGAAAGAATGAGGATCAAAGGCATCAACCTAATGCCTTCATTTTGCAGAAGTGAAAACAAGGGATATGTGATTAAATGATTGGTCTTTGATGGGGAAACTAGTTTTGCTAAAGATGAATTCATAGCATAATTTATCTTGAGTTTCCCTGGACAGCAAGCCTGAGACAAAGACTTTGCTCAAATACATGATTTGGGACACCACTCCAAGGACTAGGAGTAAATATCCAAAAGGAATAAGACAGGAAAGTAGAATGCCAAGAGAAGAGTGTGCTGTTGAGGTCATCTCTGTAGGCAGTGGAGGTAGGGGAAAATCACTGGGAACTCCCCTCTCAGAACTGTCCACCAGAAGGATGGGAGGCAGGAACATGCATCCACCTGTGCCCCCTGGGGTTGAGGGAGACCCCTAGGGGTGTTAACTCCAAGTTGTGCATGTGCAGCAGGCAGACTGATCTCCTCCAGTGTTAGAGGAGCCTAGAGACCAAATGAAGATGGAAGCCTGTGCTTGAGGCAAAGGTTGATGGCAGAAAGTGAGTGACAGCCCATTGTGCTGGTTAATTTCATGTGCTTTCATCAGAGAGCTGGTGAAACATTATTTCTTGGTGTGTCTGTGGGAGTGTTTCTGGACTAGGTTAGTATTTGAATTGGTGGAATGAGGAAAGCAGATGGCCCTCCCCAATGTGGATGGACATCCTTAATCCATAGAAGGTCTGGAAAGAGGACAAGGCAGACAAAGGTTGGATTTGTTCATTCTCTACCTGACTGGCTGAGCTGGAACATTGATCTCCTGCCTTCAGCAATGCTAGTTCTCAAGGCTTCAGACTGTGCTTGGATCTATACCACCCCCTCTCTGGCCCTCAGGTCTTCAAACTACACCTTCCTTGAGTTTCCAGACTGCAAAAGGAAGACTGTGGGATTTCTCAGCCTCTGTAACTATAATCCTGTGAGCCAACAGTTTAGAGTAAATCTCTTTAAATATATATATATATGTGGGAGCTAAACATCGAGTACATCATGGATATTTATAAATATCTTTAGATATAATATATATAATATTTATAATAAATCTCTCTTTCTCTCTCTCTCTCTCTCTCTATATATATATATAGAGATACACACCCACACATGCATATGCACACACACAGTAGTTTCCTGGTATTCATAGAGGATTCATTCTAGGACCCCACCCCCCTACAAATACAAAAATCCACAGATGACCAAGTCTCTCATACAAAATGGTGTAGTATTAGTATATAGCCTAGGCACATCCTCCAGCATACTTTAAATCAAGCTTGTGTAACCCAGGGCTGCATGTGGCCCAGGACGGCTTTGAATGCAGCCCAACACAAATTCATAAACTTTTTTAAAACACGAGACTTTTTTTTTTTTTGGCGTTTTTTTTAGCTTATCAGCTATTGTTCATGTTAGTGCATTTTATGTGAGGCCAAAGACAATTCTTCTTTCAGTGTGGCCCAGGGAAGCCAAAAGATTGTACACCTCTGCTTTTCATCTCTAGATTGCTTGCAATATTTAATACCATGTACATGCTATGTAAGTTGTTATTGTTTACCGAATTATCACAAGAAAAAAGTCTGCACATGTTCAGAAGAGACGTGATTTTTTAAAAAATACTTTTGATCCCCGGTTGGTTGAATCAATGAATGCAGAGGCTTCGGAAGATACAGAGGATCCACTGTGTATGTCTTTGTGTGTGAGTACACGCAT
This sequence comes from Macaca mulatta, assembly GCF_049350105.2. Classification (NCBI taxonomy): domain Eukaryota; kingdom Metazoa; phylum Chordata; class Mammalia; order Primates; family Cercopithecidae; genus Macaca; species Macaca mulatta. Next base: position 35,046,818 of record NC_133414.1, read on the forward strand.
GTTTGCACACACAAGTATGTCCTATTGGTTCTGTTTCTCTGGAAGTCTAGTACACCCATACTAGACTGTCTCATCAGAGGTCGCTGCAGTCAGAGCTGAAGTTACAAGGATGTGAATCATGGCATTGGAAACACCAGGAGCACTCTATCATGCTGATTTGTTCTAGGAAAGTTCTAGAAGGTGCTAGGAAAAGGAAGATGACTAAACAGTCATGATTTAATGTGTCGCTAATTAACAGGAACTCAGCCACAAAAATAAAATCAGGCTGAAGTTTCTGTTTCCTTCAGGCTCCAGGCGCTTCACAATCTGGCGTTAAATCCTAGTTCTGGTTAACAGATTATCAGAGTCTTAAGAGTTACTTTTCTTTTTCTTTCAACTCATAGCAATTGTTAAATTTAAGGCAGAAAAAAGAAGGCCTTTTAAAATATAAGGGTGTATGCAGAAACATTTAAGAAATAGGAAAACTATCCTGCCAAGAAGCCGTTTATCTCTGAACAAGAACAATGTGTAGTTCTTACAGGTAAAACCCACACTGCACACATGACCTCTTGTCTTTCCTCTTATGTTACAGAGATCCTCCCAGCTGTCGATTTAAGCTTGGGGTATGGCCCTTCCTCTAATCTCTGTACTGATAAAACTGAGCTCCAAACCCTCGCCATTTGCATATGCTGAGTGAGAAAAGAACTAAGCATTGATGATTTTCCTCCAAGCTTACTACTCTCATTTCTTCTCAGTTTCTCCAATCATTTATACATGGTGTCCCCTCGAGCCTTCTAATGTTTTCTGACCTTCCTTCCCCAGGTAAGAGCCAATACTGACCTCAGGAAACATTACCTGCTTTCTTTCTATTCGCAAGGGCTCCCGGTGCTGGAGGGCCAAGCAGATAACCTAGTCTAAACTAACATATTTAATGTCTGTCATGAGAAATCAGGTCTCCTCCCAAAGTAGCAGTTACATTTTAACAGGAACTTTGGTGCTGTAATTCCAAATAATACACAATATGGAAACTGCTGGAACTGTGGCAGGACCAAGAAAGGAGGTTCTGTAGGTCACAAAAGGTTTTGCCACAGCACTATTCACAGTAGCAAAGACATGGAATCAGCCTAGGTACCCATCAGTGGTGGGCCGGATGAGGAAAATGCAGGGCCAGGCGTGGTGGCTCACGCCTGTAATCCCAGCACTTTGGGAGGCTGAGGTGGGCGGATCACCTGAGGTAGGAAGTTACAGACCAGCTTGACTAATATGGTGAAACCCTGTTTCTACTAAAAAAATGTACAAAAAATCAGCTGGGTGTAGTGGCGCGCACCTGTAATCCCAGCTACTCAGGAGGCTGAGGCAAGAGAATCACATGAACCCGGGAGGTGGAGGTTCCAGTGAGCCGAGATTGCACCACTGAACTCCAGCCTGGACAACAGAGGGAGACCCTGCCTCAAAAAAAAAAAAAAAAAAGAAAAGAAAAAAGAAAAGAAAAAGAAATAGAAAATGTGATACATATACACCATATACACCATGGAATACTAATACTACATGGCCATATAAAAGAATGAGATTCTGTGCTTTGCAGCAATATGGATGCAGCTGGAGGCCATGATCCTAAGCAAATTAATGCAAGGACAGAGAACCAAATACCTCATGTTCTCACTTACAAGTGGGCACTAAACATTGAGAACATATGAACACTAAGAGAGGAACAACAGACACTAGGGCCCACTTGAGGGTGACGGGTGGGAGGACAGTGACGATTGAAAAACCACCTATAGAATATTATGCTGATTATTCATGACAAAATTATCTGTACACCAAACCCCTGCGAAACAACACACAATTTACCCATGTAACACACCTGCACATGTACCCCTTGAATCTAAAATAACATTTGGAAAGAAAAAGTAAAATAAAAGATGATTTTGTGATTGTCAGGATATACATGCGTGCTTACACTGTTTCCCTTCTTGTTTGTATTTACTAGAAATATATTGAAATTTTAACATGGTGGATTTCAGCTTTGTAATCTTATTTTCAGTCAGTTTCCATGTTCTGCTAATTATAACCACCGTTATAAAAACAGTACAAGAGATAGTGTCCCCTTATTATATGTATATAACGTTAAAAGAAAAACTGCAGCCAAATTAAATTTAATGGAGTTTAATTGAGCAATGAAAAATTTGTGAATCAGGCAGCCTCTGGAATCACAGCAGATTCACAGAGACTCCCACGCAGCCACGTGGTGGAAGATTTATAGACGAAAAAGGGAAATGGTGTACAGAAATCGGAAGTGAGGTACAAACACAGTTGGATTCATTACAGATTGGCATTTGCCTTATTTGAACACAGTTTGAACACTTAGCAGTCTGTGAGTGGTTGAAGTATGGCCACTGGCATTGGCCAAGACTTACCTATTGCTACAGGCACATACTCCTAAATTAGGTTTTCAATCTTGTCTGCCTGTTAAGCTAGGTTACAGTTCATTCACAAGGACTCAAATATAGAAGTATGGAGTCCGGGCCGGGCGCGGTGGCTCAAGCCTGTAATCCCAGCACTTTGGGAGGCCGAGGCGGGTGGATCACGAGGTCAGGAGATCGAGACCATCCTGGCTAACATGGTGAAACCCCGTCTCTACTAAAAATACAAAAAACTAGCCGGGCGTGGTGGCGGGCGCCTGTAGTCCCAGCTACTCGGAGGCTGAGGCAGGAGAATGGGGTGAACCTGGGAGGCGGAGCTTGCAGTGAGCCGAGATCGCGCCACTGCACTCCAGCCTGGGTGACACAGCGCGAGACTCCGTCTCAAAAAAAAAAAAAAAAAAGAAGTATGGAGTCCGTCTCAGGCCATATTTAGTTTGCTTTAACAATAACAAAAAATTTTGCCCCAACTATCCATACATGAGATTGGTCTTGCCTGGGACAATAATTCTGCTTCCAAGTCCCCTACCAGTGGAAACTTCCTCTTCCTCCTCCATTATTCCTTATCTAAGCCATGAGCCTCATTGGCCATCCTGTCTCCAATTCAGAAACCCAGGCATCAATATTCAGTCTTTCCTTTCCCCAGTGCTTCCCCATCAAAATCCTATCAATTCTTCTGCCTCATCATCTTGCCCAGCCTTACATTTATCCCTTTTAACTACTGTGATGAGGGTTTCCAGAGAGAGTGTCAGGCAACTTTACCTGATCTGGACATTGACTAAGATCCTGTAGTAGTTTCCTGTTGTCCTCAAAATCTACGCTTCTTTAACACGACACATCTGCCTGTCTGCATGACTTTTTGCCACTTGCTCCCCATTTTGGAGATGACACTGCGCTGTCTGTGGGCTCCAGGTTTTCACACTTCCTCATGCATCGAATATTTCTTTTTCTTCCTCTTCTCATGAATATACTCAGTTTATCCTGAAATTTCAGCATGAGCACCACTTCTGGTAGCCTCCTCTGATATTCACCTGCTCAGGCTTCGTCTGGTGCCATGACCGCATGCTTCCATTGGTCCTGTTGCATTTATCTCTTCCATCTGCCAAAATTAATGACCACAAACAGGGTGCTTAAAAAAACGGGAAATTATTCTCTCACAGGTTTAGAAGGCAGATGTCCAAAATCAAAGTGAACGCAAGGATTTGCTCCCTCCAGAGACTGGAGGGGAGAATCTGAGCCTTGCCGCCTACAGCTCCAGTGCCAGTTGGCATCCCTTGGCTTGCAGCTGCATCTCTAGGCTCTGCTGTCACAAAGCGTTGTCTTCTGTCTCTCTTCTCCTTGCTTATAAAGATACTTACTATAAGGGTACTTGTGATGACATTTAGGGATCACCCAGATAATCCAGAGTTATCTCGTTATCTCAAGTACTCTAACTTAATCACACCTGCAAAGAACCTTTTTTTCCAAATGAGATGGCATTCGCTGGTTCCAGAGATTTGCTGTGGATATATTGCAGGGAGACCGGGGACTTCTACATTCTGCACCAGTCCTGGTCTAACAGACCAGTCATTGTGCTTTCTTTTGTTTGTTGCTTGTTTTTGTATGTTTGTTTGTTTGTTTTCAGGTTTTTTGAGACAGAGTCTTGCTCTGCCACTCAGGCTGCAGTGGCAAAATCATGGCTCACTGCAGCCTTGACCTCCTGTGTTCAAGTGATCCTCTTGCCTCAGTCTCTCCAGTAGGTGGAACTACAGGTACATGCCACTACGCCCAGTTAATTTTTTTTTTTTTTTTTGCATTTTCTGTAGAGACAGGGTTTCACCATGTTGCCCAGGCTGGTCTTGAACTCCTGGACTCAAACAATCCTCCCACCTCAGCCTCCCAGAGTGCTGGGATTACAGGAGTGAGCCGCCAAATCTGGCCAGTTGCTTGTTTAGTTAGTTGCCACCTTATCAGACTTGTCAATCTTGTTTACCCCAACTCACACTTGAAAAGAGCTTCTTGGATCCCTTCATAAGGCCAAGTACTCTAAATATTAAACATCAGCCAACCCTCAAAACCTGTCTCGGCATGGTTCACCATCCCTACCTCCAAGCATCTGCTCTTCCATTGAGTTTTTTTCCAAGGTGGAGGGTGAGGGATTCCTTCTCTAGTTCAGGGAAATTCTGACCTGACAGATGATCTCTCTTGGCCAGTCTGAGCAGGGAAGGGTCTTCATGCTAACCAGGCTGACTCAACCTAGTCCCATTTGCCACTTCTGAAATACCTCCCCAAAGGAGTCTGCACCCTTCCTAAAGACCACTGTGCACAGGAGCACTGGTCTGACAGCACAGGTCACCCAAAGTGTTAAAGAGATCACTTCTTTCCAATAGGCCCAGTTGTGGCCTCTTAGTTTTTTCTTAGCTTTGAGAAGAGGAGAAAATCCCATAGCACTACTGTAATGCTTGCCATTGCTGGTCCCCCTCAAGGCATCTCAGTATCCTCACTCTCTCAAAGTTTTCCAGGTCCTTTACCTCACCCCACCATGTACTCACTGGCAGACAAAACCCAAATTTTATTTCAGTCTCTGTTAGTCAATTCTCTCACTGCTGTAAAGAAATACCTGAGACTGGGTAATTTATTTAAAAAGAAGTTTAATTGACTCATGGTTATGTGAGCTGTGCAGGAAGCATGGCAGCATCTGCTTCTGGGGAGGCCTCAGAGAACTTACAATTGTGGCGGAAGGCAAAACGAGAGCAGGCATTTCACATGACCGGAGCAGGAGGAAGTGGGTGGGGGAGGTACCACATACTTTTAAACAACCAGACCTCACTCCCATACAATAATAATGGGAGACTTCAACACCCCACTTTCAACATTAGATAGATCAACGAGACAGAAAGTTAACAAGGATATCCAGAAATTGAACTCATCTCTGCAGCAAGCAGACCTAATAGACATCTACAGAACTCTCCACCCCAAATCAACAGAATATACATTCTACTCAGCACCACATCACACTTATTCCAAAATTGACCACATAACTGGAAGTAAAGCATTCCTCAGCAAATGTACAGGAACAGAAATTATAACAAACTGTCTCTCAGACCACAGTGCAATCAAACTAGAACTCAGGACTAAGAAACTCAATCAAAACTGCTCAACTACATGGAAACTGAATAACCCACTCCTGAATGACTACTGGGTACATGACGAAATGAAGGCAGAAATAAAGATGTTCTTTGAAACCAATGAGAACAAAGATACAACATACCAGAATCTCTGGGACACATTTAAAGCAGTGTGTAGAGGGAAATTTATAGCACTAAATGCACACAAGAGAAAACAGGAAAGATCTAAAATTGACACTCTAACATCACAATTAAAAGAACTAGAGAAGCAAGAACAAACACATTCAAAAGCTAGCAGAAGGCAAGAAATAACTAAGATCAGAGCAGAACTGAAGGAGATAGAAACACAAAAAACCCTCCAAAAAATCAATGAATCCAGGAGTTGTTTTTTTGAAAAGATCAACAAAATTGATAGACCGCTAGCAAGACTAATAAAGAAGAAAAGAGAGAAGAATCAAATAGACGCAATAAAAAATGATAAAGGGGATATCACCACTGACCCCACAGAAATACAAACTACCATCAGAGAATACTATAAACACCTGTACGCAAATAAACTAGAAAATCTAGAAGAAATGGATAATTTCCTGGACACTTACACTCTCCCAAGACTAAACCAGGAAGAAGCTGAATTCCTGAATAGACCAATAGCAGGCTCTGAAATTGAGGCAATAATTAATAGCCTACCAACAAAAAAAAGTCCAGGACCAGATGGATTCACAGCTGAATTCTACCAGAGGTACAAGGAGGAGTTGGTACCATTCCTTCTGAAACTATTCCAATCAATAGAAAAAGAGGGAATCCTCCCTAACTCATTTTATGAGGCCAACATCATCCTGATACCAAAGCCTGGCAGAGACACAACAAAAAAAGAGAATTTTAGACCAATATCCCTGATGAACATCGATGCAAAAATCCTCAATAAAATACTGGCAAACCGGATCCAGCAGCACATCAAAAAGCTTATCCACCATGATCAAGTGGGCTTCATCCCTGGGATGCAAGGCTGGTTCAACATACGCAAGTCAATAAACGTAATCCAGCATATAAACAGAACCAAAGACAAAAACCACATGATTATCTCAATAGATGCAGAAAAGGCCTTTGACAAAATTCAACAGCCCTTCATGCTAAAAACGCTCAATAAATTCGGTATTGATGGAACGTATCTCAAAATAATAAGAGCTATTTATGACAAACCCACAGCCAATATCACACTGAATGGGAAAAAACTGGAAAAATTCCCTTTGAAAACTGGCACAAGACAGGGATGCCCTCTCTCACCACTCCTGTTCAACATAGTGTTGGAAGTTCTGGCTAGGGCAATCAGGCAAGAGAAAGAAATCAAGGGTATTCAGTTAGGAAAAGAAAAAGTCAAATTGTCCCTGTTTGCAGATGACATGATTGTATATTTAGAAAACCCCATTGTCTCAGCCCAAAATCTCCTTAAGCTGATAAGAAACTTCAGCAAAGTCTCAGGATACAAAATTAATGTGCAAAAATCACAAGCATTCTTATACACCAGTAACAGACAGAGAGCCAAATCATGAATGAACTTCCATTCACAATTGCTTCAAAGAGAATGAAATACCTAGGAATCCAACTTACTAGGGATGTAAAGGACCTCTTCAAGGAGAACTACAAACCACTGCTCAGTGAAATAAAAGAGGACACAAACAAATGGAATAATATTCCATGCTCATGGATAGGAAGAATCAATATCGTGAAAATGGCCATACTGCCCAAGTTAATTTATAAATTCAATGCCATCCCCATCAAGCTACCAATGAGTTTCTTCACAGAATTGGAAAAAACTGCTTTAAAGTTCATATGGAACCAAAAAAGAGCCCGCATTGCCAAGACAATCCTAAGTCAAAAGAACAAAGCTGGAGGCGTCACGCTACCTGACTTCAAACTATACTACAAGGCTACAATAACCAAAACAGCATGGTACTGGTACCAAAACAGAGATATAGACCAATGGAACAGAACAGAGTCCTCAGAAATAACACCACACATCTACAGCCATCTGATCTTTGACAAACCTGAGAAAAACAAGAAATGGGGAAAGGATTCCCTATTTAATAAATGGTACTGAGAAAATTGGCTAGCCATAAGTAGAAAGCTGAAACTGGATCCTTTCCTTACTCCTTATGTGAAAATTAATTCAAGATGGATTAGAGACTTAAATGTTAGACCTAATACCATAAAAACCCTAGAAGAAAACCTAGGTAATACCATTCAGGACATAGGCATGGGCAAGGATTTCATGTCTAAAACACCAAAAGCAATGGCAACAAAAGCCAAAATTGACAAACGGGATCTAATTAAACTAAAGAGCTTCTGCACAGCAAAAGAAACTACCATCAGAGTGAACAGGCAACCTACAGAATGGGAGAAAATTTTTGCAATCTACTCATCTGACAAAGGGCTAATATCCAGAACCTACAAAGAACTCAAACAAATTTACAAGAAAAAAACAAACAACCCCATCACAAAGTGGGCAAAGGATATGAACAGACACTTCTCAAAAGAAGACATTCATACAGCCAACAGACACATGAAAACATGCTCATCATCACTTGCCATCAGAGAAATGCAAATCAAAACCACAATGAGATACCATCTCACACCAGTTAGAATGGCAATCATTAAAAAGTCAGGAAACAACAGATGCTGGAGAGGATGTGGAGAAATAGGAACACTTTTACACTGTTGGTGGGATTGTAAACTAGTTCAACCATTATGGAAAACAGTATGGCGATTCCTCAAGGATCTAGAATTAGAAGTACCATATGACCCAGCCATCCCATTACTGGATATATACCCAAAGGATTATAAATCATGCTGCTATAAAGACACATGCACACATATGTTCATTGCGGCACTATTCACAATAGCAAAGACTTGGAATCAACCCAAATGTCCATCAGTGACAGACTGGATTAAGAAAATGTGGCACATATACACCATGGAATACTATGCAGCCATAAAAAAGGATGAGTTTGTGTCCTTTGTAGGGACATGGATGCAGCTGGAAACCATCATTCTCAGCAAACTATCGCAAGAACTGAAAACCAAACACGGCATGTTCTCACTCATAGGTGGGAACTGAACAATGAGATCACTTGGACTCTGGAAGGGGAACATCACACACCGGGGCCTATCACGGGGAGGGGGGAGGAGGGAGGGATTGCATTGGGAGTTATACCTGATGTAAATGACAAGTTGATGGGTGCTGATGAGTTGATGGGTGCAGCACGCCAACATGGCACAGGTTTACATATGTAACAAATCTGCACATTATCCACATGTACCCTAGAACTTAAAGTATAATAAAAAAAAAAAAAAAAAAAGAAGAAACAACCAGACCTCATGAGAGCTCACTGTTGCAATGACAACACCAAGGAGCTATGGTGTTAAACCATGAGAAACCACCCCATGATCCAATCACCTCCCACCAGGTCCCACCTCCAATATTGGGGATTATAATTCAACATGAGATTTGCTGGGGACACAGATCCAAACCATATCAGTCTCTTTAGTGACTCTTTAGAAAAAAACACAGTAATTTTAGCTTTGGGTTCAAGGGTTTATTCCAAGGCTTACTTCCTCTTTTCCATACCTCAATTAAGCAACCAGTATTTTGTCTTTATTAGTCAAGAACATTAGTTGCAAGAATTCTGAATCTGTGACATCTTTAAAAAATCTTCTTCCCAGTTTCAGGGATCAGAGGACTGTGTGCTCCTGACTTGGGGTGTAGAGTTAGGTCTTCCCAATGTCCTTATTCTAGAAAGCACAAACACCCTGAGTTGTATCTCATAGAACCTGCAGATTTTTAGTTAAACAAGACACAACATAGCATAGTGATTAAGTATATGGTCTCAGAAGTCACTCAGAATCAGATGCGCATCTCAGTTCCACCAATAATTAATTTGAGTGATCTTAAGTATATTTTTTAACTTCTTCAAGTTTCATGTTCCTCTTCTATTGCATGAAATAAATGCCCACTAATAGGGTTGTTGTGAATTTTGAAGGAAAACATGCATGTAGAACAAATAGGAATTTCTCCAAGATACTCAGGGTGTCCGAGATGTTTGGGTCCTGTCTACTAATTACAAGCAAATGGACATTTTCTAGGCAGTTTTGCCAGTTCTCCCTGGTACTCAGACAAAACACCGCTGGATGCTACAATCAAGTGGAGTTGCATGTAGCAGGCTTCTGAGTGGGATTTTTCATTTCTTGTTTTGTTACACAGGAATTGAAGAGTAAAGCCCACCAGTAAGTGCCCAGAGACATTGTGTTTCGTAGTCTTAAAAATCCAGTCATTTGTTTCTTGTTAAGAGAATCACTTTTAGAAATTAGGGTTGTCTGAAAGGGGAGACAGGCATCTTCTTTTCTTTCTGGATTTTTGCTAAGCTATTAAACCTGAGACCCATGCCAGGTACCTGGGGAGGAGTTGGATGAAAGATTCCTTGAGAAAGCTTGACATGGGTCCTCATATCTTCGGACATGCAGGTGAACCTAGAGAGAGATCCAGAACATCTGGAGATTTTCAAAGGTGGTTGGCTTTCTGGTGTAGACTGAGAAAAGGGTTTAAGAAGGACTTGTAGGGTAGTGGGCTGTGGAAGAGAAGAGGGAAAATCCTACCCTGGTTCTCTGAGGTGTTTGGAGAAGGAGAACCTTTGAGATTCCCATATATCCACATGAAGGATCATGCAATAAGAGAAGGCAGAGGCAGAAGTGTGGGCTGGCTAGGATGCAAGTGGGGAGGCTGGGGCCACAGCCTGCTATCAGGTGAAGAGAGACACAGGCACCCGTCTGTGTGGGGGGTCTTCACCACAGAGAGTAAAATTGAGCCCTGCCCCCACCAAAATTTCATGATACTAAAACCATGTACAATGGAGACCACTGTTTCACAGAAATGGGGTCCATACAATGGAAGCTGATGAACCAGAGAGAATCCAGAGAATTCCCCCCTCACTGTGCCAGCAGTCATGAAAGATGGTGTCATGTCCCGCTGTCCCCTCTTCCCCCACCTCAACCTCCCACCGTTTGGAAGGGAAGAAAAGAAGGTATGAGTGCATTGTTTACGGTAGTCTTGGTGCTGGAACGTAAGGAGGAAGAAAACGGCAGACCTTGCCCCTTCTCTTCCAAGTCCCCGGATCGCCCTGCCAAGCTTGAACTAAGGGAAAGGGAGGAACCGAGATTTACACTGAGTCTGAGATTGACATACTAGACTGGATAGGATTTTTTAAAACTTGTTTTATTGTGAGAAACACACATAACATAAAATTTACCATTTTAGCCATTTTTAGATATACACTTCAGTGTCGTCACATATATTAATATGGTTGTGCAGCCATCACCAAAACATTTTCTTCATCCCAAACTGAAACTCTGTACTCATTAAACAATAACTCCCTATTTTCTCCTCCCCCCCCGCCCCCCCCAGGCCCTGGTAATCTCTATTTCTGTCTGGATAAATTTTCCTGTAACAGGTACCTTATATAACTGGAATTACACAGTGTTTGTCCTTTTGAACCTGGCTTATTTCATTTAGCCTGTTTTCAAGGTTCACCCATGTTGGAGCACGTGCCAGAATTCAATTGTTTTTAAGGCAACATAATACTACATTGTACGTGTATACCACATTTTGTTTATCTGTTCAATTGTTGATGGGCATTGGGATTGTTTCCACCTTTTGATAAATAATGCTGTTTTGGACATTGGTGCACCAATGTGTTAGGCCATTCTTGCATTGCTATAAAAAATACCTGAGACTGGGTAATTAATAAAGAAAAGAGGTTTAATGGGTTTAATGGTCTGTGGGAGCCTGCAAGTCACACGGTGAGAGAGGGAACAAGAGGGAGAGAGTAAGGGGCCACACCACACAGTCTAAAACAACCAGATCTCAGGGGAATTCACTTTTGCGAGGACAGCACCAAGAGGATGGTGCTAAACCATTCATGAGAAATTCATCCCCATGATCCAATCACCTCCCACCAGGCCTCACCCCAACATTGGAGAATACACTTCAACTTGGGATTTAGGTGGGGACAAATAGCCAAACTATATCAACCAGTGTCTGTTTGAGTACCTGCTTTCAATTATTTTGAGTATCTGCCTAGGAGCAGAATTCCTAAATCCTGTGGTAATTCTCTGTTTAACTTTTTGAAGAACTGTCAAACTGTTTTCCATATTAGCTGCACCATTTTACATTCTTATCAGCAATGCACAAGGGTTTCAATTTCTCTTCAATCCTCCTCAACACTTATTTTCCTTATTTTTTTTTTAAAGTAATAGTCATCCTTATGGGGACGAATACTCCCTCACTGATCAGACATTAATCAGGCTCCTCTGAGCCCTCCTTTTCACTGGGCCTTATCCTTAGCCCTGTCTTTGGCCTGCCTAGTCCAGTGGTAGCAAGAATCTTGCTCAGTCAGTTTAGCAAGAATCCCCCCACTCTTAATATCTCAGTCAGTTTCTCATCCCCCACCTTTTATGTAGAAGTCCCTAACTGGCCTTCAGCAAGAATCCTAAGTCAGTTCAGCAAGTTTTCATATCTGTGATGTCGCCTGCTGTAGTTTTCTACCCACCGACCCCTTACTCTGCTCATTGGCTAGAAGCCTTCAACTGCCTTTGCTTTGTTGAGCCTGATCTCTCTCTCCTACTGTGGTAGCCTTGACATCTATTGCAACTGTCCTAAATAAAATCTTCTTACTATTTTAACAAGCTTCAGAATTTTTTTTTCTTTAACAATGAGTGTGAAGTCATATCTCATTGTGGTTTTGACTTGCATATCCCTAATGGCTACGGATGAGTAACTATGTGAGCTTTTACTATCTGAAAGTATGTAGCAAGCATGGTATCTGCCTCAAATTTAAGGGACAGGAAAGGGATTTTTGGAAGAACATGGTTGAAGACAAAGTATTTTAAAAAATAAATAAAGACAAGCCAAGAGTGGTGGCTCATGCCTACAATCCCAGCATTTTGGGAGGCTGAAGTGGGGGACCACTTGAGGCCAGGAGTTCCAGATCAGCCTGGGAAACATAGTGAGACCCCATCTATACATAATTTTTTTTTAATTAGCTAGGTGGGCTGGCACACACCTGTAATCCCAGCTACTCAGGAGGCTGAGATGGGAGGATCACTTGACCCCTGGAAGTAGAGGTTACAGTGAGTTATGATCATGCCACTGCACTCCAGCCTGGGCAACAGAGCTAAAACCTGTGTCTAAAGAAATAAAATAGGGCCAGGCACGGTGGCTCATGCCTGTAATCCCAGCACTTTGGGAGGCCAAGGCAGGCAGATCACGAGGTCAGGAGATCAAGACCATCCTGGCGAACACAGTGAAACCCCATCTCTACTGAAAATACAAAAAAATTAGCTGGGCATGGTGGCGGACGCCTGTAGTCCCAGCTTCTAGGGAGGCTGAGGCAGGAGAATGGCGTTAACCCGGGAGGCAGCAGAGCTTGCAGTGAGCAGAGATCGCGCCACTGCACTCCAGCCTGGGCGACAGAACAAGACTCCATCTCAAAAATAAATAAATAATAAAATAGGCAGGGCATGGTAGCTCATGCCTGTAACCCTAGCTCTTTGGGAGGCCAAGGCGGGCAGATCACGAGGTTGGCGACCAGTCTGGCCAACGTAGTGAAACCCCGTCTCTACTAAAAATACAAAAAATTAGCCGGGTATGGTGGCACATGCCTGTAGTCCCAGCTACTTCGGAGGCTGAGGCAGGAGAATCACGTTAACCCAGGAGGTGGAGGTTGCAGTGAGCTGAGATCGTGCCACTGCACTCCAGCCTGGACTACAGTTGGAGACTCCATTTCAAAAAAATTAATTAATTAATTAAATAAAATAAAGATAGACATATTTGCCTGTCACCAAGGTGAGACTTCTGGACAAACAGGTTCTATCCACACAAGCCTGCCCTCTTCTCACATACAGGTGCCCACCATAGGCCCACATCTCTCTCCTTTCATTCTCAAAGCCCAGAGTCTCCATCTCACCACCCTTTCCCCTCTCCTCAGATTGTAGGCAATCCTTGCTTGGAGATACATTTATAAAAGCCAGGCCTGTTAACTGTCTTCTAGGGGTAAGGGAAACCTAGGTCTTTAGCACTCAACCAACCTCTTAAGACGTCAACACACACAACAAGAAATTGGATGGAAAGTGAGCTAAAAGGGAACATTATTTCTTCCTGCCTCCATCCTTAATCCCTCATCTTCAGGCATTCTTTGCTTTTCATCCAGAAGAAATCAACCAACCCTGGGCAGCAGAATGACAGGGGAGAGGGCGCTGGTGAGAAATCTCTAAAGAGAAAGGCAATGCGAGTCTAGTTTTATTGAAATAAAGATGAGGATGTCCCACCAAGAAGGCAGGGCAAAGTTGGCCACTGGAATTGCAGACATAAGAACTCTCTCCAAAGCACGCTACTGCGCAATCCCCCATGGGGCTAATGTCTGCAAAGTGGCGCTGGCCTTTTATGAATTGTATTAATTACACTCTTAAGCCCCATGCAAATTGCAAAATCATTTTTTCCAATTGAGTTAATGAAGCCAGTTTAGTACAGGCACACTGTCTTTCAGCAGAAAATTAGCCCGGCACATTGTTTGTAGATAGCAGAAATGTGGTGGAAGGTTTTCCTGGGTGATGACTGCAATACATTCTGGGAGGCCTGCCTTGCAATTTTTCTTCTCTGTGAGTGTGATCCATTTCCCTCTGACTGAGCCGGATGTGCAGGGGGACTGTCACACTTTCTGATGGTGTTTTATCCATCACTGGGGAGCTGAAAATTCATTCTCAAAGTTTCGATACTGAGAGATGTTATTATCACTTGGAAACTTTCACCGAAAATAAGAGTCTTTGAAAGTGGTTGGCCGCTTCCTGACTGATCTGACCTTCTGACGGCCTCGGCCTCCTTTCCTCAAGAACCCCAGGCAGCAAAAGAGAAACCGTCTCCCTCTCACCTCCCAGGTCTCTGCACAGGGACCATATCTCTGTAAGGCTTCCTCTGCGTTCTTTAGACCTTGCAGTCTGGAAAGCAGCTAGCCTGAACTATTCAATAGGGCCTGTGGCAATTTTGCTGCCCTGGCATTTTCAAACACTTCAGATACCTTTGTGTGGCTTAGAAAAAGATGTCTTCTCGGCAGAGGAATTGCAATTAGCCACCCCTCTGGGAAGCGCCTCTTTCTCTGCGATGTGCCTGCCCCATCCCTACCCGCCCACTGAAGGCTTCAACAGGACCCAACTCACACACCTGCTCCTGGTGGCCTTTCCTACAAGGACAAGTCACAAAATGAGAACAGGCAAAGTTTGTCATTAGTGTTTTATAAGCTCCCTCTTCTCCATTTCATTTCCTTGGGGCTCTAGTGGTGGAAGGAGATAACCCAATGAAGCACATTTATATTAAAGTAACAATGTCAGTTCATAGTTTAATGCATTATCTCCCGGTGATTTATCTTTTATTGGGAAACTCTCTGAATCATTCGAGTGTTTCTGACCAAAGAAAAGGTTCAAAATGATGGAGTATACCCACACGATGGTCAGTCAGATTGCATTTGGGTGAGGGGGTTTCCGGGAGGGCCTCTCGGCCCAGACAACCCCAGCCAGTCCTGATCAAAGTAAGAACATGTCAGCTGCCTGAACTCAGCAAGGGATAGAATCTGGATTTGGTTTGGGGCCTCCTTTCTGGTTTGAGATCCTACAAACTGCAGCGTTTTCCTCTCTCCCCTGCCTCCCAGCATGCTGAACTGTCCTTGGTCCCATTGCTGGGGGCTTGAAGTCTCTATTAGCATCCTTTGCTAGCCTTTGGTCTGGACACTTAGCCACATCCTCTTTTAGAAGGTAGAGTTCTATACTCTGGAGCCCCTGCTACTGATGGGAGTCCGCTTGTTAGGAAACCAACTCTTCTCTCTTCCAGACTTTGAATACTGACACTCTGGAGGGGGTCCACCCACCTGTGCCGATGCTCACTCTCTGCATGAGATTGGATGTTTTTTTGTTTTGTTTTGTTTTGTTTTTTCTGAGACAGAGTTTCACTCTTGTTGCCCAGGCTGGAGTGCAATGGCACAATCTCAGCTCACTGCAAACGCTGCCTCCCAGGTTCAAGTAATTATCCTGCCTCAGCATCCTGTATAGCTGGGATTATAGGCACTTGCCACCACGTCCAGCTAATTTATTTATTTATTTATTTATTTATTTTGTATTTTTAGTAGAGACGGGTTTTCACCATGTTGGCCAGGCTGGTCTCGAACTCCTGACCTCAGGCAATCCACCCACCTCGGCCTCCCAAAGTGCTGGGATTACAAGTGTGAGCCACCATGCCTGGCTGAGATTGGATGGCATTTCTAGAGGGGCCAGCCTGCATCTTTGCTAGCTTCCCTGACCCCTTGCACTGTGTACCTCAATTCATTCCTCTGATATCCCCACATGTCCAGTCTCTCGAACCTGCCTTGACTTGTGTCAAAGTTTCTCAATATGGCGCCTCAAATCAGATTTGGTTGATGCCTGTTCTAAATACTAAGGGAGTTCCAGTCATTACACTAAAAAATGGTGATTTTTCATGCCATTTTATTGTCTCAACAATTTGTGTGAACCAGACAGGATAAGCATTGCTACTCCAGAGGAGAAACAGTCATAGATGAACAAACACAAGTTCAAAGTGACCTGCCCAGAACCACACAGCTAACCAGGGATGGAATGGAGATGAGAACTTAGGTCTCCTGGCTTTTGTCCCAGTGCTCTTAACTCCAGGACTTGTCACGGTGCCAGGCTTCTCTCATCGTCCATCAAAGTCCATTATAATCCGGAGAGATTGTTCCCATGGGAGAACAGAGCATGGGGCACTGAACTCCTGTCTCTGCTGGTGCGGAATACTTGTCTTCCAATTTTGCAAAACAGAGCAAGTTCTCTGGGCTCCGAGTGGAAGGTGGCAGTTTCCAGAAAATAGAGAAGGTGCCATGTTGGAAGATAATTTAGATTTTCGACTTAGAAATGAGAAGGACCTCATGGTTTTGCCTCTAGCAGAGAACCCACAGTGATCACGTTCTTGGCTCCTGCTGACATGTCTCGGGTACACTGGACCCAGTGAGTCCTGCACACTCACGTGGCTGCACAGCTTCCCCCAAGGCGTCCTAAAGGAAATGAGACAGAGCTGTCAGGGCTGACCTAGGGAAGCACAGTTCTTAAATCCATGAAGCATACGATAGAAAGAGAGCAGTCACCCAACAATTGATGGACAAATGTCTGAATGTTACGACAACTAAATTTTTTAACTCTATTTCTATTTCAGGTCCCAAAATGAATGTGATCTGCTTATGTATCTATTTATTTAATTTGGTTAACCTTTAGTTTTATTTTACTCAGTACAGTTTAGATGAAGTGTCAGCAAATGTCTCTCTTAATGAACCAGCGGAGAATATGTTAGCCTTTGAGGGTCATATAGTTAAATGAACGAAAGAGTATGGCTGTGTTCCAATAAAACTTTATTTACAAAAACAGCTGACAGGCCAAGTTTGTGCTGAGGCCATAGTTTGCCAACCTTGGTTTAGATTATTGATATTATTTTTGCATTTTTCAAGACTCACAAGCAGGGAGCATTTGTATAAACTTCACCCTCACTCAAAACCATTACTCCAAGCCTAAAGGTCTCACAAGAAATGAAAATCCACCGACAACCGGCAAGAAAACACTCCTACAAAATTCAGAAATGAAATATTTGTTTACTATTCCATTTCCAAAATCAACTGATTGCTCAAGTAAGAGGGTGTACAGCCATTAAAGACATAATTAATGGAAATAATTTGCATTACACAAGAATATTAGAATTCCAGAAGCCTCTTTTATAGGAAAAGTTCAATGCTTTTCATTCTCTGATAAAGGTAGATGCTTTATCTGAACAACTCAATAAAGACAACTGTGACAAAGAAACAAATGAAATAAATAAATGTTCTTTAACTTTTTAAATATACATATTAGCTACAATTTCATCTATATTATAAATATGCTAAATCATAAAATATGAATAAATATGAATGTTATAGGAATACACACACACACACATACACACACACACACACACACATAGATCTCCTCAGCTATTTGTGGAAATGCTGCCTGCTGGACAATACCCACTTCAGCAGGGTTTGAAGGGTTTGAACAGTTCTCAGCACTTTTATCTTCCATGGCTGTCAGGAAACTGACTCCTAACCTCTGTGTCATATTGCCTTCTAGAAGTGAGAGATGTTATTAATGGGAATATGTTGCTCAGGTAAATGGTGTCAGGAATGAAAAAAAGTTTGAGATCTTCTGCACTAAAGCAATTAGCTCCTGTGAGTCAGTGATAATGGGTTGACTTTCTACGTGTCTGGGTTTCTTGTAGAGGCCTGGCTCCACAGAGCACATTCAGAGATGGATGGTCTCTCTTTTCAGACACCATGCACTTCCTTAGTGCAGACTGTGAAAAAAGAACACATTATAACTGCAAAAACACCATGTCCAACTTCACGAGGGCTGCTATCTTTGTTCGTGTAAGACATCAGTGAAAATAGTGAAATGAGTGAATAAAAACCAAAGGTTTGTGATGTGCAAGGCTTTATTCTGTGGCTCTGCATGAGCTGCAAAGAAAATAAAACAGTGAAAAGATGAGGCATCCCAGAATGACACCTTTAATCAAGTCATTGTGCCTTTCTTAAATTTTCCATCACAAAGGTAACAAAAAACAGAATCCAGATTGGAAAAAAATGTTCATCCCCTACTATGGAGATCAGCCAGCAGAGCGTTCTTACCCCCTACAAATTTACTAAATCTATAAATGGGCCCCAAAGTTAAGCTCTTCCTGAGACCAGATTCAATTTAAGCCCTGGTTCTATGCATTTAATTAACTATCTCTGTAAGAATTTGAAATACCAAAATGGATTGCATATGCTTGGCATTTTTGCAGGCGTATAAATTGCACACTTTAAGCAAATTCAGAACTCTTTCTGAATTCACCGGTGGTAGTTTAGGCAAGTTCTTCATGTAAATGCACATCCTGATGCATGAGGGAAAAAGGCCAGTCTCCTCAATTTCTTTGAAGGTTTTCAAAGCAGTCTTCATTGAAATAAATGTACTGGAAACAGCAGAAGTAGAAAAAACGGTACAAAGGCGATAACGTTTGCATAAAGAAGCCATTAGGAAGGTGTGCCAATGGAACAATTGTGTGATGTTGCATAACAAATGCACATTTTCGTTTAGTTATTTTAAAGATTCCGTTTATCTAGTCGTTTTTTGCATTTAAAGAGCATGATGCCGAATGATTCTCCATTCCTAAGATGCCAGCAGTTCTTGAAAACGCATTCACAGAATGATTAAAAGCATAATAAAAGGGTAAATCCCAGTGTAATATTTATCCAGCCGGAATTTTCAGTGTAAAAAAAAATCCGAACCCATCCCATCTCCCAATTGGTGCAATCACATCTTAATAAAGGACATATTTTAAACATAGGCTATTAAAAAACAGTGAACAAAACCAGAAACAGAACTTCAAAACTCCCCCAGATGCCTCCAAATGCAGACTCTGTAGACTAGGAGCTCAATGAAACTTAGTCTAGGCCCTGCCCTCTCCTCTCCAGGTCTTTGCCCTATTGATGGCAGAGCAGCGGTTGTCCTCTGAGAGGGCTAAATTCAGTCCACTGCACATAGAACACTAAATGTAAATTCCCCATGTGCACACTAAAGACGCAGCCTCACAAGTAATCAGAAACCAGATTAAAAGAAGAATGATTTTTCTTGTCTATCAAATTAGCAACAAGTAGATGCTTAACTGATTTTGCTTCTACACTTGCTGCCTGTGGTCTCACCCGCACATAGCAGCCTGAGTGATCCTGACGAAACCCCAGACATGCGTAGTCTCTCCCCTGATTAGAACCTTCAAGGGCCTCCTTCCCCACTGAGAATCAGGCCCTCTATCACCTGCCACCCCCTGGCTGCTGTTCCAAGAGCTTGCTCACCTCCTTGCTGTCTCACTCTGCTCTAACCCCCATGCTAGTCCCTTGACATTATGGAGTGAGCTGATCTTAAGCCCCTTATGCTTGTTCTTCCTGTTGCCTGGAATGCTGTTTCCTTGGGTCTTTACGAGGCTTCCTGTCATTCTGCTCCAGCTCAGGTGTCACTTTCCTATCTCAACTGAATACAGAGCATCCCATCCAAAATGGCATCCCCCCTGCCCTCCAGCCCCTCCTCTGCTCTCTTCTCTGCACAGGGCTTAACCATTGCACGATGTTACAGTGCATATTCATTTATTTATTTTTGCCTGTGAAGTGCCTTGAAGACAGGAAATCTTTTTTGTTGTTGCTCATGGCTGGATCTCAAGTGCACAGAACTGTACCAAGCACACAGTAAATACGTGCTGATGATGGAAAGGATTTAAATGGCATGACCTGGTGTCACCAAGGCTATTCTACACATGTTCCCTTTCAAGGACCGTGGGGAGAGATGTTGGTACAATCACGACGGGAAATAATCTGGTAATGTTACCAAGTGCCTCTAACATGTTTCTGTCCTTGGACTCAGTTTACCACTTTTAGAAATCTTAGAAATTTACACTTGAGATCAGCAATATGGGCAAAGAATTACATAGAAAGATATTTATATCAGAGGGGTATTTTTAACAGCAAAAAATGAGAAATGATGGGAATAAATAGTAATAGCAATAATGACATAGAATAGCACTATTTATGGAGCAGTTCTGAAGTGTTGGGTAAGATGCTAAGTGCTTTAAATATTCTATGAACTAGTTATTTGCAATTTAAAATGAAGACACTGAGGCAACTTGCCCAAGTCATCACCTAGTAAATTTTATAAAGAATTAGAAATCAAATTCTTGCTTCTCAGCCTGAGCTAAGAAATAAACAAATAGCGAGGCCAGCATCACTTGTTGAGAACTTTAACCGAATCATCAAACAAGGCAAGCATTTTGTCTTACTCCGGGGTAGGGAGATTCAAAGGTATTGTTGAGCACCCAGGGTCACAGTTGTTCCTTCTGATCCAAACAACCCTAGATCCCCTGTGCCAGGCACAGGAAACTTTATCCCTCAGGTTCTCTGAAGCTCTGTTTGTGGAGTCAGCCCGAGGACTTTTGCAAACGTTTATCACCGACCTTTAAGAGGTCCACATTAAGCAAACAAACTCTTTCCTCTGCCCCACCCTCTCTTCTTCCTATTGTTGCCAGGGTCTATGGTTTCCTCTTGAATCTCTGAGCTATTCTCCCAGGAGTCTCACTCATTTCCTGTCCGGGGAGCCTTGGCATCTGATCTGCAGGCGGCAGGCGCAGGAGCCAGCAGCCCCAGGGGCTGTTTCTCCTTCCTCATTGTCTTCGGGAAACCGCGGGGCTGTTCTCCTCCCCTTCTGCCCAAAGGCCACTGTCTCGAGAACCCAGCCCTCTGGTAGGAGGCCATCTGGCCCTGCCACCAGACCTGTTGATGGGTTGGCAAACGTCCCTTCCTCCTGTTTCCCCACTGCACCCCTCCACGCCTCCGCTCCACAAGAGGAAACTCTTAGCATCCCAGATGCTTGCAGCTTCGCCTGACTCCTCCAGTCCTCAGCTCCATATGGTCTGGATTCACTTTTTGAAATGGCTCGGCCTCTAATTCCCCGTTTTCTGTTCGTGTGCTCATTTTAAGACTGTGTCCCATTGCCATGTTTGCTGCTGCTACATTTTAAATTGTTTTAATTTAAAACTGATGCTGCTGGGCTAATTAATGCAGCCGCTGCTAACCACATGCACACATACATACTCGGAGGGGTGTGTGTGTGTGTGTGTGTGTGTGTGTGTGTGTGTGTACGTGTTGAAGGGAAAATTCCTTTCACATGGTTTCTTCTTGTCCCCAGAAATCTGAAAATCTCTTTGTCTTGGTACTTGTCCCAGCAACATCACTCTCTGCCTCTTTCTTTGGCCTATTCTTAGAATAGGGGTATTTTGCAAAAAGCCAAGACCCCCTACCGTGCCAATTCTTGCAACAGCTACAAGAAACAAGACCATCTTAGCCCAGTTAGGGGAGTCAAACTGACCCGACGACATACTCTCCTAAAGTTGACTGTGAACATTTCCATCAGCATCGTTCCGGTGTCTTTCCCTGCTTCTTTGTGGCACTTTCCCTCCTACCTACCTTCAGACAGCCAAAGACCCCCGATTGCAAGGAAAGGTTATAGACCCTTTCTCCTTTGCCTGCCTCCCATTTCAATTCCTTCTTTCAGTCTTTCCAGGGGGAAAAAGGAACAATGTGGTTAGTTCATTCAAGTATTCATGGTTGTTGGCCAATAGTAATCTCAGGCAATAATCCTATCATTTTGTATTTTATTAAAATAGCAACAATATCTTAACCCAAAGGATTTATTAATACAGGAATTTCAAAATGATAGGAAAATATTTTTGTATAAAAATTTTATATATCACCTCTCGGTTTGGTTTGCTTTTTGGCCTCTCTCCTATGACACCAGACTTCTGGGCAACCCCTTGGCTCTGACTTTGGCACCTGGAAATAGCATGAATGTCCTTGAAATCAGAGCCATAAAGCTACTCAGGACTGCTCCACTCACCACAGAACTTATTTTTTGAGATGGAGTGTTGCTCTGCTGCCCAGGCTGGAGTGCAGTTGTACGATCTCAGCTCACTGCAACCTCTGCCTCCTGGGTTCAAGCAATTCTCCTGCCTCAGCCTCCAGAGTAGCTGGGGTTACAGGCATCTGCCACCATGTCCAGCTAATTTTTGGGTTTTTTTTTTTTTTTTTTTTTTTTTTTAGTAGAAACAGAGTTTCACCATGTTGGCCTGGCTGGTCCTGAACTCCTGGCTTCAAGCAATCTGCCTCCCTCAGCCTCCCAAGGTGCTGGGATTACAAGCATGAGCCACTGCACCCAGCCTGCTCCACTCACCATATAACTTTTTCTGGTAGCGCAAATGTTCAAGTGAACAGTCTGGAAGATCAGATGAGAACCTAAATATGGATTGTTTTCCAGAAGTGAGAATCAAACATGAATTTCCTCCTCTTTCTTTGATTTAAATGGGGGTTTTCTTTTTCTCTTTGTTTCTCTCAAGGCAGGATGAAGAAGCAAAGGCAGGCTAACTGTCATGGAGCCAGAGGACGAGGCCTCCTTTTCAATATTGTTTTTATTGATGAACAGCCATCTCACTCCATTTCCTGGCTCCGTCCCCAGCTGCAGTGCACTCAATTATATTTTCAGGATTGTGTGCCACTGAGATCACGCTGTCTTCTTCTTTTAGAAACTGGCTGGAATTATAAACAAAGGGGAATGCATGTTTAAGGAATAAGGACAGGGGAGTAAGAATTACTGTGTCTCTCTGATTGCAGACAAATGACAATTTGGTGAGCTTGCAAAGCCTGCCTGGATGGTGTCTTTGTCCTGGGTTTCATTTCTCCAGCATGGAAGGATGCCCTGTCTCCCTGCTAGAGCAGGCCTGCTCTAAGGAAGGTCATTCCTGGTTACAAGAAATACAGAAGCCTGCATGTGGACCAGAGTGCAGAGGCAGACAGGCCCGTGCCCAGGCCCCAACATTGGACCACACTAGAACCACCAGTTGACTCAGACATAAAAACCAGTCAAACGAATCCACCAACACCACTAAGTTAAGAGAGCTGGTTGGTTAATGTGACCTTAGTGTGGTAGAGTAAATGGAAGGGCCAGTAGCCAAGAGGCCTGGGTTTAATTTTAGCTCTGCCATCTGCTGCCTACGGGTCATGAAGTGCTTTGTTAGTGTCCCTTCAAGGATTGGTTTCTGATGAAACCAGCCCTATTGTCCCATAGAAAGGATATCTACGTGTTTTTGAAAAAACACAGAAATTTACCCTGCCAGTTTTGAAACTTAAAATTTACATTTGTCTCATCTGAGTTTCTCTCTTAGCAAACTGACACTCAGACAAGAGAAGGAAATACAGCAGATCACTGCCAATGAGATGACAGACCCCTCACTCCTCATGACTGCTTCCTTATCCCTCCCTAATTCCCGCTTTACATTCCTTCCCTGCTATATAGACCCCCCAATTTTAGTCTCCCTGAAAGACAGACTTTAGGCTGATCTTCTGTTTTCTGCAGCTGCAGCATCCAATTAAAGCCTTCTTCCATGACAATACTTGTTGTCTCGCTGATTGGCTTTCTGTGCAGTGAGCAACAGAACCTAGAACAAACCCCCGGGGTTTTGGTAACACTAATCAGTGGTATAGGCTGGGAAAATGTACCTCTGGGATGCTGTCAGGAGGATGAGCTAAAAGGTCACCTGTGAAACGCTAATCTTAACTAGGTTAAGGATACATAACCAGGTGATCTGTGTAGTAGTAGGAAGTAGTTCGGTCTTGGGGAAATAGCCCCCATGCCATCCCCACTGAAAAAGGCAGCTTGTTGAACTTTCAAGCCTGAATTGGAAGAGAAGAAGATCACATATAAAACTGGGTGACTTGGCCAGCTGACGTGGCTCATGCCTGCAACCCCAGCACTTTGGGAGGCTAAGGCGGGTGGATCACTTGAGGTCAGGGATTTGAGACCAGCCTGACCAACATGGTAAAACCTTGTCTCTACTAAAAATACAAAAATTATCTGGGTGTGGTGGAGTGCACCTGTAATCCCAGCTACTTGGGAGGCTGAGGCAGGAGAATCACTTGAATCTGGGAGGCAGAGGTTGCAGTGAGCCAAGATCACACCACTGCACTCCAGCCTGGGCAACAAGAGTGAAAGTCCATCTCAAAAAAACAAAACAAAACAAAACTGGGTGACTTTGTGGGGGTGTGTGGCCTTTTCTAACTTTATCAGAAACCTATTTCCTGTATAGTTTTGTAAACACTCTGGAATCATTTGGGGTGGTTGTCGGGGGAGGCCCATCCTGAGTCAGAGATTCGGTCTCAGTATGGACTGTGTTTCTGAATACCTTTGAAAAGAACAATCTCTCCTATACACAAAAAGTCACCCACAGGGCACGGCTTCCAAAGACTGGCATTGTAAGAGTAGCCCTTTTCTGGAGAAGAGAAAGAAGCACATGTGATTTATGGTAACATGGGCTGTGAGTCACTCGATGATGTATTAACATCTGGCAAAACAATATTATTTCTAATAATGACTAGCTAAGCATTTCTCAACTCAACTTCATAGGCCCATGAGCCAGCTGCTTCCCCGAGAGGTTAACACCACCACAAGCTTGAGTGGTGCCATCCAAAACTAGTTCCAGAGATACACCTTAGGGATGCAAGGTGGCAGTTTCTTAAATTTTAAAATAAAGCACCAGTTTTCTGTAGTTGGGTTCTTTTATGTTTCCTTGTTACTGAATGCTCCTTTGAAACCAAAGGTATTGATATATTCTACCCTGCAGGGAAATCAATAAAAACTTTAATCACAAAATTAAATAAAAACCAAAGCTACTGACATTACATGGTAACACTCAGTGAAGCAACAACTTCAAGTTTTATGGTTCTTCTACAACTGGCCTTGTTATTTGTAGAAAAATCAATATCATCTTTAGAGTAATTGGGGATGCATCTTGTCATCATAGCAAACAAGTTCCTGGTTGACTTTACTAAACAAGTAAGAATGAGGCATTAAAATGTGTTCCTCCCTCCCCCAATCCAGAAAATGATTATTCCTGGGCAACAGAAAAAAATACAAGTAGGATGGCCCCAAATAACATCTCCAGCTCTGTCTTGAAGCACGTCATTGTCCAAAGCTCTGGGCCACCTTCTACAAAGACACTCTGCTGCAGTGGTCGATGGGTTGCAGGACTTTCCTGGAATGATTAAAAGCTTGGGATAGTACATGAGTTAAAACATCCCCAGAAAAGCAGCACACGTTTCATGGAACATGTAGTAATAGCACCCATTTATCACATGACCTTAGTGATGTCTGGTAACGAAGACCCTATTTCACATTTGAAGGGGAAAAAATAAAAGTGCTTTTTCAAGTCATTTTTAAGTCATAGGACTATAGGCCT
The DNA here is from genome assembly GCF_049350105.2 of Macaca mulatta. Lineage (NCBI taxonomy): Eukaryota > Metazoa > Chordata > Mammalia > Primates > Cercopithecidae > Macaca > Macaca mulatta. The sequence continues at coordinate 35,072,299 of NC_133414.1, forward strand.
GGATGTAACCTTAGGAGGCATTAAGTCCAATAATGTCCAACCTCTTCGTAATGCAGGGGGCCTTCTAGAGGATTTCTGAAGGATGAAATTCCCCTTAACTGTCCTACATCTTTTCTCATCATTCAGTGGCAATGCATGCCCAGAAATACGTGCATGGATACAAACTTTTATCTTCAGGAATCACAAGCTTTCCAGTTCTAACGAATTCTTAGGCTGAAAGCTTGTTCTTCTCTCCTATAGTAGTGTCTGCACGGTAACCCACAGTGTGGAAAGTGAAACCATTGGCAATCTGAACCATGAAGGGATTCCCAGACAGTGATGTGGTAACACACTTTCAATGAACTTGAAGAGAACTTTAAATTGCTGCAAGGGTTTATTGGAGTCTAAGTCAATATGCTTTGGTCCCCTGTGCTCTGGTGCTAGATCTTCAAAATGGCTTTTTTCCAAAACTTGAGTGCCCACTCAGTATAGAAAGCAGAACCAGAGGATGGGGCCTGTGTAATGTGTGGGAAGAGCCAGCTGCTTTAGGAGTGGAGGTTTTGAAAGTCAGGAAACGAAACCTAAAGACTTTGCAAGGGTGAGGACAACAATAAACCCAGCCAGGGTTAGTGCTCATGGACCTAAAGTTATTAACCTTGAATCAAAAGAGCAGAGCTTCAAATGCAGCTATTAGCATAAGAACTATTCCCAAAGCAAGAGTTAAAACCACTAGATGACCCCATTCTCAGGAAGCAGTAGAGGTCTTCACATAAGATGACAGCCAATGAGGCATTTAAGGTCTTTCCCTTCTCTTTTGGGAACTGCAGGTCAGTGAATCACCTCCAGGGACTAAGATGGGAAGTTGGAAAAGAGAGGGTTTGGAATACTTCTGTCTTTGCCAGTAAGAGCAAAGGAATCAAGGGGTTGATTAGACACTTGCAGGTATCTGTATCAGCACCTTCGATATTGGCACTTCTGTTCTCATGTTCTCTTTCTGAGCAAGTTCACCGATTAAACAATCAAGGGCTTCTTCCAGATAAGTTTCTAAAGGCAGTCTGTTCCAGAAGATTCTTCATGCTTCATCAACACTGGCCTTAACATCTCGACACTTGCAGTGCACATCTTCATCTTTTTTTTTTTTTTTTTCAAGAAGGGTAAATAAGAGAAGTCAACTTGCTATGTTGCCCAGACTGGACTTGAACACCTAGGCTCAAGTGATTCTCCAGCCTCAGACTCCAGAGTAACGGGAGTTACAGACACATGCCACCACACCCAGTTTCACATATCCTTCATCTTTTATGATCAGGTGTCCTCCAGCAAGCCTTCATAGTCAGCTTCTTCCCTGCTCCCCAATCCATACTCCCCAGCTTAAGCATCCTGTTCATATGATAAACAGAAACTAACAAACAACAATGAAGACAAAAATTTTCATCCATATCTCTATCAATGAGCTTAACAAATTATATTATAAAATTTGCACCATATAAAATTGCCAGTGTTGACCATTTCTGACAACAAAAAATAGCAATTTCATATAATCCAAACAGATAATTCTCTGTTTCTGTGTCTACATCTTCCACTAGATCATGAGGAAGAACTGTGTTTTGTCTTCTGATTATACAATCAGATTTTAATGAATGTCTTGGCACATCACTGGCTCTCAGTCAATGACCGATGAGTGAATGAATGAATGAGTTAAGAGCCTGGGCTTCAGGACTGGGCCACCTTCTTGGGGAAGCCTGTTGAGGCTGAGTGCTTGACAATAAGGAAAAGATGTGACTTAGAAACCACCTCTCCATCAGACAGGACAATAAACAATACACATTTTTCTGGATAATCTATTTCCTCAATAAAAACATGGCCACACTGACAGATAAGCACACTATTTTATGCCCCAGTTGAATGATTTTTCTCTCAGGTTAGCAAATCCTCCAGCACCTCACAGGATGGCGGCCAGGCCTTGAATCTTGTTCTTTCATCTGGTATTTCCATGTGTTCCTTTGACAACAAAAGCATTTTGGCTGAAGACACTGGCTTTAAAGATTTCTGTACAGCATCACACAGGGCAAAATCTGGTTTCTGGTTAGATGTGGACACCCACACAATGCCTATTTCCTCCCCTAAGGATTCACCATATTGAACTCACCATGGTGGTGTGTTTGTTGCCACATCTGATTCAGTGACCCATGTCTACTTTGATATTTGTAATGAAGCTGACTTAATAACCAGCTTGCAGAATTTCTGAGGAGTCGCAGAAATGTCTTTGAGCCAAGATATTTTCTTCACAGTTATGTTAAGACTTTTCCAGAATCAGATGAAGAGATGCTTTTAACTAAACATATGATAATTTCTAGTGCAAAATTTCCACCTTATCATGAACAAAATGACAAAACCAAAAAATTAAGGCCAATAGTCTTTAGGGAAAAGATGGAGAAGGATAAAGAAGAGAAGTCTACTACAAAATATTCACAGATTATTTTGGCTAAAAATGATGTTCAATCCAAAATATATCTATTGGCTGGGCATGGTAGCTCAGGCAGGAGGATTGCTTGAGGTCAGGAGTTTGAGAACAGCCTGGACAATGTAGCAAGACCCTACCTCTATTAAATCTTTTTTTTTTTTTAATTAGCCACGTATGGTGACCTGTGCCTATAGTCTCAGCTACTGAAGAGGCTGAAGCAGGAAGATCACTTGAGCCCAGGAGCTTAAGGTTGCAGTGAACCATGATTGCACCACTGCACTCCAGCCTGGGTGACAGAGCAACACTCTATCTCTAAAAAAGAAAAGTAAATCTATTGACCTTAACAACTCTTCAATGAGTCTAGGAGGTAAAATGAGTGTATTTGTTTTCCTTCTGGTTGTCACCATTTTTAAGTTTCTTTTCAGTTGGGGTGGTGTGGATGATTAAAAATTCAGCAACTTTGGAAAACTAAAGGTTACTGACATCCATGCTGAATTTCATTCCTAAATCCACGGGACAATTGTTAAATGACTGGACATCTTGACATCATCAGCAATAAGATCGATTCAAAATTTGAGAGTCAGACACTGCCCACAGGAAAGGCCAGAGAGCATGGGTAAGATGTGGAAAGCAGGTGCTCGAGTGTTCCTGCTGAGGCTCGGAGGCATCACCATTTCAGATTGTCTCAGTATTCATAGTGCTTTGGCTCACAATGCCAAAGAGAAAAATAATTTTAGAGATAAAACTCCATATGTTAGTATAAGCAGATTTTACACCCAACCAGTTGATTTGCACTTGACATTCTCATCTCCAGCACCTTCCCGTTGGGAATCAAATATCAGCTCAGCTGTTCATCGGTATTCAGAGCTATAGGTGGATTAAGTCATAAACTATTAAGGCCACTTTAAAGTTCAAGTGGACGGTGAAAAGCAGAGTTCTGCTTAGGGACAAGGGAGTTTTATTTCTCCCTGTCCCTCTGGGCTTGCATGATTCAGAGGGGATCAAGAATAACAGGTGGTGAGATCTGCCATAATGCATAGTTTAAGTCTAATCACGATATATTTATGTTTGGATTTAGACATATCTAACTCCTGGTTTCTCAGGCTTTATCAGCCTGGGATCACCCAAGGCTTAGGTGATGATCTGTGGTATTTAGTGCTAAGGCCTCACCCTGCTTTGTGACTAAATTGTATGTCCCTCCACTGAGAGGATCAGGGGCCAAGCTGCTTTCGTTCTCCTGGGCTGTTGCTTCCATTGCTGCCTTTTTTTTTTTTTTTTTTTTTTTTGAGACCAAGTGTCACTCTTGTCACCTAGGCTAGATCAATGGCTTGATCTCAGCTCACTGCAACCTCTGCCGTTTGGTTTCAAGCGATTCTCCTGCCTCAGTCTCCCAAGTAGCTGGGACTACAGGCATATGCCACCATGCCCAGCTAATTTTTGTATTTTTAGTAGAGATGGGGTTTCACCATGTTGGCCAGGCTGGTCTTGAACTCCTGACCTCAAGTAATGCACCGCCTCAGCCTCCCAAAGTGCTGGGATTACAGGCGTGAGCCACCACGCCTGGCCCCATTGGTGCTTCTGATGACCGTGTGAGGCTGGCTTTGAGGATGACTGGCATCCCACTGGGTCATGCCCAAAAGTGTTTTCTCTAGCCATAGGATGATATCCTGAAAAGAGATGTAACCATCCTTTGGCACTCACTGGGGATTGGCTCCAGGACCCCCATGGATACCCAATTCCACAGATGCTGAAGTCCCTGCTATAAATGGCCTAGGATTTGCATATAACCTACGCACATCCTCCCATCTACTTTAAATCATCTCTCATTACCTATAAAACCTAATACCATGTAAATGCTATGTAAATCGTGTTAGACTGCATATTTTATATTTGTATTATTTTTTATAGTTGTTTTTTTTTCTGAATTAGTTTCAATCTGAGGTTGGTTGAACCCCTGTGGATACACACCCTGTGGATGTGGAGAGTGCTGATCGTATATGCTGCAAATTTCTCTTACCACATGGCAAGTTGTTGGCTTTCTTGGGACAATATCATTCACCATGCACGCCCATCTAGTTGGAATGTTTTGTGCATCTCTTCTTTTTTTGAGCATCTTAGGAGTCTTGACAGAGTCTCCTGAGGGCCTGATTATCAGGCTCAAAATATTTTTCACCATTTTTCTCTGGGATGGGTGGGGGCCTAGGAAATTCATGCAAAGAAAATCAGCCCCTATATGCATAAGTTCTTTAATAAAAGTTATCTTGCCCCATGTACACGTCTAATATGACCCACCAAATAGTCACAGATCCCAAGACATCCAATAGAAATTTTCCAGGAACAGAAAAGCATCAGCTCCATTTTACAGGGAAGGAAATGGAAAAGAAAAGCTATAGTTCTACAGACAGTGAATGATCTGTAAGGCTCGATCAGTCATAGAAATGGTGCAGTTAGGAAAGAAGGTTAAAGAAGGCCTGTCACCTGTCTGACACTCAGGAAGAGGCTGAGAGAGTGAGGGCTTTTCTGAGATTGGCCAATAGCAGTTTCAATGGAAGTAAAACAGGCTCTTACTTACCTTCTCTAAGGAAGATCAGCTTTTCTTAAAAGCTATTCTAGTCATATGTATATGTGTGTGTATATATATGGAAAAGATGACTGGTCAATAGGCAATTATATTTTTAAACGTCTACTTGGGTGTATTTTCATATGGATTTTAGTAGCTATATCACCTCAGGCTAAAATAACATTTAAAAGTAAGGCTTTGAACAATGTGTAAATTCTCAGTAGGTCATATAAATGCATTGACTTTGTATATATTTGACTTCTCAGCATGTGGAATGTGATAGTTGCTGGACTATATTTCATGGTATCCTAGAAATGCTTTGCTGGGATTGAATTTTAATTTTGGAAACCTTCCTTTCAGAAGTTGAGCAATTTATGCAGAAGTGAGGGCCATGCCTGATCACGGGTGATAAAGTGTCCCCCGCGAGAGTACACAGATGTTTAAAGACAAGCTCTCAGGATTTTGAAGGGCTTATCATGAACTAGAAGAAGCCACTTCGGGGGGAGCGGGGATTGGCATGAGATAGAAGAACAGGCTTCAGCCTTGAAAGAACAAAGGATAAGAGGTTAGAAGTTATCCCTGGAGTCAATTCTTTTGGGAGATAAAGCCAATTTAGGGTGTTGAAAACACCTGGCCTTCAGCACCATTATGAAGTTGTTAGAAGTTGTTCTATCTAATTTCCTTCTTCATCTTTTCCACCTCCCTGAAAACTTCTCCCTTTTCCCCAGCCTGGCTCCTGTAATCATTATGCTATCAGTACTTACATCTGGCCAGGTACAGTAGCTCACGCCTGTAATCCCAGCCCTTTGGGAGGATAAGGAGGGAGGATCACTTGAGGCCAGGAGTTTGAGATTAGCCTGGAAAACATAGCAAGATACTGTCTCTACAAAAACAAAACAATTTTAGAAGTTAACCAGCTATGATGGCACACACCTTGAGTCCCAGCTACTCAGGAGGCTGAGGCAGAAGGATTGCTTAAGCCATGGAATTAGAGACTGCAGTGATTGCACCACTGCACTACTCCAGTCTGGGTGACAGAGCGAGCCTCTGTTTCAAAAAATATATATATATATTACATTACATTAAATTAAAATTAAAGATAGAAACTTATATCTGCTCTCTCTTTAGCACTGGGAGTGAAGGATCTGAGGTTCATGCCTCCCTGGCCATGCCCCATTCCTGTGCCCCTCCACTCTGAGCCTGGAGCCACCCTAGGGTCAGCAAACACATCTATGCTCACAGATTGTCTTCCTCTCCTCCTTTGAGAAGATATTTTCATTTAAAACGGGAGTCCTCAAAAATCTACCTGTTTTCCTTCAAACAAGTCCAAGTGTAGAAATGTTAAATGCTGGAGACACCTGTGGGAAGATATTTAGGGACAAGGTGGACCCCTTAAATTCTTAAATTACATCATGTAAATAATTTTCTTGTCTGAGGACACACAAACATGATCTGCTCTTACACTCCAAGGAGGTCAGCCTGAGCCTCCAAGACCTCAGAGGTCAATGTCAGTGGTGTCACTAAGACCTGCTCTTGCTCTAAGAGCAAGTGAAAAATCTCGCTCAAAATCACTCAAATGGGACAATCTGGTTTGGTTTCTTTGTGTTTTTTGTTGTTGTTGTTGTTGTTTGTTTGTTTGTTTTTTGTTTTTTGTTTTTTGAGGTGGAGTCTTGCTCTGTCACCCAGACTGGAGTGCAGTGGCGTGATCTCAGCTCACTGCAAGCTCCACCTCCCAGATTCAAGTGATTCTCCTGCCTCAGCCTCCCGAGTAGCTGGGATCACAGGTGCGCACCACCACACCCGGCTAATTTTTGTATTTTTAGTAGAGATGGGGTTTCACCATGTTGGCCAGGCTGGTCTCAGACTCCTGACCTCAAGTGATCTGCCCGCCTCAGCCTCCCAAAGTGCTAGGATTACAGGCATGAACCACCATGCCTGGCCTAATGGGACAATCTGAATTAGTGAACGGTGAATAGTGGAACTCATTCTTATTTTCAAGTGTATGCAATTTATAGTATGCAATTTATAGTTCTACGTCCTTCGGTAGGCTGTTTCAACGAACAGAGAAGAATGATTTCTAACCCAGGCACTAATTGCTCACATGTAAATGGCTGCTTCTGAAATGCTTAAGGGTCTGTCTGAAACAAATTTGTTCTCTTGAAACCGTGGCCTGCCATTTAATTTGCATTCACAATTTACTCCCAAACCCCTTATTTTGTACATAATACAAAGGTAAATTTCAGCTAATCGATCTATACGTGAGATCAAAATTTCTGTGGTTTTACCAGAGTTGCTGGTTTTGAATCCCGGGATATCTGGAGTTTTATTATGACTAATGCTCAATTTTAAAGCACATTTAAAATATGCAAGTTTGCTGTCCTTGCTTCCTGAGGCTAATTTTAGCTAAGGCTGCAGTGATAAAAATCTACATAAATAAATACATAAATAAATAAAATCTACAAGGCTTCCTGGAATTACCACTTTCCAGAAACAATAGTTTCCAGAAATGATTCTAATTAGTGAGTGTTCCATTGGCTCTAGCGGACAGTTTTATAGATGGTTTCTATTTGTAGAAACTTGTTCACAACACGCATCCACTTTCATAAACACACATACACATATGCATGTGTGCTTTTCGTTAGCTTGTTGGCTTTAGTCTTCGCCATCCACATTTCAAATTACACTGAAACTAAATATTAAATATGGATTCAGTAGGATCCTGCTGACACTCTAAGCATATATCACGGAGGAAATAATACACAGCTCTCTTTCAGAGATCTGGTTGCTGATGAATCTGTAATCCTTTTTATAACATTTCTGTACATTGAAAAATAGGGATCCAAGATCCCGGAAGTACACATCATGGAAATCCCAATGGCAATGAAGGGGATATTTTGCAGGTGGCCCCCTTAGTTTTGGGAAAGAGTTGACTTTCCGTGTAGCTCTTCCAAACAGCTGGAGAAACCCAACCCCAATGGCAATCAGACTCCAGCGAGTGGAGGTCAGCAGTAACATCTGGCTAGCCTGTCTTATTGCAGCATAGCCTCACACTCTGCGCTTTCCTGCACGTGTTCGCTCTTCAGGAAATATTTTATTTATTTCACCGTCTGCAAAACAATATGGCCTCTGGAGCATACAGGAGAGTTGGACCTCTTCAAATTTGTCTTAGGTCAGTGAACAACAGTACAGCAGAAAGCATTCTTTTCCCATTGACAGAGTGATTAACAAGGCTCACCTCTCCTTTTTTTTTTTTTTTTTTTTTGGAGTTATAGTTTTTATTAAGTCTCCTATGGGCAAAGATTAAGCCATGAACTTGTAGCGATTTTCTTTTACAGGGTGAGAGAATGACAGCATCATATCAATTAAGGTTGGCATATTATCCAGCAAAAGAAAAATGAAACTCAATAGTTTTCTATGTTGCAGACTTAGGAAATCGCTCATGGGCAGAGTTATCCAGGAGGCTCATGACAAGCAGCGGTGTCACTAAAGGGCCACAAAATTGTGATTTCCCTTCATGGGCCCTCTCCTGATACAGGGGAAGGGGCTGCCCAAGGAACTTGGGCACTGGCTGGGCTCCAGACGTGGGGGCTTCTAAAGATGTAAATTTCTGTTTGTTTTGGAGGAATACCCTAAAAATATTGGCCGATCATGTAAGGATTTTTCTTTTGTTTTGGAACTCGTTTGAATTGAATCAAACTCTGCTGGAATTCGCGTCAGAACAGGCTCTCTCTCATGGTTTCTAGTATTTCCTGTCTCTGGCCAGGCTGCAGCAATCTGAACAAAGCTTCTCAGGGTATTTTATCCTGTTTAGACTCTGTTCCAGCACAAACCTGGGATTAACTTGAGGCAATGGAAAACATAAAACAAAAATCATTGAGGAAAAGATTGGCCCAGAATCTCAATCCCTGCAAAAAGACTGTGACAGTTGATTATTATTGTTTATTTTAGAGGCAGGTCAGTAGAGAGGCAAGAGCACCATTATCAAAAGCCGAGATGTGAATTTCAGCCCTTATTCTGTTGAAGCTTATGGTTAAGTTTGCAAAGATACTTTGCCTCACTTGTAAAGGAGACTGGAATACAGTATTTCTAAAATTCTTTCCAGCTTTCACAGAGTGCATTCTAAGGGCCTCTGCATTTCATTCCGAAATGCTTGAAGACTTGGACAGATTGTTTATCTGACCTGGTTCTTGACCTTAAGTCAAAGCACTTATCACACATGAACACTCTATGATTAGGCACTTCCACATTAACACTTATATTAGTATTTGAAGCAGGTACCTTGGGAATTAGTTACAAACACCTTATCTCCAGTTGACAGTTTTGCTGATCCAGGAAAATATAGAGCTTTTGTCTTTTTAGAATTGGGCAAATCTGATGTCATTTCCCCCTTCAAATCTTCTCCCTCATTACATAAAAAGAGAAAAATAATTATGGGTCTCTCTTTCCAACCTCCCCCAGGGCCGCTCTGTTCAGGCTGTCAAGTGGTGCACTAGACCAGGTGTCCCCAAACCCTGGGGACCTGTACCGGTCTGGTACCAGTCATGTGTATTTATAGCTGCTCTCCATTGCTAGCATTACCGCCTGAACTCTGCCTCCTGTCAGATCAGCAATGGCATTAAATTATCATAGGAGCTCAAACCCTATCATGAATTGCGCATGGGAGGGATCTAAGCTGTGTATTCCTTATGAGAATCTAATGCCTGATGATCTGTCACTGTCTCCCATCACCCCTAGATGAGACCATCTAGTTGTAAGAAAACAAGCTCAGGGCTCCCACTGATTCTACATTATGGTGAGTTATGGAATTATTTCACTATATATTACCATGTAATAATAATAGAAATAAAGTGCACAATAAATGTAATGTGCCTGAATCATCCCAAAGCCCCCTCCACTCCACTTCTGTGGCAAAATTGTCTTACATGAAATTGGTCCCTGGTGACAAAAATGTTGGAAACTGCTGCCCTGGACAACTCCAGAGGGCTCCACTCACCTAGAAGACAATGGAACAGTGCCTTTTGGAGTTCTCCAGAGGGATGGCCTTGACCTCGGACCTTCCTGTTCCAATCATGACGTTCTAATCGCTTGCCTTTCCTGAAAGAAGCCCTACACTTCCCTGCCTCAATATCTTTGTCCACAAGGTTCCCGCTGCCTGAAATATCTCCAGGACGGCATTGAAGTTACTGTGTTCGTCTATTTCCTCAAACAAAATAAAATCCTCAAAGGCAGGAACTCTGCATGGTGCCTCACAGCACAGGTCAAGAAAAGTTTGTGCCAAGCATGATGTCCTGCTGTATTTTGCCCAGTAACCATTGTTCAGAAATCCACCTAATGAAGACAGAGGGAGAATAACATTGCATTCTAAGTTAAATGTAATTGAAAATGACTCATGGGAATCTGCGTAAACACATTTGAACCTGTCTTCCCTTGCTTCTGACGTACTGTCCCCAACTTGGTCTTAAATGTCCTCCTGCACTGTCTTCCTGGCTCATCACCAAAGCCTAGAACTCTCAGAAAATCCCAAAGGCACAATAGCAAGTTTCCGTGTTTCTTATTGCTTCATCTTTCTTTCATGATTCTACATGTTCCCATTTTAAAGTGCATTACAATATACAAAAAAAAAAAAAAAAAAAGCATAAAATAAGACCCACAGAACACTAAAATTTAAAACAGTGGAACAAGACCTAACACATAAAGGGGTAAGTAAAGATAACAGGCGTGAGGAGATGTGTACCATCAGCAAAGCCATAGCAGGGACGTAGCACAATGCTGTGTCGGGGCACAGATATTGGAACCTAAACCACCTGGATTTCACTCTCAGCTCCACCAGTTACTAAACTTCTCTGTGCCTCAGAGTCCTCACCTTGATAATGGGAATAATACGGTGATTCTAGGATTAAACCCACATTACCATAGGGTTGGTTCCTGTTATCTGAGGTAGTTATGTTCTATAAAATTGCTGAGGGCTGGGCACAGGGTCTCACACCTGCAATCCCAGCACTTTGGGAGGCCAAGGCAGGAGGATTATTTGAGGCCAGGAGTTCAAGACCAGCTTGGGCAACATAGCAAGACCCCATCTCTACAAAAAAATTAAAAATTAGCTTGATGTGGTGGCAAGCACCTGTAGTTCCAGCTACTTGGGAGGCTGAGGCAGGAGGATCACTTGAGCCCAGGAGTTTGAGGCTGCAGTGAACTGTGATCACACCACCACACTCCAGCCTGGGTGAGAGAGCGAGATCCTGTCTCTAAAAACAAACGAACAAACAACAAACACAAATTTGCGGAGAACATTGAATTAGCAAATACTCAAACACTGCTTCTAGGGGAAATACAGAGTTGTTTGCTTTGAGTCTCTGGTCACATTATTTTTGTCAATTGGTCAATATATAACCTTGTTTTATGTGTGTTTCTATTTAAAGACACCTGTTTAATATATATTGTTAGTTCATTAAAACTGAACCCACTCCCAACAGCACTATAATTCCTGCCTGAATAAAGCAGATCAGTTGATAAGCTTATTGGCTGATAAGTACATATTCTCTCTGTAAGGCACATCACAGCTTTCTTACACTTTGGAACACTAGACATCACTTCAGCACTATGCTTAGAGGCCCTTTAAAATAGCAAAACCACCAAGAAAAGCACACAAATGTGGGAAACAGCACTAAAATAGGATGTATTTTGTAGATGTGATTAATATCTGTGGTTAGTTGATTTAGTAAAGGAGATTGTCCTCAATAATGGGAGTGGGCCTCATTCAATCTATTGAAGACCCTCAAAGCAAAAACCAAGGCTTCCTGGAGAAGAAATTCTGTCTCAAGACTGTAGCATCAACCCCTGTCTGAGTTTTCAGCCTGTCAGCTTGTTCTACAGATTTCAGACTTGCCAGTCCTCACAATCATGTGAGCCAGTTCCTTTAAATAAATCTTAATACACACACATATACATGCACACACTCACACACATGTACATATATCTCCTGCTGGTTATGTTTCTCTGAAGAACTCTGATATCCTTGCTTTCAATTATTTTTCCCCTTGTGGTGATGCATTCAAGTGGGATGGTGTATTAGTCTGTTGTCACACTGCTATAAAGCATTCCTGAGACTGGGTAATTAGCCAAGAAAAGAGGTTTAATTGACTCACAGTTCTGCATGACAGGGGAGGCCTCAGGAAATGTACAATCATGGAGGAATGTGAAGGGAAAGCAAGGCACATCTTACACGGTGGCAGGCAAGGGAGAGAGAGCACAGGGGAAACTGCCACTTGTTAAACCATCAGATCTCATGAGATCTCACTATCATGAGACAGCATAGGGGAAACAGTCCCCATGATCCAATCACCTCCCACCAGCTCTCTCCCTTGACACATGGGGATTACAATTCAAGATGAGAATTGGGAAGGTACATAGAGCCAAACCATATCAGATGGACACCTGACTGGAAATCAGGAAGTCCAGATCTTTGTCTCATCTGTGTCCCTTCATCAAGGTTTTCATCAGCTACAGGGTTGGGCTGGCTATTCTCTATAACCCAGTCTAGCTTCAAGGCTCCCTGGGCAGAGGAAATCATGTGAGCAAAGGCCTCCTTCTCTCCCCTACCCAGAGTCTTCCAACTCTCCTGGTAGAATCACAGAGTGTGAGAGTTGGATAGAACCTTAGCATTTACCTCATCCAAGGTCTTTATTCCTTCATTCCCTTGAGGACAAGTGTAAAAAACCCAGGTTCATGCTCCCTTTCTTTCTCTAAAACTGGGCATAAACATTTGTAGGATTTGGTCAATCCATTGCCAGATTCTCTGAGCCCTTGGGAAGTCCTGCCAAGTGTGCCCTCAACAACAAAAAACCATGAGAAATTAGGGACTGGAGTGGAAGAGGGTGGGGAAGAGGGGATTCTTTGAAAGTCCTGAAATGCTAGCAGAAAATTGATCAAAGCCGAGATGAATTTCACCCATCTCTTCTAACGAGCTGCTAATATTGGAGTAGCAGCCTTGTCAGGATAATTTGTCACACATGTCCCTGTGTGGGCTGAAGCCTCTTCAGAGTCATCTTCCCAGCCCACTGCCACAGGCGACTTGTCTGAAACAAAGCTCTAAGACAAAATGGAAAGGAAAATGCAGGGGGAGGGAAGTGCATTGAATGGCCACTGACAAGTCATCTGGGCTCCCTCCTCCAGATCTTGCAACTCCAACCACATCTACTTTCATTACGCTGGAAGAGCCTGCTGTTACTTCGATTACATTTCTGTTACTGCCACGACTGTGATGCCCACTGTCCCTAAGATGCTGTCCAGAAAAGCAAATTGCCTCCTGAAAAATAACACAGTGTCAACACCAGTTACCAGACCAATACAAAACTCTGAGAAGTGAGACTCCTTGCTGAGATGGGCTCGGCAGAGATCCTTCAGCCAGGGCAGAGTTCTCTAGGGCAGAATGACTGCTGCTGACCCCAGAGGACCTCAGTCTGAGCATCAGCTGTGGGGTGTGAGGCTCACACAGTGAGTCCATCCATCACAGGGGGACCCTAGCACTTGCTTCAAGTGGTTCTCAGGCCAGACCATCAATTGCCCAACACAGTCACCACCATTGAGCCTCACAAAGGTCTCATTCTTTCTCTCCGTTAAACACTAAAATACCAACAAGACATCTGTTGTGCGAAGACCAGAGAACAAAAAGACGTAACAGAATCCAAGGTGGAGTGGGTACTAGGGGCAGAAATAATACCCGTGTCATAGGCCAGGTTATACGAGGTCTTCAGGACTGAGTCATTCAGCCTGGAGAAGAAAAGACATAATTTTCCTTATTTTTTCATATCTTTAACAACATGCTAAATAAATAAAGAAATTCTACTGTAGTTTTTCAAGTAAGATTCCTAAATCATCTATATGTTTATATCTCTATTTATATATTATCCCGCTTCAAACCAGAATAGATATGAAGTTGTACTGTTTGTATACAATGTTAATTGCATAACCCCATCCTATCTTTGCACGTGACCACTGAAGGGTACCCAGAAATCATCCAGCCAGGCCAGTTTCATCATTTATCATTACAATGATTTGCCCAGACTGGTGAAGTGACTTTTCAAAACTCATACAGCTAGTGCTTGGCAGAATCATGTTTCAAACCCAGGTATCTTCAAAACCCAGTGTTTTCCCTACAATTACTACTATAATAATTTTATGAGAGTTACAGAGGAATGAAAGTACATGGGGAAGTTCTCTGTGGACAGGGTGGGGCATTTCAGGTTCAAATCCTCTATCAGAGCTCAGAAAGTCATCATCTGAGCTACCAGGAGGACCAGGAAAAGAGGATCCTCCTAGCTAGAAATAAAAGTGGAAACGGAGGCAACCAGGAACTGAGACCAACTTAGTTAAACTGAGACCAGCCAGCGGAGAAAGGGCTAGGGTCATATGAAGTAGGATTTGAAATCCTCAGAAAAAAAATTATTGAAGATGTGAAATCACTACTTCTGACTGGACCATGACACTGGGGCAATCTGAGTTCATAAGCCATAAGTTGCACACCTCTTCTGAGGAATATGCTAGACTGCTCACCTTTTAGGGGATGAGTTCCCTAGCCTGAGACCTGAAAACGTGCATCTTGCTGATGCCTGGTTATGCAGCGCTTAGAGGAAATGAAGGAGAGAACATGGTACAAAGAAGTCTCACACTCCCGCCCAGTGATAGGTGAAGACAATGTAGGTGAATAAAGGCGAGGAAATTCTCTGATAAAGTCATACATAATCTTCTAAGGGGAACAGCAAGTCAGCATCCCAACATGGAAACAGCAAAGAAGAGTGAACCAACGTTTTCTTCCCCCTTCACTGGGCTGTCTTTTACTCTCATCTCTCCTGTGCCTTTTTTCATCTGGGTTCTATACGAGAAAGGAATATATAGCAAGTTAATGTGAGGCACATTTTGGCTAGGGGTGGGTGGGAATCAAGAGAGAAATATCTTTCTCACCAAATGTTGGAAGTCAATTTTATCCGTTTTTCTTCTATCGTACATTTTTTCCCTTGTTCTTCTTCCTCAGTCAGCCAGAATAAACAAAATCTGGACGCTAAAGATCTACGTGAGGCAGCATTTGAAAGAAACCCATTTATCATACACTGTGAAAGCAAACAGGAAGAGGGCTCAAGTGCATGGCCTCAGCAGCTGTGAGTTACCCTGTCTCACGATTTCCCTCCCAAAAAGAGTAGCTGCAGTGGTTCTCATCTCTCCTTTCCCCTGTAGCTGAGTTGCTCGATTCACCTGCCATCTTCCTTGACCTGTAAATGACCCAAATTCTCAACTGCAGAGCGCAGAAAGACTCTAAATAGGTAAGATAACACATGGAAAGCACTAAGCACAGGGCATGCAGTAAGCACTCAATAAATGCTCCCTGCTGCCACAGCCATGCTTGTCATCATCTCTGTTCTCCTCATCATCATCCTTATCATCACCTCCAAACTGCAAGTGGACTGCTGGATCACAGTTTGTGTTTCAGTCTCGTTTTCAAAAATGAGTGAATAAATGTTAAATCTGGTAGGTCTTTCAAATATCTCTAGGGCCTGTGGTGAGTAGAATGAATTTGGGGAGTAGCTCATGGTTTACATCTAGAGTTCTCTCTGTTTTTCCCTATCTCTGTCTCCCTCTCCAACTTAACTAATGTTCTAGCAAGATAGAATGTACTGAATATTTTGAACCAATATATGACTATACAAAATTATACTTTTTTTTTTGAGATGTAGTCTTGCTCTATCACCCAGGCTGGAGTGCAGTGGTGCAATCTCAGCTCACTGCAACTTTCACCTCCTGGGTTCAAGTGATTCTCCTGCCTCAGCCTCCTGAGTAGCTGGGATTACAGGCGTGTGTCACCATGCCCGGCTAATTTTTGTATTTTTAGTAGAGAGGGGGTTTCACCATGTTGGTCAGGTCGTGATCCGCCCACCTCAGCCTCCTAAAGTGCTGAGATTACAGGTGTGGGCCACCGTGCCCGGCCAAAATTACCTATTTTTTAAGAGATAAATGTACAATCTAATTTTATACACATATATGCATATATTATAATTATATATAATTGTATTATATATTTATATTATATATAATGAGAAATTATATTTATAATTTTACATATATAAATATATATGTAAAAGTTCTGCCAATTCTTTCTATATAAATATATATATTTGTTTTTCAATTATATATATAATTGAAAATGTATGTTTGGGTGACCTATTTTGACAAATAAATGTATTAATTACCTTGCATTTAATACCTTTTGATATTATTATAACATTTTAATATTATACAGGTAATATGTAACTGCATTCTCCATTGATTCTTGCAATTCCTTTCTCTCTTGTTGGAGTATATTTCCTTATAATTTTTTTAGAGATCTATGAAGGGTTAAACTTTCTGTATTTGTTTTCTAAAAATATGTTTATTTTACTGCCCCTCTTGAAAGATAATTTAGCTAAGTATAGACATCTAACTTTTATAAGTCAGGAATTGCATCTGGCTAAAGAATAGCAACCTGACCAAAGAGACTAGTGTGTGGGGCTAGTGTGATGTTTGACAAAAGAGAGGTTTTTTAAATTATTATTATTTAGTAAGAGGCTGGAGATTGGAATTCTTAGGCTGGTGCAATTGCTCAGAGAAGTAGTCAAAAACTCCTTCTATCTTACTATAGGCAAATCTTAAGATGTGGTTTTAGTTCTCATTGTTACAAAGTGGTTTATGTATCTGTAATTACTAAGTCCACGTTCCAGAGAGGAAGAAGATAGGACGAGGAGAAGGATAGTATACATAGGTCAGCTGTCTGTTCCTTTTTATTAGAAAAACAGAATTCCAGAGATCTCCACCCTGTAACTTTCTCCTTACATGTCTATGTCAGACGGAGAGTTCTAGTTACAAGGGAGTCTGGAGAAGTATTTTTAATGGACGTGTTACTACTTTAAGTAATACTGGAGTATTGTTAATTAGCGAGAAGCAAGAAAAAAAGATAAAGAAAACTAGCAGCGTTATCACTTAGATTCATAATTATTTCAGTTCTGTATTCAAAATTACTCCATACTTTTACCTAGTATATTCTAGATGGGAAAACCGATGTTGGTCTCTTTCTTTAAATCCTATTCCAATTGTCCTACTCACTCTGAAGTCTTTGGGTAAGTTCTTCCATTTGCCGATGTTACTACTTCTCTTTCATAGTGTTGACTCTCCTCAAATAGTGGAGGCATCTCACTTGAGTGCCTGTTTCTGTAGTTGAGATTCGATTCCCTGTTATTCTTTTTTTTGAGACAGCGTCTCGCTCTGTCACCCAGGCTGGAGTGCAGTGGTGTGATCACACCTCACTGCAGCCTCAACCTCCTGGGCCACCACATCCAGCTAGATAGGGTTTTACTGCTATTCTGTTGGCTACCTCTGTTGTGAGGCTAGTTCACTTATAGTTTCCAACATAATTCAGGGAGCAGCTGAGCCTGCTATAGTGCAGGACACCATAGCATTTAATGCTCCACGTGGTGCAATCCTTTACTTTCTGGGAGTGGCAAGCCAGCCAAAGCTCTTCAAATTCTCTTTCCTGAGGTCTCCCGGTCACTTTTCTTTCCTGAGTCAGAAGCATCTGCTACTGTTGCTTAGGGAGCAGGGGAAGCCAAGTGCAAGGATAAACCCACCTGGACCCTCCTCCTGTGGCATCACAACTAACCAGTCTCCTGGTGGTTCTTGCTCACCTTTCAGTCCCAGCTTCTACCATCTTCAGACAGGAGCTTGCTCGGCTTCTCCTGCCTTTATGTTGCAGCTGTCTCCTGGGCTTGTCCTGGCCTCCAGCTTCTCTTCCTGGCTGATGTTCCCTCTGTAGTTTTCAATTTGCATTCTTTTAAGATTTTTCATAGTTTCTGGTTCCCTGATAGTTCTCTTCTTTCCAACTAAAATAATGCATATGCATTTATTTCCATGGATTTGATGTGAGAAGGGGGAGTCCACAGCCTGTGATTTTCCATCAACTAAATACTTTTTCAAATGTACTGTGAAACACATGTGCATCTCTTGGTTTCTGATATTATCTCTGTTATCCTAGAAAGTTGATTGTGCAGTTACTATGAGACTCAATTAACTGATGGAGAAACTAAGAGAGTACAGTTAATTATGATTAATTCCCTACATTTAACATTTGGATTTCTTTGCTTTGTGTTTTTTCGTTGTTGTTTGTTTGTTTGTTGTTTGTTTTGAGATGGAGTCTCACTCTGTCACCCGGGCTGGAGTGCAGTGGTACGATCTCGGCTCACTGCAACCTCTGCCTCCCGGGTTCAAGCGATTCTCCTGCCTCAGCCTCCTGAGTAGCTGGGATTACAGGCATGTGCCATCACGACTGGCTAATTATTTGTATTTTTTTGTAGAGACAGGGTTTCTCCATGTTGCCCAGGCTGGTCTTGAACTCCTGTACTCAAGTAATCCACCTGCCTTGGCCTTCCAAAGTGCTGGAATTACAGCCGTGAGCCACTGTGCCTGGCCTAACATTTGGTATATATCCTTCTGATTATACTTTCACTCCTGAACTCTTCTTGTTACACCATTAAGGAAATTTGAAGGGCAGAGAATCACTCCTCACTCTTGTGAGTTACAAAGCCTAGATGCCTACACAGCATGCTAGAACATATGGTATACCAGCTCTAGTCTGTCTTTGAACCCTTTTCATGGGCCTGGTGTCTTTGTTTTTGCCTGGATATTTCTGCCTTGTTCTTTGCAATGCCCTCCAAACCTTCTCAGTTCGTCTCTGCTGTGTAAAAGGCCAGGAAAATAAGCAGTCTTTGGACTTAGTGCTGGGAACTGGAGCTATAATAGCATGAATTCATATCCCTAATAGTCCAGGTAGGAGAAGTCAAGAGCAAATCGAATCCTGCCTTTCAGAAAGTTAGAAGGAAGAAATTCAGAGAAATAAATGTTTGTTGTTAATTCCAAGGGGAAAAAATATGGTGCTGGAAAATTAGAGTCAAAGAGTAAAAATCTGGCAGAATAAGAATTAGTATACCAAAGAGTAAAAAGAAGAAGAGGAGGAGAAGAAGGAGGAGAAAAACCACCATGACCACTATCAGCGAGGAAGGGTGATTTTTCTCAAATTGGGTTGAAATTCATGGGGCTCTAACTTGTTGACTCCTGGTAGTCTGGTCTATGCAGATGTGAAGATGCAAGATAGGGTAAGCACCCCTCATCTTTTCTCTCAAGTCCATTCTTTCCACTAGGACAAAATGAACTATTCTGATAAATTAAGGAGAGGATGAATATGCTATCATCTTTTAGGTAATATATTTAGAGCTAATTTGGAGTTCCTGTCCATACCTTCCTTAATTCACTAATGGAATTTGGAAGGCCTTATGAGAATGCTGGAGTAGGTCATTTGGAAGAGGTCATAAACAGACCATATTCTTTAGAAACTTGGAACTGTCTAATTGTGCAAGGTAAACCTTGCCAAGAACACAGCAATTATTTTCAACTACCCTAAGTCCCCCAAAATTGAGAAAAGATGAAGTGTGTTTTTGCCCACTTGATCATAAATACCTGTTTTAAAAATAGGGCAGCCAATACAGATGTGAAAATGATTAGTGGAGAGAGAAATGTTACCCCTTGTGCAGCTCTGATGCTCCTATGAAGTAGATATTGATAAGCAGAGTGTATTTTTCCAAGTTTCACTTTTCAGAGCTGTTTCATCTTAAATATTATAGACAAAAGTTTAATGAAGCTGAAGGGTCAAAGGCTGAACATAACATGCTGTGTTTACAGCATATTCTCTGCTCACAGTGCCCTACTTAAAAACCTTGCCATCTTTCTTGGTGCTCTTTTTCTTTCTACTAGACCCAGCAAGAAAGTTGACAACCTAAAAGCTTCCTTTTGCAGCTCCCAGATCTTGATATTTCTGTGGCATACTGAGCTGCTGAGAAAGCAAATGGAAATTAAGGTGACAAAAACAAACTCCAAACTAGAAAACTCTGCTCTCTGGATCCCTGCAAAATCTCCCAGCTGTGACCCGGAGAGATGCCTATTTTGCATATTTCTTCAGTAAACCCCCACAGGTGTACCCTAGCACTACCAGCTTTAGTAATGAAAAGATTCCCCCGCTGCTCTTTTTTTTTCCTATGAGTTCCAGAGAAGAGAGCCTGAAATGACTCCAGGAATAGAATAATGGTTCCAGAAAGAATATTTAAAGGGATTACAGTTGCTCTGAGCTTAATTTAAATTTTATCTTCTTTATAATGATTTCTCTGCCTACCTACCTGAGGATGCTTTTCTAGTTCTCTGGACTGCCAACACCGTTGGAATATATTGCATATTCTGATTTTTAGCTTATATTCCTAAGTACCATTTTATGGTTGCTGTCTGTTTAGAACCTTGTCTTCCCCAGTGCAGCATCAGCTTTGCATGCTCAGAGATGGTCGCTCCAAGTTCTTGGAGGTACAGAGTATCTGGGACACTGGACACGGGGCAGGCAGAGACTTTATAAGTACTGCTTCACTTAGCCTGAAATAAATGATCTAATTATTGTCCTCAAGCCAACACGTTTTTATTTAAAGAAAACGGCGCCATTTTTAATGTCCACAGAGTAATAATCGAAAGGAGTCTGGCATAAATTTAAGCAGGAGAGATTGTTTCAATCAGACCCAGAATATATGAAAAAACCTTCTACAGCTGTGGATAGTGTGATAGGTACGCATCATTCCACAAGAGGGCTGGTAACAAATGGGATATTAGCTGAAAGTATCTGGGGTAGGTGGGGGCTGCTTTCTGACTCTGTTTGATATACACCTACATAATCACAAGGTAGTGGTAGGAGGTGGGCAATAAAATGTTTACCAGATATATCCAGTGCAAGAAAATATGTTTATAAAGCAATGTTGATAATGTTGCTTTTACAATGAAATGGACATACAATAAAATGTGCCCATTTAAAGTGTATTCAATACATTCAATAAGATTGGGCAAATGTATACATTCATGTACCAAAGACCCCAATTAAGAAACTGAATATTTTTCAAAATTCCAGTAAGTTCCTATTGTTCCTTGGCCATCAGTCCCAACCCATTCCTGCCCCCAGCTCCAAGTAACAGCTGATATGTTTTCTTACAGTATAGATTAGTCTGCCTTTTCTGGAGTTTCCTAGAAATTGAATCATATAGTATGTGTTTTGGGGCTATGTGCCAGGCTTTTCTTATTCTCCATAATGTTTCTGAGATTCATCTGTATGAAACCAGCCCCATTGTCCTATAGAACTGCTGTTTATGATTTCATTTAAATAAGCACAGAAAATGACCCTCCCAGTTTTAAAACTTGAGACAGTTACAATTGTCTTATCTGAGTTCCTTTCTTACTATTCGGCCTCCCAGACAGT
This sequence comes from Macaca mulatta, assembly GCF_049350105.2. Lineage (NCBI taxonomy): Eukaryota > Metazoa > Chordata > Mammalia > Primates > Cercopithecidae > Macaca > Macaca mulatta. The sequence continues at coordinate 35,093,656 of NC_133414.1, forward strand.
ATAGGGGAGCTGAAACTCACCAGATCACTGCATGTGGGGAATGAGATGCCACCAGACCTCTTACCCATCATGATGCCTAACCAACCACCTGCTTCCCATTGACAAACTTCTTTTCCTTACCCCTCCCTGATTCCAGTTTTTTACACATGGTTACATTCTTCCCTGCTATGTAAACTATAAATTTTAGTCAGGGAGATGGATTTGAAAGTGATCTCCATTTCCACAACTGCAGTACCCAATTAAAGCCTTCTTCCCTGGCAATACTCATTGTCTCAGTGATTGGCTTACTGTTTTGGTGAGCAGCAGGACCTAGACTGAATCCTTTAGTAACACATATTGTTGTATGTTACCAGTAGCTGGTTCCTTTTTAGAGCTGGGTAGTATACTATAGTATGAAAGTACTATATTTTGTCTCTCTATTCACAAATGGTGAGCATTTGAGCAGCTTAGTTTTTGTCTGTTAGGAATAAAGTTATAATGAACATTGTGTTCAAGTCTTTGTTTTATTTCCCCTGGATAAATACTGTACTCAGGAATGCAGTTGCTGGATATGTGAAAAGTGTGCTGGTAAGTTTATAAGAAACTGTCAAACTGTTCTTCAAAAGTGTTAGACAATTTTAGATCCCCATCATCAGTACAGGAGCATTCTAGTTGCTCTACATCCTTGCCAACATTTGGAATTGTCAGTCTAATTTTAGCCATTCTAGTGGGTCTATAGTGGTATCTCATTGTGCTTTTAATTTTTATTTACTGGTGACTAATAATATTGAGCATCTTTCATGAGTTTCTTGGCTATTCATTTATCTTATTTTGTGAAGTATCTGTTAAATCTTTGTTCATTTTTAAATTTGATAGTTTGTCTTGTTATTATTACATTAAACAAGTACTTTATATATTCTGAATATAAGTTTTTTGTTGGATATAGGAACTGCAGTTATCTTCTCTCAGTCTCTTGGTTCCATTCTCCCCGTTACTTTCAGGTACAGCAATCAAATGTAGATTTGATCTTTTCACATAGTCCCATATTTCTTGGAGGCTTTGTTAGTTCTTTTTCGTTTTTTTTTTCTCTAATCTTGTCTTCACGCTTTATTTCATTACGTTGATCTTCAATCTCTGATATCCTTTCTTCTGATTGATTGATTTGGCTATTGATACTTGTGTATGCTTCACAAAGTTCCTGTACGCTCTATCAGGTTATTTATGTTCCTCTCTAAACTGGTTATTCTAGTTAGCATTTCCTCTAACTTTTTATCAAGGTTCTTAGCTTCCTCGCATTGCGTTAGAACATGCTCCTTTAGCTCAGAGGAGTTTGCTGTTACCCCCCTTCTGAAGCCTATTTCTGTCAATTTGTCAAACTCATTCTTTGTTCAGTTTTGTTCGTTTGCTGGTGAGGAGTTGTGATCCTTTGAAGAAGAGGCATCCTGGTTTTTGGAATTTTCAGCATTTTTGCACTGGTTTTTCCTCATCTTTGTGGATTTATTTACCTTTAGTCTTTGCTGTTGGTGACCTTTGGATTGAGTTTTTGCATGGTTGTCCTTTTTGTTGATGTTGATGCTGCTGGTTCTTGTTTGTTAGTTTTCCTTCTAACAGTCAGGCTCCTTTTTCGCAGGTCTGCTGGAGTTTGCCAGGGTCCACTCCAGACCCTGTTTTCCTGGGTATCACCAGCAGAGGCTGCAGAACAGCAAAGAGTGCTGCCTGCTCCCTCCTCTGGAAGCTTCGTCCCAGAGGAGCACCCACCAGATGCCAGCCAGAGCTCTCCTGCATGAGGTGTCTGTCGACCCCTGCTGGGAGGTATCTCCCAGTCAGGAGGTACAGGGGTCAGGGACCCACTTGAGGAGGCAATTTGTCCCTTAGCAGAGCTTGAGTGTTCTGCTGGGAGATCCACTGCTCTCTTCAGAGCCAGCAGGCAGGAACATTTAAGTCTGCTGAAGCTGTGCCCACAACTGCCCCTTTCCCCATTTGCTCTGTCCCAGGGAGATGGGAGTTTTATCTATAAGCCCCTGACTGGGGCTGCTGCCTTTCTTTCAGAGATGTACCGCCCAGAGAGGAGGAATCTAGAGAGGCAGTCTAGCTACAGCATTTTTGCAAAGCTGCAGCGGGCTTCGCCGAGTTCGAACTTCCTGGTGGTTTTGTGTACACTGTGAGGGGAAAACTGCCTACTTAAGCCTCAGTAATGGCAGACACCCCTCCCCCAACCAAGCTCAAGTGTCCCAGGTTGACTTCAGAATGCTGTGCTGGCAGTGAAAGTTTCAGGCCAGTGGATCTTAGCTTGCTGGGCTCCATGGGGGTGGGATCCACTGAGCAAGATCACTTGGCTCCCTGGCTTCAGTCCCCTTTCCAGGGGAGTCAACGGTTCTATCTCGCTGATGTTCCAGTTGCCACCGGGGTATGAAAAAAAAACTTCTGTAGCTAGCTCGGTGTCTGCCCAAACAGTCGCCCAGTTTTGTGCTTGAAACCCAGGGTCCTTGTGGTATAGGCACCTGAGGGAATCTCCTGGTCTGTGGGTTGCGAAGACTGTGGGAAAAGCGTAGTATCTGGGCTGGAGTGCACCATTCCTCACAGCAGGGTCCCTATGGCTTCCCTTGGCTAGGGGAGGGAGTTCCCTGACCCCTTGCACTTTCCCGGTGAGGCGATGCCCCACCCTGCTTCAACTTGTCCTCCATGTGCCACACCCACTGTCTAACCAGTCTCAATGAGATGAGCTGGGTACCTCAGTTGGAAATGCAGAAATCACACACTTTCTGCATTGGTCTGTCTAGGAGCTGCAGACTGGAGCCATTCCTATTTGACCATCTTGCTCAGGAATCGTTTTTTTTTTTGTTTGTTTGTTTTTTTTTTAAGATGGAGTTTCACTTTTGTTCCCCAAGCTGGAGTACAATGGTGTGGTCCTGGCTCACTGCAACCTCTGCCTTCCAGGTTCAAGTGATTCTCCTTCCTAAGCCTCCTGAGTAGCTGGGATGACAGGCACCTGCCACCACACCTGGCTAATTTTTGTATTTTTAGTAGAGACGGTGTTTTTGCCTTGTTGGCCAGGCTGGTCGCGAACTCCTGACCTTGTTACCCACCTGCCTCAGCCTCACAAAGTGCTGGGATTACAGGTGTGAGCCACCGTGTACGGCCGATAATCAATGTTTTTGACTTTATGGGTCATATGGTCACTGTCATAGTATTCAACTCTGCTGTTGTAGCACAAATGCATCGTTGATAATACACAAACAACTGAGCATGGCCAAATCTGGCCAGTGGACCAGTTTGCCAATGCCTGTTTTTGCCTTATAGGTAGGTCTGTGAGTCACCTCCAGTTAGTTTTGAGTCTACGAGTCACCTACCCTTAGTTTTGGGGTATGGTGTCAGTAAAGGATTGAGATTCATCTTTTCACATTTTACCATGTATAAATCCAGACTTTCCAGCAGCATTTGTTCAAAAGACTATTCTTTCCCTATTTAATGACCTCGGCATCTTTTACAAAATCAATTAACCATAAAAGGTGATTATTAGTTACTGTGGGTTTAAAGTCATTCTTGAACTCTAGAAGTGTGTGTTCTTCAACTTTGTTCTTTGTATTTTTTCAATATTATTCTATCTTATATAGATCCTTTGATTTTCTAACATAAATATTAGAGCTTTTCAGCTGGGGTTTTTTAATTGATTACATTGAGTCTACTGGTTAAAATGGGGAGAACTGTCATCTTAAGAACATTAAATCTTCCAATTCATGAACATGGTATATATCATTTATTTAGGTTTTTTCTACTTTCTTTCAGTATTTGATCTGCAGGTCTTAAGCATATTTTATTAAATTTGTTTTCAAGTATTTCATTTTGGATACCATTATAATGGCATGCTTTTCATTTAAATTTCTAATTTTTCAATTCAATTGCTATTATATAGATATAAGTTGAATTTTTTAAATATCAAACTTATATTCTGTGAACATGCTAAATGCACCTTTTAATTCTACCATTTTTTGGTATATTTCTTCGGGTATTTCATACACAAAATCATGTTTTATATGAATTAAAACAGTCTGCTTATTCCATTTCATCCGGTCAAGTTTGTTTTTCCTCTTGCTTTATATTACTGGCTAGAATTTTTACTATAGTAAATATTCTATAGTTACTATAAAATATAGTAAATGTTCTATAGTTACTATAAAATACAGTAAATGTTCTATAGTTACTATAAAATATAGTAAATATTCTACAAAAGTGGTGTGAGTAGTCATTCTTATCTTGCTCCTGATCTCGGGTGGAAAGCATTTAGTTTTTTCCATTAAGTATTATGTTAACTCTAGATTTTTCACGGAAGACTTTTATCAGGTTTGGAATTTTATTTCTATTTCTAATTTGCTGCAATGTTTTACTCTTTTTAATCATGAATTGTTGTTAAGCTTTGTTAAATGCATCTTGCACATCTATTGAGATGCTAATGTGGACTTCTTTTTTTTAAAAAAAAGCTTTACATGTGGTAAACTACTTCAATTGATTTTCAAATGTTAAATAAGCTTATATTCCTGGCGTAAATCCCACATAGTCATGGCATATTATCCTTTTAATATTGCTGGATTCTAGTTACTAATATTTCTTAAGGATTTTTGCATCCACATTTATTAGGGATATTGATCTGTAGTTTTCGTGTAATGTCATTGTTTATTTTTGATATTAGGGTAATTCTGTGCTCATGAAATAAGCTTTGAAAGGTTCCCTCCTCTGTTTTCTGAAGAATTTCTGTAGGATTGATATTATTTATCTCTTAAATATTTCATCTGGGTCTGGATTTTATTTTGTGAAAAACTTTTCATTTTGATTTTAATTTATTTAATAGATATAAGGACTTTCAGACTTTTCTATTTTATTACTTTTGGTCATTTGTATCGTTCAAGGAACGTTTTTGTTTCATCTTGGTCAAGGGTTAGCAAACTTTTTCTATAATGGGACAGATATTAAATATTTTAGACTTTCTGGAACATCCAGTCTCTGTCACAATTAATCAATTCTGCCACTCAAACATGAAAGCAACCATAGACAATAGAGTGAGCCCTCTGTATTGATAGATTCTGCACCCATGGATTCAACCAACTGTGGATGAAAAATATTTGGAAAAAAATGGAATCTGTACTGAACATGTACAGACTTTTGTCATTATTCCCTAAACAAAACAGTATAACATCCATTTACATAGCATTTACATTGTATTAGCTATTATAAATAATCTAGAGATAATTTAAAGTACACAGGAAGATGCGCATGAATTATATGCAAAATACCACATTTTATATCATAAATTTGAGCATCTGCAGATTTTGATATTTGTGGGAGGTCCTGGAACCAATTCCCCACAAATACTAAAGGATGATTGTGCATGAAAGAATCGTTATGGCTGTGTTCCAGCAAAACTTTTTAACTAGAACAGGCGGCAGGCCAGATTTGATGCACTGCCATAGTTTTCCTGCCCAGGTCAAATTTTTGGGAAGAGCTGTTTGTAGCATTTCTTAGTTGTTATTTTAATGCCTGTAATATCTCGAGTGATATCCCCTTTTTCACTTATATTAATGATAATTTTCCTTTTGTCTTGATAAGTCAATATAGTGATTTTTTTTTTCTAAGAACTATCTTTGGGTCTTATTTATTTTCTCCACTTTTGTTTTTGTTTTGTATTTTATTGACATATGCTCTTATCTTTAACATGTTATTCTTCATTTGCTTTGCATTTAATTTCCTCTTCTTTTTCCAGCATGTTATGATGGAAGCTTTAATAATAAATGACAATTGTTATTTTTTTTTTTTTTTTGACAGGGTCTGATCTGTCACCCAAGCTGGAGTGTGGTGGTGAGATCTTGGCTCACTTGCAACCTCCATCTCCCGGGCTCAAGCCACCCTCTCACCTCAGCCTCCCAAGTAGCTGGGACTACAGGGGCACACCACCACGCCCAGCTAATTTTTGTAGTTTTAGCAGAGATGGGGTTTCGCCACGTGGCCCAGGCTGGTCTTGAATTCCTGAGCTCAAGCAGTCTGCCTGCCTTGGCCTCCCAAAGTGCTAGGATTATAAGCATAAGCCACCGTGGCTGGCACCTCCCACCCTTTTTTTAATACCAGCATTTAGAACTTTAAATCTTCTTCTAAATGTGGATTTAGTTGTATTTCACAATTATCTTATATTGTGTTTTTATTTTAAGCTCAATTAAAAATATTTTCTGTCTTTCTTTGTAATTTCTTCAACTCATGAATTATTTAGAGTTTTTTATTTAATTTCTAAATATTTGGAAAATTTTTAAGATTTAAAAAAAGATTCTTAATTTAATTCCAGTAAGGTCAAGAACATTCTCTACAGTGTTTCAATTCTTTGAAATTTGACACATTTTATGGCCCAGACTTTAGCCAGTCATGGTCCATGTTCCACATGCACTTGAAAAAAAATGTGTATTATGCTGTCATTGGGTGAAATGGGCTATATACATCAACTAGGTCAAGTTGGTTGGCAATGTTGTTTGAGTCTTCTATATCCTAACTTATTTTTTGTCTACTTGTTCTTGTACTTATTATTATTCTTTTTTATTATTAATTTTTGAGACAGAGTCTCACTCTGTTGCCCAGACGGGAGTGTGGTGCGATCTCGGCTCACTGCAACATCTGCCTCCCAGGTTCAAGCAATCCTTCTTCCTCAGCCTCCTAAGTAGCTGGGATTACAGGTGCCCACCACCAAGCCCAGCTGATATTTGCATTTTTAGTAGAGATGGGATTTCATAATGTTGGCCAGGCTGGTCTCAAACTCCTGACCTCAGGTGATCTGCCCGCCTCGGCCTCCCAAAGTGGTAGCATTATAGGCATGAGCCACCGTGCCTGGCATTCTTGTACTTTTAATAGCAAAAACTCAATTACTTCTGCACCAGCCTAATATAAAGCAAGAACAGTAAAATCTTCAACTATACTTCTCAATTTGTTTTTCTTTTCAGTTCTGTTAGAATTTGCTTTATCTGCTTCAAAGCTCTGTCATTAGATACATACAGAATTAAGAAGATTATCTTTAAAAAACTTTTTATCATTATGAAATGTTACTCTTTATAACTGACAATATTCTTGGCTTTGAAGTTCATTTTGTCTAATATTAATGTATCTACTCCAGTTTTCTTTTGATTATTGTTTGCATAGGCTACCATTTTCTATGGTTTCACATATATCCACTTTAAAGTGAGTTTCTTGTAGACAGATTATATCTGTGCTTTGCTTTTTAATCCAGGCCAACAATCTCTGCCCTTTAATTCAAACTTGTAATACCATTTACCATTACACCATCAATAATTAAGGTAATTTAATGTAAACAACTCTAGCCAGGTTGAAATCTACCATATTGCTACATAGTTTCTATTTATTATATTTGTTTTATTGTCCTTTTTCCTCTCTTCCTTAAATTTTTCATTACTTCTCTACTATTAGCTTTTTAGCAATGTTTCATTTTATTTTTGTAATTCTTCTATATGACTGTATTCTCAGTCTACCTCGTGATATTATATCAGTTCACCTATTATCTAAGAAACTTACAGTGTACTTCTATTTTCTACTTCCCTCCTTATGCTATTATTTCTTTACATTTTACTTCAACATATTTTATAAACCCTGTAATACATTGTGGCTTTTTAAAATTATTTTTAACCTTTTTGAATGATAGACCAGCATTGCATTCCTAGAATAAAATTCACCTCCTTGTAATGTACTATGTTTTTCATATTATGTTACATTTAACTTTCTAAAATGATTAACATATCACTAGAAATTATCTTAAGTACAAAAGCATAATCAGAGTGTAATGACAGCATATCTAGGGGACGTGGATGAAATTAGTTGGTCAGGATATTACTCTCAGAGAAGATAACATATAAGCTGCAACCTACAAGATAAGAATGAAGCAGTTACAAATAAATTTGTTTCAACTCTATCATTCAATAATTCTGTGACACTAGTAGAAGGAGAAAACAGTCTAATTGAAATTTTAGAAATTTTAGGCCAAAATTTTTATTTTATAGGTGAGGATATAAAGCCCAGAGGGAGTGAAGGAGTGACGTGATTTGCCTGAAGTTTCTCAGTAACCTATCTGCAGATCTGGGACCAGTCTGCTACTCGTAACTACAGGCCAAGTGGTAGATCCAATACACATGTGCTCATATCACAAAAGCTGCTTTCAACTTACAGTGTCTGTGGTTTTAAGAAGGATGTTGCACGAACACTTGGAATGGTCCAGGCTAGTTTGCCTCTAGACTCCAGAGATGACTTTAGCATTGAGTGGAGTTTTTAAAAATGTTAAAACTAGCGGCCATGTGCAGTGGCTCACTGTAATCCCAGTACATTGGGAGGCAGAAGCAGGTGGATCACTTAAGGTCAGGAGTTCGAGACCAGCCTGGCAATATGGTGAAACCCCATCTCTACCGAAAACACAAAAATTAGCTGAGTGCGGTGGCTTGCGCCTGTAGTACCAGCTACCTGAAAGGCTGAAGCAGGAGAAGCACTCGAACCTGGGAGGTGGAGGGTTGCAGTGAACTGAGATTGCACCACAGCACTGCAGCCTGGATGACAGAGCAAGACTCTGTCTCAAAAGAAAAAGAAAAAGAAAAAAAAAAAAGAAATAGTGAGTTTGCAAAGCCTCTGAGTCTACAAAAAGGTGCAATTGCTACCGTCTCAACACTTGCTCTGAAAGCTGTCTCACAAATTTGGCCCTCATGCCAGCTTCCTCATATTCCTTATAGAGAAGTTGCCACATCCTACCATCTTATCGCCAGGGACCCTTTGTTTCTCCTTCTTGACCTTGAATCAGTCTTTTCTCTCAGAATAACCCTACCAGATTAGAATTTTCAAAGTCAATTATCAAAAGGAAATTTAAAAGGAAGTTCAAAACCTTGAAATGTTCTCCAGGTGAGAAAGATCCTTCCCTAAACTGACCTCAAGATTCCTTCTTTAGGTCTTACCAACCTCTCCCACCCTTGTGAGAAACTCTGCAAGTCCCACCCTCTTCTGATCCCTAGCTTATTCTCCCTTCCCTATTGGTCGCTGGCCTGCACGTGGTGAAGTTAGGTTTCACTACGCCTGATTTCATTATTTCATAGGTTTCCCTACACCTGATTTTAGTGCTGCATTAGCATCAGCTCTTGGTGTCTATAATTTGGTCAACAAGATGCCAGATAAAGATATACCTTAAGAAACCCAGATGCCTGGCCATCGGCCCCAACTCAAACATTGATCCACAGGCTCTTTCCTCTGCCTTCCTCCTTCCTCTTTTTTTGGAGATGAGGTCTCACTCTGTTGCCCAGGCTGGAGTACAGTGGTGCAGTCATAGCTCACTGTAGCCTCCAACACCTGAGCTCATGTGATCCTTCTGCCTGAGCTTCCAGAGTAGCTGGGACTACACTTGCCTGACTTTTAACATTTTTGTAGAGACAGGGTCTTGCTGTGTTGCCCAGGCTGGTCTCAAACTCTCAGCCTCAAGCCATTCTCCTGCCTCTGCCTCCTGAAGTGATGAGATTACAGACATGACCCAGCATGCCTGGCCTGCCTAAGGTTTTCACTTGCTCAGACAATTAAGAAGATATTTGTTAAAGAAATCTGCAGTGTCTAGATTCAATTAAGAAGATATTTATTAAAGAGGTCTGCAGTGTCTAGATTCAAGTTGCTTTCTAAACAATGGCTACTAAAATGAGTAGTTGTACTTGCTTGGATCTGATTGCACCACACATCTTCCATTCTATTCATTCAGGGGTGGATCGTGTGTTTATTAAGGGAAGCATACCCCCTGCAGTGTGTTCATTTCATTAGTCCCATCTGAGAGTAAAGGAAACTGACAGTTTAAGTGGAAGGACATCACAGAAATCCCTACTACTCACACTGCATCTTACCTTCTCACTGGCATGACCTCATTTGGTTTTCACAGAGACCCTGCTTGCTAGGTAAGTTACCTGCTATTCCCTCTTTCACAGCAGATTAGGAGACAGGGAAGGGTTCTGGGCTAAATGATTCACCCAAGGTCCCATGGAAGGTCAGTCATAGAACAGAAACCCAAATGCTGGCCTCTTGCCTCCTGGCTCAGCCCTCTCTCCACCCCTACATGCTCTTAAACTACAGTGAGTCAGTGGGATGGGAACAGAGTTTGGACTGAAGACAAGGAGGCACTGACATCAGTGGAATGAAAAGAAGCCAAATTAAAGACACTTCTAATTGCCCAGAAGGGGATGAGGACAATCCTGAAGCCCTTCCTGACTGAGGGCACGTCTCTCACTGCAGAGGCACGGCTTGGGCTGCAGAAATGCAGATGGATCAAGGCCTAGAGCCTCAGCCTCAGGCTCCCCATTCACCAGAAGCCTAGGAGCTTCTCCAGCAGTAAAGCTGCTGTCTGTGACCGAACATCCTCCCTCCTGCTTCTCTCCTTCCTGCCTATTAAGTACACCTAGTGGAGCCCATCGTGAGAAGAACTCACTAGAATACAAAATAGCTTTGGATGAGTTGTTCCCTTTGGGAAAGAAATGCCTCTCTTGTTGCCTTTGTCCTGGGCTAGGTTTTTAGGCAGTGGTTGGTATCATTTGCTCAAAAGAAGAGAAGAGAAGAAACAGCTGGATATTTCTTTTTTGTTGTTTTTGGTGGGTTCTTATTTGTTTGTTAATGCATTTTTCAATCATTTACAGAAAACTATCTCTCTAGAGAGGGAGAAGGGTGATTATTAGTAGGAAAAAAGAGGTAATAGAGGGACAAGTTCAAACATGTCCTACAGGAATGTGGCTCAGTATTTCCCCTTATTTGTATGAGTGAAAAGAGAATCCGGAAGATGGTTTTGAGGTCAGCAGCTGATCGCCCCCTTCTCCCCTGCTTTGAATGAGATTTTTGCAGTTCCGCTTGTTTTTGGATCACAGCAAAATGAACCTTGACATTTAAAATGAACATGAAAGGAATAACATTGTAGGAGAGGCTCAGTTGATATTACAGTTTTAAGAATTAAGATACAAACAGCAAGAGGGTCCCAAAAGTAATAATAATATCTGTAAGGATAATTATTGTTAAGGTAGCCACTATGTACTAGGTTCTGTCATGTTGAAATATACATATATGTATATTGTTCACTACTCCTATTAAGACACAAATTGTAGATGTGAGTATTCCTCTTTTATAGATTAAAACAAAACCCCAAGACAATTTTTCAAGCTCAGCACGGCAAAATGACTTACCCATGCCTAAAGCAGAGGAACTACAGCTTGGGATTAAGTCCCTCTAGCTCACCAAACCATAGTCTTTGGTAAATGTTTGCATCCTTATTGCTGTGATGAAGTTGCTTATACCTCTAGTGTTATAAGATCAGGGGACTGGTGTCCTGGACTGAAGCTCAGGTGGCTATTGTATTTCTAATGAGGTCTCTATATATTTCAAACTTTGAGAGTTCAAAAACCCAGCTTCATCCATTCACCCAAGGGTGACAAAGTACTGGCAATTTGATTTGCAAAAGTCAGATTTATAAAAGCTTGTTTTTCATACCATGATGCTGACTGCTTAGTTGTAGCAAGGTGACTTTCCCTTTCTGATCATACTTAGATCAATTCGTTAGAAATATTGATCTAGCTGTTGGAGGTAGGTAGGATTGGAACAAATAGGAGGGAAAGGTGCAGAGAGCAGTTTGGAATAAAAGTAATGAGTACAAGAATTAGGATAATGGAGTTGGAAGTAGGAAAGACGTAGCGATATGAGACAGACCCTGCCGGCAAATAATCCACCTGACTCAGCAGCTGTTTGACCTCAGGGAGCGAAAGAAAGAGGAATCAAAAAGTTGAGATTTCCAGTTTGGTGATGAAGAGATGGGCGACTTCATTTTAGGGAAGTAACTACAACACAAGGTGAGTTGAGATTTGAGCATAGGGACTTTAAATTTCAAGTCCAAAAGCAACTATCAATTTAGCACCTAAAGTTGTAGGACTGAGTAGGATAAAAGTATATTTGGGGGATTTTAAAGGACCATTGCAAATACACAGGGCATCTAGATTGAAATTTGTTGAGGGCAGGAATGATGTCTCTTAGTTATTTGTATCTACCTATGACATATATCCCTCCTACTATCCAGCCCCAGTGCCAACCCTATTCTCGGCATCTCAGATGCCTCGGTAACTTCATGTCGTGGAATTCTAACAAGTTTTGGCTGATGGATATAGCAAAACATAAGTACTGGGGGCCTTTTCTTCGCAGCTCTAGAGAAGCATTACTTGTCGCATTTAGGAACGTTGTCTTTCTTTTTGACAGGATGTTTCCTACTCAGTTTAGACACTGGGTTTTGCTGTGGGGCTCACCCATAGGTTTTTCTTTGCTCCTGTGTGACCAAGAAAAGAAAACCTAGAAGAGGAAGATACAGCCAACTGATGTATTTCTTTGATATTCAAAAGGATATAAATTTAGGCACAGCTGGGAGGAGAAAAGAGTTTCTAAATACCGTGGGAAGGGGTTCTGACTTCATTCTCACACTGGAGCTCCCAAACAACCTGGAAGTGTCCAGAGTTCAGGCATTTTGCCATAGATAGCGTGACTCAGGTTCCCTGAGGCTCACAAGCCTTGTTTGGCCCATTATCCTTGCCAATCCACTTGAGATTCCTAAGAGTAAAATCTCACCACAGTGGGAAACAATCAGAACCCAGTAGGTGTTTCTAACTAGATGAAAACCAAGAAATCCTCATTCTTATGGTTGTAATTTTTAAAGACTATCACTTGGTCAGAAATGCTCCCTAGACCTCCAAGCCTATTCTTCTTCTTTGTAAAAGATTATGGTAATAATTAACAATAATGTCATTATCATATCTTACATATAATAGTTATCTAAGAACAGCAACAGTTCACATTTATGATTGTGTATTAAATGCCAGACAGTGCCTCACACTCATCACATTCAACTTTCACAACACTTTTCCATAATTATTTTAATTTGGTATTTTTTATCCCCTTTTTGTTTGTTGTTTCATAATCCTAGACTCTCAGAAGAGAATATCTGGAGGTCATCCAGGCTAGACTCAGTCATGAAGTTGGCTGGCAATGTTATTGAAGAATAAGCCTGTCTGATTTCCACTTTTTCTAGCCTCCTAAACACTGACGTATCAGTACTATCTTGGATTCTTTACATCGTGGAGTGTCTGCCACAATTTTTACTTCCTCAACTGCTCAACAACACCTCATCCTGCATCCCAGAGTCCACACAAGACTCTGGGAGTCCTTTTTGCCCATGCAGAAAGCATTAAACCCATTTACCCCTTCTCTTATCCAGGGTGTACCAGGAACCATTTCTTTAATGTTTCTCAAGGAGCCAATGATTCCCCAAGATTGTTTTGAATTAAAAGCAACCTTGCATACCCATATGTGCACCCTCTTTTTCTCTACAACCCATGACAACACCAAAATTTCAGAAAAAGTGTATATCTTACTCCATTAATCTCTCCCCAAAAAGAGTCAGTAGTAATCTAGTCACTTGGCGAATAGCAAATGATGACACTGAAAAGTATACCTACCACATAAAAGTAAAGCACTTGAACTCTACATTCAGAATCTCTTTCCAATTTCTGAGTATGCCATTAACATAAGAAAAAAAGAATTTGAAAATTTACATCACAAACGTGTGCTTAGAACAGATCTATGAATTTCGTAACACACATGGAGTTGGCAATTCTAGATTATAAGTGTGTATGTGATCCAGGTGCACTTCTACCTACAAACTCTTTGTCCATTGGCATCTTAGCTTATGAGCCATGAAGAGGCAACCTGTGAAAATTGACTAATTCTCAGGTGACATTTTCAGCTGGCATGTCAGGTGGCCTCCCACCTCCACAGTGGGTGCCATTAAGGAAATGCTCAAGATAGGACGCAATGAACAACCTACATGAGCAGGAGCTATGTGCCTTCCCTTGAAAGTCAACACACAAAGAGGCTGTCGTGTCATACTTCTGCTCCTCTCCTGAATCAAGAATGGCCGTAACTCACACTGTCAGTGAATTTTCCTTTCTTGAGCACTAAATTCAAAGAATCCGATAGGCACTTCTTTTACCTCCCAAATTTCCTGCAATATTGGTCTGTTGAACCAAATTTTTTCTATTTAATATTCAGTTCTTTGTCTTCTTGACTGCTGAAACCTAGGGGAGAGGTAACTAAAGAATGCTGTGACTAATTTTATGTTGGTTTCTGGTGTATTTTAATTGAAGAAATATGAAGTCTTATTATAGATGGCATATTCTCTGCTCAGAAATCACAAAGGAATACACTAATATGCAAATCACAATGGCTAACTTTTGTGTCAAAAGCTCCGCAACCTGCAAGATGAGAAATGGCCAAGGGCCCAAGCCTGATTCCCCAAAAGGCACTAAGTCTTACTTCCCCAAAGACACAAAGGTTGGGAATCATGTTAAGAGCATCCAGCATTCCAGAAAAACTAGTCCCCATATTGAAACAAGATCCACCCACTCTTAGACTATTTACATCTGAGTTTTATTTTTTTCAAGAATCCCAGATTAAACCACTTTTAAGGGCATTATTCAAATATTTTTCAATCTACCGTGGTTTCCATGTTTTTAATCTCTACTTTGCCCATATTTTCCACTGCAGAACAAAGACAGGCTTGAAGGAAGACAGATGGGGCAAACGTGGAAGGTGGGGGCCACTTTAAACGACAGCTCCGCAACAGACAAAAACGGGCTGTCCTCATTATGCTCATGGAACACCAAATATGAAGAAATCAAGCTGCTTTAGGACTGAGACCCTTATGGTAGCTCATATTGCATTGGGAAAAAATGTTAACATTAATAAGTTACATAAGAGAAGTGTCCAAGATCAACACATTCAAAGCCATTATAAATACTAGTATATACATTCAGATATGCAATTACACCATCAGCATGAACACGTAGGAAAAGAAAATTCCAATTTGCATGGCTGTGAGGTTTCTTCTGCTTGCCAGCAATTTCCAGAGTGTATTGAAATTTTCAAATTAACTGAGGACATTTTACTCAATTTTATCTCTCAATGCTTTTGTGTCACGTTTTCTTCAAGGTCTGTGCATTTTGCTGATTGAAATGCTCAAACATTTATTCATTTATTCATTTCAAAGGCACAGATCATCATTATGACTTTTTTTTTAAAAGAATAGTGTCAGAACTTTCTAATGTTCTTTTCTGTCTTTTTTTCTCCGAATACTTTCCCTCTTCATAACCCTATTTCTCCCCAGGGTACTTTCTATTACTTCTATAGGGAATTTTTTCAATGTCTGTTTTTTAAAAAAAAAATTCCTTTTTAATCCTAAAGCATTCTATGGAGAAATCGGTTTCCAGAAGTTAGAATAAAATTCCGTGTGCATGCCTGGGTCTGGGACAGGGTGCAGAAAAGAAGAAATGTTGGTATATAATCTTAAAATTCAAATGCTGTGCAGTAGTGCCATACCATCTGAACTAGCTGCAAACGGTAAATAAACCCAGCTTGTAACTCAATGATCCTTGTGTTTGTGTGTCTGTGAATACATTAAGAACTCTCAAAGAAAAAAATGTGGAACCATAAATAAAAGACAGCAGTGAATCACAGGCAGTCACACAGAAACAAGACACCATCCTCCCGATATGCCTGTGTGGATATTGATGTGGGTTCTTACCCTTTTGGTTTGCTGCGGCAGCACGAGACACACTCTAGATGCTGTGGCACAGGGAGAGGTTTGATGGTCTTCATTACATATTGTCTGCCCTGCAAAAATCATCTGCTTTGCTTGGAATTGATTTCAAAACCAGATTCATGCGGTGCCTGCTATACCACGATAAACAAATAAATTAGCTGCTGCGATATGGAAATTCACATGATTCAGTATACTTAAAAACTGTTAACTGTGAACTTATTAATTGAAAACCACAGGACAATAATCAGCATGTCCTTCAGTAGAAAAACGAATCTCTTGTTAAAACGAATTTGTAAGGCAATAAAGATGTATTTTTTCAAATAAAGGTATGCCTCAAGCCGTTTGATGTGATATTTTTAACTTCAACTTTCGGTGGCTCGTGCTTTGTTTGTGGACTACATATTGATTTGTTTCCTGAAAACTTGTAGTATTACTCTACATTCCCACATGGGTTTTTTTCCACCGCACCATGCAGGTTATATTCATTCCAGTCAATCTTGTTTTTCTGCCTCCTGTCTAGAGAACTTTAATTAAAATGGTCTGCTAACACTTGAATCTCTTAAAGGGAGCACTTGGAATCCTAAACTGCGTTTCCATCACAGAACTTCCAGGGAACATACGCCTTCCCCTTCAAACATATGTTCCGAGGGGAATGTTTGTCTAGAAGCTACTAGGTTGCAGTGAGGACTGAAACATAAACTCTGAGAGGAAAATGACAATGAGTTTTACATCCAGGCAATGAACCAAGCACATTTCTGAAGTTTGGCCAGTTAGAGCTGGCCAATCCATAATCTGTTACCACCCATTTGATCTCAGAGAAGAGTTCAGTATGCAGTGAGGTAGTCTGTTCACTGCACCAACACACAGACCCCAGGCCCTCTGGAAGCTCGTCTTCTAAAACTGTCACACCAGCACCGACACTGCTATTAGACGTGGTGACTGTGCCCACGGTTTCCCTTGAGAACAAGAATTCTAAATGGCGGTATCATGTGATGATTTAAAAAAAAAAAAAAGTGAACTCAGGCACTGTGGCTCATACCTGTAATCCCAGCACTTTGGGAAGCTGATGCAGGAGAATTGCTTGAGGACAGGAGTTCAAGACCAGCCTGGACAACATAGCAAGACCTCGTCTCTACAAATAAATAAAAAATTAGCGAGGCATGGTTGTGGCACAGCTGTAGTCCCAGCTACTCCGGAAGCTAAGGAAGAAGTATTGCTTGAGCCCAGAGTTCGAGGCTGCAGTGAGCTATGATCTCACCACTGCACTTCAGCCTGGGCAACAGAGTAAGATCATGTCTCAAAAAAAAAAAAAAAAACAAAAACAAAAAAAAAAAAACCTTTTTAATATGAAACCTGGCTAAAATTATTTAGATAAAAATTTAGTTTTAAGATTTGAAAACTGCCTTTGTTTTGTCAGGTAACCTTGCCAGCGCTACGGTTTCTTTTAAGTACGATATGGAAATCTCCCTGAGTCTTCCCCCTGGATTTTGCTTTTCGAGTTCACTCACTGTTACCCCTGACGTGCGGAGGCTGCCTGTTGCTCTTGCTGTCTCACTTCCCACGAATCAATCCAGAGAGCTTGTGTGTCTTCGAGAGGCCTTAGGGCCATGAGCCCTCTGCAGTCTCGGGGCAGCGCAGGACATTTCCTCCACCTGGGGCAGTGCCTCCATTAACAGGAGCTTCTTCCGCCTCAACAGCAACTGCACACAGGACCAGATAAGGGCAGGATGTTCCAGGTTGAGAATATCACATGGTACTAGAGAATACTCACACCATCCAGTACGATGCTTT
Organism: Macaca mulatta; assembly: GCF_049350105.2. Taxonomy (NCBI): domain Eukaryota; kingdom Metazoa; phylum Chordata; class Mammalia; order Primates; family Cercopithecidae; genus Macaca; species Macaca mulatta. The sequence continues at coordinate 35,111,099 of NC_133414.1, forward strand.
AAAAAAATATCCTATTGATTGGCTGGGTGTGGTGGCTCACACCTGTAATCCCAGCACTTTGGGAGGCCGAGGTGGGCAAATCACTTGAGGTCAGGAGTTCAAGACCAGCCTGGTCAAAAAGGCCAAACCCTGTCTCTACTAAAAATCCAAATACAAAAGCTAGACTGGAGTGGTGGCCTGCACATAATCCCAGCTACTCGGGAGGCTGAGGCAGGAGGATCACTTGAACCTCAGAGGCAGAGGTTGCAGTGAGCCTAGATCTCACCACTGCACTTTAGCCTGGTCAACAGTGAGACTCCATCTCAAAAACACAAAAAACAAACAAACAAAAAAAAAAAACAAAAAACCAAACTAGCGATTTTCTTGCATGTGTGAAAGTATATTTATCTTTTTATGAGTTCTTTTTTAGCAGATTCTAATATTTGGTTTTTTTAGTTACTTGTAATGGCTATAATAAATTTTAAATATTATCATGTTACCAAATATTTATATTGCCTCACTGATCAAAGTGTCTAGTTCATAGAAATGCAAGTTACTTCCTTAAAGCCAGACTGAGTTTCTATATCACAGCTTTTTATTTAAAGACATTTAATTGAGATATAATTTTTAAAAAAACTGGACATGTTTGTTGTGTGAAATTTGATAAATTTGACATACGTGTACATCTGTGAAATCCTCACTGCAATGAAATTATGAGTTAATTAATCTGAAATGATTTTTTGGCCGTGTGCAGTGGCTCACACCTGTAATCCCAAAACTTTGGGAGGCTGAGGCGGGCAGATCACTTGAGGTCAAGAATTCGAGACCAGCCTGGCCAACATGGTGAAACCCTGTCTTTACTAAAAATACAAAAATTAGCCAGATGTGGTGGTGATTCCTGTAATCCCAGCTACTCGGGAGGTTGAGGCATACGAATCGCTTAAACTCAGGAGGCAGATGTTGCAGTGGGTCGAGATTGCATCTTGCACTCCAGCTTGGGTGACAGAGTGAGACTGTCTCAAAAAAATATATAAAATAATGTTTAATGTCCCTTAACAATCCCTCCCTCCTCCTCTCTCCAACTCTCCTTTTTCACCACTCTGAAATACGCTACTAATTTTTAAATGCATCTCCAAAATTGGCGCACTAAAAGAACAGCAACAAAAAAACTATATCTGGGTTGACATTACAAATATATAGCTCATACATGTGTTTCCTGTTGCTTTCCCTCCCTGAAAAACACCTTGACAAAAATGTCTTCTCATGAGATTGAATAGAATTGGAAAGTTGTCAATTGCACATCAGCCAGATGTGACGTTTAAAAAATAAGGACCCCCAAATCCTTAGACACTACCTCCATGGAGAAGTGGGGTTCTGTTCCCCTTCCCCTTATATCTGGGCAGGTTTGTATCGACTTCAACCAATAGAAGAAAACAATGCTTTGTAATTTCTGAGGCTAGGTCAGGAAAGGCTGTGCAGCTTCCCCCTTGGTTCTCGCGAAATATTCTCCTCTGGATGCTTCTTCGCAGACCCAGCTCCATGCTGCGGGAAGCCTGAGCTCCATGGAGATGCCACGTGTCAGGGCTCAGGTTGACAGCCCCAGCTGAGCCCAGCCTTTGAGTGATCCAGCCCGGGCGCCAGACATGCGAGTGAGGAAGCCTCCAGATGATTTCAGCCCCCAGCTTTTTGAGTCACCCTTGGCCATTCACATCTTCCCAGCTGAGACCCCAGACACTGTGGAGCAGACGCCAGCCACCCTGCTGTGCCCTGTCCAAATTCCTGACTCATCATCAGTGAGCATAAATAAAATAGTTGTTGTTTTCGGTCACTGCATTTACAGAAAACGAGAATATAAGAAATAATGGAGAGGAGGAAGGTGAGTTTCTAAAGAAAATAAAGGTGGCTTCATACATTCCAGCCAAAATGATTCGAAAGAATAAAAGATACTCAAAAGCCATTGCCACATCCTGGCTTTGTCCGATTCAATGGTAGGCACAGCCACTTAGAAGATGACAGAAAAGGTGGCTTTTTTTGGATCTGTAGCACACAGAAAATTTAGAAGGACAGAAAAATGTAGGATTATGGCACTAGCTCTATATAAGTTCTCATCAGAATGAAATCATGACAACATATAATCAGAATAAATGTGCAATCTTTCATCCTGTTAAAAAAAATAAACTGAACAACGTGGTATGGGGAAAATGTAATTTAGTACCAGCAAAAGAGATAAAGGGTGTGTGTGTTGAGAATAAGCTTCATGTGGACCAGGAGCACAAGGAGGTTGCCTCGAAAAATAATGTGGTACCAAACTGCATGAACAGAAAGGGAGAGCCCGGGTGTGGTGGCTCACGCCTGCAATCCCAGCACTCTGGGAGGCCGAGGCAGGTAGATCTCCTGAGGTCAGGAGTTTGAGACCAGCCTAGACAATATAGTGAAACCCCATCTCTACTAAAAAATACAAAAATTAGCCAGACATGGTGGCAGGTGGCTGTTAACCCCAGCTACTTGGGAGGCTGAGGTAGGAGAATTGCTTGAACCCAGGAGGCAGAGGTTGTGGTGAGCCAAGATTGCGCCACTGCACTCCAGTCTGGGCGACAGAGCGAGACTCCGTCTAACAAACAGCGAGGGGTGAGTAGCCAGAATAAGGAATTGGATGGGCCACCCAGTGATTCTCTTCTGCTCCCTGGAGTTGAGAGAGTATTCTCTTTCATTCTGCCCATTTCTCTGACACTATGCACCACGGTAAAATGAGGATATGTGTGAAAACATCTCATGTGCGAAATGAATGGAAAATCTGGAGGATTACCCTAGAAAAGAGAAAGCACGTAAGTTTCATAACTCTTCGAAGGAGGCAAGTAAAGTGATAGAGGATGAGAACCCTTCTGTATAGCCCGAAGGAAAAGACTATGACCACTACGAGTAGACCCTGTAGGAGCTACATTGTATCAACAGAAAAAAAGAACTTTACAGAGTCCAAGTCATTCAAATTTGGAACTAAGTGCCAAGCCCCATAGTGAATGTCTCAAAATGAAAGTTACTTGGCAGAGATGGCATCGAGAGGCATTAAAGAACAAAATAACTTCAATGGTCATTTAACCACTGGGATTCTCTGATTCTTTTGGAGATCATTTACCGTTCGATTGCTTGACTAGCATTTCATATATTTCCTTATTTGTCTATTTGTCTGCTAAATAATTATTGAGTGCTTATGCCTATGTAGGGGATTGGATGACTAAAACCTCAACCCTCTCCTTCAGAACCCTGTAGCATAGTAAATGACTTGCAGCCAAATATTGAAGTTAAAAGTAGAAGAGAAAAACTTGCAAAGGAAGGAGAGCTGAGTTGCTTTGAGTCACATGTAGAGTGCAGCGCAATGTTATTGAAATTTTTCACAGCTGCATTTTAATGGTTTGCTGAGATCGACACCGAGATGCACAGTCTAAATCTGAATTTCACATCACTATCTCATTTGCATCAGCTTCAAGCTCAATATTTGGATTCTGTTTGAGAAATATATAAAACCTATATTGACATTTTGTTTTAGAAGCATTCATTCAGAGCTCTCCCATTCCCGTATTTTCTGATTTTGATTCTCAGAATAAAAAAAAAAAAAAAAACCTTTAGAAATAGGAGGTACTAATGAATTGGGAAGGTTATTTACTGCGGTTAAGGAGAAATGAATAGAAAAGTAGGACAGCCCCCAGGGTGTTCCAACTAAACACAATGATTGCAATATTTACCACTAAACTAAAAATATGCCATTAATTGTAACTATCATCTTAACGATCATTATATTGGCTTGCTCAGGAGAACTCTCAATCTCATATAAATTTAAGGGACTCACTTAAGGTTAGTTTAGTTTCAAGCATATTGTCTGTTGTCTTATTGCAGCAGTGAAATTTTCTCTCTCCTGCTCGAAAGTGCAGGCTATGGGGTGTTCTGACAGTTACCATCAGGGCCGTTCCCTGGCCAGCTGTCAGAGGTGTCTCTCCCCTGGAGGCGGCACGCGTCAAGAAGTGACACGACGTGCTGCTCCTGGCAGCGCAGCCACCAGGGTGGGCAGAGCGACGAGGCAGCAGCCCTGGCATCTCGGGCAACCAGCTTCAGACAGCACCTCAGCTCCACCTGGGAAAGCAGAACAAGGACAGAGAGGAACCGAAGTCCATCTTGGCTTCTGGTTTGAGAGAGTTTAGCGGTTGTCTAGTTCCTCTTCTCGTCCACAGCTGCAACCACACACTGCTGTCACGTGGCCGTTCCGACCAGAGGGAGGTCACTACTTTTTGAAGTCTCCGCATTCTTTTTCTGAACATGCTCTCTGTATATCAAAATGAGACTGGACCCTGTAATGACCCTGTAATAACTCATCCCTGATGACGTCACAGCCCTGCCCTCTGCAGTTTGTCCCCCTGGCAGTGTTTAAACCATGTGGAAAGTAGCTAGCACGTCTACTTCTCTGCATCCAGTCCTCTCTATCCAGGCTAAACAACCCTAGTTTCTTTGTTCATCCCTTTTTTTTTTGAGACGCCATCTAAAAGGAAAGGAAATTTGAACACCACAGTCGAACATAATTTCACCAAGGAAGAAAAAGGAGGGAGGCAGTGTACAACGAAATCTTTGCTGCTGCTTACATATTCTGTGATAAAATGGGATGTACAAACCATTCCCTCCATAATAAGCCATATTCACATTCATAGTCTGTAACCTGAAGGAGATAACTATCTATGTTTTGAAGTCTTTGAAATCCAATGTCTATGCCTAACTGTGCTAAATATTAGCACAGTTTTAATGATACTTTTGTTTAATTCCAATGTCTCAGTCATATCTTGATCCTCAGTACAACCAAAATGTCTTAAATGGATTATTTTCTGAACCAGGAAATTGTCAGGAAGGAAAATCAAGAATTTATCAGGCCACATCATAATCATGACAGTGGTGAGATAATTTAATTTAATCCTAATCACCTCCTGATGATGTAGGTATAATTATTCCCACTTAACAGATGAGTAAACTGAAGTCAGAAGGATAAATAGAAGTATAAGTTACTTGCATGAAGTCAGAGAGTTAGTCTGATGGAAACGTGTTCACCAAACCCACTTCCTCTTCTTTCTGGGATCAACCACATTTTCCAGGCTTCCTTGAAGTTTAAGCCAATGGAATATGAATGGAAGCAATGCATGCCATTTTTAGGTCTGACCCATGTTTTAGAATGCCTCTCACCCAAACCCCTTCCTCTTTCTTCTTCCCCTCGTGCAATACAGATGAGCGCCTGACCCCGCAAGACAACTGTGGAATACGGCAGAGTTACAAGAATAAAAGATGTGACTTACTAAGCTGGAAGAAGGGCCTCCCAGTAATCAGAAACATACTTTTTGAACTTAACGTGTGTCAGAATGAACTTCTTTTTCTTAAACCACTGAAACTGACATTTTGTCTATTACGGCCACCAATGTTACTCTGATTAAGACACATAGGAATAGCAAACCCAGGTCTGTCTGAAACGAAAGTGCATGTTGAGTAACTGAACCATCCAAGCCTCAGGCTCCTCCTCTATAAAGTAGGAATAATGGTAATATCTGTTAATACCTCATAGGGTTGCCTTGACTGTTATATGAGATAATGCTGGTAAAGTGCATAGCAAGATGCCCAACAGTTATTGACTGAATAAACACACTGCAATGATCAACATTATTACTACATTGTGCTTCCGCAAAACCATATCTGCCTCCAGAACTGCTTTGTAATCCCTTTATACAATAGTGGCATTATCTGTGCTGGTTCCTTGGTTGAGCAGTCTATATTTTAACTGGCAAATTCTTTCTCATAATCTTTCCTTTACCTAGATGTTCTTCTCTGTAATTCTATCCTTAGGTTAATACAATGTTATGTAAAAGAATGAAATCTTTAAAAATTGATTACTAGTGCATAATCCACTTTTTTCAGATAAAAAAATACTCTTCCTTCTTTGTCATGATCTTGAAGCTCATATTACCAAATATAATGATATATTACCTTGGAGATAAAATTTCACGGATAGGCTGAAATTTTCAAGTAACTTTATTTCAACTTCTGAAACAAACATTCCATTTAAGGTCTGAAATATTCTTCTAGAGCAATGTATCTCAAACTTTAATCTGCAGATTAATCATCTGGAGAGCTTGTTAAAGTTCAGATTCAGGATGAGAGCTGTGGCTCACGCCTGTAATCCCAGCACTTTGGGAAGCTGAGGCGGGTGGATCACTGGAGGTCATGAGTCTAGACCACCCTGGCCAATGTGGTGAAATCCCATCTCTACTAAAAACACGAAAAATTATCTGGACCTGGTGGCGCATGTCTGTAATCTCAGCTGCTCGGGGGGCTAAGGCAGGAGAATCTTTTGAACCAGGGAGGCAGAAGTTGGAGTGAGCAGAGATTGCACCACTGCGCCACTGCACTTGAACCTGGGTGACAAACCTGTCTCAAAAAACAACAGCAACAAAATGCAGGGTGGAGACAGAGATTTTGCAGTCCCAGCCAGCTTCAAGTGATGCTGATGTTGCTGGCCTAGGATCACATTTGGAGCAGGAAGACTCTAGAGTTGTAGAAAAAATATTCATCAGCCGCCTGTATGATTGTGTTTCATTTAATTCATGCCAGGTAATAAACTCATTCTATGGGAAAGCCAGCAAAAGAGAAAACTAAGCCATTCAACAAATAAGAAGAGAAATTAATAGGTCTTTTAAGGTCCGAATGAGAAAAGTCACAGGAGAAAACAGAATTCCATTTTCAAAAGATTTAAAGAGAAATAATCTCATAGTCTTTTAACATATTAAAAAGGAAATAAAGAAATACATTAGGAATGAGAAGGGTGAGAAGAAATGTTGCTTTTATTAGAGCAGTAGTTCTCAAATTCTCAAATTTAGCATGCATCAGAATCATCCTAAAACACAGACAACGGGCCAGGCGTGGTGACTACGCCTGTAATCCCAGCACTTTGGGAAGCTGAGGCAGGCTGATCACCTGAGGTTGGGAGTTCGACATCAGCCTGACCAACATGGAGAAATCCCATCTCTACTAAAAATACAAAATTACCTGGGCGTGGTGGCACATGCCTGTAATCCCAGCTATTCAGGAGGTTAAGGCAGAAGAATCGCTTGAACCCGGGAGGCGGAGGTTGCAGTGAGCCAAGATCGTGCCATTGCACTCTAGCCTGGGCAACAAGAGTGAAATTCCGGCTAAAAAACAAAAACACCACTGACAATGATTCTGTGGTCTGGGACAGCCTGATGATTTGCATTTCTTACAAGTTCCTAGGTAATGCTGTTGCCCCTGGGCAGGGAACAGAGCTTCAAGAAACTGCATTAAGAGACTGGGGAAACTGCATTCAGATACTGACAGATGACACGAAAAAAATCACTACATTCTATCTCAGTATCTATATAAGACTGTGGGGCAGCCCTGTAATAGAAGAAAGAAAAATGAACCAAAATAAGAGAAACAGTTAAAATCCATTTGAGGTCCCAACAACTTGAACTACATACACTTAAGAACACGTTCAAAGTAGTTTCAGGATCATCAGCTATCATTTCCTAGATTTTTTGAAGGGTAAATGATTTGACCGAAGCAGGAATGGAACAACTTGGTTTCTTTTTCTAAATGGAAAAAGGAGTGACCCTGAAAAACCCTGGGCTTCTAAGTTTAACTTCGCTACATAGGAAGTTAGGGGGGGAAAGACCGAGGAAATAATCACAAAATCTATTGTCAAGGCCTTGAAAAGAACGGGGCATTGAGTAATAACAAGGATGGCTTTCCAAAGAAAACGTGCTTTCCTACCGTTTTAGATTTGAAAAGGATCTTAAAATCACATGATCCAGGCAGCTGATTTTAAAGATAAGAAAACTGATGTACAAAGAGATTTTTGTCCTCAAGGTCATACAGCTCGTTGGCAGCAAATATAGGCAAGGATCCAGTCTCTTGGGCCATTCACTGTCCTCACCATCCTGAAGCAGCTGTGTGTTCTGACGACTTCCACTGGTAGCCTCAGCTGCACCTAGGTCTTGAGCTAGTCTGATGAGGACAGGCCACATATTGGGAGTCCCTGGGTGCATCATGGCGAGGTCAGCTGAGGCCTGGCATCCAAAGAACTCATCACCAGCCTTATGCCATATGCCACAACAGCCATCCAGACTCTTTTGGTTATCTGGGACAGAGGTGGCAGAGAGGCAGCTGGCTGTCCTGGGAAAGGCGGCATCTAACTGTGCTGACTTTAACAAGACTGTTCACTCTGTTGGTATAATTGGCTCATCAGTACCCCAGGGAAAAATCACCTAAAGTGTACATTCATTCAGCCCAAAAAAGTAAGTGCTTACTATGCCCAAGGAGGCACTGCAGTGAACAATGTGGAGCTTCAATCGGAAATAGATTTCTTTATCCCCAAATGCTCAGTGGGTACATGGCTTATCAGAATGAGGCAGGAGAATAGGGTCTGGAGCCAGGGAAACTAAGACCCTTTCCCACTGACTTCCTGGAACTAAATTGAAAGGAAAACCCTAATTTTCCATGTCTAAGTAACATAAGGACCAGAGGCCACTCCCTTTGCAAACCCCCACCTTTTCTGTGTGGCAGATGGGAAATTGAAAGTACTTCTGATTGGTTGCTTTTTTCAAGCAATCAGATGTTTGCATAGGAGTGTAACTTTATAACTTTACTTCTGCCTCTGATTGGTTGGGGAAAGCAACCAATTGTGAGCCAAGTCTTCCTTTGCATAGAAGTGCAACTTTGTAACTTCACTTTAGCCTCTGATTGTTTGCTTTCTGCAACTAATAAGATTGCTTGGCACCACTTCATTTACATGGGGTGAACACCAAATGGCCAATGGAAGACGTCTAAGAGGGTATTTAGACCTGAGAAGATTCTGTATCCTGGACCCTTGAATGGCTGCTCGGCCCGCTCCCAACCTGTGGAGTGTACTTTCATTTTCAATCTCTGCTTTTGTTGCTTCATTCTTTCCCTGCTTTGTTTATGCATTTTGCCTAATTTGTTGTTCAAAACACCAAGAACCTGGACACCCTCTATGGGTAACAAGATGATTGTACATTGTTGTGTCATCAAACGGGCACTCCAGATTCATGGAACAGCATGAGTGTGTTCCATGCTTAGCATAGCACTTAGCATAGCCTTGGCAAACAGTGTACAACACAAAGAAAGTTAGAGCCCTTCAAGGCTCATACCTTCAGTTTTCAGGTGTGGAAATTATAGTGCAGAGAGGCAAAACAGCTTGCATAAAGTAACAGCTCTTTGGTGAAGAGCTTGGACGGCACTCTGATGTTCTGGCTCATAACTCAGATTTTTCTACTTGACTGCATACTATGAAGACAGATCATATTAATATAAATTAAAGGCCTTCATATTACTTTCAAAGGGAAAGGAGAAAACGTTTGGAATATGTGTGTTGGTCTCTCTGTTCTGTGAATAACAGGAGTTCTTCATAGCAAACACAATTTCTCAACCAGCACATTGGAATCACCCGGGAACCCTAAGATAACACCGATGCAAGGAATCCACCAAACAGATTTGAATTCAATTATTTTGGGGACAGCCTGAACACCAGGGGCTGTAAAAGATTCCAGATGATTCTCATGTACAGTCAAAGGCTAATTCCTCTGCAGGAATTACCATGAGTGCGTTTTGGCTTAATAGTGCCAGAGAGCTTTAGAGATTCTGGCAATGAGGCATCTTGCAAGGACAGCATAGATTTCGGTAAGAAATGAAATCCAAAATCCTCTGGTTTCTCTCTCTCTCAAAGAATTTCTGGGCAAGGGGAAGGGAAGGCCGACCAAGGGGCCTCTATTTCCTTCCCTGCTTCTGTGTGTCGCTACCTCCTTAAGGGTCTTTTTTTTTTTCTCTCTCCCAAGGCTCAGATCAAATTGTAGCCCCAAACCCCATTCCTTGGTTCCTGTTTGTAAGGCTGATAAAAGCTCTGACTTCCTCACATGCATTGTAAATATTACTGAAAATAAGAGGCTAGAAGCACAGAGAGTATCTGGTATATGATATCCTGGCTTGCAAAGTACAATATTCAGAGTCTACCATAGCTAGCTTGCTCTCTGAGATGTACAGACTCGGTTCCAGCTGTGAGTCTAGGAAAGAGGCCTCTTCCAAGGAAGCCTCCTCTCCATTCCCTTTTAATGTTTTGTCACTTCTTCCCAATTGAGGTCGAGCTCTGTGTGTGGCTCTCCAGTAGAGCTTTCTGAGATGACAGAAATGTGCTATATCTGCTCTGTCCGATGCGGTAGTCGCCGGTCAATGCCAGCTGCATGTGGTGACTGAGCACTTGAAGTATGACTGGTGCAACTGATGAACTCAATTCTTATTCTATTTTAATTAAATTTAAATAGCCACATGTGGCTAGTGGTCAACATGTTGGGCAACAACACGACCATGCTGTCTAAAACATGCAATTATGTACTAGCTTACAAGAGCATTCATGTAGAAATAAATTTTGCAGTACAGAAATGAGAAAAAAGATAGGGCTCTTTAGTGGAGTTTTATCAGAAAGAAGGGCAGCGAAATATAGTTGTGACCTCAATATAAGCTAGATAAAAGCCAGGTAAAAGTTAAAATGCAATGCTAGCTTCATCATTGACAAAAACCTCTCACAAATCAACAATTTAATTGAACCTAGGGAGCAAATTCAAGGAGAAATGCTGCAACAACCATCTTTTTCAACTGTTCCCAGGACTTCCTGATTTCTTTTGTATCAAATTACTCTGACCATCACATTCCTCTTATATTAGCACTTCCTGGTTCCGTAAGGACTAGAAATAGACATTCGGGATCCCCAAAAACAAACAAAGCAAAACACCAAGGTTTTGTTTTTAGTAACTTAACCTTCTGAACCTCCTGTAGTGTTCATTCAAATGTGTAACAAGGGATGGAGTTAAATTCTCTGATAATCTGAAAGACAAGGGAAGCAGTATTTAATTCAGAGAGTTACAAAGAAAAAGATTATTTTAGATCTGCAATTAGCATCTGAGCCCATTTAAGCCTCTAACAGTTGCCTTGGCCTGAATTGACTTGTTCCCAGTATTCCATTGCCTTCCCTATGTTTCCCTGCTGATAATCCTCAGAGAGTTTTGCCTGCCTTCTTCTCAGACTGGACCCTAGGCAGTGTGCAAAGTTCACAGCCTCTGGACTCAGATTGCCTGAAGTTGAAAACTCACTCCACCAATAACTGTGCCATCTTGGGCAAAGTACTTAACTTCTCTGGTTGCATTTGCCTCACATACTAATGGGGATGTTAATAATTTCATGCATAAAGTTGTTTGGTAAAGAAATGAATTAGCCATGTGCAGTGGCACATGCCTGTAGTCCTAGCTACTGTGGAGGCTGAAGTGAGAGGATTGCTTGAACCCATGAGTCCAAGGCTGCAGTGAGCCATGATCAGCTACTGCACTCCAGCCTGGGTGACAGAGCAAGACCCTGTCTCTAAAAAAAATAAATAAGAAAGAAATGAATTAAAGTTTGTTAAATGTATAGTACATACGCGTTTTTTAATACACATGTACACTATTGCTATTAGTGAAATTAAATTTTTAGTCAGAGAGCCTGAATTCCTGTTCGGCAACCTACTAGTTGTATGCTCTTGGCCTAGTTACTTCTCTACACTGACTTGCAGTTTATACTCATTAAAAAATAAGACTATCATAATCATTCTCGAAGAGTTGCTGTGGAGATTGAATGAGAGTATCTGCAAAAGTGACATTAGATGAAATTCTATCTGCAGAACCAGCCCAATCTGGTTCAACTTTGTGTAATAAAAGTGGTGAGTTGTATTTCAGTTGCCATGAACCTCAGGTTGCAAGTTACATGATATGAGCATGCCCAGACAAACCAAGTGTGCAACCACAGACAGAATCTAAGTGCTTGGACTGAGGAACAGGGACAGAATTAAGAAGAATCCAATCAGATCAAGCTCTGAAGTCACCCCATAGCAGGATCCAGTCAGATCGTGACTCCCAGCATCACCTCATTGCAAGATCCAGTCAAATCATGCCTCATTACCCTCTGACTATAAAGTGCCCCAAATCCAGCTTGGGGAGACAGATTTGATCCTGATTCCTGTCTCTTTGCCTGGCTGCCTAGTGATAAACCTTTTTTGTTGCAAAAATCTGGTTCTTTGGTATTTGGCTTTCTGTTGCATGAGGGTAAATGGACCCAGTTTGGTTCAGAAACAAAAGTTCCTACGGTAAAAAGTTATGCTCCTGTATCCCCAAGGAAATGTCTACTGGGCGCTCAAGGAGCTTCAGGAGTATCAAGGCCTATGGTCTAACCCTCCGCTTTGCAGACTCAGAAATCTGAGTGGTCAGCATGTGTATTAATTTGTTCTCATGCTGCTAATAAAGACATACCTGACACTGGGTAATTTATAAAGGAAAGAGGCTTCACTGACTCACAGTTCAGCATGGCTGCGGAGGCCTCAAGAAACTTACAATCATGGCAGAAGAGTCAGCAAACACGTCCTTCTTCACATTCTTCACATGGCAGCAGCAATGAGAAGTGCAGAGCAAAGGATGAGAAGCCCCTTATAAAACCATCAGATCTCTTGAGAACTCACTATCATGAGAACAGCAGCATGAGAGTAACCACCTGCATGATTCTATTACCTCCCACTGGGTCCCTCCCATGACATGTAGGGATTATGGGAACTACAACTCAAGATGAGATTTGGGTGGTGATGCAGCCAGACCATATCAGCATGTGAGAATACACCCATCATGCAGGAGTGGACAGGCTTCAACGAAGCCATGAGACTGAAGAATGCAACCTAAATGCCCATTTGCTCATTTTTCATGAGAAATACGCCACTATCTCAGGCAAAGGAGGTCAACCAGCAGAGTCTCGCTTTGTAGCCATTACAAATTATGTCAGATCTGAATCAGAGGCTTCTTTAAGAATGAGTACAAAGACAAAGGGTTGGTTATGTAGTCCTGACATTTCATGGAACTGGGAGATAATCCCTGATGTGTCCCTCTGCAAAGAATGCCAAGCAAGGGGATCAAATTGGTTCCATTCTCAGGCCTGAGCACTGTCTCTCTTGTTCAGTGTATAAATAGTGCTGTCAAAAATCTTGCACCATCCCTTTTCTGTTTCTGGAGTCCTGCACCAATTGCTGACCAGGGTATTCCTTCCATAGATACACAAATGCCCTTTTGGCATTTTTCTGGTCCTGCTGACCAGGAAGTCTTTTAGTGCCTTTTCACTTACCTCCATGAGCATCCATTAGATGTCGAAGTCATCATTTGAAGCTCAAAGAGTAATCTTTGTTCTGGTTCCTAAGTCCATGTAACAAAAGGCAAAATATATATGTTATTGCTTTTATGTAACTAGTGATTTAAGGTTATAGTTACCTAATAAAAGAGTTTAAAACCGTTTCTCCCCCAGGTTGCATTTGTTTGTTCACTTTGTGTGCTGTATGTCTTCTCTTTGACCCTCTGAATCCACCCTCACCCCTCTCCATCCTCCCTCCTGCCTCAGAAGGTGGATGTCTATGGAGTCCATCAATGGACTCCCCTACTCTTGGCTTCCAGTTGGGTTTATCCAGGTAATAGACTTGTCAGCAGATAAACGGGAGAGGAGACAGTACCTTCAGGTTATTTATTCTCTTTGGATCCCTTTCTGAGAGATTGCCTTGGGCTATTTGTGCTGCTCAACCAAATGTCACTGCTCGTCTTCAGAAGGTCCCCTTTATGAGACTCTTAAGAACTCCAGACACCACTCCCTTGTCCCTTCAGCCTTAGTCATGGTGACTATTCCACTGCTATTAACCTCAGGTTACTGTAGCATCCTTTGTGCTTCCCACACTTTCATAAAGAGTCTCTTTGTAAATAGCCCTTCCTTGATACCTCCTAATTTGTGTGAGCCATCTGCTCCTTGTTGGTATCCTTGATGATACATTTTGTTTTGGGTTTTAATGTTTGTGATCATCTATGTGGATATATGTACTGTTAACATTTTGAGTGAATGAATGCTGTGTGAATGAGCTCATGGCAGAAATACTGATGGCATGGGAAGCATGAACTCTGGGCTCCCTAGATCAACTCAGATGACACCATCCACTACCCAGAATCTCCACCCACAGCCTAGTGCCCCCGTCTTCTGCATGACCCAGCAGTGGCTGCATGGTGGGGAAGTAGCAGGGATGTGGGGGGAGAGGCTCATCAATGTGCGAGGCCCTTTTACTGTCCAGGAAAAAACCAGTCAGGTCCATGAACAACAGCGGCAGTAGGAGAAATCACATCCAAGTGCATTTTCACAAATTATTCACTGACCATTTTTAGACCTAGAAAGTTCTTTAAAGACCTGAACCCTTCATTTTCCATGTGAGGAAACAAGCGCAATGCTGTGAAGTCATGGAGCTAAAACGTTTCAGAGGGTCTGGTCAGGGATTTTCAGCGGATTCATTTCCAGTCCAGTGACTTCCAGAAGGCAGCTGCTGCACCTGAAGATTTAAGCAGCAAGAATTCCATCAGGGGTTTTTAAACATTTAAGACATTTTATTTGCTTAATGCAAAGAACAATTTTCTTTCTTTTTTTTTTTCTCTCTTTTTTTTTTTTTTTTTTTTGAGACAAGGTCTCACTCTGTCACCCAGACTGCAGTGCAGTGCCGTGATCATAGCTCACTGCAGCCTCAACCTCCCAGGCTTGAGCAATCCTCCCACCTCAGCCTCCTGAGTAGCTAGAACTACAGGCACATATCACCATGCCCGACTAATTATTGTAATTTTTGTAGGACAAGGTTTCACCATGTTGCCCAGGTCGGTCTCAAATTTCTGGGCTCCAGTGATCCACCTGTCTGGGCTTCCCAAAGTTCTGGGATTGCAGGCATGAGCCACAATGCATAGCCTTAATGTAGAAATTGCATCAACTTGCTTCCCACTTAGACTTTCATTAAAATGCATCAAAAAGCATAGAAATAAAAAACTTTTTTGTCTAGACCTCTGATCACTGAAAAAAAAATTTTTTTTTGAAATATGTATTCATTCAGGCCAGGTACAGTGGCTCACACCTATAATCCCAGCATTTTGGGAGGTCAAAGTAGCTGGATCACCTGAGGGTAGAAGTTCGAGACCAGCCTGGTCAACATAGCAAAACCCCATCTCTACTAAAAATACAAAAATTAGCCAGATGTGGTGCCACATGCCTATAATCCCAACTACTTGGAAGGCGGAGGCAGGAGAATCTCTTGAACCCAGGAGATGGAGGTTGCAGTGAGCAGAGGTTGTACCACTGCACTCCAGCCTGGGCAACAGAGCAAGACTGTGTCTCAAAAAAAAAAAATGTATATATATATATATTCATTTTTATTTATGCATATGTATATGTATAGTGTGTATACATAAGCATGTGTATATACATATGTGTGCATGTATGTGTGTATATATCTATGTGTGTATACATATACCCACACACACACACACACACACACACACACACACACACATCCTGTTTTTGCCTTACACTTCGCTCTCATTAGTTTAGCTTGCTTGCTCTAACTCTGAGCATGTGCTTCTTTTCATGGGTGGTTTAGCATTAATACTTTGGGAATTTGGGAATTGTGACAGACTCTTTCAAACTGTGAGGAGGGAGCTCGATATTCAATAGAAAAATAACCTATCAAATCACATTTTTCCTGATGTGCATTAACTTACAAAAAAGTAAGTGGAGTTATTTCTCAAACTTGCTATCTGAGGGTAAAAAGGAACCCAAGGCAATGCCAGAATACTGACATTTAGGCACAACAGAGAGGTTGAGGTTCACCAAAGCCTTGTCACATGCACTTTGACGTTTTAATCCAAATTCTAAATGGAGTGACTTTTATGCATTTGGAGTCTCTTCTTGTCACTTGAGAATATCACAAACTAACATTTTCTGTTTTGATATAGTTTTCCTATTTAGATAAAATCAAGTTTATTTTCTTATTTATTTTATTTTTTGTTTTTTTAGGCAGAGTTTTACTCTGTTGACCAGGTTGGAGTGCAATGGCATGATCTCAGCTCACTGCAACCTCTGCCTCCTGGGCTCTAGCTATCCTCCCTCCTCAGCCTCCCTCCTCAGCCTCCCCAGTAGAGCAACTACAGGTGCATACCACCATGCCCAGCTAATTTTTGTGTTTGTTGAAACAGGTTTTGCCATGTGTGCCCAGGCTGGTCTCAAACTCCTAGACTCAAGTGGTCTACCAACCTGGGGCTCCCAAAGTGCTGGGATTACAGGTATGAGCCATTGTGCACAGCCAAAATGAATATAGTCATAAAGCACATATGTCAAAATTAATATTGTCAGAAAGCATATTGTTTCTGCAAAAGATTTCTCTGCAAAAGCATATTTCGCTTAAAAATCCAAGACTTTAGCTGACCCTAAGTCCAACCACCTAGGGACCCAAACCCCGGAAGCCAGGGAATGGGAATTCCTTCTCAACTGTCTTTACTCTCTGTTGACCTGGGGGACACAGTGCTGCAAGAAGATGACTGGCTCTTGGCTCAACAACACACATACAAAAGTAGCTCTTAAAGAAAAAATGGTGGCGGAGAACTCACTGGAAGGATGCTGAAGGCTCCCTGACCAGAGGGAGGCTGAAGGAGCCAAGTTGGAAGGAACCCAGTTAGCTGGAAAGGTGCAAGCAGTACCTCTGAGCAGAAACAGTCTAGAAAGCTGCCACCAGCACTGCACACCCTCTTGTTCTCACTATAGTTTCTATCCACCTTTTGTCATGAAACCGCCTTTGCAAAATTATGACTGAGACAGTGAAAGAGATCTAACTTAATCAACTCCATCTTGCTTCTAATCTTCAAGCTATCTTTGTTCATTCCTGGGCATAGGCTGAACTAACTCTGGGAGAAACTTGGTTTATAGTTTAAAACAAAGACAATAACAGGCCTTTCCCAAAGCAGACCTCCTTCTTGCATGGGAACTAGATTGCCTTTGTAGGACTAATATTAGCCATAATGTTAGAAATTATGGCTTAGGAGTCATGCAGCTGAAAGCTATAAGATTCTGACCCTCGGCCGGGCGTGGTGGCTCAAGCCTGTAATCCCAGCACTTTGGGAGGCCGAGACGGGCGGATTACGAGGTCAGGAGATCGAGACCATCCTGGCTAACACGGTGAAACCCCGTCTCTACTTAAAAATACAAAAAACTAGCCGGGCGAGGTGGCGGGCGCCTGTAGTCCCAGCTACTCGGGAGGCTGAGGCAGGAGAATGGCGTGAACCCGGGAGGCGGAGCTTGCAGTGAGCTGAGATCCGGCCATTGCACTCCAGCCTGGGCGGCAGAGCGAGACTCCGTCTCAAAAAAAAAAAAAAAGATTCTGACCCTCTCTAAACTGCTCCTAAGATCAATGCTTGAGATATTTTGCAGACCCTGCGCTTGACGGATCAGCTGGCTCCGCCCAGATCAATAAACTGGCTCATCTGATCTTGTGGCCCCCACCCGGGAACTGACTCAGTGCAGGAAGACAGCTTCTAGTCCCTATGATTTCATCCCTAAACAATCAGCACTCCTGGCTCACTGACCTGGCTTCCCCCTACCCACCAAATTGTTCTTAAAAACTCTGCTCCCCAAATGCTCAGGGAAACTAATTTGAGTAATAATAAAACTCCAGTCTCCCACACAGCAGGCTCTGGATGAATTATTCTTTCTCTATTGCAGTGCCCCTGTGTTGATTACTCAGCTCTGTT
Organism: Macaca mulatta; assembly: GCF_049350105.2. Taxonomy (NCBI): domain Eukaryota; kingdom Metazoa; phylum Chordata; class Mammalia; order Primates; family Cercopithecidae; genus Macaca; species Macaca mulatta. Next base: position 35,128,786 of record NC_133414.1, read on the forward strand.
GAGGCAATGGGCAAGGCGAACCCACTGGGCAGTTAGTCATATGATACAAGCCTTATGTCGAGAACCCAGGCAGGAAATTCTAATGGCCAGACCAAGGCCACATGTTTAAGGCTTGGACTTCAGGGACAGGGAGCGGGAAGGTATACCATACCCACCTTCTTTTTCTTTTTGGAGTACAAAAGGCACGCTATCCCACCAAAAGTACAAAGAATGAAAGAGGTACCACAAATAGGCAGCATAGCTGGATACTGACCAACCAAAAAGCCTGAAAACATAAAACAAAACAACTGTCACTCGACTTTCTAAGGGAGTGGCACCAGGTTAAAGTGTCCTCCACCTGAGGCACAAGGGTATTCTTTTGTCTCTAAACTCAGGCGAGAACTCCCAACCCCTTCACACGCAGAACTGGAATCGGAGTGTGAGTAGATCTCCAACCCACATGGGAGACGGTCCTGAGAGCATGGGCTTTGAGCAAGCGGAATAGGGTTAGTCTGCTGGACTTGCAATGTATCAACCACATCACCATAAACAAGTCCTTTTACCTAACTGAACCCAGCTTCCTCCTCTGTTAAACGGAGCTGATAAATATTGTTCCCCTCTTGCACTGTTGTGAAGAGTCAATGAGGTAATACATACCAAATGCTGTCCTTGGGACAGAGTTAACCTCAATCACTGCAGCTCTTTTCATTAACATGAGTCTCTCTGGTAGGGTATAAATGCAGTTCAGAATTCCCCCAAACACACCTTCATTTGGTTCATATTACCACTTCCCTAGAATTATGAGTTAAAAATTTCTGTGTTGTCATCCTGACATACTCACAGACATCACCCACTGATGCCACAACCAGCCTATCTCCTGTTCATTCATCTCTCACTGTGCTACCCAAATAATTCCCCAGGAGAATACCTGGATATCACCTTCTTACAATGACCCCAGAATGGGTCCCATGCTCCAATATATTTTATGCACTTTGCCTGAAACGTATTTGAAACCAACATTTAAAATATCATCAGTTTATACAACAGGAATGTTTTTACTGATCTCTTTAATTCTAGAAAAGTTCTTCCCTTTCGGTTGAACATTAGCATGGCTTTGAGGCCTGGGAAAGAGCACTGCGGGGTATCTCAGTTGCTATCTGCTATTGCGGAGATGCTGATGTGTACAAGGAGGAAAGCTCAAGTGTCTGGCTAAATGGAATGTGTAACTGCTGCCTGAAGAGGGGGAAAATCAAGAAATCACCCAGTGACAGGGGCTGTCCAGTGAGCAAGTCAGCAAAGGGCAGGTACTGCAGAAAGTCAAGAGAGAGATCTGTTATAAAACCTAGGGCTTGTATCAATGATTCCAGAGCTGTTTCCAGCAGCTATTTCCTGTGGATAAGCACTGGTGTCTTGGTTCATGGAAAGAAAGTGAAGCCTGACCCTGATGTGCAGTTTTCCAACTTCCCTCCCAAAGCAGCAGTTGCTGGGCTGGGATCTCCAGGCCTGATTTCAGTGGGTAGAACGGCTCTAGAAGGGGACACCAAGTCTCAGGCAGATGCAGTATCTGGGACACAGCTGCGACGGAAAGCTAGCTGGGCCATCCCAAAGGGGCATCTGTCTGCAGTGGCTGTTAGAGGCAGGCCCAGGTGCAAAGCTACAGGAAATCAAGGACACCCAAAGCATGAGTGAAAGATATTGTAATGAGGGCTGGGGTGGCATCTGGAGAGGCCACCTGAGCCACTGGGGCCCAGCAACAAGGATGTTTTATGAAGTGCTTAGGATGGGTTTGCTAAAACACCTTGCCGCGCAGACACATAGAGGGCTTCGTGTTATAGAGCGGTTTTTCTTCGTCTGGCAAATTGTTCCTCCCTCAGCTGGACTTGGAAATCTACCTGCTTAGAAAGCCAAACTAGGATCAAACAAATGCACAAAGGAGAGTCTGATGTCCTCTAGTACAACTGGTTGGCACAAGTTCAGGTGGCATCTGGAACACAAGAGTGACTTGAAGTCAGACCCTGGAGCAGCATCTGGGATATGCCCTCAGCTTGTCCTGTGGAGTTCATACTCACTGAAAACTCCATCATCTTCTTGTGGGTTCAGGGACAGCCTGTCTCAACTGCAGAGGCCTCCAAATGCCGTAAAGAGTTAATATAAGCCAGATACACTCAAGCCTGTAATCCTAGCATTTTGGGAGGCTGAGGCAGGAAGGTCACTTGAGTCCAGGAGTTCAAGACCAGCCTGGGCAACATAGTGAGATCCTATATCTACAAAAAAAATTCTTTTTTAAGCCAGGCATGGTGGTGCACACATGTAGTTCCAGCTAATCAGGAGGCTGAGTGGGAGTATGGCATGAGCCCAGGAGTTCAAGGCTGCCGTGAGCTGTGACTGTGCCACTGTACTCCCACCTGGACCAGAGAACAAATCCCTGTCACTAAAATAAGTAAATGATAAAATAGAATTAATATGATTTTTAATTCTTAAAAATCCAGAGGGATCCTCCAGTGGTAAGAGCATATACATCTCTGGGGGTTTTGGCAAAGAGACTCAGCATTGCAAACCACAGTGGAGAATCTCATGGCTCTGAGACAGTCACTGAGGGTCGAGGCTGTATCCTGCAGGTGCATTGGGGTATAGAAATGGATGCAAACACAGCTTTCATCAGTTGCATTCCTGACCTCATAGTTCCCTGACCTTTATCTCCCCTCCAGTCACATCCCCACATGGAACACTGAGACACCAGCTGACCCTGAGGCACTGGGGACCGTCACACACATCAACACGTATAGACTCAGGTACCTATTCTTCAAAGCTGATCACGACCTGCTGTTGCTCATCTTCCTCTTCCCATTTTTATGTATATTTATTTTGCAGCTGCCATAGTGTTTTGTTCACAATGCGGATAAACAAAGGGTCTGTCTGTTTGAGAAGTGTGCTTCCTCCAAAATTATAAATTTTGAAAGAAGGTAAAAAAATAACAAGAGAATCAATTCAAGTAGAGCCACTCAAAGGCTAAGACCTGGATATGCTAAAACAGTATCAGGTCCTGCCCTGGCTCTCAGGATGCCAGTTCTGTGATTGCACTCCATGTCTGTGCTAGAACCCTCTTGCATTCCAGGAAATGATGAGTTAGAAAACCAAACAGGCATGGAATAAAGGGAAGGTCTCCCCTAACACTGGGAAGGCCCTCTGGAGGCACATTTAGCTTGAAAAACTTGCCCAACCACTCAACCAATGCATGCCAGAGACTTCAAAACCAGTCCTGATCATGCTTAGGGCTCGGCACCTCGACTAGGAAACAGTCCTCTCAATTTCCTAAGAAAACTGGTTGAGTATCAACGCCTCCTCCTCACTTACGTGCTGACATTTTTCCTTAAGACGTTGAACCCCTCATTGAACAGACCGGCAAGTAATCACCAAGAATTATTTCAGGAACCCGTGTTTATTCATACACCTTCCTCTTTAGTTCGGAATGTTTTTAATCTCGTAAATCAGTAACCAACCAAGGTGATTGCTGCTGATTTTAAATACTTATGTTGTTTTTAATGCGTTTTACAGAGCTGGGATCTGATGAGTATACATGTAATAAAAACACATACTCTTATCTTTTTTTTTTCTTAAACACATTTTCCTTGTACGATTTGGCAAAAAGACAGATAACGTATAGAGTAAGTTCTTTTGCTGTTTATATTTCTCCTGGCAGATTGCCAAACAGCATTTAGCAGCGTATTAATCAGGTAGAATGTGAGCTCCACAGACCACGGCATTTTCCTACTGCACCTGAGAACTCCAGTGGAAGTCTCAGAAACTCTTGTTGAGTCAGAAATCTATTTTCAATGGATAATGAATTCATGGATTGTATATTTTCACCTTTCACATCCAGGTAAAGGCTGAGACCACTAGCAGGACCTCCCAACCCTGGAAATGTGGCAAACAGAGAGCCATCGTGACTCTCTGGACACGTTAGTGGGGAAATGTTGAATTCTCTCTTACTCATATTACATCTTAGAAACATCCACCAGCATTGCCTGTAGATTTGTAAGATGAGCAGAGTAATGAAAATGACACAATGTGATTCGTTATATTCTCATTGGTGGTGACTTCTCACAGAGGTGGCAGGGCAAGTGAGGCAAATGAAGCTAAGCTGTTCAGGAAGGAAGGAAAGAAGGAAGGAAGGAAGGAAGGAAGGAAGGAAGGAAGGAAGGAAGGAAGGAAGGAAGGAAGGAAGGAAGGAAGGAGGAAGCAGGAAGGGAAGGAAGGAAGGAGGAGGGAAGGAAGGAAGGAGGAAGCAGGAAGGGAAGGAAGGAAGGAGGAGGGAAGGAAAGGAAGGAAGGAAGGAAGGAAGGAAGGAAGGAAGGAAGGAAGGAAGGAAGGAAGGAAGGAAGGAAGGAAGGAAGGGAAATGGTATAAAATAATGACATGAATTTAGGATATTTCTGTGCAAGAAAATCCAAAAGGTCAATTTATTACATCTTTCATTATTAGATTTGATGCAGATCTGGGAAATGCTATAAATTTAAAATAATCTTGCAGCTTTTCTCACCATGAGTATGTTGAGCTTTTAGGTCTTTCGAGGAGAGGGCTTATTCCTGCCTTGCCTGTTCTTCTTGGAGACTTTCTGTATAATAAGCTAAACTTGTGAGTTACCAGACCTCAGTTACTCAAAAGGAAGGGAATGCCGATCCCCAAGGCACTGGGACCTGAAGCAATTGCTTCAAGGGCTGTGAAGTCATCAGCCTCACCTTCATGTAGGCACTAGTCTAGCACAACCTATGATATGCCCAGTTCGGGCAGGAATAACTCCAAAGAATATCCACCTTTTGACGGTCTTAAGACATCAGGAGAATTAGACTTCTCCACATGAGCAGTTTTTTTGTTTTTGTTTTGTTTTGTTTTTTGTTTTTTTGAGACGGAGTCTCTGTCTCCCAGGTGGGAGTGCAGTGGCGCAATCTCGGCTCACAGCAAGCTCCGCCTCCCGGGTTCATGCCATTCTCCTGCCTCAGCCTTCCAGGTAGCTGGGACTACAGGTGCCCACCACCACGCCCGGCTAATTTTTTGTATTTTTAGTAGAGACGGGGTTTCACCGTGTTAGCCAGGATGGTCTCGATCTCCTGACCTCGTGATCCGCCCGCCTCGGCCTCCCAAAGTGCTGGGATTACAGGCATGAACCACTGCGCCCGACCCACATGAGCATTTTTAAAAATTGGACTCAGGGACCCTACTTGCAAATTATGTGCATGTGTATGTGTGCATGCACAAGAATATGTCTCGAGGACATTTGAATGCAAACAAAACTATGCAATGAAAACTTGATTTGGGGCCCAGAGCGGTGGCTCATGCCTGTAAACCCAGCACTTTGGGAAGCCAAGGCAGGCAGATCACTTGAAGCCGGGTGTTCGAGACCAGCCTGGCCAACACGGTGAAATCCTGTCTGTACTAAAAATACAGAAATTATCAGGTCATGGTGGTGCGCGCCTATAGTCTCAGATACCTAGGGGGTTGGGGCAGGAGAATCACTTGAACCCAGAAGGCAGAGGTTGCAGTAAACCAAGATCACACCACTGTACTCCAGCCTGGGTGACAGAGCAAGACTCCGTCTCAAAAAACAAACAAACAAAAAACCCAAAAACCTGGCTTGGTTTACAAACTGCCCCAAAACAAACTTCTGAGCATAATCTTCTCTTAAAGACATGTCTTGCATATAAGAAAGGCTCGTATATTTGTATATTTTTTCTGACTTTGTTTTATTCTCAGCAATCTGAGGAGTTTGTTCCCTGGAGCCTATTTATAATGATGCTTCAGGTTCTGCTGCGTGTCCCCTTTGGCTTTCCTCCTGGAGCAGAGAAGCATTTGCACAGAGCACACCAGGTGTTACTTTCATATTCTCAGACATACTAGAATATATTAACACAAACACTAAATCAAAACACAGCAAAATTAGTGATCATTGCCAGAGTATGTAGCCCAAACTCCTTATGACAGCTCAGAATCTTAGTGCCCTGCGTCTCTGTTCTCACTGTCTACATGATTGTACAATTTGATACTGATAGTAATTGACATTTTAACTATTAGTTGGTGTTCACATAAATTATAGACCAAAATTCATCTCACTTAGTCAGCATCATGTCGACCATTTCCTTTGGCTTGGTAGATAATGACATATCCAAAGACCAGGTTCTTGGGGTTTCATGTTGCTGGCTTGGACCCAAAGAAAACTCACTCCTCTGGCCTGAGCCCCAATTTCATGCTTGGGAGCTAAAGCACATGACAGCCATTCGTCATTTCCATTTCTTTTTCTTTTCCTTTTTTTCTTCCTATGATCTGGAAACCATTTCACCAAAGGAAACTGGTAGAAACTCTGGTAAAGCATTAAAGAAACTGAAATGTATCGGTCTAACTTTCCTACAGAGGACAAAACTTCCGAGGGACACAGGGTTCCTGGGCATTCTGTATGCCTTTTTAACTGGATCTAACCAACTTAGATATGGGCACAGTCCTCTCAGGGGTCAGCTACCATCCCATGCACCAAAAGCAAAAGCATTCATCACCTCTTACTTTTTGTTTCTTTTTTGAGACAGGATCTCTCTCTGCCGCCCAGGCTGGAGTGTAGTGGCACAATCTTGGCTCACTGCAACCTCCACCTCCCAGGTTCAAGCAATTCTCTCACCTCAGCCTCCAGAGTAGCTGGGACTACAGGTGCATGCCACCACGCCTGGCTAATTTTTGTATTTTTAGTAGAGATGGGGTTTCACCATGTTGGCCAGGCTGTTCTTGAACTCCTGACCTCAAGTGATCTGCCCACTTCAGCCTCCCAAAGTGCTGGGATTATAGGCATGGGCCACCATGCCCGGCCCACCTGTTACTTTTCTATCCTTCCATTAACTGTAGCATTCTCTCACAAGACACTAATGCAAATGTTTCAATGTAAAGTACCATCTTGTTAATTATACTTTCTGAATTCAGGCACGGTAGCCAAGCAAAAGAGAATGTACACTTTTCTAAAATCTAGAGATCAGGAAAACAAAGCTAAGACACCTTGACTCATCCAGCTCACAAAAATCACAGAAGTAAACAGGGTTGGTTGCTATGAAGAGAGGAACACAAACTAATGAATCTCATTCAAAAATGTCACTAACAATGTTTTTCCTCCCTCGCAAAGGGATAGTCAGTTTTTCTCTTACAATGGCAGTTCAGGAGTGAGGAAGATTCTTCTGTTTATCCATTAGAAAAAATACTGTGAAAGAATTTGATCTATAGGATCCTTGGGAGACCACCTTTCTGAAATCCAGGTGCAGCTCTCTGTCCAAGATAAATCCAAATAACATTCCTAAGAAAGTCCCTGAAAGAACAGAAGCATGTATTGAATGATAGGTGAGCAAAGGAGATGGGGGGTTCCCAAAAGAAAACAGAAAGATTTATTTATCAACGGAGGAGGTGGATATTGCTAAAATTATTGAGTTGAAAGTTTGCCCTTTAGTTCACAAAGGAAGCTGGGGAGAGAGATCAGAAACAGATGGCGATTTCCCAACTGGAAATGGAAGAAACCCTGGAAGAAATGGAAGAACAAATGCTCCAGTCTCACAGTCAGTCAAGGACTTAGACTTCTTAGGAGATGGTGCAAGTTCATTGACCTACAGAGCTCTAAATTCTAAAGTAAAAGAAGGATAAAATGAATATAATTAACCTATTTAAGCTTTAATATGTAACTAGAATTATTTTTTTGAGACTTGATCTTGCTCTGTCACCCAGGATGGAGTGCAGTGGTGTGATCATGGCTCGCTGCAGCCTCAACCACCACCCCCACCAAGGGGTTCAAGCAATCCTCCCACCTCAGCCTCCAGAGTAGATGGGACTACAGGCGTGTGCCACTACACACGGCTAATTTTTTGATGTTTTGTAGAGACGAGGTCTCACTATGTTGTCTGAGCTGGTCTTGAACTCCTGGCCTCAAGTGATCCTCCCACCTTGGCCTCTCAAAGTGCTGGGATTACAGGCATGAGCCACCACACTTAGCCTAATTATTATTATTAGATTGCAAAAATGTTTTGATGATCTGAATGGCAAGAAAACATATAAATGAAAACAAAGCATTGATTACTTCTAGGTCAGTTAGTGGTGCTCATGTAGCAGTGCTGCCTCAACCTCCCAAATTCTCTTCCTCTGTTCAAGACCTACTTCCAGACACTACCCTGCAAAGGAGTTAATGTTTGGCTCTTTTTCTGTGTTCCTAGGATCAAACCCAAAGAGAGGATGCCTACAACAAACATGCCCGCATCAGAAATTGCTGAAGGTGTTTCATTCTTACTCTTTTTCCATTGGATTCACTTCCATTAAAACCACAAAGCATCTGGCAGGCACTCGGTGTGTGCTAAGCCCAGTGCAGGACACTGGACAGAAAAAGATGGACAGGACCAAGTTCTGTCCACAACATGCCCAGCATGTAGTTGGGGAGAGAGACAAACAGACAATCCTAAGACAAGGTGATTGGTGCAGGTAGGTGATTAAAAGGAAGAGCAGAGAAAAGGTAGACTCTGGTTTTGTATAAGGGAATCAGGGAAGGCTTCCCAGAAGACACAAAAGATGTGATTCAGGCCAGGCGCAGTGGCTCAGGCCTGTAATCCTAGCACTTTGGGAACCTGAGGCAGGCAGATTGCTTGAGCCCAGGAGTTCAAGACCAGCCTGGGTAACGTGGCAAATACCCTGTCTCTACAAAAAATACAAAAAATTAGCCAGATGTGGTGGTGCACACCTGTGGTCCCAGCTACTTAGGAGGCTGAGGTGGGAGGATTGCTTGAGCCTGTGAGGCAAAGGTTGCAGTGAGCCGAGATCATGCCACTGCACTCCAGCCTGGGTGACAGAGCCAGATCTTGTTTCCCAAAAAAAAAAAAAAAAAAATGTGACTCAAAAAGGGTGCAGGAAGAACAAGGTAGAGAATGCAATCAAGAAAGAGGACAGCAGCATTGAAGGCACCAAAGAGGTATTAGCATGTGTCACGTTCTGGACACTAAGGCAGTTTGATGTGGGTAGATTTTTATATCTATGGAAGATGAGGGGAAAGATGAGACGACAGAGGCAGGCAGGGCCCAGATGGAGCCAGTCCTTCCATGGTGGACTGAGAAGTCTACATGTATCCATAGATGATAGGGCCATTAAATGATGGTGAGCAGAGAAGCAGCACCGACAACTCTGCCTTGAGGAAAGTACATCCCTGGTGCCATTGTAGTATCTGAATGGGAATGAGGCAAAACCAGGGGGTGGAGTGGATATATAGTTACTGTGATACTCCAGGTGAGACAGCAAAGCTTGAAGGTGACAGATCACCAAGAGTCCTTCTGATGCCTCAAACACAACAGGCAGACATGAAGGAGTGGCCTGATGCCAGAGCCTGCTTTCCTTCTTCATGGGATGGTGCTGTGGTCCTCAGAACTGATAGGTGAGGTGGGCAGGTAAGGAACACCTGGCAACGTGGAAAGAGAATGATCTTATGTGGGCTGCAAATGACCCTTAAGAAAACCATGGAATCGGGTCTGCATTCATGGCACCTGCCACATAGTTCTACTGTTGTCAGCCCTGGTGGTGACCGGAGGCCTCCGCAGTCCTCCCCCAGAGATGGGCACTTTCGTGGCTCAGGCGCCTGGCTCCACATCCTGCAACAGCACCAGCCGGGGCAAAAGCCCCCAGGGCCACCTTCACAAGGGCAATATTTTGAGCACTGGCCAATTTAAAAATAAAATTCAACTAAAAAAGTGACAACAAAAATGTAGTAAAATTTTTCTTTTAATGTGATTTTCCCAAGGTTTAGAACCTCCTTACTTATTAACCCTACCACCTAAGTCAGGAAGTAAAACAACATAAACATCGTTGTTTTCCTGACTGCTTAAATAATGAGCAGTGGGATTTTCCCCCATCAGAATATTCTGCCTCTCCTATTCAACACTCAGAGCTTTAGTTCACTGATGTGACATAAATTAAGGCAGGTTTCATCAGTCAGTAAGTTCACAAATATTTATGGCATGCCTCCTGAGTCAAGATGCTTTCAGTGGCAGAAAATGAAGACCCAATTAAAAGTGGCTCCAACAATTATGGAAATGTATTATCTCACGTAAGAAGTTTGCAGATGGAGTGGTTCCAAAATCGGTTCAGCGGCAGTTGCTCAGCGATGTTGTCGAGGCCCCAGAGTCCCACCCACTCCTACTCTGCTATCACTGTGGTGTTAACTTGTGCTTTTGAGCTGGCTCTCCTCATGATGCCAAGGTGGCTGCCACAGATACAGCTATCACATTGCTCTTTTCTAGGAGCAAAGACAAGTAAGTGTTACAAAAGCACAGAATATGCCCACTCTTAAACTAATCACTGGCAACAAGAATAGAAAAACCCAGGATTAATTTAGATGGATTTCAATACACACGCTGGGCACGGGGGGGGGGGCCCAGCCATGTGAAGTACGTGGTTAAAACATGCCAGGCAAAATCAGGGTTATGCTGGCAAAGAAACAAGAGCAGCGGCTGATAGGCAACCAATATTGTCTACCAGCCACTATTCTGAGTACCAAGGACATGTCAGCACACAAGCCCCATGAGGTTCTGCTCTCAAGGAGCTTACCTTCTAGGACAGGCATGGGAATGTGGGTGGATAATGTAGGAGAGCAGAACTTACAAGGCAATCGGACTGGAAAAGCAAAGCAACATGACCTACACATCTTTCTGTGGGTGGGTTTTAGTATCACCAGGTGTATATTTAAGTACATTAAGTGGGAGTAGAATTGACTTGGCCATTGTGGGAGGTTAACACTTTAGATGTGGGAATGAAATAAAGAGGATGTGAACCAATCAATTCCCAAGTAATTTCTGAATTTTTACTGCATGCAAAGCGTTGTGCAGGACTTGGAAAAGCTATCAAATAGAGGCCTTGGCCCTGCGAACATCAGTATAGCTGGGTGATGATGCATTTGTGATAGACATGAAGTACAATGAGCCTTCAGAAGAGGATGAGAGGAGAGGCAACTAGGTTGTCCTGGAATGAATCTTGCCAACTTTATATTTTGAAAATAATTTAAAAGGAAAGAATATAAAGGTAGTATTTTTTAATTTTTTAAAATTGTTTAAATCTGAGGAGTAGCTAAGAAAGAAGACAACAAAATTAAAACTGGAGGAACTAAGAATAAAAGAGCAAGATTAAAAGTAATCCCAAGCTCCCCCAAATAAATATGCCTTGGAAAAATAATAATGGTAATAATCCCAATGCATTTATAGTCAATTGATTTTTTTTTTTTTTTCCCCGAGACAGAGTTTCGCTCCTATTGCCCAAACTGGAGTGAGCGCAATGGTGCGATCTCAGCTCACCACAACCTCTGCCTCCCGATTCAAGCGATTCTCCTGCCTCAGCTTCCCCGAGTAGCTGGGATTACAGGTGCATAACACCATGCCTGGCTGATCTTTTTGTACTTTTAGTAGAGACTGGGTTTCACCATGTTAGCCAGGCTGGTCTCAAACTCCTGACCTCAGGTGATCCACCCACCTCAGCCTCCCAAATTGCTGGGATTACAGGCACAGCCACCATGCCTGGCCAGTCAATTGATTTTTTGACAAAGATTCCAAGAACACACATACAGAAGAATGAAATTTGACCCTCAACTTACACCATATACAGAAATCAACTCACAATAGATTAAACACTTAAATGTAAGACCTGAAACTGTCAAACTCCTTGATGAAAACATCTAGTTCTATGACACTAACCTGAAAAATGATTTTTTAAATGTGGTATCAAAAGCAGAGGCAACAAAAGCAAAAATAGACAAATGGGTTACAAGAAACTAAAAAGCTTCTGCACAGGAAAGAAAACAATCAAAAGGGTAAAGAGACAACTTATGGGATGGAAGAATATATTTGCAAATCATACATCTGACAATGGGTTAATATCCAAACTATTAAATGTATAAGGAACTTAATAGCAAGAGAACAACTCAACTGAAAAGTGGGCAAAGAACCTAAATAGACATTTCTCAAAAGAAGACATGCGGGTGGCCAACAGGTATATGAAAAAATGTTCAACATCACTAATCATCAGGCAAATGCAAAATAAAACCACAATGAGATATCACTCACACTTGTTAGAATGGCTATTATCAAAAGACAAAAGATAAGGGTTGGTCAGGATGTGCAGAAGAGGGAACACTTGTGTGCCGTTGGTGGAAAGGTAAACTATTGTAGACATTTTGGAAAAACAGCTTAGAGATTACTCAAAAAATTAAAAATAGAACTACTATATGAAATCAGCCTAAGTGTCCATCGACAGATAAATGAATAAGGAAAATGTGAGATAGATGAAAGATAGAATAGCTAGATAATAAACAGATAGATAGATAGGCAGACAGATACATACATATAATGGAATACTATTCAGCCTTTAAAAGGAAGAAAATTCTGTCATTTACAATAACATACATGAACCTTGAGAACACTGTGCTAAGTGAAATAAGACAGGCACAGACAGACAACAGTGTTTTGATTTTACTTATATGTGGAATTCAAAATAGTCAAGTCCCATAGAAACAGATGATAAAATGGTGGTTACCAGAGGCTAGGGGGTCGGGGGTAAAGAGATGTTGATCAAAAGAAACAAAATTTCTGTTAGTGGGAATAAGCCAAGAGATCTATTGTACATCACAGTGACTATAGTTAATAGCAATATATTGTATACTTGGAAATTGCAAAGAGAGTAAATTTTAAGTGTTCTCACAACAATGAAAACACAAGTATGTGAGGCAATGCATATGCTAAATACCTTGATTTAGCCTTTCCACAAGGTATGCATATATTATATCAAAACATCATGTCATACACCATAAATATATACAATTTCTGTCTATCTAAAAACTAAATAAAATAGTCCCAATGCATATTATTAACGAATGCAGCTAGGAAAATTAACTGTATAAAAATGTTTTGTGGGCCATATGCAGTGGCTCACGCCTGTAATGTCCACACTTTGGGAGGCCGAGTCGGGTGGATCACCTGAGGTCAGGAGTTCGAGACCAACTGGGCCAACATGGTGAAAACCTGCCTCTACTAAAAATACAAAAATTAGCCAGGTGTGGTGGTGCACTCCTGTAGTCCCAGCTACTTGGGAGGCTGAGGTAAGAGAATCACTTGAATCCAAGAGGTGGAGGTTGCAGTTAGCCGAGATCACGCCATTGCACTCCAGCCTGAAAATGTTGTATGTATATCAAGCAACATTCATTTGAGAGGTAACTACTGGATAAGCAATACTGAAGTAATACTATTAATAATAGCTTACATTGCATACCGCTTACCATGTAGCAGGGGCTATTCTAAGCACTTTACATATTAGCCCATGTAATCATTACTTCAATCCCAAGAAGAGGGGTGCTTTTATCCTTATTTAATGGTGAGGAAAATTCAGGATTAGAGAGATTAAGTAATTAGCCCAAGGTCACACAAGCAACCCAGGCAGTTGGGCTCCCAGGTCTCCAGTTTCAACCACCATATTAGACAGAATGAAAACAAGGCACGAAACAGCATGATTATTAAAGGAGGCAGAAAGCTCACCCGGCGGTTTCCTTCTCAATATGGAGAGAGGTCGAAGTGAATTTGGAATATGATTCTTTGTATCTCTGGCCATCTATGTAAAAGCTGCTTTGGAAATGAGGTGCTCACAGAGGTGCTCCACTGCTGTCAGGGACTCGGGGAGGAAATTCCCTCTGAGTTATCCCACAGATTTAGCTAGACTAGGAGAAACAGCCCACTCAAGGCAGTCGCCACTGGGAGTTTCTGAATAAGGGTAAAAAGAACAGCCACTTCTTAATAGAACATCAAGCCTGAAAGGATGTTACCTCCAACTCCCTCCTACAGAGAATCACAGAATGAAAAGCTAAATGATAATAGGGACCTGCAGTGTAGACAGCTTCAAGAGCAATCTAACTCAGACAGCGGGATGGGGTGGAGGCTGCGCAGTGGCTGACAACAGAGGCTCAGCCACCCCTCTCGTTGGGCTCACTCTCTGCTGGGTTGCCCCAGGCCTATTTTTTTGGCAACACTGTTGCCTATTTCCTGCTGTGATCATCTTGTCCTACATATCATGAAATGACTCCACTGAGCTCTTTCATAGAGGCTCTGCAGCTACTCTGTGAATGGGAATTGGGACACATTGGCCATCACACAGATGCTAAAAACACAAAAAAGAATGGATGCTTTCTCCAGCTGCACGTAGGTCCTTTATCCTAATCCACTTATAGATACCCTTGCAGAGTGAAAAGAATCCTGGATTAGGCTTCAGTAGGCCTGGTGCACAAACTCTCAAGGTGATTTCAGATCAATTAAATAAATTACATAGCCTTTTTATGCCTCAGTTTCATCAGCTGTAAAATGGCAATAAAATGCCCTAACTCCTGCAAAGGGCCATAAAGGTATTATGAGAACCAAATGAAATAACATGCATGAAAGCCATTTGGAAGGGACAGATGACTGTACAAGGGCAAGGGGTTATTATTTCTCTACACCTGTTACTACAGTGCCGCTGTAAGAAAACCCACATGCCTGCACAGGGGCCCAGCTTTGCAAACTAAGGATTGGAACAGTGAATTAGTCAGCTCTGGCTGCCACATGAGGTACCACAGATCTCACAGACTGGGTGGCTGAAAGAACAGGAATTTAATTCCTCACAGTTCTGAGGCTCAAAGTACAAGGTCAAGGTGCTATTAAGATTGGTTTCTGGTGAGGCCTCTCATCCTGGTTGGCAAACAGCCACCTTCTCACTGCGTCCTCACATGGCCTTTCCTCTGTGCTCATGCATCCCTCGTGTCTCTGCCTCTTTTTTACTTTTTTTTTTTGAGACAAGATCCCACTCTGTCACCCAGGCTGAAGTTCAGTGCATGCTCAGTCACAGCTCACTGCAGCCTCTACCACCTGGACTCAAGCAATCCTCCTGCCTCAGCCTCCTGAGTAGCTGGGACTGCAGTTGCATGCCACCACGCCCTGCTAATTATTTTTTATTTTTTGTAGAAATGGGATCTCACTATGCTGCCCAGGCTGATGTCGAACTCCTGGGCTCAGGTGATTCTCCTATCTTGGCCTCCCAAAGTGCTAGGATTAGAAATGTGAGCTACCAGACCCAGCCTCTGCCTCTTCTTATAAGAACAGCAGTCCCATGGAATTAGAGCCCCACCCACATAACCCCATTTAACTTTAATTACCTTTTTAAAGGCTCTGTCTCTAAATACAGTCACATTGGGTGTTAGGGCTTCAGCAGATGAAGTTTGGGGGACACAACTTGGTCCCTACATGACAAACACCCAGAGGGAGGAGCCGTTCGGCTGCATCTTTGCACAGTCAGATGGTCTCTGCCCTATAGGGTCTTCTGTTGTCTGTAACAAAGTGTCCTAGCCAAGTGCCAGGCAGAGATTTTTTTAATTTTATTTTTTATTTTTCTTTTTCTTAGAGACAGGGTCTCAATCTTGTCCCAGATTGGAGTACAATGGCGCCCTCAGAGCTCACCGCAGCCTCAAATTCCTGGGCTCAAGAAATCCTCCCAGTCAGCATCCCACGTAGCTGGGACTACTAATGTGCACCACCAAGGTCTGGCTAGTTTTTTTTATTTTTCATAGAGACAGGATCTCACTGTGTTGCCCAAGATAATCCTGAACTCCTGGGCTCAAGTCATCCTCCTGTCTCAGTCTCCCAAAGTGCTGGGATTACAGGCATGAGCCACCATGCTGGGCTGGGATTCTATTTTGACTGTTTCTGGAACTGGAGAACTGACTGTCACTTCAGGTATCCATTTACATAAATTAACATGCAGGAGGGTGCTGTGCTTTAAAATTTTTTTTTTTTTAATTTCTGTAGGTTTTGGGGGAACAGGTGGTATTTGATTACATGAGTAGGTTCTTTAGTGGCGATTTGTGAGATTTTGGTGCACCCATCACCCAAGCAGTATACATTCAACCCAATTTGTAGTCTTTTATCCCTCATCCCCTTCCCACCATTTCCACCTGAGTCCTCAAAGTCCATTGTGTCATTCTTAGGCCTTTGCGTCCTCATAGCTTAACTCCCACTTATGAGTGAGAACATACAATGTTTGGTTTTCCATTCCTGAGTTACTTTACATAGAATAATAGTCTCCAGTTCCATTCAGGTTGCTGCAAATACCATTAATTAATTCCTTTTTATGGCTGAGTAGTATTCCATCATATATATATATGTGTATATATATGTGCATATATATGTGGGTGTATATATACACACACTATCATATACTGTATCATATATCATTATATATATTATATATATATAATATATATATAGAGAGAGAGAGATGGAAAGAGAGGGCTTTTTTGGTTATCGTTGTTTCTTATTTGATTTGTACAGAACTGAGAACATGGTAGGATGTTATCTGCTCCAGGATAAACTTCATGGTTGGCTTGGAGCCTTGTGCAGGGAATGGTTAAAGGAGCAAGCTACAGGTGGGCTTAGAACCCATTACTCCTGGTACTTCCTGGATCAGAAGTGTGGGCACCCTCAAAGATCAGCACCTCCAGCATGGGAAACTTTTAAGCATGAAGGCTTCTTACAGTGGGTTCATGACCACAGGATATAAACAAAGAAGAGATGAACAGAACAGGTGTAGAGAAGTAACTGTTTGGATAGGTGAATGTCCCAGATTTCAAGGGATAAATGGGAGAGGAGGAGGAGGGACAGACATCATCTTTACAAGGGCATGAGCAAGAATACTTAAATATCAATATTTATTGACTTGTCCCCACAAGCTGGTGAGGCATGGGGCATTCGGGTTGTTAAATGCTCATAATGTTAGATCTCAGGAAACAGATGGAAGAGGGGAAGGAAAAGAAGCAGAGAGGAGAAATTTCTGAAGGTGACTGGGGCTTATCTCCCCGGTCTAGGTAAAGATGAATCTTGCCCATATTGACAGACAGATTTGCGGTGGACTTTACTGGCCCCGTATATCCTGGGACCGGACACCTTAATCAACAGGCACTAAGGAATCTGCCAGTTCAAGGGTAGTAGCCCAATAAAGGATCCAGGATTTCAGGGCTCTCATCTCCCCTTAAACAAGGTCAACAGAGTCAGAACGCCTATTCTGATCTTGGCATTTTAAATCTGACCAAAGCGGTATATACTTGGTCTATCTCCTATACCAAGGGTGTACAGTACAAACTGCCGTGCCTATGGCCCAAATAGACACCACAGGGTAGATATACCCTTGAACTTTGCTAATGCCTTAATGAGGGTAATGGTTTCCTTGGATAACTCACCTGTTCATGCAAACACCACCTGAACAAAGCCCATAGGCTCAGCACAGAGGCTGAGTGGCAATAGCTGAGTAATCTAGGTGTCTGCGACGGAGCCTCAGGAACACAACTGTCATAGGCTCAGCATCTCCCTGGGCATGGCTCTGTCACCAAAGGAGACAGCCTGAATGTGCAATGACTTAATTAGAATCCCGCACTCCAGCCAACAGGGGCAGGTGGGCGACACGTTTGAAAACTGGCCTTGGGAAATGCCAAGGAGAATAGCATCCATCTCCAGTCGGCTAGAAGATCTCAGGCAGGCAGGGAGGCTGGACCCTGAAGGAAGCTCATAATTTCAGAAGAAAAGAATCTTCATTAAGCTCTCATGCTCACAATCTCTGAATGAGCTGAGTTTTATTTCAAGAACACATTTTCCCCCAGCCCTGAAATAAGTGTGAACCGAACTGTGAAAAACAGACCTTGACCATATTGTTGTCACTACCAATTCACAGCAACAGTCTTCAGTTGTGAATTATCACCCTCTATTTCTCTTTTGCATTGAAGGATTTGGAGATTACAAAAAAAAAAAAAAAAAAAAAAAACAAAAAAAAAAACTCTAGCCAAGATGACTCAAAAAATTTCCATTTAAAAAATCTTGATCATTCTCATCCCCGCCTGCGGATCTGCGGTGTGTCACATTCTCCCATCAGCAGTGCTCACCGGTACATGCCTAATGAGAGGAGGCCCTCCCCTGGGCTTCTGGAGAGGTCTCTACAACATAGCCGTGCCCTACATAATGAGAGAGAACTACCTGGGGAATTCCAGTCCTTAGCAAACCTCAAGTACAAACCACGCTTGTTCTTTTCCATCATGTTCTAAGTCAATCTGAATGCATTACAAACCACAGAGTTGCAAATTGTATTTGATTATTTATAACCATAAAATAAATGGAATAATGTAGGTCTTGTGAATTTTTTTCAATGACGGATAAGGCAAGGAACAGAAAATTCCCCAGTGGGGCTAAATGATTAATGCATGATGAATTCATAACATCCTTGCATTTGACAATCTTTCTTG
This sequence comes from Macaca mulatta, assembly GCF_049350105.2. Classification (NCBI taxonomy): domain Eukaryota; kingdom Metazoa; phylum Chordata; class Mammalia; order Primates; family Cercopithecidae; genus Macaca; species Macaca mulatta. The sequence goes on from NC_133414.1 coordinate 35,147,105, forward strand.
AAGGAGTTGAAACCAGTTTCCAAGGTACAATATGTACAATTTTCCAAAACTTTTAAGTTTTTCTAGCCCTGAGCTCTCACATAAACCACGGTAGTTCAGAGAAAGATATAAATTTTGAAGAAGAAGACATATTTCTTTACTCTGAACAACTCATCTTCTCATGGCAAAGGTCACAAAATAGCATCCTCTCACCTGCTTCTAATTTGGTATAAAGGCAAAAAAAAATAATATGCCTAGGTATTTACTTCGAAAATCACGCTATAAGAATATTTTGAGATGAAAGCGAGTCTTATGAGTTACTATCTGTCATTGGCTTCCAATGATTAAAGGTAGGGTACCTATGCAACTGGACAGACCACATCAAAGACTTCATTAGGCCTGCAGGTACAGTGTCATGTGGTGCTCTGAAGTTAATATACTTTCATTTGATTAAAGTCCAGACTCCTGCCAAAATAGCAATATGGAGACGGCAATGCTGTTCTCTGTTCCCTCCCCTTGGATAGCCCTCTTTTTTGTGAAGCTTCTGATAACTGGACAACAAACTCTTTGTGGTGGTGGTGGTGGTGGTGGTGTCATTGTTATGGCCAGCTTGTGTTAACTATATGCTCCCCACTGTGCCCAAACTTTCATACATTTTATCTCATTTACTCATCACATTGAGACTGTGAAATGGATTTTAATGAGAAGGAAGTAGGTGCATGTACCACTGAAAGGAAGGGACACAGCCAGGGGGTGGAGCATGGACTGTGGAGCCCAAGCTAGAAAGAAAGGCTAGAAAGAAAGGCTAGGCTGCCTCTTTTTTTTTTTTTTTTTTTTTAGACGGAGTCTCACTCTTGTCGCCCAGCCTAGAGTGCAATGGCACAATCTCGGCTCACTGCAACCTCCACCTCCCAGGTTCAGGAGATTATCCTGCCTCAGCCTCCTGAGTAGCTGCGATTACAGGCGCCCACCACCACACTTGGCTAATTTTTGTATTTTTAGTAGAGACGGGATTTCACCATGTTGCCAGGCTGGTCTTGAACTCCTGACCTCAGGTGATCTGCCTGCCTCAGTCTCCCAAAGTGCTGGGATTACTGGCATAAGCCACTGCGCCCAGCCTAGACTGTCTTTCTGTGCCAACTTCCTACTGTCCACTTCAGCAAGGGGGGAAGAAACCCAGATCAGATTTGCCAGTAAGGTCATTCAAGTCCATGGCCTCAAAGGCCCTCTCTTCAGCACAGAGATATGCAAAATATATGTTGATCTGAGAAATGGTAGTTGCTATCATTTAGAGCGAAATCTAAGGGGAAAAAAATAGCTGGCTTGTTTCTTTCTGTTCCTAAACCTCAACACCCTGACAAAGCAGTCTAAAGGAGTTCAAGCCCTGCCCTACCCTGCTAAAGCATTCATAATCCTATCCTACTCCCCTAAGGGTTACGACAACCAAGGTCTTACATTCTAGCAGAGGGGAAGAGGGAAACAGTACATACGAGAAGCCTCCTCCCCCACAGTGCAAGAACCCTTTTCAAGAACACCTGCACTTCCATGGGCGGACATGGAAGCTGTAAGTAATTGCCTATAAAGCAAACATTAAGGCTGTGAGCCCTGCCAACACTTCCCTCTCACATGTGCAAATGGGTTACACATAGGATGCACAAAGCTATTCCATCGAGAGAAATCTGTTCCATCAGCCATACGCGCAGAGCCCTGCACATCTTCTCCCCTGAGCAGGGTAAATGACAGTAACGACCCTCACCTCCCGACAAGAATGTGTTAGAAATCTAGGACCTCTATTATACCTAGAATTAGGAACAGAATATCCAATGGGCCTACACGAGCAGCTGTGCATTCTGAACTCAGACAGCAAATTGACATGAAGTTGCCGCTGAAACAAGCACGTTTGCCACAGTGCTGTGTGTACAATACCCTTTCTAAGTGGCAGCAAAACTCTGTGGTTTCACAGTCAGATCAGCACCATTTGTACCCCATCTGTATGCTCCTGTTTTATGGCATTCTCTGACATTATCCAAAGTAAACTGTCCACATTTTAATGTATTTTCATATGCTTTATTTTCCAGAGTTGGGACAAGAAGAAGTAACTTTTGCCTAATCCAAAATTCAGTTGGCAGGTATCCAAACACCCAAGTACTTTCCTCTGGCGACATTTTGTGTGGTAGGAAGACAGAAAGGTATACAAAAAGCAGCCAGGAGGCTGCAGGGATGCTGATGCCTCTGAAATTTAGACTTTTTTCCTCCTTTATTGCTAACTTTCAGAAGTAATTAGGGCACTCATTTCTAAGCTAATGCCTTCTAATGGTCACTTAATTCTGGACAAACTGCAGAGCAGAATGCTTTTGAAACTAGAATTAATTGTTTAAAAGACATTATTGGGATGAGTCTGGTAAATGTAGAAAGAAAAAAAGACCTTTTACTGAGACATTAAAAATAAAGAAGTTCCCTCCAGTCCCAAACCTAATACATTTTGTGGGTTTCTTTTTTTCTTTTTCTGTTCTTATTTTTTTCTTCCTGGAAGTAATGGGCCAGGGAATGAAGCAATACCAGAGACCTCTCCACCTGCGTATGGGCGTTCAGTGATGTTTCCTACCGTCATATCAGATCAGTCCTACTAAGAAAGAGAAGACACATAGCTAAGAGTGGCATGCTGCAATTATTTTTCTCTTTTATTTCAAAAACATCCATCTAATCACTGCTGTGCTGAGAGTTCTTGAGAAAGGTGTACAAGGTACAAAGGGCAGGAAGTGACAGTCCCCTGAGGCTCACAGTCTGTTGAAGGACAAAGGCATATAAATAGCAAGGAACTCCAAGGCATATGCTATAATAGAAGCATGGCTAAGATTCTATAAGAGTCAATAAAGCGAGGGAATTTTGAATGCAAAAAAAAAAAATTACAAAGGCTGAAAACCTTTAAGTGCATTTAGGCCCCCAGTAGTTCAGTAAAGAAAGGAAGGGACTATGCCAGGCACAAGGACAGCGAGAGCGACACCACAAACCTAGAAAAGTCAGCATGGAGCACAGGGTGTGGGAATGAGAGAGGGGCAGCATCATGGAATACAAGGTTAGACTGTGGCCGTGCCAAAGAAAGTTTCAAATGCTACATAAAGAGTTGGGACATGGGACATGGGACATGGGACGTTGGTATATAGACAATGGTGAACGGTTTTGAGTAGGAAACTACCATGAAGTGATGAGTTGAAGTTGGTGTGTTGAGTTTCTTTCTTTGCCCTGGGAGTGATAAGGCAGGTATAATTGAAGTGTGATGAGGAAAAGGGAGGAAGAACCACTGGGAGAAAAAGACAGAAAGGCAGAGCTAGGATCACCACTCACACACATTTCTGCTTTGCCATCTTGGTTGGAGCAAGCCTGTTCATTCTCCTTTATCTCTTTTCTTGTGTCCTCTTTATTGTTAAGTGTTGACTTTCTTGTCTCTTTAACATCATTATATTTAAACATCACTTCAAAATTGAGTCATCAGACCTGACTTCCAACGTGAGCTTTCATCCCAAACTTTTGCATGCCTGCTTGACATGTGAAGAGGGATATTCTGTTGATCCTCAAACTCGACAACCAAATTGAATTGATCTTCAACTAGATCCCTGATTTTCTTCCATCTTCTCATCATTTAACACCACTTCAATCCCCCAAATCACCCAGAGTACAATTACAAAGTTATTTTAGACTGTGCCTTCTCTCAACTCATCAACATACAACATGTTGTCTAATCCTATTATAAAACCTCTTTTATTATCTATACACCTTCTGGCTCAATTCATCTCCTCTAGCATAGATTGATTTCAAGTCTACCTGCTTTATTTACCCCCTAGACTCTCAGAATAGTTTCTTACTTGGTTTCCTTGTCTCCAGTCTCTTCCCTCACTAATCTCTCTCGCGCGCTACACAGCCTGAAACACAGATCAGATGGTGTAAGGCTCTTCCTCACAAGCCTCGGATGTCTTCCCACAATGAAATCAACCACCTGAGTGAGTAGCATCCAAGTCCTGAATGATTGGCCAAAGCCTCCCACCAATCTCTCCATGCTTTCTGTACCCCCATTCCCCAAACACACTGTTCAACTCAATGTCTTGCCTCCACCTACGTCTTTCTCTCCAAGTCTGCCTATTGAAATTCTGTGTTTTTCAAGCCCTAGTTCAGATATTGCCTCTTCCACAAAACCTTTCTGTCTTCCCCAGTCCCAGATCAATCAATCACTACTTCCTCTTTGCATATACACGATTATCCAATAGTATTATTTCTGTCTGTTATTTACCATTTTATACGTGTTTTCTCTCCTCAATTATAAATTCCTTGAGTGCGGGAGACATGTCACATTCATCAATATATTCCGTGCTAACTGGCAGAGCATTTTGCAAGTAATAGGCTCGAAAGAATAAATGCCAATTTGTTTATTTTTAAATTTGTTCCCAGGCCTTAAAATTTCTAGGATTGTAGGTTTCCTGATGGAGATTCAGATCACCTATCAAAAGGGAAAGTGTTTGCTAGTAATTTAAGCCTTAAATTTCCAATAGTTAATCAAATATATATGAGGTCCTAACTATTCGTTTCATTAATAGTTTATTTAGTTACTCACTAAAAATATTCACTAAACATTTACTTTGCTCCTAGTACTGTTCTAGATGCTACAGATCAGGTGATGAATAAGACTAGTGTGGTTCAACTTCCTCTAGTTTGCATTCTAATGAGAAAATTGATTTTTTTAAGTAATACATTAAAACAAGTTTATATAGAAATACAAGGTGGAGGCTGGGCATGGTGGCTCATGCCTGTAATCCCAGCACTTTGGGAAGCTGAGGCAGGTGGATCACCGGAGGTCAGGAGTTCGAGACCAGCCTGGCCAACATGGTGAAAACGCATCTCTACTAAAAATACAAAACTTTGCTGAGCATGGTGGTACACACCTGTAATCCTCGCTACTTGAGAGGCTGAGGCATGAGAATCGCCTGAACCCGGGAGGCAGAGGTTGCAGTAAGCTGAAATCATACCATCTTACTCCAGCCTGGGTGACAAGAGCCAAACTCCATCTCAAAAAAAAAAGAAAGAAAGAAAAAAAAAAGAAAAGAAATACAAGGTGGACAAAGAAGATAAAACAGAGTAATAGGACAGAGAGTTACTTGGGTGGTCAGGGAAAAGCTCTATAAGGAGATGACATTTCAACTGATTGATAGGCTATTCCATCATTCTATAAAGCCAGGTGCTTTTGAGTAATGCGGATATTGCATGATAGAACTAGTGACTCCCTAGTGATGGGCAACATGGGTCACATGGTCACCTGCTGTTTGTGATCAAGCTTTCAATCTGTACCAGATTCCAGGGATATCAGTCTTCTCCTCTTCCACCTCCTCTTCTTCTTTCTCTTCTTCATCCCCTTCTTCTTTGTCTCTAAGTGAGTTCCTGGGTCACAAGCAGTGGTGTATGGTAGGCTATGATGATGCGACCCGTCCCTCTTCAAGATGGAAAGCCTGCCACCAGATTATGACTGTCTGCTCACATCCGCCTCAGGGATATAATACCATATCAAAATTTCAAGACTGCTCACTGCTGCTGATTAGGCTCTTGAGGTGGCAGCATCCAGATAAACTTTACTGACTAAAAGTCCAAGTTGTTGAAGCTTTCCTCAGTCTCCATCTTTACTGTCATGCTTCCTTTGGTCAAGAGCTCATGAAGGACCCTGAAATATTTGGACAATGAGGTTAACTAATAACTACAATGATGCTCTTCTCAACAACCTAACAACTGAGGCTATTTCTGTCATGGAAGCATTTTGGTAAGCATTCATATCAGGAGCAAATATCTCACTCTGGACCCGTTCCGATAAATCCATCTACACGTTTCCCTTCAAATTTCATTGTCAACAGTCCTCTAATATTTTTCCTTCCACATCTCCAACTATAGAGCCACACCATGAACCACTGCACATGCCCTGAAATAGATTCTTATCTTAGGCTCTCTCTTCTTCCTGACAGTGCAGTTACGAGATCTCCTACCCAAAGTTATTTGTACTGGAAAGATGTTCTTTTTCCACTCCCCTCAGGGCCACCTGTGATAAATGCAGCTGTAATAACACAGCAGTCCATTTCCAGGGGGACCAGCACACTCATACTAAGCAGAGCATCTGTAGACCAGGCTTTAAAATTGTTCCTCTGTAGCCATCTTTTCACAGGGACCTCCAGTGAGGTATTAAGGCAGATTAAAGAGGGAGTTGCAGTGAGACAGGAATAGCCATACTGCGAATGTGAGCTGTGTGCTTATGGAACTGACTTGTGCTTTCACAACCTGCTTGGTCTCTGTCTCATAAACCCTATTTTTGTATGATGAAGACACGCTGGGCATATCAGATTTTATGGCAATGGCAATCCGACAATCCTTATTCATGTTGGACAACATGAGTCACATGGTCTCCTACTGTTTGTGATCAGGCATTCAATCTATACCAGATCCCAGCATTCAAAAAACAAAACAAAACAAAACAACAACAACAAAAAACAACTGTTTCTTAAAAGGAGCATGAGTCCTTCAGGCCATTATTAAGTAAAATAAGGATAAATATTTGTTAAAGAAGGTAAGATTTCCCTCCAAAATTCTCGTGATTTCCCTTTTGATGGTACCAGAATTTCATGTAGTATTCCCATTTTCCAAGACACTTAAAGCACCAGAATTCTGCTCAGCCATGAGGACTAAGTAATAAAATGGCTTGTGACCCAGATTCCATTGGCCAACCTCCTGCTCTAGTCCCTGCTCAAGACTTTCAGTTCACCTTATAAGTGGGTAAGACTGGAACACACAAATGTTTCATGTACAGTAGACCCGCACTTTTTTATGGTTTTGCTTTCTGTGGTTTCAGTTACCCACGGTCAACTACGGTCAGAAAATATTAAATGAAAAATTCCAGAGATAAGAAATTCGTGAGTTGTAGATTGTGTGCCATTCTAAGAAGCATGATGACATCTTGGGCTGTCCTGCTCCACCCAACCCAGGACACGAATCCTCCCTTCTCCCAGCATCTCCATGCTGTCTACACTACCCACCCGTGAGTCACTTAGAAGTCGTCTCGATTATCATATCAATTGTCGTGGTATCGCAGTGCTGTGTTCAAGTAATCCTTATTTTACTTAATAATGGCCCAAAGCACAAGAGTAGTAATGCTGGAAATTCAGATATGCCAAAGAGAAGCTATAAAGTGCTTCCCTTAAGTGAAAAAATGAAAGTTCTTGACTTGAGGAGGAAAGAAAGAAAATCGCACGCTGAGGTTGCTAAGATCTATAGTAAGAACAAGTCTTCTATCTGTGGAATTGTGACGAAGGAAATAGAAATTTGTACTGGTTTTGCTGTCACACCTCGAACTGCAATTACAGTCACAGTGCATGAAAAGTGCTTAGTTAAGACGGAAAAGGTGTAAAATTTGTGGGTGGAAGACATGAACAGAAAGGCGTTCCACCTGATGGCAATCTGGTTTGGTACTATCCAGGGCTTCAGGCATCCACTAAGGGTCTTGGAATATATTTTTTATGGACAAGGGGAGACTGCTAAAATACCTCCAAAATCTGGAGAGACCACCTCTTAGTGGTATGGAGTGCAAAGGTATGCTGTTTTGTCAGGTGCAATCCCCATAATGTTACTAAGGTAGTTGTGCCCTATATTTTCATGGAATTTATGGTAGAGCCTCTGGCTTGTACGTGTCTTCTTGATGCATCTAGATCTGCTACTTTCACCGCAGCAAAACACTGCAAACTTACTGAACCAGCATGATGCTGTGTGGGGTGGAGAGAAGATCAACGTCACTGGCCCATATTGTGGCCCACAGTTAGAGGTAAAGTAATAACTTCTGACAAATCTGTAATCCTTTCCAGGTGAAAACAAATGAATTCTAGTGTTCTTTGTTTAATGAGACTAAGAAAAAGTATTTTTTTTACTTCATACTGTATACCAGGTGCCAGGGATGCACTAATTTGCTTTAGTAAGGAAATCACATCTGAAACAGCAACTAAAATGAAAGTCACTATTTGATTAATCAAACAGTAATATATTACGCTCCAAGATCCATCAACAAGTCATAGTGGAACATGAAACTAGAATGTTATAAAAATCACTATGCCTGTGCATTTTCAAGTCTCTAATTATGCAAGGTCACTTTTGTAATATTATTTTGGTAAAGTAAAGAGGTAAAGAGGGAGATATCCAGAGACATTCACTTGGTCTTGGTCTTCCCTTCACAGATCTGGGAGCTGGTGTGCATGGATTCTGTCCATTGTCAATGTTACCTATGTTTAGACTGGGGAAAACACAATGGGATAGGTCTAAGATTCCTCTCTCACCTGACTTACTGCTTTTTATCTCCTCTGATAGCTTCTTATTTTCCTTCAGCATCTCTAACTGTCAGAGTATGGAATCTATCAGGGTTTTGGTTGGTGTTCATCCCCCCGCCTTCTCTTTTATTTTATTTTATTTTATTTATTTATTTTTTTTTCTGACACAGAGTCTCATTCTGTCACCCAGGCTGGAGTGCAGGGGCGCAATCTTGGCTTACTGCAACCTCTGCCTCCTGGGTTCAAACAATACTCATGCCTCAGCCTTCTAAGTAGCTGGGACTATAGGTGCATGCCACCACACCTGGCTAATTTTTGTATTTTTAGTAGAGACAGGGTTTCACCATGTTGGCCAGCCTGGTCTCAAACTCCTGACCTCAGGTGATCTGCCCACCTCAGCCTCCCAAAGTGCTGGGATTACAGGCATGAGCCACCGTGCCTGGCCCCCTCTTCTCTTTTCTATGTATACTTTCTTGTTAGGTTATCTTACCCAATCCATGACTCTCAGTAACATATATATATAAAATATATATACATAAAACATATATATAAATGTATATATCTCACGTATACACACATGTATGTGTGTATGTGTATATACCTACATACCTACATGCACATACACGCCTGAACTTCTCCTTGAGCTCATATATTCTCCTGGCTACTAATTATCTCCATTTGGATGTTAATAAGCATCTTAAACTAATAAAAGAGAGCAGTTCATTTTTGTTCTCCACTCAGCAAACCTGTTCTTTCCCAAGCAAGACTTCCACCATCTACCTAGTACCTCAGACTAGAAATCTTGATTTTATCCTTTATTCCACTCCTGTGTTCACATTTAATTCATCCATAAGTTCTATAAATTCTACTACAAAGTGTACACCAAATTTGATTACATTCCACAATCACCACTCCTGTGACACTTGTCTATACCACCATCATCTCTTCTTTGACTAGCATCATAGGCTCATAAACAGTTTTCAGTTTTCACCAATTTTTGCATTACTCTACCCAGAATCAAAGGTAATTTTTCTAAACATAAATCAAATCATGTCACTCCTGTGCATAAAATTCTCAAATGGCTTTTTACTTCAACCAGAATGAAATCCAAACTCTTTATTGTAGCCTATAAGATTCTCCTGGCGCCTGTATGATTCTGATATCAATTATTTCTGTTTCCACCATCTTCAATATACTGCAACCTACACTGTCCTCATTTTTCTCCCTGAAGACTAAGACACATTTGTTTCATCTCAGGGTCCTGTTTTCTTTGTTTGGAACTCTCTTCCATGACTGTCTCTTCTTCATCATTTGGGCCACTGGATTCAGGACTCAACAGCTGCCTTTAAGTCACTCTTCACTATGTTCCTTCTTTTGCCCATTTTAGAGCATCTATTTGTCCTGAAAATAATTTGTTTGTTTATTTATTAGGTCTCTACTCTACTATAAACTTCACAAGTACTCCGTCTTGCTCACCAGTATATTTTCTTCATTTAGAACAATGCTTATCAGACAGTAGTTGGTCAATAAATATTCATCAGCTGAATTATTGACCCTCTACAATTCTTCCTTTTGCTTGGTGGACTGCAGTATTACTTGAAGCACCAGAAGTTAATGTTAGCTCAACCCAAGGTCTAATGACCAGTAGAATAGTTGGGTATTTCCATTGCTTCAGTGGATGGTTGCTCTAATTTAAAGTCTTGTGTTTCCTTGAGGAAAGCGAGAAGGATGTTTTATTGTCCCTACTTGTGATTGTATTTCAGGGTCTTCAAGGATTCTGCCTTTTCCCTTCACTTAAAGGTTTCCAGAATGAGCACAATTCTGGGAATAGGATGAGGAGCTTTTACATCTCTCAATGTGGTTCAACAGGCCTCTTTCCATGAATTCTAAAGTTCTGTTTTCTACTTAACAGAAAGAGAATTTCTAATACAAAAGAGGACTTAAAGGAATCTGTCTTTCTCCTCTCCCACCTCAGTCTTAAGATCCATCCTCAATTAATGATGTTGCACATCCCAGGCAGGACCTATAGCCTATCATGCTCACCCTCCCCTCTTTGCCTCTGACCATTATCCATTGCTGGTTGGTCTCTTCCACTCTAGAATCCTTCTAGCCACACTGAAATGAGGGATCGTATTTTCACTTCAGGGCTCACAGAAGAGAGGCACTAGTATGTTTTTCAAAGATGATAGTACCATTTCAACAGCGTGTTTCTCAAGTCCTTAATGAATGAAGACCTTCTAGACACTCACAGAGGAGAAAAAAGAATAAGACAAATTACAAGAATAAATTTACTCCAGCATTTCTAACTCTGAAGAATTTGAACTCCCCACTTTTTATTTTACCAAGGTATATCCCTCTCAACTTCATTTAACATAGTCCCCTGTGGAATCTAATTGAGAAAGCAATTAAGTCACCACCAGTGCTTAAATTAACTCACTACAGAAAGCACAGTCTTACCTCTCACTAAGCTCATACAGTGGTGAGTGCTTACCCAAGTAGAAAGGGAGATTCAGATTCTAGGCAGGTACAAAATGACAAATATAAACTATGCAATTTTTGGATTTTATGTGAATTGCAATGAAAAGCTAATGGTATATTTTAAACAGTGGTGAGGGAGAAAATATATACTATGTGGAAGATGGATTATTGAGGGAAAAGGGTAAAAGCAGGAAGCTAGTTGTGGGGGAAATGGCAGCTGTCGAAGTGAGAAAGGATGGTGGCTTGTCTAGGTGAGAAAGGATGGTGGCTTGGTCTAAGAAGATAGCCAATGAGGTGGTGGAAAGAGGTAAGACTATCAATGTATTTTGGTCATAGAGCTGCCTGGACTTGTTCTTTGAAGAGAGGTAGGTAATAAAGAGAGAAAGATCAAGAATGATGCCTCAATTTTTGGCATAGTGCCAGGAATCAAGGCGGCAAACACTTGTGCATTATGGGAATTGAAAAGAGCATTCCAACTTTGCCTTGAAGCTTCCAATCACCTCGTATCATGTCTCTCAACAGACACATGTACACAGCTAACAAAGCATGGTCAATTCCAAGTAGTGACTGAGGTCATCACAGATACAAGAGAAGAGTTATGGCTACGATCTGTTAGAGTGGGGAAGGGCTTCACAGAAGAGCTGGAACCAGGAGCGGAAAGAGCAGGACTTCAACTAGGAAGGAAGGCGAGTATGTATCCAGCCTCAGGGAGGAGGCGACCTACACAGGGACAGTGCACCCAGCTGTGTACTGCACAACTCTACAGGGTGCCATTCCCATGAGCTGTGTGTGAGTTCAGGCCTGGAAAAAGCCAGGCACAGTGTTGGGATGATAAATAAACCAGAGTCGTCAAATCAAAAACAGAGTTAAAGAAGTTTGGCAGTGTTAGAAAGATCCATAATTCCAGAATACAACCATTACAGCATTCATTTTTAGGCATATTTGAATGATTCTTACCCCACAGAATCCAACAAGCATGGGAAAGAGCAGGCGTTCTACGTTTCCCAACTGCCCTGTTAACTAATTATCAAATATTAGCTCATCCAAGCTCCAGTGGCAGAGGAGCCATAACATTTTTTATGAGAAGCTTTTCTTTCATCCGTTAAGGTGAGACAGATGAATCCTCTAGTTCTTGTTCCAAGAAAGCACTTTAACTGCTGAGACTAGACTTGGTTTCATCAATAAATGAGCTGTTAAAATTGATTTCTCCTCATTGACAGGCACTTCATTCACAAATATACTCTGCCACATGGAGACCATTTTAGCCCACAATCTGGATTGTTCCAAACGGAGCTCTTTCATTGCAAGCATGCCTTTCAGAATGCTTATTGGTGTTGTCACTGTGTAAAATCCTATTTTTCCACATATTCACAGTACCTCCAACTTGAATGTCAGTCAGGATTTCAGGGCTTTTTCATCTTTAGAAACAATACTTTTGTATAGAGAAAGCATTTTATTCCTGTCACGCCCCCCAGTGAACTATTTGGAAAGGATAAATACTACTTAAGGAAAGCTGGCTTGTGATTGCCTTCTCTGAGTCTCACAGTAAAATTATTCCACGTGGTATATGGGCAAGGGAACATTTACTATATCACTGCCATTTTCAGAGAAATTAAAACAACAACAACAACAAAACTCAACCAGAATTCTGTTGGTCATATTTTTGGAAATCAGGAAATTGTACAAAAACATTGCTTTAGAAAAATATGTTGTCTGGAGAATTATATCTTCCTTGTTTGACAGACAAGCTATAACAAAAAATTAACAAGCTAGCATGGGGCTGGGAGACCTCTAGAGTGGGAGATGCCTTGTGGACAGTGCTTCTATGTCTCCATTTTTTCCTATTTATTTTGTTTCATTCAGAGGTTCAAAGAGGGAATATGTAACAATGCACAAATTCAGTGGTGAGCACATTTAAAAAGATATCTGGGATCAATGCATTTTGAAATAAATATAATTGTGAATAGTGTTCTGAAACTCCCTGACAAGAATGACTTAAATTACGCAGTCAAGATCGTTAAAGCTTTTCCACGAGGGCGGGACCCCAGACTCTGCAAACTCCCTCCTGCCATAGCAAACAGTTCGAGCTGATGGTTCCCCTGACAGTCAGAGGTGGTCACTGCCTTTGCTCTACTTCCACACGTAGAAAGCGTTCCCTATTTGTCTGTGGCGAGTTCCATATGTTTCTTGTGGCATCTGCTAGCATTTCCACTTAAAATAAAAAAGATTGTTTTAATTTCCAGCCATATCTGTTCCCATTTGGGGATGTAAGCCATTTTGCAATGCTTTGTCCTTGAAGATTGTGATTTGTTTTGGTTCCCCGTGTAATATCTTGTGTTTTTCTTTAATGCCTTTTTTGAGGAAATATTTGAAAACAATCACGGGAGGAGGAGCAGCTGCAGCTCAAACACTGCGGTAGATGTTAGACAATGCAAGGCGCTTTTATTCTTCACCTTTTGCTTTCTGTCAAACTTTGAAATAAGGAAGGAAGGGCAGCTTTTGTTTCTTAGACAATCAGAAGAAAGGAAAAAATTGATTATTCCTTGCAGATTATGGGTGGTCAGCAATTATGTAGAAATAGGACAAACATTCAGACAGGCCAAACTATTCTATCAGTGCAGCTGCACAATGACAACCATGTGCTCTGGCCTGAGGGGTTAACTATTACATTGAAACTGATTCGAGTAGTTTATCTTCCTGGAAAACAACTCCATTTAGACTGATCAAGACCAGCATTAGGTGAACACCAATGGGTAAAGATTTTACTTTCCATCCCTCCAACTGCTTTTAGAACAATATCCTGGTTAAAACAATTAACGATTCAATCAGACCTAAATTCACACAGTAACCGTGTGCAAGTGTCTTAATAGCATGAGTTCTAGGTGGCTGTAAGGAATCAGAGAAAGTTACAAGGCAGGAAACTGTCCATGCAAGGTTTTCATCTCCCTGCTGCACCATGGTAGAGACACAGAGTCCTTGGTACATTAGACTAATGGTTCTCAATGGATGCAGGAGATTAACAGTTATCTAGACAGCTTTTTCAGATAACTACCAGGCCCCTCTACTTGCTGTCTTCAATGTCAATATGTCTTTTTGTATGATGAAGCTAATATGGATGTGTGTGTCCAGACCAGCTTTATTTTTTTTCTCCAGAATTACAAAATACATGGGTGGGCCCCCCAAAAAAGCAGCTTCTTTTCTCACTGATTAACTGACTCATCCATTCATTCCATGATATACCTTCAGACATTGTTTTAGGTATTGGGATATAGTGGTAAGCAAGATATATAAAGGCACTAAATAAATGACACGTATGTAGGTTTATCTTGAACCTAAGCTAGGACATCAAGAAGAATGGCAACAATCTCTAAAATAATCAGTGTCCTATGGAAATGGTAGAATGATGATCATGTTTATCATTAATAATAACACCTTATGCTTGGGTAGCAATTTAATGTTTATAAGATTTCAATTGTTTTGAACTATGATCATGGTGTAGGCCGCCTGCCTACATTATGTGCGCGAGCATATAATGACTCACATGGCTAGTTCTTGTATGTGTTTATGTGTGATATTCCTGTGGAAATTACCAATCTCATGAAGGCAGGTACTGTGCCCTTCATTTTTTCATCTCTCCTAGTGATGTTCTCAGTTCAAAGCAAGTACTAAAATACTGCCCCTGGATATTGTTTGGATATTTGTTCCCTCCAAACCGCATGTTGAAATTTGACCCCTTGTGTTGGAAGTGGGGCCTGGTGGGAGGTGTTTATGTCATGGGGGTGGGTCACTCATGAATGGCTTGTTGCCATCTCTGCTTTATGAGTTCCCATGAGAATGTTAAAAAGGGCCTGGCACCTCCTCCTTTTTCTTTTTCTCTTCTCTTGCTGTGTGACACCTGCTCCCCCTTCACCTTCCACCATGATTAGAAGATCCCTGAGGCCCTCACCAGTAGCAGATGCTGGCACCATGCTTCTTGTACAGCCTGCAGAACTGTGAGCCAAACAAACCTCTTTTCTTTATAAGTTACCCAGCCTGAGATACTCTTTTATAGCAAGCTTATCTCACCCACAGACACAGGCAGCCCAGAATGGCTTTGAATATGGCCCAACACAAATTTGTAAATTTTCTTAAAACATTATGAGATTTTTTTTGTGATTTTGTTTTAAGCTCATCAGCTATCATTAATTTTAGTGTATTTTATGTATGGCCAAAGACAATTGTTCTTCCAGTGTAGCCCAGGAAACCAAAACCTGTTTTATACCAACACAAAACAGACTAAGACAGTCCCCATTTATATAGGACTTGATAGTTTTCAAATACTTTTTACAGACTATCTATTTTTATTTTTATATCTTGTTTGTGGATTTTTAATTTTTTTCTTCTTTTTTATTTTTGTCTTTTCACTTTTTTGTTTACAAATTTTAAAGATGAGAAATGAGAAGCCCAAAGAAGATACATTATTTATTTACTTAAGATCATATAATTAGCTAGGAACAAAGCCTTATCTCTTTTTTATTTTTATTTATTTATTTTTGGTCTAATGTTTATTTTCATTGTTGTACACGTATATCAGATTTTTCAGGCGTATGATATGTCAGATATATATAAAATATCTACTTATATACTGTGAGGAATAAACTCATTTTGGGGAATTAGGCATGAAAACAGAGAAAATGAGTTGGCTTGATGCATATATCAAGCTGCTTCTCATTGGGCAACCAAGATGGTTGACAATTACAGGAAAAGTGGCAGAGATCCGACTGCACAAGAGCTGCAAACACAATGCACTCAGGGTATCCTTAGAATAAGTCATAGGCACATGGAATTTAAATGGCGAGCAAGTTCTACCATCAAAGAATGCATTTCAGGGTGTGGCAGCAAATGGTGCTGTGGAAAATGATAACAGAGCCCAGGTGAAGAAGCTACCCCAGCCTGCAATCCAGCCATGCTCCTTATGCCTTCTCTGGCTTTTCCAAAAATGAAATGTCAATACCACTCTAGGGTTTTCCTCTTAATTCATGCTAGAAGCCCTCAAGGCTTGTCATAGAATATGTCAGTATATCTGCAGAACATGCAGTCTGGGTCTGATTATCAAGCAAGAGGTGTAAAAACAGTTTAAGCTTCTACCAACTCAAGAACTCTCGATGGAAGATAGAACACAAACTGACTATGTTTCTACCATTTCTGAACAACCCAAAGTTCCAACTAGACTCAGCCTTATTTGTTGGCAAATGCACACATAGAAAATTACTCTGGGATTCATGTCTTGCTTTTCTACAATTTGACAGCAAGCATCAAACAGCAGCAACATCAGCCATGGGACATAACTTTTATGCCAATTTCAGCTATGCCTTTTTCTTTCTTTTGAAAGAAAAAAAGTTTTCTTTTTCTTTCAAATCCATAAGGTCACAAAGACCTTTTCAACTTCAATCGCATAGCTTAAATGTACAAATTAAAATTCCATTTCCTACATCCCTTCCATTCATAAGAAGCAATTAACGTAGAGTATCTAATATACTCTATGATACTGGCAAGGGCATTGCTCTTCATATGCCTCAATGGGCTATGCCAAAATATCTCTTTCATTTATTAAAGCCATTTGTGATTGCCACTGACTTTGAGCTGAATGGCATCCCAAGGCCAAATTTGTTTATTCATCCACTTCGTTTTAAAAATGAAAACCACTAGAGGAGCCATTGATTGATTAACCTGTAGCGGTTCCTTACATTAAGCATCTTTGTCTGTGTGTTGAAATAAACTATACAGTAAGCCTCTGTAGAATACACAAAGCTGTGCCAACAGTCACAGGGACATGATTCTATGGTTTCAGCCTTCTGTTCAGATACCCAGGGTTTGACTGCCTATGGCCATGCAGCCTCAGAAATCATTAGATACTATCAAGCTGGGCTGCCTTGGAAGGAATAGGAACCCACCTGCCCATCCTCCCTGAGCTGCTTGTCTTTGCAGGCTAGGACACAGAGGAGGCATCTATAATGAGATGGAGGCCCAGGGAAGGAGATTCATGGTTTTACTGTGCTGGAGGCAAGAAAATGTATGCTGATTTTTCTATTTTGCAGGTCCTTTCTCTCTCTCTCAGTCTCTCTCTCTCACACACATACACACACACACACACACACACACACACATATTTGGCAGGCCCTTTCATATATATATATACATATATATATATATATATATTTAGACAAGGTCTCTCTTCACTGCCTGGGCTGGTGTGCCATGGCACAATCTCGGCTCACTACAACCTCTGCCTCCCAAGTTCAAGCAATTTTCATGCCCCCGCCTCCAACATAGCTGGTACTACAGGAACGTGCCACTACTCACAACTAATTTTTGTATTTTTAGTAGAGACAGGGTTTCACCATGTTGGCCAGGCTGGTCTCCAACTCCTGACCTCAGGTGATCCATCCGCCTGGGCCTCCCAAAGTGCTAGGATTACAGATGTGAGCCACCGTGCCTGGCCCCTTTCACATATATTATCGTACTTATTTCCCATAACAACTGTGTAAAACATGTATTATTATTATTCTACTTTGCTGATGAAGAAACCAAGTCTCAGGAAGTAACTTGGCCAAAGCCATAAAGCTAGTAAGTTGTAAAGTTGAAAGACTGAAACCCAAGTCTAGCTTACTCCGGTCTCTTTCTACTCTAACAAGTTTCATTTAAATGCAATAGAATTCCTGAGTCATAGAAAGCATTTATATACATAGTACAAGAGCAACATCACACCTCTAAGATAGCACCTGCAAGCACAATGTAAAACATCAATAAAGTGGAGACGTGTGTGGTCTTCCAATGTTGTCTTGGATAGTTAAGAGGGAAAAAAAATCATGTCATTGTATATTTCCTTAAGCTCCAAATGTCAGGAGATAATAAAAAACACTGTATTTGAGAGATGTGGTCACTCAGAGTCCTCTACTTTACAGTGAGTCCCCAAAAACTTGCCTAAAGTGAAGGCCACTTGATAACTCAAGCAGAAACTGCCCAGCTTCTGAGAATCTTCAAAATGGGTCTAATGATAACTTTTTGAAAGTATTTTTTAATCAAAAATCCTTAAAATATTATTCATATAGGTTGGGTGCATGGGCTCACAATTGTAATCCTAGCACTTTGGGAAGCCAAGGCAGAAGCATTGCTTAAGGCCAGGAGATCAAGATCTGCCTGGGCAACATGTAAGACCCTGTCTCTACAAAAAAAAAAAAAAAAAAATTGTTTAAAATTAACTGGGCATGGTGACATGTGCCTGTGGTCATAGCTACTTGGAAGGCAGGGGCAGGAGGATTGTTTGAGCTCGGGAGTTGAGGTTGCAGTGAGTGAGCTATGATTGTGCCACTATATTCCAGCCTGGGTGATAGAGTGAGACCTTGTCTTTAAAAAATGAAAATTAAAAAATATTCATTATATAGGAAATCTACTAGATTTTATGTCTTAAGAAAAGTGATCACGTCTAATTTACCCTTAAATTTTCAATGTATCTCGGTGTATAGTGAGTGTTTTTTAAGTTGAGAGAAGGAATATTAGCCAAGAGAAACTTACCTTTGGAAAATTAATGTGGTATCAGCTGGCTTGACTGGTTCAGCCTCTACTGGAGGCCCACCAGCTAGGTAAATTGAGCACAAAATCACATAGCCCTACTCCACCATGGAAGAGGTTAACATTGTATCCTGGAAAGAGACATGTTTTTTAAACTGCACACTACATACCAAATACTCAGATTTCAAAAAAGTGTAACTGAGTTCATTATACTTGAGGTATCTTCTTGGCTCACAAAGATTCCTCCTTCTCAGGGAAATGATCAGGAAATGCCGAGATCTTTTCTTTGGAGAAAGCAGGTATGTCCCTATAATACACCCTGTCCCCTTGGCTGGAAATAATTCATGTAAGATTGAGCAATTGGGCAACCAAAACTAAACTGGGTCAATCAGATTCTTCTCTGCAGGAAATCAGAATTTTCAATCAAGTTTCTCATGGGGTAGGGGCTCTTGCAGCTGAATAATATTAGTAGCTATGCTCTAGAAAGATTTATGTTGTCTTGTTGCTGAACTCACTGGAGCTGCCCTTTTTCTTCCCTCTGAAATTGTTTGTTCAATTCTTTTTGGATCTTATGATATATCCCACTGTCCTTCCAATAAATTCCAGTTCTTGCTTGAGTTACTCAGAGTGGGTTTCCATTACTTGCAACGAAACAAAACTTAAATGATTCAGAAGTACAGATGAATAGCTCTAGGAATTGATGTAGCGAGAACTAAGCAAGTTAAATCAAGAAAGAAGACAAATGCGCGAAGCTGAGTGCAGGAGAGAAGAAACATTTTTAAAGTACGACAAAGTAAGAAAAGCATCCCAAAGTGGAGGAGTGACCCAAGTAAAATGTAGAAAATTGGGACTCAGTGGGTCCATCAAGAATGGGGAGCAAAGCTGCCTGGCTGGAGAAACATAGGATCCATGCCAACACTCAGGAGAAGTTTCAATGATGGAGGAGGCTGGCCAGATGTTCGGGTTAAATTTAAGGGTGTCATTTCAGAGTTTTGGGGTTTCTTTTTTGGCCTGGGGCTTTATGAAGTAACATTCCATTTCTATAGGTGGAGACCACAGTAATTTGTGCTGCAGTTTCACATCTCAGAACATGGCTGATTTTGCTATATGAAAGGGTATTTAATGTAGAAAGTCTTGAGTAGAACTTTAAGTTCAACAGACTTTTAGGGATGAGTGTTCCCGGTGGTTGTCACTGGGCATCCGAACCCCACCTGCAGCACAGTATGACCTGGTGCTCTGACAAGGTCTTCCATGACATAGCCTCGAATCTCCAGATCCTCTCTGGTGGCTGGGATGAGCCGAGGATTGGGTGGGGCTGTCATGGTCAAACTCAACACCTTCCTCAACAGGAGAAGACTTAAGCCACACACAAGCAAAATTCTGAGCAATGACCCGATTTTTAGTTTTCTTCTGAAAGATTCAGACCAAGCATTTTGTTTGCCTTGGGTGACAGATGGGTCCAGCCCATCTTGGTGTCAGGATGAGGGTGTGACATCATGGTTACAGGAACCCTGACTCCCAGCTCATCAGGGATCTCATTTCTTCAGATCATCATCCATCCACTGCTGCAGCTTCTGGGTTCAGTTCTAGTGCCATCAGCTGGGGAGGCAGTAACAGGATTTTATTAATTGTACTGTTAAACTTAGTCGAAGCAAAGTTAGATATATTTCACATAAGAAAGTCTTAGTTTCAAGACCCAATTTTCATGAACCAGGTTAGTAAATATCACAAGCCCCACAAATTAGAATCCAGCATAGTTTTTAATGCCATTTCCGATCACATCTTTTATTCCATAAAGTCTTCCAATGCATCCTTTGAACCCTCCCAGTAAACTTTCTTAAACTAAGGGGCTTGAGGTCAGAAGGTAATTTCAATTGTGGTGGCTGCATTTGGCCAGCTGGATTTTATGAAATTAAAAGTTGGGATTTTATGAAATTAAAAGTTTAGACAGATATAAAATATTGCACTCCACATTGAAAGCACTTAAATAAAAGGATAATGCATATTTTTAAGGTGATAAACAACCATTTTTTCCAGTGGGCTTCTAGGAATGTAACTTTCACCAAAGACTAAAATTTTGTTTTATAAATTTAAGGGCTAAATAAAACATATACCCCAAACTCCAGTTCAGTCTCCATTCTGGCCTGAAAGGATTTAACTAACACCTTTTTAATTGCATAACTTTATATTTTTTCTTTTTGTTAGAGGCAGAAGTGGAGCACAGAAGCAGCCCCGGAAAGTCTACTCTCCTGATATTTACAAAATTTCTGACAGTCTCCCAAGAGGGCATCGGATAAGTTCTATGAAATGTCCAGTGTACTGTGGGATACTTATCCTCACCCAAAACTTACTTTTTTAAAAAGGTTTACCTATTCCTACTCTCAAGTTTTACACTGGATTTTTCCAATGACTGCAGAAATGTAGCAATAATCTTTGCCTAAACCTCTGAAGAAAATATTAAGCATCTAAAGCAGAATTATGAATAATAACAGCTCTTACACAACCAGTGCATCTTAATAACACATCTTCCTTGCCGCCGGCTTTCCAAAACCACTTGTATTTGGAGTTTGTCTTTGGATATTACTGCTTTGAGAACCAAAATTTCTCTGAGCTCCCCTTGTAAGATTAATTAAAATATACATATCATCAAAGCACAGATAAGACTAGAATTTCTTTAATATAAATGCTTGTCATGGCAACATTTTCTATAATGTAACTGTGACACCTTGCTTTATTTCTTTAAATATTAAACAAACAAATAAGGGAAGCAAGCAGACTCTTACTGAAGAAAAGAAATGGTACCAGCTCCATTTTTTATAGCTAAGATATTAAGTGACCGCTCTGTGGTGATATAAAAATGGCACTAAATAGAAAAGACAATGGCCAGGCACAGTAGCTCATGCCTGTAATCCCAACACTGTGGGAGGCCAAGGTGGACGGATCGCTTGAGCCCAGGAGTTCAAGACCAGCCTGGGCAAATGGTGAAACCCCATCTCTACTAAAAATACAAAAAAATTAGCCAGGCATGGTAGTGCAACACCTGTAGTTCCAGCTACTAGAGAGTTGAGGTGAGGGGATGGCTTGAGCCCAGGATGCTGCAGTGAGCTGAGTTCGCACTCCAACTGAGGTGACAGAGTGAGACGCTGTCTTAAAAAAAAAAAAGACATGACAAGACTGGCATTAGTAAACCAAGTACACCAGTAATAATCAATACAGAAAGAGGTACTTTCTGAAGACCATGATTGCCAAATCATTGCGGGCAAGACAAAGTTAACACTTTGAATACCTTACCTGGGGAGTAGGAACTGACATGGGCAACATTAATTATTAAATACATGATATTTCTGAAGATGAAGTTATTTCTTTAGATTAGGATAATTGGAAAAGGCTTAGACAAGGAAAGAATGAGATATTCAAATTTAAACATTATATGGAAAGTCAAAGAGAAATAGAGAAGTCATTCAAGAAAAATGCAAGACCCATTTATCAGAGAGTGAATAAATAAACCATACAGATTCAACCGTTTACTTAACGATTTTGTATATATTTTTTTCTTTTATTTTTATAATTTTTATTTAAGACAGGTTTCACTCTGTCACCCAGGCTGGAGTGCAGTGGTGCAACCATAGCTCACTGTAGCCTTGACCTTCCAGGCTCAAGCAACTCTCCCACCACAGCCTCCTGAATAGCTGAAACTACAGGTACATGCCACCTCACCCAGCTAATTTTGAAAATTTTTTTGTAGAGACAAGGTCTCACTATGTTGCCCAAGCTGGTCTTGAATTCCTGGGCTCAAACAACCCTCCCGCCTTGGGCTCCCAAAGTGCTGGGATTACAGGCATGAGCCATCACACTTAGCCTTCAACAATTATATAAATGTCAGTTTCCTTCCACTAGTGAGCTAAGTGTGCAAAAATGAGGGCAGTCCTAGACCTCAAGTAGCTTTCAATCCAATGGTGGGAAACACACACACACAGAAAAAAAAAATACAACAGAAAACAGAGGCACAGCTAGGGCATTAGAGAAGCACAGAGGAGTAGAAGAGTAAGTAAGGTTATTTTAGGCAGAGGGGGCCACATTGAAAAGGTATAGAGGTGTTAGAGAGCATGGTCCAGTCATGAACTCAAAGTAATGCCATCTTCCTGGTGCACAGGGCAGATCGAGAGAAATGAGACAGCTCCAATCACAAAGGCCTTGTACATCATGCTCAGGATATCAGACTTCACCCAATAGGCTATGACGAAACACAAACAGATTTCGGAAAAGAAAGGGCTTGGTCATACTTCATGTTATACAGATGGCACTGGCAGCAGAATGAAGGCCTCAGGGTGGTTGCTCATTCTAAAGGTAGAGAAACTAGCTAGGAGACCTGAAGAGCAGTCGGGTCTCTACAAGGGTATTGACAGTGGGGTTGGAGAAGAAAGGACAGACTCAAGAGATATTTAATTGGAATAAAAAATGGCCAGACTTTGATGACTCACCTGAGAATATCTGTTAGAGGTTAGGGAAAGGTAGCATTCTAATATGACTGCGAAGTCTGTGGCTTGCATGATACACTAAACCAAATGTAGGAGTAAAGTATGGTGAACAACCAGTTTGAGGAGAAAAATCATGAGTTCAGGCTTGGAAACCCTGGGATGGGAGTGCCTGAGATGCCCCAATGGAGAAGTCTGGTGGAGTTGGAGCATGTAACTGGAATTCAGTGGGGCCTTCTCAGATGGAGATGCAGATTACAGAAATGGGCTCTGGGGCATTACATAGAGTTGTTATTATGGTTGAGATCATCCAGGAAATTGAAAGAGAGGATTGCTGAAGGCAGGTCTTGTCAATATTAATCCTGGAACAGAGGATGCATTACATGAGAAACAAACTAAAAAAGAAGCATTAGAGAAGTAGAAAGAAAACCAAGAGAGAACAATATCGTGAAATACAAGAGAAGAAAGCTTCTGAAATGACAGGATGGTCAACAGCCTAAAACCCTTCGGAGAAGCCAGTGTCTAAACGTGTGACATCTTAGAAAGCACCTGGTCTCACTCCTCCAATGCATTTATTAGGAAACGAAGACCAAGAGACGTGAAGGCGCCTGCCCACAATCACACTGTCAATCAAGAGGGAGCTGACTAGCAGGCAGATGCCCTGACGCCCTACTCTGCAGCTTCAGCTTTATCCAGCTGCACTTTTGGTTTGATTGAACCCAGACTTCACAGAGGGAAGTAGTGGGAGATAAGCCTTAAAAAGGTAGGTTAGGGCCAGGCAGCAAAATTGCTAAACTAGGGGGCTTAAATGTTATTCTGAGGAATGGGGTACTCACTAAAGATCTTTGAGCAGGAAAGTTATTCTAATCACAGAGATATTTGGGGAAATTTTAGGTGGGAGTTTTCAGGGGTATTGTTAATATTTTGCTAAGATAAGTCACAAATTAAGCAATTATGAGAACCCCTCCCCCCAAATAATTGTGCCTTGTAGTGAATAAAACTCCTTAATTATATTATAAATTAATAAACAATAAATAAGAAAAACACTCAATTAAAAATGAAGTCATCTATTGCTTAGGTGCATGAGACTATCTTAAAATGATCTAGAAATAAAAGGAAAAGTCCTCTGAGATTTGGAACCATCCTAGGTATCATGTCCAGCTCTGGGGAGGGGGTGGGGGTGGACCTGAGTACACTGTAGCCTCATGTTTCCATGCTTTCATAACTCTATTAGGACCAATGATTAAGGCCATATGAGGATGTATTATTTTATGTGATTTACTTCTTCTTCTTTTTCCCCTGTACATATGCATTTGTTAAAAAGGTGACTAAAAAATGATCCCTGTACCTTTGGAAGAATGCCTTGGGAGAGATGCCCATGCCAGGGACCAGCTTTCTCTAACTGAGTTGTCAATCCTATTGCCAAAGGCCTTCGAACCACAGTGACTCTATCTTGACCAGGGCGCTAAATGAGGCTGAGACCTATTGAGGTGCATTCCGAGGAGGTTAGGCATTCTAAGTCATGGGAAGAGACAGAAGGTCGGCACAAGATACAGGTCACAAAGACCTTGCTGTAAAACAGGTTGCAATAAAGAAATTTTGGTCAAAATCCACCAAAAACAAGATGGTGATGAAAGTGACCTCGGATCGTCCTCATTGCTCATTATATGCTAATTATAATGTATTAGCTGCTAAAAGACACTCCCACCAGCACCATGACAGTTTACAAATGCCATAGCAACATCAAGAAGTTACCCTATACGGTCTGAAAACCGGAGGATCCCTCAGTTTCAAGGAAAACCCCACCCTTTCTCAGAAATCTCATGAATGACCCACCCCTTGTTTAGCATATAATCAAGAAATAACCATAAAAATAGGCAACCAGTAGCCCTCAGGGCTGCTCTGTTTATGGAATAGCCATTCTTTTGTTTCTTTACTTCTCTAACAAACTTGCTTTCACTTTATTCTATAGACTCACCCCGAATTTTTCTTGCACAAGGTCCAAGAACCCTCTCTTGGGGTCTGGATCAGGATCCCTTTCTGGTAACACTATGACCTGGCTGCACACAGTCCCCCTAAAGCCACAGGTTGAGCTATGGCAGGACCCAAAGACACAGGGGCCACAGCAACTTCATCCTCTCTCTCTCCCCTCGGAGTTTCACGACTTTGAGGTTCTCAGACGCCTAGATAGTGGTTTGCTTCATAGGTGGCAGTATACTGGTAGGTAGAAATTGACCTGACCCCACTGAAACCCCAAGGTCCCATGATCCCTGAAGTCTGATTCGGTGGTTCATTGCAAAGACTAACATCAAGCGAGGGAACACAGAAAAATGTCACAAACAGTGCTTGAAATTGATTTGAGGGTCAGAGCAACCTGAACTTCTGACCCTGACTTTTAACCTCCTCACTTCTTGCTCTCCATCTCTGCTGTTACGTTGATAGTGCACACTCTGTGCAGAAAAGACGACTCCACTTTATATGTACCTAGGCAGAATACTACAGTGGGACTGTTGCCGGGCAACCACAGCTAGAACACTTTGTTTGGGGATCATTTTGAGAATGATTACACTTGCAGGATTAGGTTGGGTTGGTTGGGGGGTTTTTTTGTTATTATTATTTTTCTTTCTTTCTTTCCTGTGGTACCTATTCCTGGACGTTGTAAATATTCATCTGAGTTTTGCATAGATGAGGAGAAGACGTTATTTAAATGAGTTTGGGAGGGTAATTTGCTTGGGTGCATCACTACCCTCTTTTATGTTTTTCAGGCAGTCTGCTGCAGAAGGAGAGAAAGCGCTTTTGTGACCATTATTGACTTAGATGACAATGCTATGCTCGCTTGTTTCAGTTACATAAAACAATGGGAGCAGAAAAAAGACAATTTAGCAAAGGCATTTAGCAAATTATTAGTAGATGGGGAAGATACAAAAGCCCCAGCTAAGTCATCAGGCACATTTCCTTGTAACGTGGCTGCAGTTACTCTCCTGGTCCCCTCTAAACCCCACTCAGAGAGGAACGCTTCCTCTTCCTCTTGTTAAGTGACATCAACACATTGAAATACAGCTCTTGGCTAAACTCCGGAGAGCTGACTTTGAAAGGTAATGGGAGGAAACATTTCCTTTCAAAGGGAATCTGGCAGCCTTTGAGCCTTTGAAACACACCATTTCAGATCAGTCTGAGTTGGACAGGAATTGCAAATACTTCAAAAATCATCGGTGTCAATATTTCCCTCACCCCTGGAATATTAATATGTACACACACCCACGCACTCCCCTGGAGATGTGTTTATTTCACAATTCACAAATGGTGATGAGACCTTTTCTGAATTTTTTTCTTAAGGACTTGGGAAGCCAGCATGAAAATTGTGATTCTTCCAAATGCTTTCCCATATGCCTTAAATGCCCCATTAAAGTTAATTTTCTCAGCACACGTGTTCTCTGTGTCTTGGTGACCACCTCCCTGCCTCCCACAAGAGACCCTTTTCTTGAGGGTTGCTATGTCCTGTCTTGGTTATGACTTGGTCAGGAGCCTGGGCACCATATGGCATAATTCAGGGCCCCAGCCAAATACAGCAGTTGTTTACAGGGCTCAGTCAGTGAGGGACTCGATCTCTTCACTCCCAGGGAGATGTCTATGGATAGTAAATTCGCCTCTGGGCCATGGACAGTTTGGGCCCCAAAGCTGTTGGGCTTTCAGTCCAGAGTGCATTTACGAAGCTCCCCCATCTGAAGGATCCCCATCCTGGTGATACAGAAGTTCTGGGAAGAGAAGAGCGTGGTCCCTTTAAACGATACGGAAGTGGAAAGGGAAGTGCTGGGTAGAGGAAGGCGTGGTCCCTGGTTAGGGCTTCACCCCCAGGGATCTAGACCAGGACAGGAACTCCTGTCTTCCTGCCCAAATGTTGCATTTTCCAAGACCACCCTGGCCCATCATGCTCCCATCCTGGGACTATAAAAACCTGATACCCTAGTGAGAGGTGACAATGTGCTAGCAGCCCTCACTCTCAGCGCCTCCTCCGCCTCGGAGTCCACTCTAGCAGGCTTGAGGAGCCCCTCAGCCCACCAAGGCACCGTGGGAGCCCCTCTCTGGGCTGGCTGAGGCTAGAGCTGCCTCCCTCTGCTTTTGGGGAGGTGTGGAGGGAGAGGCACCAGCGGCAACCAGGGGGCACTGGGAGAGCCAGTGCGAGTTGCAACAGGCGCTGTCGCAGACTAGCCGGGCCCACAGATGGAGCCGCCGGCAGGCGCTGCTGGCCCAGGGCAGTGAGGGGCTTAGCACCTGGGCCAGCAGCTACAGAGGTTGCGCCGGGTCCCCCAGCAGTGCCTGCCCGCCAGCACTGGCGCTGCACTCAAATTCTTGCCAGGTTTAGCTGCCTCCCCACGAGGCAGGGCTTGGAACCTACAGCCCACTATGTCTGAGCTCCCCAACTGCGGTGGACTCCGGCGCTTGACCCAAGCCTCCCCAAGGGGCACCGCCCCTGCTCCGTGGAGCCTGGTCCCACCTACTACCCAAAGGCTGAGCAGTGCAGGCACGGCTGGGGACTGGCAGGCAGCTCCGCCTGCAGTCCCGGTGCAGGATCCACTAGGCAAAGCCAGCTGGGCTCCTGAGTCTAGTGAGAAGTTGCAGAACTTGTATGTCTAATTGGAGGATTGTAAAGGCACCAATCAGCACCCTGTGTCTAGCTCAAGGTTTGTAAATGCACCAATCAGTGCTCTGTGTCTAGCTAATTTAGTGGGGACTTGGAGAACTTTTGTGTCTAGCTAAAGGATTGTAAATGCAACAGTCAGCACTCTGTGTCTAGCTCAAGGTTTGCAAGTGCACCAGTCAGCACACTGTGTCTAGCTCAAGGTTTGTAAATGCACCAATTAGTGCTCTGTATCTAGCTAATCTGGTGGGGACTTGGAGAACTTTTATGTCGAGCTAAAGGATTGTAAATGCACCAATCAGCACTCTGTGTCTAGCTCAAGGTTTGTAAATGCACCAATCAGCACCCTGTCAAAAAGGAACAATCAGCTCTCTGTAGAATGGACCAATCAGCTCTCTGTGAAATGGACCAATCATCAGGATGTGGGTGGGGTCAGATAAGGGAATAAAAGCAAGCTGCCCCAACCAGCAGGGGCAACTTGCTCTGGTAACCTTCCATGCTGTGGAAACTTCATTCTTTCACTCTTTGCAATAAATCTTGTCGCTGCTCACTCTTTGGGTCCGAACCACGTTTATAAGCTGTAACACTCACCGTAAAGGTCTGCAGCTTCACTCCTGAAGCCAGCGAGACTATGAACCCACCAGAAAGAAGAAACTCCATACACATCTGCACAGCTGAAGGAATAAACTCCAGACACACCATCTTTAAGAACTGTAACACTGACTGTGAGGGTCTGCGGCTTCATTCTTGAAGTCAGTGAAACCAAGAAGCCACAAATTCCAGACACACGATGCAGAGTTTGGCCTGAGTGGTTGGAGGAGAGTTAGGCTGTGGAGCAGCCCAACTCCAAGGAAAAAGCCATCTCCCTGCTGGCTTTCCCATCTGCAGAGAGCCACTTCCACTCAGTAAAATCTTGCACTCATTCTCCAAGCCCAGGTGTGATCTGATTCTTCTGGTATACAAAGGCAATACAGAAAGCCCTCTGTCTTTGCAACAAGGGAGAGGGTGTAATTGAGCTGGTTAACACAAGCCTATAAATGGAAAACTAAAAGTGCAAAATTAAAAGAGCACTCTGTATGTAAGCATGCCCACCGGGGCTTCAGGAGGTGTAAATATTCTCCCCAGAAGCTGTCATGGGGTCGGAGCCCCACAACCTGCCCACCTTATATGCTCCCCTAGAGGTTTGAGCAGCTGGGCATGGAAGAAGTGAGCTACTCCCCCTGTTGCACACTCTGTGCGGGGGACGAGGGGAGTTTTCCTGCTTCATTGGTCTTTCAAGATCCCCTGGTGAATGGTATAAGGCTCTCTGGCACATGAGGCAGCGTGTGGCACAGGATTCAGTAAAACTGTTCCCGGCTCCTGGTTTTACTCAGGAATATGAGTTAGATGTGCAGTTGCGTTCTGCGGGGAAGACCACTTAATAATCCAGCCGGACAATTGGAATAGACCAGTAGAGAGAAGGAGGAGCAAAGACATACTGGAGAAGGAAGTCAGAGGGGAACTTAGTATCTTTCATCTTTGGAACCGGGACAAGCAACAGTTCACTCAAAAGTTTCAGTCTGAATACACCCTTCAAGATGGAATGGAAGGCCCAAACCTTCCATATTTCCGTCAAACACCCTTCTGTTTATCGAGAACCAGTTGTGTGCAAGGCACTCTTATGCTACTGGAAAGGGGTCCAGATCCAGACCCCATGAGAGGGTTCTTGGACCTCACCCAAGAAAGAATTCAAGGCAAGTCCACAGAATGAACTGAAAGCAAGTTTATTAAGTAAATGAATAAAGAATGTCTGCTCCATAGGCAGAACAGCAGTGTGGGCTGCTCGACTAATTATACTTTCACTTATTTTTTTATTGTATGCTAAACGATTTTTCGTGTATTTTCTGAGAAGGGGTGGGCAATTCCCGGAAAAGGATTCCTCCACTTTTCAAACCATATAGCGTAACTTCTTGATGTTGCCATGGCATTTGTAAACTGTCATGGTGCTGGGGGGAGTGTCTCTTAGCATGTTACTATATTACAATTAGCGTACAATGAGCAGTGAGGATGACCAGAG
This sequence comes from Macaca mulatta, assembly GCF_049350105.2. Classification (NCBI taxonomy): domain Eukaryota; kingdom Metazoa; phylum Chordata; class Mammalia; order Primates; family Cercopithecidae; genus Macaca; species Macaca mulatta. The sequence continues at coordinate 35,176,622 of NC_133414.1, forward strand.
GTCACTTTCATGGCAATCTCAGTTTTGGTGGGTTTTGGCCAGCTTCTTTACCACAGTTGTTCTATCAGCAAGGTCTTTGTGACCTCTGCCTTGTGTCAACTTCCTATCTCATCCTGTGACTTAGAATGCCTAACCTCCTGGGACTACAGCCCAGTAGGTCTCACCCTTATTTTACCCAGCCCCTATTCAAGATGGGCTCGCTCTGGTTCAAACACCTCTGACACTAACAGGGCTTGCATAGCCATAAAAAGGGTAAAATGGGCCAGGCGCAGTGGCTCACGCCTGTAATCCCAGCACTTTGGGAGGCCGAGGTGGGTGGATCACCTGTGGTCAGGAGTTCAAGACCAGCCTGGCCAACATGGCGAAAGCCCGTCTCTACTAAGAATATAAAAATTAGCTGGATGCGGTGTCACATGCCTGTGATCCCAGCTACTCAGGAGGCTGAGGCAGGAGAATCGCTTGAAACTGGGAGATGAAGGTTGCAGTGAGCCACGACTGCGCCACTGCTCTCCAACCTCTCCAACCTGGGCGACAAGAGCAAAACTCCGTCTCAAAATAAAATAAAATAAAAGGTGGGGGGGGCTGGTAAAATGCAGGCTCTTTCCTCAAGATTGCATTTTGCAGGGATTCTCTTGGGTTAGAGAAAGTAAGTTGGCCTCAGGTGATTGTACCTGCACTCAGCCAAATACTGCAACTGTAACACCCCAGCCTCCATGATGAGAAAAGTCACTTCAACTCAGAGATCATCTGACTTCACTGAAAATACCCAGCCTCATTGATGTTTGCTTTTTTCTGAAAAATGCCCTATGTCTTTTGATTCAAGGTTTACATCCAGGAACAACCCCTTTCTTTTGCTATACCTCTAGGCAAGGAACATATGTCAGAAATGCCATAGCCATATTTAGACTCGGTCTGCTGTTCAGCTTCATTGAGCCCACCGCCAAGTTACCTTTTACATGGCAATTACTCATGAAATCTGAACACTCCTGCAAATTAGTGTTAGGTTGCTTTCATTTCCCAATTAACTGCCCACCTGCTATTATAAGATTCAGGTTAGTCATCATCAGCCTTTTCCCACTTCAGCCTTTAGGAAGGGGGGAAAAAAAATACCCAACTTCTTTATGCAGAGAATAATTAAGGTGTGAAATGGTCTACCAAAGGCAACAATGAAACAATGCAACTGTGAGGATATTCAAAGAGCTAGACAAGGAGGAAAAAAATTCCATGATACCAACATTAGACAGACAGGTGGATGGGTTTGGATAGACCATATGGCCCCCTTCTGTCTTGAAATGTACTGTAAGATTATATCTTGCAAAGTCCCATTAAGAACCATGTTGATTTCTAAACAGTAAATGATGGCAAAGAAAATGCTGATGACCCCTCAGCTATGTCCGTTATTCCAATGGCAAGTTTGTATTTCTGGGGAGATGTTTTCAAGACCAAACTAACACACTCATCACACAGTAAATGAGATGGCAGAGGGCAAGGTGGAAATACAGGAGAGAAAAGTTTATTCTCGTTCTCTTTTCTCAAGGGAAATAGATATGTACTTTCCAAATTTATAGCAGAGAAAAATGCTGATTCCCCACTGCAGCCTGTGGAAACAGCCAGGAGGATGTGAATCTAATGTATTGAGCTGAATAGCAGACGTGAGATGCACCCAATCATGAAAAACAGTCTCATTTCTGCAAAACATTAAAGAATATTTTTCTCCCCCTCAGGAAGACAGAGCATATGATTCCCATTCTCACATTGTGACAGAAACACTGCATGCACTATATGTGGAGGATTGCCACTTGAAATTCCAAGACACAAGGCGTGGTGGGGACCTCTGAACATGCTTCTTCAAGCCCGGTTTAATTGACACCCTGGTTGACAAGATAACGCAGTTTTGACAGCAATTCTGCACTAAAAGAGTTTCTCTCTGAATTTTCAAAGAGAAATTTTTGCTTTTAGCTTGAGAGACAAGAAATTCACAGCCTTTCGGGCCCATATATTCTGTGACACCATTCCAGCCTGGGAATAACAGTAGGCTCACTCTGCCATGACAAAATGCTATTGCTGTGTCCTGGCTCTCCTCTGACCCCCCATTACTGCAGAATGGCCAGTCCCCTCAAATTCTCGTGTTCCAGAAAGGAACATGAGAGATTATTTCTGAGGTGCTTGAGCTCTGTAAGTTACTGCGTGGTATCTGCCACTGTCTTTTTCTCTGGTTTTTGGTCAAGATGCCATCGGTGGCTGTGGAAATGAAGGCTACAGTGATACCTGCCAGTGGGACTGCTCCTTCCACCAATGTCTAAAGGTGCTACTGCAACCGTGATGCTTCTGAGAAGGTCTCAAAGATTGCAGTGGTCAGTGGAAATGCAGCTAAAGGAAGGCCCTCACAATGTGCTACTCAGTGATGTAGCAAAGGTACCACAAGGGCACTTTTGCTGGAGCAGTTTCATATCCCAGTGATAAAGGGAGAAAGTGCCCACTGTCCACACCAGTGGCTGAGCTATCACACAGGCCATGTCCACAATTCCTGGCATGTGATATAGTGGTGTTAGGAAAACAGCTCTTTCCTTTGTCACTCAGATCTTTACTATAGCTTCTTCCTTGGACTGCTGTTTGAGCCCTTGGGAACTTGGGTGAATGAAATTAGAGTGGCAGATATTATGGTGTCCTTGGAAATGTGCCCCCATGAGCTTCAAGGCATGCTTTACTGAGGCTGAGACCTAGCCTCTGCCTATCATATAAACAGACACCTACCAGGGTCACTTCAGGAACTCTTGGGATGTTGGGATGTGATCACCTCCAAGGCCAATCAAGACCTCATGTCACAGCTTTAAGAATTGAACAGAAGCCAGGTGCAGTGGCTCACACCTGCAATCCCAGCACTTTGGGAGGCCGAGGCAGGAGGATCACTCGAGCCCATGAGTTTAAGAAATTTAAAAAAAGAATAGTATTTTCATATTCCCTTGAGTTTTAGTTTCATATAAGCCTATATTAAACATCCAATGAGAAAGTTAAGTAGGTGTTTTTAGATGATCACACCACCAGCAAAAGCAGAATTCATGAATCTATAAAGTGGGATTATTTCACTTTTTCATCCTGTTGTGGATGAGACTATGGGAGAGAGTAGGGAGGTAACTCTTTCCTCCTGCGCTTGGGAAAATCACTTTCTCTTCATTTGAGAGAAAAGAAAGTAAAATAACACTAAAAATAGAAAAAAAACCAGAAGGATAATCATATAGTTTTCTCAATCTTTTGACTACTCTGGCCCTAAAACTAATTTGGACTTTAGCTACAAGACATCATGAGAACCTGTTGACCAGCAAAATTTAGGTCGTTTGACCAATCACTTTAGCTATATAAGGCCAAGCAATTGGTTTGACCCACTTTTTCCCCTATTAAAATGGCTGATTCATAGATTTGCTTGGTTGATTGGCATATAATAAACACACACTAACAGTAGACTCCAGAAGGAAGTCATCACTAGTCTCAGTTTTAAAATACCCTTTTGCTTTTTTAATGCATCAAATAACAATAAAAATAATTTTGTAGGTACTGTTATATGTTTTCTGTTTATTTAATCATACATTCCATATGGCTTAAGAAGTAGAAATGATGTTCATAACTTTCCGATGAAAATGATATTCTCCTAAGCTTATAAAACGGTAATGACTTAAAATCTGGGTGAAATACAATGCTTTTAAACTATCTTCCATTAAGAAAATGCAAACGTTAGGGACTTTGTTCTATTTTAGAGCTTAGAGTTAAACTGAAGCTACACGAGATGATTGCAATCAGTATTTGTTAGAATACCAACATAAGGAAGTTATCTTTCAGACCCTAAAAACCAAAAAGAGGTGCTTTCAAAAAGACTTATCTTTCAGACCCTAAAACCCACGTTTCAAAAAATCAAAACCTAAAGTGTTACACGGCAGGATACATCTCAAGGCTAGAATCTGCCAATTTCAGAAGGAATAAGCACCTCTACTGAAGCATTGATAGACTCTTCAACATTTCCTTGTATCACTTTCACAACAAAAACTATCAACCAATACAACCCCAGAAAGAATATCAATGTATTGCTTTCTTAGCTTCTTGTGACTTCTAGGCCATTAAAGATATAATTAGAACATCTTCATGCAAAGAAAGCCCAAATTGATGCAGCTTCCATCCATGTGGCCTGTTACCTCAGAACCTATAATTACTCTGTTTAGCTCTGTGTATTAAATAACAATCACCTGTTATTTGGGGGCCATACTCTTTGGTGTATGTATAAAGAAGCACCTGGGTTAAACAACGCCTAGTTTTACAGAGTGGCAGCTCATCCTACACTAGAAAAAGATGACAGATCAGTACATTGCCATCTTGATGTTGTCCCAGGATGGGAGAGGTCCAGTGATTATAAAAACAGAAAACTCACACATTTTTATAAACTGCCTCAAGAGATCACAATAATTTAAATTCTCTTGACATGCTAGCTCGTGGTCTAAAATATAAGCTCTTAGAAAACAGGGAGAGTTGAGAATAGCACAACTCTAAAATAAGAGTATGGCAAGTCCCAAAAGATTGGGAATTTCTAGAATAAATCATTCATTAAAAAGTAATAGTTTGGCTGGGTGCAGTGGCTCACACCTGTAATCCTAGCACTTTGGGAGGCTGAGGTGGGAGGATCACCTGAAGTCAGGAGTTCGAGGTCAGCCTGACCAACATGGCAAAACCTCATCTCTACTAAAAATACAAAAATTAACCTGGCGTGGTGCCACACACCTGTGATCCCGACTACTCAAGAGGCTGAGGCAGGAGAATCACTTGAACCCGGGAGGTGGAGGTTGCCATAAGCCGAGATTGCATTACTCCACTCCAGCCTGGGCCACAGAGTGAGACTCCATCCCCAAAAAATCAAAACAAAACAAAAAAAGTAATAGCTTGATTTGGGAGGCCTGTACCAAACAGTGGCTTCTCAAATTTTCCATCATTGACAATTTCCCCTGAGATTTGGGGTACAGTGGGGTAGGAAACCTAGTTCTACTATCTCAGCCTGGTGTCTGATGAAGTACAAAGCTTGTGGGGACGGATTTCAGATAAAGAGATCCCTCTGTATGCATCCGAGAAAAGCAAAGAAGGTGGAGAAGAAAGAAACTGTACAGGAATGCAAGCATTTACGTCCATCCACGCCCCTTAAAAACATTCAAAGTGCCAACCAAAGTGTTCATTTGTGCTAAAAACTGTGATCAACACTTGAGATGAAAAGCCTTCAAATGTGCATTACATCCACGGGCTGGCACGTATCCATTATTGGTTGAATCTTTCATTTCTCAGCTACTCTCTGATGCCTAAGTGTGAAAAAAGTCAGTATGCCTGAATTGAATTTTTAGATCGCTTTACGTCAATGCACATTTGTTTGTTTTCAAAATCAACAACAAATGCAACACTAAATACTTTTGGCTGCTCAGTTGTGCAGCCTTGTGCTGTAACAGAATTCGCCCCCTTGTGCTCAGGCAGCTTCGGAATGAAGCCAGTGGTACACGTAGAATCATAATTCAATGAAGCAAATAAAATGATGAACTATCCCTGCCCTCCATTTTCCCTGTAGGAAGAAGCACCGATGTTTGTGCGTGCTTCTGTGTGTTTAAATGTGTGTGCGTGTGTATGCACATCTAGACAAGCATTTCCACAGAGCTCAGAAACAGGTAACAAGACAATCATAAAGAAGGCTGGATACAAAAGCAGTGTACACATTTTGTCCAGAGTGGCCAGATCAAATTGTAATCCAAAGTTTAGTCGTGATTTTGAGGTGACATTGCAGTGTGTACTGTCCACCAACTGGAGAAAGCTCTAATCCCTCTGAAAAGCAGCATGTGAATTGATTGGATTAAATGTCAGAAATTTTGTTTCCAATGAGTTCCACAAATCCCATGGATATAGCCTGGAGTGGGAAAAAAAAGAAGAAGAAAAAACTAGAAATACGCAAAAGCAAAAAAAATCCTTAACTTAATACATGTAAAATCCTTCATGACTTCTAAAAAGAATTTCTGCCTAACCAGTGAAAGAAGAAGCAGCTGTTCTTACGGAATGAGTGAGAGTTACTCTTCCTCTTCATATCCCTGACCATGCAACCCACCAGGCACTTTCTCTTCCTGCTCTGTTGCCTTGAGAAGGATGTCAGCTTGAAAAGCTTCAGCAAATCAATTTAGAGTTTTATAGCCTCCATTCTCTTACTAACTTATTCGTTCATTCAACTCTATTTTAGCTCTCTCTTTCTTTTTTAATTAATTAAATTTTTTTGTAGAGACCGGATTTCGCTGTGTTATCCAAGCTGGTCTCAAACTCCTGACCTCAAGCAATCCTCCCACCTCAGCCTTCCAAGGTGCTGGGATTACAGGCATAAGCTACCATGCCCAGCAGTTCTTTCTTTCTATATAGATGCCTCATAAGTACCATTTGCCCTACAAGTATGTGTAAGGGAAAAGACTTAAGAAACTTTATAGCATTTCCTTGAACTCAAGTCAAGGAACATGACTGTCTATGAATAGTGGAAGATGGCAAAAATTGAAAAACTAAAAGCAGAAATGGAAATGTATCCCAATTTCCTCCAGCTTCATTATGGCCAGAAAAATCTGACCCATAAGATTGAAGCCCTAATGTTTGACCATGGACTCCATCAGAGTACAAAATGTTAGAACTGTGAGTGTATACTTAATGTGTTTCCTATGGGCTGGATGCCAGAAATTCCACTCTTGGCCAGGAGCAGTGGCTCACGCCTGTAATCCCAGCACTTTGGGAGGCCGAGGTGGGTGGATCACCTGAGGTCGGGAGTTCGAGACCAGCTTGACCAACATGGAGAAACCCTGTCTCTACTAAAAATACAAAAATTACCCAGGTGTGGTGGCATGCTCCTGTTATCCCAGCTACTCGGAAGGCTGAAGCAGGAGAATCACTTGAATCCAGGAGGTGGAGATTGCAGTGAGCCAAGGTCATGCCACTGCACTCCAGCCTGGGACAGAGGGAGACTCCATCTCAAAAAAAAAAAAAGAAAAAGAAAAGAAAAAAGAAAAAAGTTCCACTCTTAGATAATCCAACCAGATATAGGTTGCTTCTGACTACACACTGCTTCTGAGGCACTAGACTTTGTTGCATTTGTGTTACCTACACAATGGGTAGGTTCAGTCGTTTGGTGGGTATCAGCCCAATGACCACAACCAAGCAGGATTTAGCCAGGGGATTTTATTACTTGAAACAAGTAAGGAGAATCCCAGGGATAATTCCCAAAGCAGTGCCTCCCTGAGCTGGGGGCTGGGTCAGGTTTTACAAGCATGGGGTAATGAAGTGTGATCTGATTGGATGTTGCAATGAGGTGATGCCAAGTGGCATGATCTGACTGGATTTTGCTGTGAGGCGACACCAGGGCTCCATCTGATTGGATCCTGGATCCTACCATGCTGTGTCCGCTTCTTAATTCAGTTCCCCACGCTCTCTCTGAGCACTTGGGTTCCCCCTGTGGTTGCACACTTGATTTATCTGGGCATGCTCAGGTTACATGACTTGAGGGTCCATGGTTACTGAAAAACAGCTCACAACTTTGTTACATAAAAGTTGAACCAGACAGGTTTCATGCAGCTACCCTCATATCCCAATTTCTCCTGGGTTCAATATTGACCACAGCATTTAAGTTCTATGGGAAAAGACCACACCACACAGGTGTCATGATAGATCATCTGCCCTTGTCTATTTTATTATTACACTTAACTTCAATTTATATTATAAGTTCTTCCGCTGACCAGCTAAGGTTCTTCCCCTGGGGAGCAAATGCCTCATTACTCAGAGGTCATTGTGGTCTGAGAAAACCCGATTGCCTTTCTTTCTGAGCTTATTTTATCTGTGGTTCCCAGTGCTGGACCCTGAAGATACAGAAACTTGTGAGTTACAATTAACTGAGGTGTGTGAACGGGACAGCAGAGCACCTGCTGTAGATGAGTTCAGGATGTGGAAGGAGGTAAAGTTATTGCTTGGGTGGTGTGTTAGTTTCTGAAGGCTGCTGTAACAGATTACCATGAACTGGGTGGCTTACGTTAAGAGAAATTTATTGTATCACAATTCTGGAGTCTCAAAGTCCAAAATCAAAGTGTCAGCAGGACTGATTCCTTCTGGAGCCTATGCAGGAGAATCTGTCCCTTCTATCATCCCTTGGCTCATAGCTGCTTCATTCCAAACACTGTCTCTATAGCCACATGACACTTGCTTCCCTCTGAGCAAGTGTCTTGGTGTCTCTTCTAGTTTCTTACAAGGACACCAGCCATGTTGGATTAAAGGCCACCTGTTGCCACCATGACCTCATTTTAACTAATTGCATCTGCAAAGAACCAATTTCCCAATAAGGTCACTTACATGGGTATGGGGATTAGGACTTGAACATATATTTTTGGAGGATGTATTTCTATCCATAAGAGGTGGCAAGTCAGACTGTCATAAAAGGATCTCTACATACCAAAATTAGGTACAGGCAGACCTCATTTTATTGCACTTCACCTTATTGCACTTTGCAGATATTGCTTTTTCCACAAATGGAAGGTTTATGGCAATTCCACATCAAGCAAGTCTGTAGGCACCATTTTACCAACAGCATATGTTCACTTTGTATCTCTGTGTCACATTTTGGTAATTTTTGCAACTCTTCAAATGCTTTTGTTATTAATATATCTGTTAGGGTAGTCTGTGATCAGTGATCTTTGATGTTACTATTGTAATTGTTTGGGGGCAGCACAAATCATGCCCATATAAGACAGAACACTTAATAAATGTTGTGTGTGTTCTGAATGCTCCACCAATTGGCCATTTTCCAGTCTCTCTCTCTCTCTCCTAGGGTCTTCCTATTCCACAAGACACAAAAATGCAGAAATTAGGCCAATTAATAACCTTGCAACAACTTCTAAGTATTCAGGTAAAAGAAAGAGTTGCATGTCTATCACTTTAAATCAAAAACTAGAAATGATTAAGCTTAGTGAGGAAGGCACATCAAAAGCTGAGATAGGATGAAAGCTAGGCCTTTTGATCCGGTTAGCCAAGTTGTGAGTGTCAAGGAAAAGTTACTGAAGGAAATAAAAAGCACTACTCCAGTGAACAGATAAGTGATAAAACAGCCTTACTACCAACATGGAGAAAGTTGTTTGAATGGCCTAGGTAGGAGATCAAACCAGCCATAACATTCCCTTAAGCCAATGCCTAATCCATAGCAAGGCTCTGCCTCATGCCATTCTACGAAGGCTGAGACAGATGAGGAAGCTGCAGAAGAAAAGTCGGAAGCTAGCAGAGGTTGGTGCATGAGGTTTAAGAAAAGAAACCATCTCCGCAACATGAAAGTGCAAGGTGAAGCAGCAAATGCTGGTGGAGAAGCTGCAGCAAGTTATCCAGAAGATCTAGCTAAGATCATGGATGAAGATAGCTTCACTAAACAACAGAATTTCAGTGTAGATGAAACAGCCTTCTGTGGGAGAATATGCCACCTAAGATTTTCATACCTAGAGAGAAGTCACTGCCTAGTGTCAAAGCTTCAAAGGACAGGCTGACTCTCTTAGGGGCTAATGCAACTGGTGACTTTAAGTTAAAGCCAATGTTTATTGACTGTTCTGAAAATCCTAGAGCCCTTAAGAATTATTCTGAATGTATTCAACCTGAGCTGTATACATGGAACCACAAAGCCTAGGTGACAGCACATCTGTTTACAGCATAACTTACTGAATATTTTAAGCCCACTGTTGAGACCTGCTGCTTAGACAAAAAAAGATTCCTTTGAAAATACTACCATTCATTGACAATGCACCTGGTGGTTACCCAAGAGCTCTGATGGAGATGTACAAGAAGATTAATGTTGTTTTCATGCCTGTTAACATCCATTCTGCAGCCCATGAATCAAGAAGAAATTTCGACTTTCAAGTCTTACTATTTAAGGAATATATTTTGTAAGGCTATAGCTTACATGGAAAACCTTCAGGAAACAATTCACCTTCCTAGATGCCATTAAGAACATTCGTGATTCATAGGAGGAGGTCAAAATATCCATATTAACAGAAGTTTGGAAGAAGTTCATTCCAGCCCTCATGGATGACATTTTGGGGTCCAAGACATCAGTGGAGGGAGGAACTGCAGATGTAGTGGAAATGGCAAGGGAACTAGAATTAGAAATGGAGCCTGAAGATGTGACTGAATTGCTGCAATCTTATGATAAAACTTGAACAGTTGAGGAGTTGCTTCTTATGGATGAGCAAAGAAATTGCTTTCTGAAGATATGGAACCTACTTCTGGTGAAGGTGCTGTGAACATTGTTGAAATGACAACAAAAGATTTAGAATATTCTACAAACTTAGTTGATAACACAATAGCAGGGTTTGAGAGGATTAACTTCAATTGTGAAAGGAGTTCTACTGTGGGTAAAATGCTATCAAATAGCATTGCATGCTACAGAGAAATCTTTCATGAAAGGAAGAGTCAATCAGTGCAACAAATTGCATTGCTCTCTTATTCTAAAAAACGACCACTGCCATCCCAGTCTTCAGCAACCACCACCTTGATCAGTCAGCAGCCATCAATACTGAGACAAAACCCTCTACCAACAAAAGATGACAATTTATTAATTGAAGGCTCAGATAATCGTTAACGTTTTTAGCAATATTTTTACTTATTTATTTATTACTATTTATTTATTTATTTATTTTTGAGATGGAGTCCCACTCTGTGGCCCGGGCTGGAGTGCTGTGATACAATCTTGGCTCAGTGCAACCCCCACCTCCCGGGTTCAAGCAATCCTCATGCATCTGCCTCTGGAGTAGCTGGGATTATGTGCATGCTACTCTGCCTAGCTAAGTTTTGTATTTTTAGTAGAGATGAGGTTTCGCCATGTTGGCCAGGCTGGTCTCGAACTCCTGGCCTCAAACAATCTGCCTGCCTTGGCCTCCCAAAGTGCTGGGATTGTAGGCATGAGTCGCCATGCCTGGCTGCAATATTTTTAAATTAAGGTGTTTACATAGGTTTTTAGACATAATGCCATTGCACACTTAAAAAACTACAGTGTCATGTGAATATAACTTATATGCACTGGAAAACAAAGACAATTGTGTTACTAACTTTATTGTGATAACTGTTTTATTGTGGTGGTCTGGAACCAAACCTGCAATATATTGGAAGTATGCCTGTATGATTTTAATATTATTTGATATTCAACGCAAGGGAGCTGGTAAAAGATGTGTGTGAGATAGAAAGAGAGAAGCAGGGGAACCTAGAGGCCCTTAGACAGGTATAGCGTGTATGCTGGGGAACAGAGGCCACAGCTAGGATGCAGAATCTGATTCAGCCACAGCTCCACTCCTGTTTGCCGCTCTGCAGACAAGAATTCTGTACAGAGCAAACATCAGTGGTGTGGGCCCCATCGCCTGCTCATCGCACTTCCAAGATGTGCAAAGTTTGGACATTCTCAACTCTCCTCTCAGACATATAGTTTCACAGTCTGAGACACATTGAACTTACAATCAGCTACACTTCTATAATGCACCACCTTAAAAGACACAGAAAAAGCCAGGCGCGGTGGCTCACACCTGTAATCCCAGCACTTTGGGAGGCCGAGGCGGGCGGATCACAAGGTCAGGAGATCGAGACCACGGTGAAACCCCGTCTCTACTAAAAATACAAAAAATTAGCCGGGCGCGGTGGTGGGCGCCTGTAGTCCCAGCTACTCGGGAGGCTGAGGCAGGAGAATGGCGTGAACCCGGGAGGCGGAGCTTGCAGTGAGCCGAGATTGCGCCACTGCACTCCAGCCTGGGCGACAGAGCGAGACTCCGTCTCAAAAAAAAAAAAAAAAAGACACAGAAAAATAATAGAAATATTTTCAACTGATGAGGCAGGAACTTGATCCAACAAGTAATTCTAGAGTCTTAAAAAAAAATGGACAGGAGGAGTCCCCAGAGTTCAGAGGACCCTGTCTTGGGAAGAGGTGGGTGTGTGACTTCTCCAGGCCATCTTGGGCCATAGAAGGGCCTGGGGAGAGAGAGGGCCTATCCCACTGGGGAATCTTGTCGTCTGGATCTGAAAGAGCAGTTATACCGGCAGACCTCAGCCTGGAGGGGACCTTGGCTTTTGCAGTAGGCAAGAGGGAATGGTATCCAGCCAGGGCCCTGGGAGGGTGGAGCTTCCACTGAAAATGAATGGACTTGCAGCTGGCAGCGAGGCCGGCGCACTGGATGCAGAGCTCTAGCAAGGCTGAAGCAGAAAAACTGGGAGAGTGGGCATTTTCTTCTCAAGGCCTCCTGTCTCCTCTGCTCTTCTCTGGGGCTGCATTTTATTCAGCATATGCTTCTCATCAATTTGCATGGATGGAAACCACCTAAGAAAGACATTTTTAAAAGTCAGGAAATTGCCCAAGACGGGAAAGCTTCTACAACTTGGTACTGGCTATCATTGTAGCATCCTGCTGGGGTCCGATTCAAGGGGTAGGGGGTGAGACTAACATCATTATTTGATAGAAGGAACCAAACAGGGCCAAGTGGCGAAATTTAAAACTGGGGCATGCTCTCTTCCCTGCAAATAATTTCCAGTAGATTCATTCTGCTCTCGCCTGGCCTCTCCCCACCAGCCAGAGATGGGATTCTCTGTTTCTAGTTGTCTCTCATCATAAAGCTCATCTATTTGAATTTAAATGGTGTTAAATTTGACTCAGGTAATAGAATTCTGCAGGCCACTGACTTGTGAGAAAAGTAAGACAGCTGTTTTCATGTGTTAAAAAGAACTTGGATCAACAGTTAACATAATCTACTGTGAACACTTTATCCCACTGTGGGTAGATAAGTGTGTTTGGCTGGAGTTGTTAAATCTCTGAGTTTGCAGATATGTATTGATATGCAACAACCCACAGGGAACTAATTGTCCACAGAATAGCTTAACAGCTCAAGTTTGGTGTGGACATTTTTTTCCCAGGGTCAATCACTTTTACAAGGAAAAATGAATCTTAATTTTTTCCCCCTAAGCCAGCAGGGACCACTCCTATGTTCTGTCAAGAAGATGTGGACAGACCCTGTCCGTAAATGCTCACGTTAACCGAGCAGGGAGCTGATGTGCTTGTTCACCAGCAAGTACCACCATGATCCGGGGCAGCCAGATCCACAGCCGAGAACTTTCTCCCCGCCAAGGGAGCCAGGTAAGCAGGCAGAATGTCAAACAGGCCTGTCAGAAGGAAACGCCTTCTGACAAGAGTAGGAAACGCTAGACGTGTTCTTTGAATTTTCAAAATGCCCAACGGGAGGGCAGAAACAGGAAAAATAAGCATAAGCTCAAGCCAAGATGAGAAGGATTTCAGCCTCATTCAGTCTGTAATCAAGGACACAACAAACATTGGAACCACATGCCCTTGGAGCAACATTCCTGACAGCATGTATTGAGTGCTTGCTGTGTGCCTCACTCTAGAGAGCTTTACTTTTCCCTTTTTAGATTGTATAAGTAATCAATAAATTCATAAGCAATCAATAATAACTATTACTTTAATGGAGTAATAAGTGAACTAATATAAAAAGTAATTAGACTGACTGGGCACACTGGCTTATGCCTCTAGTCCCAGTACTTTGGGAGGCCAAGGCGGGTGGATCGCTTTGCTCAGGAGTTTGCCACCAGCCTGGGCAACATAGTGAGACCCCAGCTCTACAAAAATAAAATACAAAAATTAACCAGCTGCGGTGGCCTGTGCCTGTGGTCCCAGCTACTTGGGAGGCTGAGGTGAGAGGATCACTTGAGCCCAGGAGTTCAAGGCTGCAATGAGATATGATGGCGCCATTGCACTCCAGCCTGGGTGGCAGAATGAGACCTTGTCTCAGAAAAAAACAAAAAGTAAATTAAAAGTAACAAATAGAATATATAAAAAATGGATAAATGCCAGTTATCTTCATTTTAAACATTACAAATAAAGTTGAAGTACCTCAGACCACACTCTCTCCCACCACACCTAATTTTCCTTTCAAAAAGTGCACAACACACTAATCAATTTGCCATGTGTTTTTCCAGATCTTCTTCTTACATCCACACATGCACACACTTCCCGCATGAGTACATATATCTGGTGGATAGCATTCTATTTATATATGATAGATGCTATCACACTATATACATAATATTCTACACTTATTCTTTCATTCCAAAAATATTCATCTTGGTGATCTTTCTGTATCAGTGTGTATTGATCTACGTTTTGTAAAGTATTCCATAATATGGCTCAAAATAATTTATTCAACTATTCCCTTTTTGTTGATTCTTAGACTGTTTTAAATTTTTCCTATTACAGACAATGCTGAAAGTAGCAACTAATACCTACAGTGCCTTAGAGAATCCATTTCTTCCCATGCTTGCCAATACCTGATATTATCATGGGGATCTTTAAGAACAAGGGAGACAGCCTCATCTGTCCTGGGTGATTTGATCATTTACTTACTGAAAGGCAAAAGAGAAAAGATCTCTCATGGTCCATAGCAATTCAATGACAATGGGTAAGAGGATTCTATGGGAGGTTTTACAGAAAGATTACCTGAAATGGAGTTTTATTTTATTTTATTTTATTTTGAGATGGAATTTCACTCTTGTTACCAGGCTGGGTTTATAGGGTGTGTGCTTGGGAACAGTGGCTGATCTCAGCTCACTGCAGCCTCCACTTCCTGGGTTCAAGCAATTCTCCTGCCTCAGACTCCTGTGTAGCTGGGATTATAGGCATGCCACCACGCCCAGCAAATTTTTCTATTTTTACTAGAGACAGGGTTTCACCATGTTGGCCAGGCTGGTCTTGAACTCCTGATGACCTCAGGTGATCCACCTGTCTCGGCCTCCCAGAGTGGGATTACAGGCGTGAGCCACCACGCCCAGCCTGAAATGTACTTATTTTTTAAAATTATGTTCTTGCTTTAATTTTGACACCCATATTCACTGGAGGGAGCAGAACTGGCTGCAGGGGTGAGTGACTTGGTTCACTTGTAGGTTAATCAAAATTAGTTGATGCAGGCCTCTTTCCAGGTTATTTTTTCCTAGTACAAATCTGAGTGTGATGAAAAAGATTTGTTATTTAAGGCCATTTCCCATGAATTCACAATCACGGAGTGGGCGGGCCAAGTGCTGAACTCTGAGGCTAGAGATAAAGGAGACACCGGGGATCCCTTCAGGGAGTCCACAGTCAGAATCCATTACCTTCCAACATAAACCACCGAGGAATGCACTGTGCACAGTGTCTGACTTGCTGCGGTGAAACAGTGCCTTCCATTGCAAGCTTTGAGTGCAACTGTAATTATCAAATGCCTGCATTTCTTGTTACCATGGACATTATGAATCACTTCACCCCCAAATGCATCTTTCTCCCAGTCTGCAGCTCTCTGGACCCTGTCCACCCAGATCCCGCATCAGATGCCATTTCAGAGCTGCTGTTTGGGAACAGACTGACAGCTGCTGGAGCAGGGACTCCCGCCAGCCCTGAGAATGAGAATAATATAATAATTGAAAACAGAGAGGCTACATTGACTTGTGACCCACAGGAAACAGATGTATGCACAAAGTGACCAATGACCCTGGGTCACTGCCCTCCTTTAAACTTTAAACTAGCCTCAAGTAAGATAACCATTTTTTTTTCAACTTTGAAAAATCAGAAGAAAACCAACTCCCCCTCGTTACGGGGATAAATCGCAGGCACCAACTTTATAAATGAGTAGATTACCTAAATTGCTACTTGGGTATGCCTCAATTCAATTCACAGGTGGTCAAATCTGGATGTGCTGGAAACAGAGCAATTTACCTATAGATGTTCGCATGTGGCCAAAAATAGAATATGGTGTCTTCTCCAGACGCACTTTCCACATTCATTCTTATTTTCCTAGAGATGAATTGCTTTATCCAGTAGACATTTGTTATCCTTCTCTCAGTCCTCCCCCTCATCCCGTTAAGAAGGACATTTGAGGGGTGAGTAGTTCACTGGGATATTCAGGAGCAGCTGGTGAACTGAATAAGAGAGACACAGTTGTCTGCATAAAGTTGACATCTCCAGCCAGCATCTCAATAGCTGCCATTGTTTCCTCTGCCCACTAGGAGCTCATTGTGGATGGATGGGCCTTCCTCCAGGGTCCATAATGAACTCTGGGCAGGTGGAGGTAAAATAAGCCCTGGATGGAACCTATTGCTGCCAAACTCACAGAGCCTTGTATCTGCCAATTGGGACGATACCCATCATAAATTGGAATTGTCCGTTATGGCAGTCTACCCTCACCAAAGGAGACTGGCTACAAATCAGCAGCTCCTGGCATGGATGACTTTGAAAAACTGACCTAGGATCCAAATGTGGATTGTGAAAATGCTCATAATCTTTAACCTAGGCATTCTCCTACTAGACATCGTCCTAAGAAAGCGAGCTACTTAACTATCTATACAAAAACACATACAAACCTAAAGATAAATAAATATAAGATTGTCCATTAGGGTTATTTATTTATGCTAAATAAATTCTAAGTGGCATACCAATGGAATACTGTTAATATTAACTTTTGGATATCCAAAAGATAGTAACTCATTCAGTCCTCGAAAATGATATTTTGAGGCATAGTTAATATTATGGAAAATGCTTAAGATAAAAAATGTTGAATGGTAAAAGGTAGTTGTATAATTGTATATTTAATATATTTATGTAATTACTTTGTGTAGATGAATATGTATTCTCATGGCACTCCCCCAAAAATTGGGGTAGTAGAATTGTGAATGCTTCTCTTAAAATATTTTTATTGGCTGGGTGCAGTGGCTCACACCTGTAATCCCAGCAGTTTGGGAGGCCGAGGTGAGTAGATTACTTAAGGTCAGGAGTTTGAGACCAGCCTGGCCAACACGGTGAAACCCCGCCTCTACTAAAAATGCAAAAATTAGCCGGGTGTGTTGGCAGGCACTTGTAGTCCCAGCTACTCAGGAGGCTGAAGCAGGAGAACTGCTTGAACCTGGGAGGCAGAGGTTGCAGTGAGCCAAGATCGCACCATTGCACTCCAGCCTGGGCAACAGAGCAAGACTCTGTCTCAAAAAAAAAAAAAAAAAGAAATTACTTATATTCTGTATTTTCCATTTTCCCAATGAACATATGTGACAATTAAAAAATAAATGTGGCCAGACATGGTGGCTCATGCCTGTAATCACAGCACTTTGGGAGACCGAGGCAGGCAGATCATGAGGTCAAGAGATCGAGACTGTCCTGGCTAACACGGTGAAACCCTGTCTCCACTGAAAATACAAAAAAATTAGCAGGGCATGGTGGCAGGCGCCTGTAGTCCCAGCTACTCAAGGAGGCTGAGGCAAGAGAATGGCGTGAACCTGGGGGGCGGAGCCAGAGATTGCGCCACTGCACTCCAGCCTGGGCTACAGAGAGAGACTCCATCTCAAAAAATAAATACATATTTATTATAAATAAATAAAAATTATAAATAAATAAAAATAAATAAATAAATAAATATATGTGACCAGTTGCAGTGGCTGATGCCTGTAATCCCAGCACTTTGGGAGTGGATCACTTGAGGTCAGGAGTTTGAGACCAGCCTGGCCAATATGGTGAAACCTCCTGTCTACTAAAATACAAAAAATTAGCCAGGAGTGGCGGTGCATGCCTGTAATCCCAGCTACTTGGGAGACTGAGGCAGGAGAACCACTTGAACCTGGGAAGCAGAGGTTGCAGTGAGCCGAGATTGTGTCCCTGCACTCTAGCCTAAGCGACAGACTCCATCTCAAAAGAATAAAATGAAGTAAAATAAAATAAATAAAGAGCATTTAAAAATAATTTAGTCTTACAGGTGAAGATTTGCTTTCATCACTCAGCATGCCCTGAAGACATGTACTCAACTCTTCATTGTATTATTTTAAAAGGTGCAAACCCTGATTGTCTCAAACTAGCCTATGACTTTCAAGACTCTCTCTATAGATAATTATAGATCTATGGAAGTTAAAATTTCAGTTTACTAATCCCTTAATACTACCTTCAAAACATTTAGCAGTTTCAAATATTCCTCTACCTAGAAAGCTAGCCAATAAAAGCAATCTGGTTTCCCCAAGTTCAGATATTAAGTATAGCAATCTGGATGGGTAATAGTTTTTAAATGTTTTATTTATTTGTATTCCACTTATTTGTATTCCTCATAAAAATACATGCAAAGCCAGCAAGAGGCACATTTCAAAGCATGAAGAGTTGCTTTAACACAAAATTTGTGGGAATTCCTCTGCAGATTTCTGCAAGCATACCCATGGACTGCAGATTATATTTGCAACTATTAGGTGATGTTCAATTTAATAAATTAATGCATACTTAAAAACCACCTCTTTCATGTATACCGGTAATTAATTATTTAATGAATACGTAAATTGCAGTCCAATACAGGAAGAAAAATGTAAAAAAAAAAAAAAAAATGCCTGCAATTTTGGAAAGAGAAAGCAAAGTTTTTAAATATATTACCCAAATATTACATGGTTTCTGTTCATTTTTCGTCTTCCAGTTTTTACCCCTTAAACCTCAGTGTTAAGTTCAGTACAGGGCCTAGGAGACAACATCTTCTGGATCAGGAAGCAAAGCTGGCCTCAACAGAATTAGGAAGAACACAAATTTCCTTCAGAATCCCTGGTCTATACTATCATTATTCTGTCACTAATGCCTCTGACTCTGCTTCCTTCAGGCTTCTAGTGTCTCCACCACCTCTTTCTCTCAAACCCCATCAAAACACTGTTTTCAAAAACAGAAATAAAAACAAACAAAGTCATGCAACAAATTCACTTCAAACACAATGGAGGAGAGTAAATTAAGTTCAAGAACCAAGAGACAACAAATGAATAGGAAAGTTTCAAGAGCCATGGGGAAGGGGAAGGATAGAAGGGATCAGGTGGGCAATGGCTCCCCTACCACTGCAATGCATGGGTAATTGCCAGTGGGTCCTTCCTGCCCACTGCACAGGCAAAATCAACTCACTGAGACCCCAGCATTGCAGTAGAGAAAGAGTTTAATTGATGCAAGTATGGCCCCTGTGAGAGAATTGGGGTTATCTCTCAAAACAGTCTTCCTAAAGGCTCAGAGGTCCAAGGTTTTATGGACGATTTGGTGAGCAGGGGACTAGGAAATGTGTGCTGTTGATTGGTTGTGAATTAAATCACAGGGGTGTGGGGCTACAGGACTAGTTGAGTCATGAGTCATGAGCCTGGGTAGGGTCAGTCTGAGAAATATCTCCAAAAACCCATCTTCAGTTTTACAATGGTAATGTTATCTATAGGCGCAACTGGGGAAATCACAAACCTTGTGACTCCTGGCTATAGGACTTCTGAGCAGTAAGTGATTATAGAAACAATGTTACATTTTAGCAGAGTTCATGCCCTTCCCATAATCCTATTCTCATGCTCTCTTATTAGACTCACAAAGGTGGTTTTCAATCCCTAAACCAGGAGAGCGTTAATTTTAGGGAGAGACTATTATCATCTTTGCCTTCAAGTTAAACTATAAACTAAACTTCTCCCAAAGTTAGCTTGGCCTATGCCCAGGAATGATCAAGGACAACTTGGAGGTCAGAAGCAAGATAGCGTCAGTTATGTCAGATTTCTCTTACTATTATAATCTTGCAAAGGTGGTTTCATGTGTGGACTGAGGGAGTACCAGTCCCAAGCAGTGAAGTGAAACTGAAGGTGCTTGGGCTTCCACACCAGACATCCCTGGTTTAAGTCTCTTGGGACCTTGGACCAATTAAGCAATTTGAGCCTCTGTTTCCTCATCTGTAAAATGGGAAGATTAAGTAGGATCCTGTCACTAAAGGCCCCAGCCCAGGGTCTGACACATAAGTGATCAAAAAGGCCAGTGTCATGACAGACATGACAGTTATGTTTCAAATTTGCAATAACAAAAGGAATAAAGGGTGATTTTCTCTATTCCACTTTCATGATGGAAAGTGAATTCCAAACCTGAGGCAAGTACTTTGAAAATGAAGAGAAAATAAATACTTCTGTGTCTGCAAATAATCCTTTCTTGCCACAAGAAAGCTGTATCTATCTATAAAATAAAAAGGGTGCATATCCTTTACTTTTTAAGGGAATGGCTCAAATGCCACCAATACTCAAAACAAAATGCAAAATTAAAACAACAGGATCACGTTTGCTCAGTATCTGACACCTTAGGTTTTTGAGCACTTTGAACCACAACCATTGGTTTTCTATTACCTTTTTTTTTTTTTAATCTCACAGGATGTGGACTTACTGTCTTCTGAAGACCCACAGCTTTCTTTGTGCATGAGTTACGACAATTGTCACATTCTGCCTTGACTTGAGGATAACGTATCTTTGTATTTCTGCTTCTGACCCCTCCTGCTGGCCACTTTCCTTTTAATTTTTAATTTTTGAGATGAGGTCTTGCTCTGTGGCCCAGGCTGGAGTGCAGTGGTGCAATCATGGCTCACTGCAGCCTCAAACTCCAGGGCTAAAGTGATCCTCCTGCCTCAGCCTCTTGAGTAGCTGGGACTACAGGTGTGTGCCACCATGACTGGCTATTTCTTTTTTTATTTGTATCTTATAGAGATGGGGGTATCATTCTGTTACCCAGGCTGGAATGCAGTGGTATGATCATGACTCACTGCAACCTCGACCTCCTGGGCTCAAGTGATCCTCTCACTTCAGCCTCCCAAGTAGTTGGGACTACAGGCCACACCACCATGCCTTTTGGCTAATTTTTTTGTTTTTTAAATTTTTGTAGAAACAAAGTCTTGCTATGTTACCGAGGCTGGTCTTAAACTCCTGGGCTCAAGTGATCCCCACCTGGCCTCAGCCACCTTTCTGAGTAACATCCTCATCCACAACATCCCACCAGAGTCAGATTGCTTTTGTCCTTGGTCTATGACTTTAACCAGGTTTCAGTCCTAAAATCTTCCTTACCTGGGAGGGGTTTGATGCTCATTGAGAAGGGAAGGGAAGACAAAAGAAGTGTGAAGAGTGGATACCTGAGATCTAACATCTTTCCCAGTTATAAGTTTTATAAACCTAAAAATAAAACACATTTAAGCTTTCTGATTGTTAGAGCTTTAAAAGATGACTTTGTTACTGACTGCCCTGAATTTCATTTACACCAGGTGATACCAGAACCTTCTGTTTCATTTCATTCCTTCCTTTACTCAGAACCTTTATGTAAAGGAAAAATCGAACTGTTTTTTCTCTCTGCTTTCACACTCAACATATAACACTTCTGCAACCAGATACGTGGTTTTGGTTTTTGTTTTTGTTTTTTTTTCAAATACACCAAGCAATTCTCCAGCAGGCACCAACTGGGTGTCCTATAATTCAATTCAATTCTGTCACTGGGTCTGACACTACCTGGAACTACTGTCAGACCCGCAGATTGAGGGCTCAGCCCCACAAGGCTGCCCCCTCTTCAGACACCAAGGGCGAATCATGGGTTGCAGCTTGTGCTTTTGATTAACTGGCTATAAATCAGGGTCTCATGATTCCACCCCTTTGGATTGGATAATTTGCTAGTGAGATGGAGCAGGGACCCCTCTTAGGCCTTCCAGGAGAAGTCTTGAGTCTCTATAAGGGAATTTCCAGGCACCTAGGCCCAGTGGTTAACACCTGTAATCTCAGCACTTTGGGAGGCCAAGGTGGGAGGATCACTTGAACCCAGGAGTTTACAATCAGCCTGACCAACACAGTGAAACCCCATCTCTACAAAAAATACAAAAATTAACCAGGCATGGTGGCATGTGCTTGTAATCCTAGCTACCAGCTACTCAGGAGGGTGAGCAGGGAGGATCACTTGCGCCCAGGAGTTGGAGGCTGCAGTGAGCTATGATTGCACCACTGCACTCTAGCCTGGCCAATGGAAGAAGACCCTGTGTCCAAAAAAAAAAAAAAAAAAAAGTAAATGAGCAGCCTGATAAGCAAGAAGATAGCAGCAGTAAACTCCCAAGCAAGCCAGAGCCACAAGGTGTTTGGGCTCCCTATAGAAATGGAAGGGTAACATCTTGACATATGTACTTGCATTGTTTTTTTGGAAGCAACTCACATGATGTCACATGGATGTCACCTGAAGGGAAACTGAGGTCTGACCTCTGACTGCCATTTGTTCTCTAAATTTCTTCCTGAGGGTCCTGGAAGGAGTCACACCCCCACGCCAGACTAACGCTTAACCTCCATGTGTTGGTTTAAGATTTGACCTGCAACTTGTTTTCCTGAAACGTACCCGAGCCTTTAAAAAACCCTTGCCTGGCCAGATACAGTGGCTCATGCCTGTAATCCCAACATTTTGGGAGGCCAAGGTGGTTGGATCTCCTGAGGTCAGGAGTTCAAGACCAGCCTGACCAACATGGTGAAACCCTGTCTCTACTAAAAATACAAAAAATTAGGCAGGAGTGGTGGTGCATGCCTGTAATCCCAGCTACTTGGGAGGCTGAGGCAGGATAACTGCTTGAATCCAAGAGGCGGAGGTTACAGTGAGATGAGATCACACCACTGCACTCCAGCCTGGGCAACAAGAGCAAAATTCCATCTCAAAAAACAAACAAGCAAACAAATAAATATTAAAAACCCTTGCCTGTAAGTTATTGGGGAATTTGGATCTATTAGCTGCCCATTCTCCTTGCAGGGTGCCATCCAATAAATGCTGTTTTTTCTCCAGCTGCAAACCTGGTTCTCAGTGTCTGACTTTACTGCATCAGGCGAGCAGACCCCAGTTCAGTTCAGTAACACAATGATGGCTCACAGAACTCAAGGGAGCAGTTCCCTTACATTTACTGGTCTATTATAAAGGGTAGCGACGAACATCCAGATGGAAAGATGGAGAGGGTAAGGTACTGTTACCAGGGAGTCCTTGCTCCCAGAGCTCCCAAGACGGTGGCAGGCCACTTCCAAGATGGTGGCGAGCCTCGTGTTCGCTGACCTGGGGTTCTTGGCCTCACAGATTTCAAGGAATGGAATCTTAGGCCATGCAGTGAGTACTATAGCTCTATTAGAAGCCGTGGGTCTCAGAAGAGAACCGTGGAACCCAGTGACTAGTGTTCAGCTCGATTAGGATGAACCCAGGCACTTAGCCGTGCAGGAACAATGGCAAGCCTTTAGCCCGATGGGGAAGGGCAATGGGCACCTCACTGGATCAGGAGCACAGTGGACACCCTGCTGGATCCGGAGGGATGGAAGTCAGCAGCGGGTCTGCGAAGGCAGTAAACAACAGTGATGGATGGCCAGTGAAAGCTTAGCTTGAGCCATAACAAAACATAGACCAGAAGAGTGCAGTTGCAAGATTTAATAGAGTGAAATAGAGTGAAAACAGAGCTCCCATATAAGGGGAGGGGACCCAAAGGGGGTTGCCGTTGTCGGCTCGAATGCCTGGGTTTATATCCTGATCCTTGTCCCTCCTGCCATGCTCTCAGGCAATAGATGGTTGGCTATTTCTTTACCTCCTGTTTTTGCCTAATTAGCACTGTAGTGAGCTCTCTGATTGGTCGGGTGTGAGCTAAGTTGCAAGCCCATGTTTAAAGGTGGATGCGGTCACCTTCCCAGCTAGGCTTAGGGATTCTTAGTCGGCCTAGGAAATCCAGCTAGTACTCTCTCTCAGTATGGGGGTTGTGGAGCCTCCATGCCCTCTCCCACATACCACCCTCCTATTGCCAGAAAGGGGTCCCTATCCAGACCCCAAGAGAGGGTTCTTGGATCTCATGCAAGAAAGAATTCAGGGCAAGTCCACAGAGTAAAGTGAATGTAAGTTTATTAGGGAAGTAAAGGAATAAAAGAATGGTTACTCCATAGGTCCACTGTCATGGACTGCTCAGCTGATTATACTTATAGTTATTTCTTGTTTATATGCCAAGCAAAGGGTGGATTATTCATGAGTTTTCCGGGAAAGGGATGGGCAATTCCCATAACCAAGGGTTCTTCCCCTTTATAGACCATATAGGGTAACTTGTAGACTTTGCCATGGCATTTGTAAACTGTCATGGCGCTGGTGGGAATGTTTTAGCATGCTAATGCATTATGATTAGCATATAATGAGCAGTGAGAGCGACCAGAGGTTATTGTTGTTGCCATCTTGGTTTTTGTGGGTTCTGGCTGGCTTCTTTACCACATGCTGTTTTATCACCAAGGTCTTTGTGACCTGTATCTTTTGCCAACCACCTATCTATCTTATCCTGTGACTTAGAATTCCCTAACCTCCTGGGAATGCAGCCCAGTAGGTCTCTGCCTTATTTCACCCAGCCCCTATTCAAGATGGAATTGCTCTGGCTCAAAAGCCTTTGACACTCCCAGCATCTCCACATGTTCAGCCACCCAGAAGCTCATCAAATCTTGCCGGAGAGTTTCTATAGAAGTTGACCTCCAAGTTCCCCCAGGCTTTCAGAGGTTAGTGTGTGGGGCTGAAAATTCCAAACTTCTAGTGGCTTGGTCTTTCCTCAGCCCCAACCTGAGGCTATTTAGGGACCCCACCCTAAGTCACCTCATTAACATAAACTTAGGTGTGACCAAAAGGGGTTCATTATGAATAACAAAAGACATTCCTATCACTCAGGAAATTCCCAGGGTTTTAGGAACTCAGTATCAGGAACCAGGGACAAAGGCCAAATATATTTCACATTAAACCACTTTGGAAGCAAAGGAGAGATGTGTTCCTCCTAAAGGGAGGCCACCTTCCACTTATCTTTTATACAGGCTGAGAGGGTCTCAGCTCAAACAGTGCTTCCCAGAGTCGAGGACTCCTGAGCTCATGCCCTACAAGCAGTTTTCTCTGGGGTTAATACAGCATTAGTAGTCACTCAGGACATTACAATGGGCTGGAGGTCTTTGTATAAAACACCTTGTCATTTTTATTGTCTTTCTTTAAAGAAATATTTGCACAACAATTTTTATTTTATTAATAGGTATTTTTTCTTGCGGCAAGAAAGGATTATCTGCAGACACTAAAGTATTTACTTTTCCCATAACCTTGAAAGTATTGGCCTCGGGTTTGGAATTCACTTTCCCTATCAGGAAAGTGGAATAGTGAAAATTCCTCAAACGTGACCAGTGAAGATTAACAGGCCAATTTGGGAGCTTGCTTTTTAGCACCGCCAGTCACGTTAACATTTTTGGCTTGCCAGAGCAAAAAGGGCACATTCTGACCTTTGTACGTTACCCTCTCTCATTACCATGCTTCCCTTCGAAAGGAGCCAGGGAAGCCCACAGATGTGGAGAACCAGAGAAGAGGCAGAAAAGATTGCAGGTGAAAACATCCTGATGCAAAAAATAATAATAATAAGGCAAATCAAAAAGCATCAAAAGCCAAGCGTGTTACTGTTAAATTAGACATTTGTGTGTTTATTTATTTATTTATTTTGAGACAGAGTCTTGGTCTGTAGCCTAGGCTGGAGTGCAGTGGCCCAACCTTGGCTCTCTGCAACCTCCTCCTCTCAGGTTCAAGTGATTCTGTCTCAGCCTCCTGAGTAGCTGATATTACAGGCACCCACCACCACACCCGGCTAATTTTTGTATTTTTAGTGGAGATGAGGTTTCACCGTGTGGGCCAAGCTGGTCTCGAACTCGTGACCTCAAGTGATTCACTACTTCCCACTCCCAAAGTGCTAGGATTACAGGCGTGAGCCACTATACCTGGCCTAAATGAGACTTTTAAATATGCTGTGGATATCAGAGGAATTTTAGTGCAATTGTCTCCTTAAATTTGTCAGGGAAAGCATTAATCATTGGATGTTAAATTTATACAGATTGTTGAATAAATGAGCGGCACACGAAGACCACATGACAATAATCCAAAAGGAAAAAAGAGAAAGAGATGCGAGAAAGGAGAGAGGAGAGAAGGGGAAATTTCCTCTTTTTGCAGGCCAGTCAAAACACAAAGCCAGCCTCTGTGGTTATTTCCAGTTTAATTCTTTGGAGCCTTGCCTACCTAAATGGCAAGTCATTTTAAGAGCTTAAAAAAATCTTGCCAGGCACAAAGATAGAAACATACTATGGGTATGCAGCAGCTTTTAATAGAACAGATATGAACATCGCATAACTTCAGGCTTATGGTATCCACTTGGTTGTCATTTGCCTAGCTGTCAGGGTCCCCTTGTCATCACTGGGTACCTGCATGCACAGTCCGGCTGCAGAATCACATTCAGGACAAAGGGCAGTCCTGCCTTAATGGGGTTTCATGAGTATGACTTTACCATTTTCAATGCCAGGTAAAATCATTTTCCTCCTGCCTCCTGACAGCCATACCAGTCCAGGTTTAGAGATACCAAACTTCACTTTCTCTTGCTGTTCGCGTAACGGTAGGGTAAGGAAAAGTCAGCCACCCAGAGACAACCAACCAGATCAAGTAACCCAGAGAGAGAGAAATCTGTCAGAGAAGAACATCCTTTGGAACATGCTGTTTTTACATATCTTTTACTCACTGGCCATCTTACGTAGTTAAAATTGTCAGTCATGTAAAACTTCAATGCCAAAACCTGACTCAGCCAATCCTGGACCTGCTTTGCCTTCTAATCCTATTGTTCAGATGTTCCCACGTCACTTAGTCAATTATCCACCAAATATCTGATTGAACATCTATGCACTCAGGTCAAAACACTGTATAAAAAAACTACAGGATGCTAGGCACAGTGGCTCATGCCTTTGTGGCTCATCCCAGCACTTTTGGAGGTGGAGGCAGACAGGCTGATCACTTGAGCCCAGGAGTTCAAGACCAGCTTGGGCAACATGGCAAGACCTCATCTCTACTAAAAATACAAAAAATTAGCTGGGCCTGGTGGCATGTGCCTGTGGTCCCAGCTACTCAGGAGGCTCTGATGGGAGGATTGCCTGAGCCCAGGAAGTCAAGGCTGCAGTGAACTGAGATCGCACCACTGCACTCCAGCCTGGGCAAGAGAGAGAGATCCTGTCTCAAAATAATAATAATAATAGAAATGAATGAGGTGTGGTCCCCTCCATCAAAGCCCATGTCTTTACCAAGCTTAATGTCTTTACACAAGAACACTTAAATCACTTCTCCCTCTAGTCAAAACAACCCATATTTTCTTAGGCAGTTTGAGACTCTTAGAGTCATCTCAGTCAACCTGAGTATGACCAACTTTCTTGAGGAACAAGTCCTTTTCTTACCCACCTACGACACACTAGATGTGCTGCCCTTCCAGATCTCCAGGACATGTTCAAGCCAATACCCATTGCTTCAGTGGTGATGGCCTCCTCATGTGTCTCAGTCAATCATTCATTGTGTAAACATTCCAGCAGCATCACATCACCCTTCTGAAGAACTCACTGAGCTCACCGCTGCCTGTAAAGTCAAATCTAGATTCATCTGTGGGCAAATTAGATTAGGGCCACATGAAGGAACTAACATACAATTAAGAGATGTGGCATAACTTAAATAATTTAGCCAGTGAAGTTCCCAGCCAGGTCTGAATGTGTTAAGTAAGAATCACATAAGAACTGGCCTCACCTGCAGTATTTGGGGCTGCATTAATTTTTGTGAGTGGCAGCCCACCTTTGTGTATATAAATTGGGTAATTACACGAGTAAATTGGAATTTTTGCATTGAGAATCAGCACCTGTAAATAACAGAAGGACAGAGAAAGCAGGCCAATTGAAACTTTGGCCCTTCATATTTGAAAACAGCACTTTCTAGACAACTTGAAGACTGAGGTTCAAAGAGACCTAACAGGAAAGAAGGGGGGAAGAGCACCTAACCATTCTGTTTGTACATCATTTTCTATTTAAAGATAATAACGTGGTGTAGAAAAGTTGAAACATGAAAATTATATATTTGGTCGTCTCATCTCGACTTCCAGCAGAGTAACAATTGTCACAAAATTACCATACTTGTGTTGGACATAATTTGTTAGAAGTTGACGGCCTGAAAGCTCACATCTACCCTGAGACCTGAGAAGCACTTGTCCCAGAGTGAATCATGCCCTCTGTGTTTCTGGAAAGGACATCAATGGTAAATGGGCTTTGTTGAAGATTAACTTTGTCAATCAGTTATAATTTGTAAAATCCTGGCCACCGATATGTAGAAATATCTGATGTGTGCTGATCTGGAGCAACTCAGTTAATGGCCAGAGGCCTCATTTCGGCCACGAGGGAATTGACTCTGCGGGTAATGAAACTAACATTTTGGGATTGACTACAATGTACAAGGCAATTGACTTATGTTATCTCATTCAATCTTAACCATACTGCAAGCTATATATTATTGTCCCCATTTATACAGATGAGGAAACTAAGAGAGGCTTAATAACCTGTCAAACTCCCTTAGCTGATGATTGGCATAACTAGGACTTAGAGCCAGTAGGTCTAGGTAGGTGATTCTTCTGTGTGTGTGTGTGTGTGTGTGTGTTTGAGATGGAGTCTCACTCTGTTGCCCAGGCTGGAGTGCAGTGGCACAATCTCGGCTCACCGCAACCTTTGCCTCCCAGGTTCAAGCAATTCTCCTGCCTCAGCCTCCCCAGTAGCTGGGATTACAAGCACTCGTCGCCACACCCGGCTAATTTTTCTATTTTTAGTAGAGAGGGGGTTTCACCACGTTGGCCAGGCTGGTCTCCAACTCCCAACCTCAAGTGATCCGCCCACCTCGGCCTCCCAGAGTGCTGGAATTACAGGCGTGAGCCACTGTGCCCAGACAGATAGGTGATTCCTAACTAGAGATGGAGGAGATTGAAGGAAGCTTGTTATCTCTTCAAACTACTCTTCCAGGTTGGATGCTTGTGGAGGGGCACGACAGCACAGTCACTGTTTCTATTAGAAACATGTCACATTCCTCAACGATACTAACACACAAGCCAAGACTGGAAACCCTGGTTTAGCCTCAAAACTCTGGCACTGCTTCACACTGTCTCCCAGCCATATTTACAGTCTCTTCCAACAAGAAATCATTTCAAAATAATCCATGGCCACAAAGCTTCAGTCAACCCAAGACCTTTGGACTTGGTGTATGCAGCATTTGATCTCTAATGCTGTTTTCAAGGCCAACATAACATTTGAAGTTGTCATAGAGATGTCACAGGACTTGAGAGATAGTAGAAATGACTTCCTCCAACAAGTCTCTCCTACTGATCTTGAAACGAGGTCTCTCTGTGTTATTCTGTCTTTTATTTGAAGGCATCATGGACATTTGTTAAAATGTGACTTAAATCTGGGAACTTAACAGACTCAACCATTAGTGTTTTTCAAGATGATTTTTGCACTTACGCTGTTTTACACATACACATCATGCACACACACACACAGTCTACAGCAACTAGATTCAGTTTATCAGATTATTCCTAGCAGAGTGTAGAGGGACAGGCTGGAAAGTAGTCGGTTTTGATGGGAAAATGAAGTCAGAACAAATGCAGAGCACTTGTGCTTCCTGAGGAGGTCCTCAGAATGAGAGGAGGGGAGCCTGGAGTCAGGGGTCCTGCGAGGGGAGGGCAAACCTGCCCACTTCTAAGTGGGCTCTGAGGAAGCTCTGCCCCAACGTTCTGACTGAGGGATTTGGTGTTTGGAATCCACATACTACATACTACATACTACATACTACATACTAGGTTGCTACAAAAGTAATTGCGGTTTTCGCTATTGAAAGTTATGGCGGCTGGGCACGGTGGTTCATGCCTGTAATCCTAACACTTTGGGAGGCCGAGGCGGGCAGATCACCTGAGGTCAGGAGCTTCAGACCAGGCTGGCCAACATGGTGAAACCCTGTCTGTACTACAAATACAAAAATTAGCTGGGTGTGGTGGCACGCGCCTATAATCCCACAGGAGGTGGAGATCGTAGTGAGCCAAGATAGCGCCATTGCACTCCAGCCTGGGCGACAGAGCGAGGCTCTGTCTCAAAAAACAAAAGTATGGCAAAAACTGCAATTACTTTTGCACCAACCTTTAGCTGTTCTTTCCCCCAGAAAGAAAGAAATGTGATCACTGCAGCGCCTGTGTGGGGTTGTGATTCCTGCTGGCTTGCAATCCAGTTGCTCAAGAAGGTTTACTTGGAGGCTCTCAAAGGAGCCTCCCACGTGTGATTGCGGCTGAGTGTGTTTATTCAAATATCAAAGTTTGACTTAACCACGGTTTGTCAGTGAAATCCTCGTTAATAATATTGAAGAGCAAAATTTGGCTCAGACAAGGGACCCTTGACCAATTATTTGTTGGAACTGCCGATGCTATATATTAGACAAACAAGCAGCTGTTTGTAGCCTTTGAAGTTCTGTTTTATTTCAATAGCACCAGTTATGTTCTGTACAACACACACTCCCAAGGAAAATAAAGAGAGCCATAGGCCAGAGAGGGACTCCAGAGCTTCAGAAAATTACCAAAAGAGATGCCATAAATATAAATTGGTAGCCAAGTGAGACACTAACAAAAATTATAGCGATGACAGTGATAGCAGCAAACTCAGCCACAAATGTTCTATGCTGTGCACTCATTAGCTTTTTGAATCTTTGCAGCAGCAAAGGGAGACAGGCACTAATATCATCCTCATCTTATTTATTTATTTATTTATTTAGACCAAGTCTTGCTCTGCTGCCCTGGCTGGAGTGCAGTGACGCGATCTCAGCTCACTGCAGCGACGCGATCTCAGCTCACTGCAGCCTCCGCCTCCCAGGTTCAAGTGATGCTCCTCCTTCAGCCTCCCAAGTAGCTGGGATTACAGGTGCCTGCCACCGCACCTAGCTAATTTTTGTATTTTTAGTAAAGATGGGGTTTTGTCACGTTGGCCAGGCTGGTCTTGAAGTCCTGACCTCAGGTGATCTGCCTGCCTCGGCCTCCCAAAGTGCTGGGATTACAGGCGTAAGCCACCGTGCCCAGCCCATCCTCATCTCATGAATTAAGAATCTCAAGTGCAGAAAGACTAACTTGGTTATCTCTGGTTGCACATGGAGGCAGAGGTGGAGCTTAGAGTTAAACCCAGGCAGCTAGCTCCAAGTCCTTCCTGCCTTAGCATCAGAACAAGTATCACACACCTGGGTGCCATCATCTCTCTTAGGTACTTCACAATCCTACTATTCCACAGAGGTATTAAATGAGAAGACAATGCCAACACTCCCACGCCTGTGTGATTACATGCCCACTCTTCAACAAAGGTGTTGAAAATTTCTGGAAGATTGCCCACTTATTTGGTATTTTACAGTAAAGAGCTCTTAAATGCTGGGCTTAATAGATGGAAGCTCTATTTTTTCCTAAACAGCCTAAATAAATAAGAAAAAGCAACAAAAAATATAAAGACAAAAACTAATGACTAGTTTTAAGACCCTTCTCTGGGAACTAAATTTCAATAGACACAAGATTTCTGTTATCTCTGGCATAGTTTTGTAATAGTCAACAAGAGATCACCTTCTCCTTAGAAACTAAATGAGGACTGAAAATACCAGCTATTTCAGGAGATTTCGTAAGCTTCTATTTTCCTATAAAAATGAGCTTACCGTCACCTTAGAGAAGTAGTATTTTGATCCCTTAATGTCTATGAGAGGTTTTTGGAGTTGGATCACGTAGGTAGCCTCTCAATATGGATCTCAAAACACATTCATATAGAATAATGATAGGATATGAGTGTGGGAAGATAAAAAGAAGCTATTTGAAGACACAGGCCTAAATAGTATCTGAAAATGAATTTTAAATAATAAAAATACTATCTCCCTTTTCAATCATGTGGTAATGTTTTCTAAAGAGGTGTTGGGATAATGACCTTGCCTTTGAATCTATCTATCTATCTATTATCTGTCTATCTCTATATCTATCTATATCCACCTATGTGTTATCTCTATGTATATATTTATATCTATCAATATATATCCATATCTATCTATATATATCTATATCCATCTATATATCTATGTCTATCTATATCTATCTATGTATATCTCTATATCTATGTATATATCTATATCTATATATATATCTCTATCTATCTATCTATCTATCTATCTATCTATCTATCTATCTATATTAAAGTTTATGCTAAAAATGACCATAGCATTTAGTAACTGTGCTACCACTAAATCAAATCCAGTTTTGACTATATCCATTACTGGCATAGTGGCGTTTCCACAAACCATTAATGCTTCCCCAGGCTCTGTGGCCTAAAAGGCATTATTTGTTCTCTGAAGTGTTGGCCCTTTGCCATTTTGTCTCTCTTCAGACTCCACATTCACATGTCTGTCTGGCGATGGTCTTTTCCATTTCCTTCCCATGGCTCTACACGGCTGTGTCTGTCCTATGGCAAAGTTTTTCTATTTCACTCCCCACTGACTTTTAAGGTAGCACATGAAATGAGATCCTGGGGCTCTATGTGTGACTCCTAACTCTTATAGCTCTATAAGCTTTTAAACAATCTGAGGCAGGGTGTGTGTGTGTGTGTGCGTGTGTGTGTGCACATGTGCGTTTGTGTGTGAAAACTGATTCAAGCATCACCCAGAGACCTTGTATTCCCCAGGCCCCCAGCAGCCTCAGGATATGTTTCCTATTAAGGATTAATTTTCCTCTAAGAAGTGATCTTTCTGGCCCTTGAAAGAGGTTCTATTCCCATTTAATGCCTGTTAGAAGCTCCCTGAGATTGGATTGAGCAGGTGGTCTCCGAATACAGGTTTCAATGCACATTATTCACAGGAAATAAGATCAGGGTTGAGAAAATCCACTTTTTGAGAGAGGTGAGAAGGAGTCCAGTTGTCATTCTTGTTTGATCTTGGGCAATTCACTTAACCCATGTCTCCACTTTCCATAGATAATACAGGGAAGCAGCTCCTTCTCCCTTCCTACCTCATTAGAGCATCCTGCGGGCAATTATATGATGCTTTTAGAGTCCTCCCTGTAGAGCACTTGCCTTAGAAATATAAGAATTATTGGTATTGTCACGACTTGACACTCACCCAGTGGCCCTGTGTGCGCTGGGCATTCTCTGGCTGCCACGCACATAATAGTGCATGCAATTTGTTGCAGCTGCACCAAGTCACAGCCTGTTGATAAATAGAAATCCGGAAGCCACATACAAACTGGCCTAAGCAAGGCATGGATCTCACCCCTATTTTTAGTGAATAGAGCTCTGCTGGAATGTGTCACTGAGTGCAGATCTCTTATAAACTTTCTCACCCGTGGCTCAGTCTTGATCGCATGAAGTACGCATGCAGAGGTAGAAGGTCACATGGAGCCATGATAAGTTATAAAAGAGAGAGAGAGAGTCGGTGTGCTGGATCCGACGGCCATACAAATCCAAAAGGCATTGTCTCCCTCTGGGCAGTAATCTATCCAACTGTCTCCCTGGTGTTCCCACCAGGAGGCCTCAGCAGCTGCTCAAAGTTAACACAATGGAGACTGAGCTCCCCCTTCTTTCTGCTAAGCACCCCACATGCCCCCCTACCCTACACACTCAGTTTGAGGCAATTATTGGCAATTTCACTTTCTTCAGCAAATTGTCTCAATGTGGTTGTTTCGTCCTTCCTGCCACAGCCACGCTCCTGCCTATTGACTCTGATGTGCCTTTCACAGAATCTCATTTTCATCCCTGTCACCAGAGTCCAAACGCCAACATACTGATTATTCTTGCTGTGACAATACAGTGTCTCTCCAGCAGTCTCTTCAGGTCTCAGTCTCGTGAGAAAACAACTCCCTCCCTCTCCTTCAGCCTTTTCATAACATTGCACGCTAAGATCACCACCATCCCCGCTTTCAATTCCTTCACAAGCTCATCCTGGACATTTTTCATATCAGTTCTGAAACGGCATCTCCTCCCCGGTTCTGCTTCACCTGTTTCCTGCCTATCTGTGTGTCTCTGGAAGCCCCAGGTCACCAGGACAAATTCTTCTGCCCCCGTAAGCTATTGCCAAGCTTAATTTTAGCACCCGGCAAATTACAGGTAGGTCTTGCTCATCAGATCAAAGCGTTCATCCCTACATGCTAGCCAGACTTGTGGGACATAGAAAACAACCTCGAACATTTCTTATGAGTCAGCTAAGGAGCATTCAGGCATGCAAAATCGTAGGACACGTCCACACATTCAGATATAATGACTTTCAGGCAGGATCATTTAACATGAAAGTGATGCTCATTCTCTGGCTGCCACATTGGGCCAGGCCGAAGGACAGGATTCTGCAGGAATATATTCAGGCAGAGTCAAGTATCTGGGAAGGACACCCACATAGTGGCATGAGGGAGAGCTGTAAAATCTCCTTGGGGAGTGTCATATTTAGGACATCCTAATGCACACCCATTGGGGAAAGGTGGCCTTTGTTGTATTAGCCAATTTGATGTCAGTTTGATAACCAGCATCTCCAAAGCCCAGAAGTCAGTCCTGATGCCTATGATTACAGAAATTTCATTCTCAAGCTTTCAGATTGAAAAATAGATCATTGAATTTCTCCATAAATATTATAACTCTTGCTGCTTTTTATTTCATTCATTTATTTATTAATTTTAATTTTTTTTTTAGAAGTAGTCTTACTTTGTCATCCAGGATAGAGTGCAGTGGTGCCATCATAGTTCACTGCATCTTGGAATTCCTGGGCTGAAGCGATTTTCCCACCTCAGTCTCTCGAGCAGATGAGACTACAGATGCACAAAACCACACCCAGGTAATTTTTTATTTTTTGAATTTTCCCCTCTGGTCTTTGATTCAGGATTTAAAAACTTTTGTAGAGACTGGGTCTTACTATGATGCCCAGGCTGGTCTTGTGTTCCTGGCCTCGAGTGATCTTCCCACCTTGGCCTCCCAAAGCTTTGGTGTTACAAGCATGAGTTACCAAGGCCAGCTGCTCTTTTCTATCTTAACTATGCCCACTAACCGGGCGTGATGGCTCATGCCTGTAATCCCAGCATTTTGAGAGGCTGAGGCTGGTGGATTGCTTGAGTTTAGGATTTTGAGGCCACCCTGGGCATACACAGCAAAACTCCTTCTCCAAAAAAAAAAAAAAAAAAAAAAAAAAAAAAATTAGCCAGGCGTGGTGGTGTACGCCTGTGGTCCCAGCTACTTGGGAGGCTGAGGTGGGAGCTCAGAAGGTGGAGGTTGCAGTGAGCTGTGATTGCACCACTGCACTCTAGCCTGGATAACAAAGCAAGACTGTCTCAAAAAGTAAAAAAATTAAATATGCCCACTGAATCCTTTAGCAAAGAAATGATTCCTGATTTCTATCATCATTTTACTGGCCTACTTTACCATAATAAGTGGTTGAGAAGAGCTCCCTTTGCCTCTTCCCAGTGGCCTTGGGGACAGTGGTGCAGACACACAGTCAATTCCAGTTTGCTTAGAGCATCTGCGCTATCCCAAGAATTTCAGTGCTAGCGATGTTGACAAGAGGGCTGACATTTCCCATCTGAAGTCCGGAAGGAGATCAGTCCTGTGAAATAGACAGGCTGATCTTGAAATAAAGTTCACTGGAGTACGATG
The DNA here is from genome assembly GCF_049350105.2 of Macaca mulatta. Classification (NCBI taxonomy): domain Eukaryota; kingdom Metazoa; phylum Chordata; class Mammalia; order Primates; family Cercopithecidae; genus Macaca; species Macaca mulatta. The sequence continues at coordinate 35,211,986 of NC_133414.1, forward strand.
AACAACTATTTTCAGAAGCCAACTGTTATCAGGTAACAGAGGTAGTGGAAAGGCCCACTATGGACCATTAAAACACCAGAGAAGTTGGTTTTAGCTCTTTTTTTCCACCTTCTCTTGCTTCATGTGAAAATGTGAGAAAACAGATGATGTTCTCCTTATCTTTCCACCTTACCCCTTACTTATTTTATTTATTACCTCCCTGTATATTAATTTTTTTTGAGACACAGTTTCACTCTGTCACCCGAGCTGGAGTGCAGTGGCATGATCTCAGCTCACTGCAACCTCCGCCTCCCAGTTCAAGTGATTCTCATGCCTCAGCCTCCCGAGTAGCTGGGATTACAGGAAGGTGCCATCATGCCCGGCTAATTTTTGTATTTTTAGTAGAGACGGGGTTTCATTATGTTGGCCAGGCTGGTCCCAAACTCCTGACCCCAAGTGATCCGCCCGCCTTAGCCTCCCAAGTGCTGGAATTATAGGTGTGAGCCACTGTACCCGGCTATATCTTCCTGTATATTAATTTTACGGCAGAAATATCATAAGGCTCCAAATTAATGAAAATTTGATTAAAGTAATAACAATGATGAAATGCACAAGACTATAAAGTCCAAAAAGGCAAGGACCTCTGAGTTCCCAGCACTTTGACCCATGCTTGGCACACAGTAGGGCCTCACAAGATATTTGTTTAACAAAGAAATTGAAGAAATCTACTTCATTTAAGAATTAAATGAGGTAACTGTTTCTGGCACAGAGTAGTTATTCAATACTTTCTCCTCCCTTTCCATCCACAAAACAGCTGGAGAAATCACTCTCTATTCCAGGCTTCCAATAAGTGCTCACAGGTAGCAGATCAAGAATGCTCCCAATTCATTATGCCACCAGTTCACCCAAAACACCCAGGTCAGCCAGCCAGGCCCAAAATGTTCAGGAGTAGAGTCAGAACTCAGATTACAAAATCAAATATTGCTCCACATTGCCTTCGCTCAAGAACCCCACCCCCAACCCCTGTGAATGGTCTTAGTAATAACCTCCCTATAGAAAGGATATCTTCAAAAGAAGTCTCCCTCCTGAATAGCGAGTGGCCAAAGCTAACCCCAGCTTAGTGCCCCTGACCTTGACTGTCCTTGGTGGCCTTCACTGCCTCATGTTTCAGAAAAGAGTCTGAAGCAGAAGTCCAGTTCTGGTTTATGATGTCAGCAATGAAAGGCGAGCAAAAGAGAGATATTGGATCATTCCAGATTTCACTGTGCTTTTTATTTTAAGTGTAAAACAGCATCTTCATTTGAGTCTAACTTTTCCCAAAGACATGGCAACAAACTTCAGACTTCTGGAGTTCTTTCCATCCCTATAAATCTTTGAATAACTTTTTTATTTCTTCTTCTTCTTCTTCTTCTTCTTCTTCTTATTATTATTATTGTTGTTATTATTTTGAGACAGAGTCTCCCTCTGTCGCCCAGGCTGGAGTGCAGTGGCGCCATCTCGGCTCACTGCAACCTCCGCCTCCCGGATTCAAGAGATTCTTCTGCGTCAGCCTCCTGAGTAGCTGGGATTACAGGCACCTGCCACCATGCCCAGCTAAATTTTGTACTTTTAGTAGACATGGTTTCACCATGTTGGCCAGCCTGGTCTTGAACTACTGACCTCAAGTGATCCACCAGCCTCAGTCTCCCACAGTGCTAGGATTATGTGCATGAGCCACTGCACCCAGTGAACAACTTTTTTAAATGCTCACATATTGATCTAAAAGAAAAATGATACATGTGTGGAAGGGTCTACTTTATGCTTCCAGTGAGAAGCTTCCTCATTTGGTAGGACACAAAGTATTATCTAACATAGACTCTGACGAAAGGAAACCACGGTTGAATAAACTTTCCATATCGAACATAGAACAATTCCTACCAATCATACTTAGAACATACCAATCATACTTAGATCAATTCCTACCAACCACTCATCATTTTCCTCAAATAAAATGGCGAAGCCAAACGTGAGTTTTATTTAAGAAAATATTTGGCAGCTCATTACAAAGTAAAAATGGAAGATCCAAATTTTCTAATGTAGCTTTGGATCAGTATTTGGGCTAAAGAATTAAAGAGAATGAAAGTATTGTGAAACTATTATGTAATGATATTTTTTCAGTTAAAGTTTCATTGACAGATTGTATGTATAATTCATACTTACACATTTTTTAATTTTTAATTTTTTTTATTTTTTGAGATGGAGTCTTGCTCTGTTGCCAGGCTGGAGTGCAGTGGTGCAATCTCGGCTCACTGCAACCTCTGCCTCCTGGTTTCAAGTGATTCTCGTGTCTCAGCCTCCTGAGTAGCTGGGATTACAGGCATGTGCCACCGTGCCTGACTGATTTTTTTATATGTTTAGCAGAGACAGGGTTTTGCTATGTTGGCCAGACTGGTCTCGAACTCCTGGCCTCAAGTGATCTGCCCACCTCTGCCTCCCAAAGTGCTGGGATTACAGGTGTGAGCCACTGCGCTCAGTCATATTTACACATTTACATATGTAAATGCTGTATATACATATATATGTGCACATTATTTGAAATCAAAACTTTATCAAGTTCAAATATTATTATAAACTATTTTTTTTTGTTTGTTTTGTTTTTGTTTTGACATAGAGTGTGGCTGTGTTGCCCAGGCTGGAGTGCAGTGGCACGATCTTGGCTCACTGCATCCTCTGCCTCCTGGATTCAAGTGCTTCAGCCTCCCAAAGTGCTGGGATTACAGGCATGAGCCACCCCACCCAGCCTATAAACTATTTGTAATGTTCCTCTGTAAGAGCCTGTTCTGACACCAATTGCTGTTATTGAAATTTAATTCTGGCACTAACTACTTGGAGTTAAGTGCAGATCCAAATGTTAAAGAGCATGGTACGCAGACTGCCCTTACTTCAGATGCCAGCCACAAACAGTGTCCCCAGGTCACCCAAATTTTTGTTTAACTGGCAACAAATCCAGGGAGTTCTCATGACCCCTCGAGTTTAATAATTCACTGGAACAACTCACAGAATTCAGGAAAGTGCTAGTTTTATGGTCAGTTTTATTGCAAAAAAGTACAAATCAGAATGAGCCACATGAAAGAGACACATCAGACAAAGCCTAAAAGGGTCTTGAATACAGAACTTCCATGTTCTTTCCCTATGTTAGCCTGTTCTCATGCTGCTAATAAGAGATACCTGAGACTGGGTAATTTATAAAGGAAAGAAGTTTGATGGACTCACAGTTCCACATGGCTGGGGAGGCCTTACAATCATGGTGGAAGGCAAAGGAGGAGCAAAGCCACGTCTTACATGGTGGTAGGCAAGAGAGCTTGTGCAGCGGAACTCCCATCTATGAAACTATCAGATCTTGTGAGACTTATTCACTATCATGAGAACAGCATGGGAAAAACCTGCCCCATGATTCAATTACCTCCCACTGGGTCCCTCCCACAACACATGGGAATTATAGGAGCTACAATTCAAGATGAGATTTGGGTGACACAGCCAAACCATATCACTCCCTGTGGAATTAGAGCTTGTCACTCTCTTGGCATATCCATGTATTCACTGACCAGGAAGCTCTACTGAATTTTGCCAGTGGTGTCCAGAGTTTTTTCTGGCATTTCATTACACAGGTATGGTTGATAACTCAATCTCCAGCCTTCCTTCCTCCCTGGAGGTCAGGCTGTCTCAAAGCCCCAAACCTCTGATCACAAGATTGGTCTTTCTGGTAACCAACTCAGTTTCTGGGCCATCTCATTAGCAAAAACTCAGGCATTCAAATAACAACAATACTCCCTATTACTTTGTAAATTCCAAGGGTTTCACAAGCTCCATGCCAGGAACCCTAGACAAAGACCAGTAAAATTCTTTATTATGCAATAGAGCCAATGGCAGAAAACCAAATGCAGTCAGGTAAAGCAATTCTACACATGGCCCACCTATCTTGGTCCAGGTCCATGGATTATCTTATGGTCTGGCTTAAAACAAGAGTCAATTTTAGAGTTAAAAGGATGAAATGGCCTACTTATCTTCCAAGCAGTCCTTCATAATCATTGATTCCCTCAGCTATATCTTCAAAATGTGTATTATCTAATTAAGACCCCTGAAAAACTGCATGCAAGGAGAAACCTGGCAGCTATCACCTTAACCAAGTAATTCGAGTTAACATCATCAAAAATGGAACAAGAGACATCACCTGCTCCATTACACAATGCACTGAGAAGGATACAGCATTAGCAGTTTTATCACTAAAAATTTACAACTTGAACCTCCTCACAAGGAAACATCAGATAAACATACATCCAGGGATGTTTTACAAAGCAACTGGCCCACACACTTCAAAAATGGCAAAGTCACAAAAAACAAATACAGATTAAGGAAGGGGTCTGGATGACAACAACTAAAGGGACAGGACAACTAAATGAATCTCATCACCCTACGCTGGATCTGGGCTAGGAAAAAAAAAGTCCTATAAAGGATATTACTGGGCAAATTGATGTAATTTGTATATGGACTGTGGATCAAATGATATTATTACGCCAATGTTTTGTTCCCTGGGTTTTTTAATTTTATTTTTATTTTATTTTCTATGTCACAAGTCATCAAGCAAGTTTTCTGGTTTTGATCATTGTTTTGTGTACAGAGATGTACAAACGTAAGAGAATTTCCTTATTTTTTTTTAAAAACACCCTTATGTATTTAGGGTCACCATAATGTGACTATATGTCACTCTCAAATAATACCCCTTAGAAGAGATAGAAGGGGAATAGTGGTAAATGATAAAACAGATTGGGTTAAAATGTAGGCAATAAGTAATGTTCTTGGAAAACTGTATACAAAACTTATTGGAACCATATTTACAACTTTTCATTATGTTTAAAATTACATTAAATAGGCCAGGCATGGTGGTTCAATGCCTGTAATCCCAGCACTTTGGAAGGCTGAAGCAGGAGGATCACTTAAGGTCAGGAGTTTTTAAGCCCAGCCTGGGCGACATAGTGAGACCATGTCTGAACAAAATTAAAATAAAAAAATTAGCTAGGCATGGTGGTGCATACCTGTAGTCCCAGCTACTCAGGAGGCTGAGACAGGGGGATTGCATGAACCCCAGAGGTCAAGGCTGTAGTGAGCCGAGATCATGACACTGTACTCCAGTCTGGGTGACAAAGGGAGATCCCATCTCAAAAAAAAAAAAATTATATCAAATAAAAATCTAAAAACAAAGTCATACAAGCAGATAAAATGTGTAATGTTGCAAGGAAAATCTATAACTGGTCTAGAAGAAACACAGACAGAAGTGCTGTGATTTTGATCGTCTGCTCCTTGTTCTAACTTTCGACACCTTGATAAAAGTGCTCTCATATATTATTTTCATTCTTAATATCTGTCTTCCTCATTCTCTTTTTTTTTTTTTTTTTTTTTTTTGAGACAGAGTCTCGCTCTGTCGCCCAGGCTGGAGTGCAGTGGCCGGGTCTCAGCTCACTGCAAGCTCCACCTCCCGGGTTTACGCCATTCTCCTGCCTCAGCCTCCGGAGTAGCTGGGACTACAGGCGCCCGCCACCTCGCCCGGCTAGTTTTTTGTATTTTTAGTAGAGACGGGGTTTCACCATGTTAGCCAGGATGGTCTCGATCTCCTGACCTTGTGATCCGCCCGTCTCGGCCTCCCAAAGTGCTGGGATTACAGGCTTGAGCCACCGCGCCCGGCCCTTCCTCATTCTCAATGAATGGAGGAACTTTTTATTTTTTTGCACTTAGCATGTACAGGGTCCTCTGCTGTGCATACAGAAAACAGCACTGACCAAAGCACATTTCCTACTCCATGAGCTTCTAGCTTTGTGGGGCAGATAGGCTCTCTTCTCATATTTAACTTTTTACATGTGATGAAAACAGAAAACCTAAAAGTGACACAAGGTGCTATGAAAGCACATACGTCTGAGGTCCTACTGAATTTTGAAATGAGAGGAATTGGCAAGGGGAGAAGAAAGTAGAAAGCCATCCGAAAGTGTTACTGGTGGAAGGTGTCCAGCATCTTGGCATTTTGAACAAAGAATTGGACAAGCACAAAGCAAACAATGAAGTCACAAAAGCAGAGATTTATTGAATACTAAAGTACACTCTACAACTTGGAAGACAGCCGACCATAGGGGTTCAAGCACCCAGTTCCAGTATTTTCTGGGGTTTAAATACCCTACAGAGGTTTCCCATTGGCCACTCGGTGTACACCCTATGCAGAGGAAGTAGTGGCCCACAATCAATCTGATTGGTTGCAGGAAGCAACCAATCAGAGGCTGAAGTAAAGTTACCCTATGCAATCTGATTGGCTATGGAAAGCAACCAATCAGAGACACTTTCAATTTTCCATCTGCCTTGCAGAAAAAGGGGTGGGGGTTTGCAAAGGGAGTAGCCTTTGGTCTTTTTTTACTTAGGTGTGGAAAGTTGGGGTTTTCCTTTTGATTTAGTTCTAGAAAGTCAATCGGCCTTAGGTTCCCTGCCTCTAGGCCCTGTTCTTCTGCCTCAAAGGTATCTGTTCTTCCCTGTCCCACAGGCAAGGGGTGCCTGAGACAGCCTTAACACACCTTATCATTACCCTTTACTACAAAGGAGTGTTCCACATCATTTTCCTCAGTCTTTATTTCAGAATCAGATGCTGGCAACCTGAAGTTGGAAAGAAGTTTCACTGTCCCCTGTGCCTTGGCAAGGGTAAATTCATGCCTAATGATTCAATCAATATTCAGTAGGCAGGAATTAGAATTTAAGTTGGGCCTCTGATATACCTAGGCAACCCAATCCAGGTTTTGGTTTCACCAGAATCATAAGCAAAGATGAGGAAATCCTGGTGCAGGTAAGAATGAAGTGTTGTCAATAGTCTTTTGACGTAATTGACAGAAGGCAATACTTGACTGGTTTGGTTGCAGAAATTTTCACACACTGAAAGTGGAATACCACCACCTGCTCTCTTTCCTGTATCACAAAACAGAGACACTGGAAATGAACTGAGACATTAGAGACGGTCAAAATAATTCTTGATGTATAAGTTAATGCTACCAAAATCTGATCCATAGAAAAATGTTGCACTAATTATACCAAGTTTAGATAGAAGACTCCAAATGAATTCCTTCTAATTTGTAGCTCATAGATCCTAATCCTCACCCTTCCTCTCTTTTAGAAACTATAGATAAGCAATAAATGTCTGTTAGACATCGTCCAATTCTAAAAACTTAAGAGCCCCTATATTTTTCAATAGTAGGTGTGACTATTAGAAAGCATGGCTCCTGTATACGATTTTTCTACACCCATTGAACTACCACTGACCACCTGAAATTGATTACTTCAAAAACATGAAAGAGGCAACACCTCTATTTTGTCAACATGGACGAAATGAGGCTCCTTCTTGCTTTTGGTAACAAGACACAAAAGGAACCATTATAGCCTCACCATACATACTGTAGAAGGGTTTATGTCTGGAAATCATTCTTCTCTCCCTTGGGCAGGAACATTTGGCATTATTAACAAAAATGCTGTGACCAACTCTTTCTTGGCCAGAATTCCTTATAATGCTATTGGTCTGGTCCAAAGGAGAAAAAGAAACCAATTTGGTTTCATTTTATGTATACATATGTGTGTGTGTGTGTGTGTGTGTATGAATGTTTTGTATAGATGTATACACACAGAAAAAGAGAGAGAGAATATTTTTGTAATTTACCTCATGCATTTTGGCCTTTACATGTGCATTATTATATATTGTCTTATCATATGCTTTGAGTAATTAAAAACAACAATTTCTCATCATAAATATTTGAAAAGGTCCCATTTAGTTCAGGACACTTGTAAATTGTATGATTATAACCACCAGAGAAAGACCTCTAAAGTTAGTATCAGCGGTATGACTGTGTTTATTTGTAGTTAAGATGACCAGGAAAATTGAGGGGAGATATTAATCGCGTTGCTTTCAAGGCAAGGCAAATTCAGTTATGGCGTGGTCAGACATTCATGAGATTAAGCCAGCTAGCTGTTAAGGCTAAGTATGTTCTATTTTGTGGAGGGCTTCCAACGGTATTAATTACCTGTACTCTTCACTGGTTTGTGAACACCCTTTGTGCTGTCTTTACTTCCCCTTTCTTTCTCCATCTAAAGCCAAATTGAAAAGGGAGATAAAGAAAGCTAAGCACATGAACCAGAGTAGAGGCCCTGCAGACAGTGAAAGAAATGAAGCAAAAAATTAAGTGTATTTGGGCAAACTGGGGGAGCCCTCTAAATATATAAATTGAGCTAAGAACTTGTACTCCTGGGCTTCTGTCCTTGCTTAAGGAACACCCATGTCACCATCAATTCCCTGTTCCCGCTGGCCTTGAACTACATGGTTCATGTATCTCCCTAAGGATGTCTCACCATCCCCCCAGCACTGAGGCCCCTCTTCCCATCACACTCAGTCTGATGAGTATTTCTCATTATTCCAGGCATTATCAGTTGATTTATTTGGGCTATCTTTCCCTCTGATTTAAGCGTTCTCTCTATTTCTCTTTTTGTATTTTCACCTCTTAATGCTTGACCTTCCCAAGACCCTGTATAAAAAGACGTATCACCTCTAATACATGAACCTTTTTAGGCTACTCCCCACAAGTCTCAATTTTCTTTTCTTGTCTTTTCCACTCTGCTTCCGCTGTAATTATTTATGTCAGTGTTGTCCTTCTCTGATATCTATTTTCCATTTCCTTTTTTTCTCCTCTGCTGTGACCTTTAATTCTGCAACTACATTGAACTATATATAACTACAATAAAAACCATGACACATTTGGGAAACAAATGTGTTGTATAAAAAGTATTGCATAAAAGAAAACTGTCTCACTGTGTTGTGAGATCTTCAGCTTTCATTTATGTTTCCCAATGGGCAGGCTTGAAAGAGGCAACTCGTTTCTACCATTTTTTACCTGATGTGGTTAGCTTATTGTCAGTGCAAACCACACAGTAGGCTAGACACACAACAGAGGAAAGGAGCGACTTTATAAATTATTAGAGGGAAGCAAAAGCCAAGCATGGTGGCTCACACCTATAATCCCAGCACTTTGAGATGTTGAGACGAGAGGATTGCTTGAGGCCAGGAGTTCAAGACTAGCCTGGGCAACATAGCAAGATCTTGTTACCACAAAAAATAAAAATAAATTATCCAGGCATGGTGGTGCACACCTGTAGTCCTAGCTACTCAGGAGGCTGAGTGAGGAGAATCCCTTGAGCCCAGGAGGTTCGAGTCTACAGTGAGTGTGCCACTACACTCCAGCCTGGGGGATACAGCAAGATCCTGCCTCAAAGAAAGAAAATACATTTTAAGTGTGTGTGCTTTTTTTTTTTTAAATCTTTTAAGAAACCTTTTTTATGGGTTTTTTTGGTTTTTCTTAACTACAAAGTTGTGAAAAATATAAATATGACTATAACCTTAAACAAAAGAAGGGTAAAAATATGACTTCTTAAATTAGGCAAATTCGTGTAGCTTTTCCTGTTAAAATAACTCTTTGGGAGAAGGAACAGCAAAATGGAAAATAACTTTCTTTCTCTCACTCAGGCTGAGAACATCAAGAATGCATTTTTATTCATGAGACGTGCTGCACGTCACTGCCAAAGGGAGAAAGTTTTTGGAAGTTTGTCATGGTAAGTCAATGTGTTTGTCATGGGCTAAAGAATGGCAGAAGATACATGAAAACCTGATGCTGATCGCTTGGTTACAAATGACTTGCAGATGTTAAAATGTGTTTCCCAATAAAAAATAAGACAAAACGGCAGGCTGCCTGGCAAGAAGGGGCCAAGCACCTGCCTGAAAACAATGAGAACCAAAATCAGCAGCAACCACCTAGATACTCCTGCAACTTCCTTCCTAAAACTCACAAGAGCCTCCTCTAGGTTCTTTTTATTTCACACAAAGTACACATTCTTAGACTGAACCCATATGAGGTGGATCCTAGTAATTTCTTCTCAGTACATATGAGATGTGCCCACTTTTGCGACTTTGGTGACATTATGATTGCTTTCTTTTTTGTTTGTTTTTTTGAGACAGAGTCTTGCACTGTCACCTAGGCTGGAGTGCAGTGGTGCGATCTCAGCTCACTCCAAACTCTGCTTCCCAGGTTCACGCCGTTCTCCTGCCTCAGCCTCCCTAGTAGCTGGGACTACAGGCACCCACCACCACGCGTGGCTAATTTTTTGTATTTTTAGTAGAGACCGAGTTTCACTGTGTTAGCCAGGCTGGTCTGGATCTCCTGACCTCGTGATCTGCCCACCTCGGCCTCCCAAAGTGCTAGGATTACAGGCATGAGCTACCTCGCCCGGCTGACATTGTGACTTCTATAAGGGCCTAGTTCTAATTCTTTTTTTTTTTTTTTTTTTTTGAAATGGAGTCTCACCCTGTCTCCCCTAGCTGGAGTGCAATTCACTGCAACCTCCACCTCCTGGGTTCAAATGATTCTCCTGCCTCCGTCACCCGAGTAGCTGGGATTACAGGTGCCCACCACCACACCCAGCTAATTTTTTTTTTTTTTTTTTTGTATTTTTAGTAGAGATGCAGTTTCACCATGTTGTCCAGGCTGGTCTCGAACTCCTGACCTCATGATCCACCTGCCTTGGCCTCCCAAAGTGCTAGGATTACAGGTATAAGCCACGGCGCCCAGCTGCAGAACATGCCTTCAGAGAGGCTTCACAGGGCCTGGCGCGGGGCTCCAAATGGCTTGCAGCTGCCGGCTTGCTCTTCCAGTTCATCATAGAGATTCAAGCAAATCAGCATGATGTAACAAATGATATTGAAAGAGACCCCCTGATTCTCTGACCAGTTCTAGATAGAGATCAACCCTTAAGTAGGATCATTTCTCAAAAACAGACCAAGTGAATTCCTAGGAGGCCTCCAGCCAAGATGGAAGAGCTATAAGGTCACACACTGGAAAAAGCAAGTTTATTTCAGGTCAAGAGGCAAATGCCCAATTACCTTCTAGGATAATGAGACCTCACTGAGACCCAAGTTTCCTATTTAAGGCAACCTAGTGAATGAATTAGTCAAAAGATTTTCAGGCCCTGGGAGCCGATGCAAGAGAGAAAACGGGTTACAAAAGCCCACGAGGATGAATCAAACATCCTGAATTCTTACTTTACTGTGAATGTTGTAAGGACAGCATTGTGACCTGGTTCAGTATGCATGGCAGTTAGCCTGTGTAAATACATAGTTTTGACTTAAAGACAAAAACATGCAATCTCCTTAAAAGTGTAAGCATAGGAAAATAATCAATGTCAGTAAACCAACCAGAAGACAATAGTTAGGCATTACTGTTAAAAGAAATAGTCAACCCCCAAACCACCATCTTCACCTTAAATAATGAGAATGTTTCTTTATTCATATGCATATATTTCATTTGTGCTTTGGGAGGATTTTAATTTCTAGTAGCAGTTGGTGTTGGGACTTTTGGAGTCTGGGTTTGTGTTTATTCTTGAAAGTTGTGTTTTGGTTAAATGTGAGTTAACTGCATTTAAACCTATTTAAAAGGTATAATTAAAATAGTTAAGATGTTAAGGCCAAACATTTTTAGTGTCTGTTGCTTTGTATTGCTTTGGCCGTTTAATTTTATGCAAACACACACACACATACACACACACACACACACACATACACACACACAATAAAGCCCACTTAAATGAACACCTGCTCAAAGAATAGCTTTGCAGAAAAGATTATATTTGAAATTAAATATAAGTTAAAAACCACTCCATAAAATGACACTCCATTATCCCTGGTCTGCTCATAATGAAATAATAAATATTTACACAATATAATGATGAAACTGAATATAGAGAACTACATGGTCATTTTTAACTTCCAGTCTCAATCGCAATCATTCTCATCAATTTCATTTGAAAATAAGCAGATACACAAACCGTTAAAATGAAGATATTCCTTATAAAGATATCAATAAATGTATTCATATTTTCACAGGGTACACAATACATTATTAAACTGCACCTACAGAAATCAAACCAGCAACTGAAAATTTTCTAGAGTTTTACCTTATTCAAATAATCTTCATTTACAATGAGAGGCTATTTTTTGTATGTCATGTCTGTGGAATGTTATCAATGTCACTTATAAATTCAAAAATTCAGATAAGATATGGCTTATCTGAGATGTTAATTAGACACAGTTCCTCAAATCTCGTTCTCTAATAGCTAATCAAAACATTTTCACTTTAAGATTACCCTTTCTTTCTTTTTTTTTTTTTTTTTTTTTGCATAACAGAAGGCTATCATTATATCTAGCATCGTAGAATAAGGTAAAATTTCCCCTTCTCCTTAAGTTTAATGATTAGACCACACTTAAAGATTTCTCAAAATAGCATCAAAATTCTTTACGCAGAGTCCGTACATGAAAATTGGTACCTATTTTGTTACAGAAATTTTTTTCTGAGACAAAACATGAAAGTAAAACCACTGTTTTGTGACATTTGATTCTCTCTTCTGATTTTAATTATTAGTAAAAGATTCCTGAGCTGGCATCTGATGATTAGATAATCCATCTACATCACACGAAAACTATGGAAGCATTCTGATCTCCATGTTTAGGAGTCCTATCAACTACGGTCTTTCTGCAAAGAAACATTATTGGAAAATGTGCTCTTGGGACATGTTTACACTCTTAAAAAGCTGGCATGACTCCTAAGGTCCTAAGGTGGTTTAAAGAGTTCATATCCCAATCTTACAAAACAGGAAGTTTTGATAATATTTTTATATTAGAGAAATAAAGAGAAAAACAGACCATTCCTGTGATTAGTGCCATGAAAACATCTGACAACCTTATTTTTATTTATTTCATTTTATTAACAAAGACTTCATATACTTTCGTTCCCCCTAGAAAAACCATGAGATTGATCAAACTTTCCAGAGGTTTTATAAATACTGAAATTAAAGAGGAATGTCTGGCCTAGGGAGTCCACTCACATTTTAAAATATCCCCATAAACTAGAAGTGCAACCCCAGAGACTCAAGCTGAACCAGTGTCACATTTTCACAGGTACATGTTAGCAGAAGCCATGCTGTCTTCACAGGGTTAACAAGAATTCTGGACAGAAATGTAGTTACAATTAAGCATTAATCAGACTGCACTTTGACCCACTTCCAAAACCAAGTGGGTTAGTGGGTTTTGACCTACTAACCAAAAGTCACATAGCACTAGATACTGACCACTCACATGTCCATTGTTCTTATAGATGGAGTTTCTGAGGTTAGAATCGTAAGACCTTTGTTCAAGAACTGCTTAAGATGTTTTTCAGATCAGGAATTCCAGTGAAACAGCTGACACCAACCAGTTTGAAGACTACCACAAAAGAATGGGATCAGCATGAGAACACAGTTTTTTGTTGTTGTTGTTTTGTTTGTTTGTTTGTTTGTTTGTTTTTGAGACAGTCTTGCTTTGTTGCCCAGGCTGGAGTGCAGTGACACAATCTCAGCTCACTACAACCTCCGCCTCCCAGGTTCAAGTGATTTTCCTGTCTCAACCTCCCGAGTAGCTGGGATAACTAGCATGCATCACCACACCCGGCCAATTTTTGTATTTTTAGTAGAGACGGGGTTTCACCATGTTGGCCAGGCTGGTCTCGAACTCCCGGCCTCAGGTGATCTGCCCGCCTCAGCCTCCAAAAGTGTTAGGATTACAGGTGCGAGCCATCGCGCCCGGCCAAGAACACAGTTTCTTCATTTCCCTGTCCCATGACTTCACCCTGCACTCTTTGACTAATCAACAATCTCCACACTTTGGCCCACTCCAAAATCCTTAAAAGCCATAGCCCCAAATTCCTGGGGGAAATGGATTTGAGGTCTCTCCCATCTCCTCCAGCAGCCCTAATTTGAAACCTCTTTCTTTGCTGCAACCTGGTGTCTCAGGCATATTGACTTGCTGTGCGTGTGTGATCTGGGCAAGGGATCTGTTATGGTTATAGAAGTGCACTTTGATAGCCACAGGCAGCAGCTTCTGTAGTCCATGCAATTCCTTGCTGCCTGGAAGGAAGTAAATGCATTTAGAGAAGGGGCTGGTTCCTGCAAAGTGGAAGAGAAATAGGAGAAATCCAGAATCAGCAAACAGAAATGTCTTGCTTGGCTCTTGCTCCCGACTCTTGGTTCCATGATGCTGACATCTTCCAGCTGGCGAAGGTGTTAACTGAGGCTCAAACATTGGCCTCTCTCAGACCCTTTAATAGAGGTCTCTGTGGACCCAATTGTAATCATAGTACAATGAATACATTAACAACAGCAGTAACAATATGTGTTGAGTTGCTATCACCAGTCAGACCCTTCACATACCATCTTGCTTAAACTTCGTAATAACTCTACTAAATAGAAATTGTCTTCAGATATTTGAATTAAGGTTCAGAGAGGTAAGGAATTTGCTCAAGGTCACACAAGTTCCTGGCTAATCTGGGATTTGGGATTAAGTAAATTGGAGGCCAAATCCAATGCTTATTCCACCTCACCACTCTGCTTAATGAGCTTTCAGATGATACCACAGAAGATGGAAGACACATTTTTAATAAAGGGGTCCTCTTAGTACATTTCTAATCCAATCACATAAGTGGCTTACTCTAAGGCCAAATATCTTACGTGTTGCTGAATCTGTTTTAGCATTGTTTTATCAAACCCAAGTACAATATATCAAACCATATGCAACCTAGATCATATTCTTAGATAAAACCAACTTTGCAAATCACCACTAAATTAGGGTAGCAGTACTAGGCATAATTTTAGGCACCAGGGATGAAGAGAATGATGAAGATGACCTGGTCCTGCCCTGAGGCATATTGTCTCCTATTCCTGACCGTTGGATGGTCCAGTTCTGCTACAGAGCATATGACCTACAACCCAGCATGATCAGTTCCCACTTGTCATAGGCATGGATGTGGGTTTAGATGCTGTGTACATTGATAAAAGGTTGACGGTTATTTCCAAACCTGCAAACTGCTATAGGAAGTAATTGTGGCCTGGCTATTCAGAAGGCACACTGTCTCATGAAGAATGCGGTTTCTCCTCGACATCTGTGCTTAGATGATTAAAGAACTTTCCTAATCTTGACAAATTGCCCTTTGGTCCAGGATATTCTTTCCATGGATTTGATAACATCTTTTTATCTGACAGTAGGGGGTCTTCTGACCCAGAATGGCTTCCATTCACATGGTGGACGATTGTCTCTGGAAAATGAAGAAAGGTGATCTGGTTGGTTTCCTTTGATGCTTTTGAACAAGATAAATGATTATCCAGGGTCCACTGACTTACATGTGTGGGAGGCCCTCTTTTGTAGTAAATAGTTTCTTTCTTCCATGGTCTTCCCCTAAGGGATGTTTTATCATCTAGCTCCATCTCTGATTTGAAATCCCTTGTTAATGAATTGAATAAACCCATGCCTCTTGAACTGTATGATCCTTTTGGCTTCTTCAACATCGAAATTAATTCTTGGGTAAGATCTGTAAGATGACAATCTGCATTAATTCTGATCACATCTGAAATTCTTGTCTTGACTGTTCCTTAATCTAATTATTCTCATTTTTTTTTTATTCCACCAAATACAGAGAGAAATGATATAGTGGATACAAAAGTTTGGATAGTAAGGATTTAGACTAGGTAAGTGATTTTGAAATGTCATCTCCCCTTTTCACAGCAAAATCCTTTCTTCCAATAATGTTATAAAGTGATATATAAAACATAACAGGATTGTTCTTACTGAGACAGAAGACAGAGGTTTTTTCCATTTTGTTCCTGCTCTCTTTTCCCCATCTAAGTTCCTTCCCGTCGTGTAGAGCACCTAGAAGTAGACTTTGAAGATGACAAAACAGATTATTTGCTTCTGCAATCGCTTCTAGCTCTAAAACCAACATCATGATTCTGAGGTCAGTCACAGTTTTATTATAATCATGCCTTTCCAATACTGATATTTCAAGATATGTATAATCTGAATTTTTGTGCAGATTATAATTACCATTCCCTCGGCAATGTTAGTTGTCACTAAATTGTGTAAGAGGTCCTATCCCCTGACCTTCCCCAGTAAGATTGAATCTTTCACAAAACCAAGCATAGAATTAGGCACAACATGCATTCTTCACTTTAGAGATACTTGGCACCCTTCAGTTGAAATCCTTACAATGTGTACAAGGGCAGGAAGCATGTGTGTCTTCCTCATCTTTGAAGTCCTAATGGGACATAGTAGGTGCTCAACAAATGTTCATTGAATGTATAAAGTTAATTTATATTAATTTACTAAAACTGTTCATTTCATCTAGCTTTTCTAATTGGTGTTATTTATGCTTCATCTGCAAAACAATACCTATCCCACTGGGGGTATTGCACAGGTTAAATGAAGTAGAAACATAGTGTTTGGCATAAAGTAGGCATTTAGTAAATATTCGCCAATAACTAAAGAACGTTGCCCCCCCTTTTTTTTAAAAAAAAAAAAAGGCTAAGCATTTGAGTTGACTGAATTTGTCATTTGCTTTATTAATGAAATAGGGTTGTTTTGTTTTCTTCACCTAGAAACCAAAACTGTCAGAATGTAGTCATAAATTTGCCTTTTATATAACTCAGTGTTATGAGGATTTCTGTTTGGATAACTTTTATTCATTGAGTTTTACAGAGATTATAAAATAAAGTATTTTACAATGGTAATAGCCTTTTTGAGTTAATTCACCAATAACTCAGAGGCAGCTGCAGGCAATCTTTTTCTTATGTTCCAAAAAGAAAAAAAGTATGGCCTCAGAAGAAGTAAAGAAAAGTTTAACTCCAGAGAATAATGTTTTGGAAAGTTCTAATTGAGTGAAACTTGGGGTTACAATAGAAATGTCTTACAAGCCTAAGTACGGCTTACACTAGAGTGGATAACATAATAATATTGTGGTACCCAACTTAATTTACTCTGTAATTGTACCAGACAGCAAACAGGATACAAACAAAAGGAACATTGACGCCTTCTAAAATGAATAGCTGGTAAGAGAATATTGACAAAGGGTATTTGTCAGCAAAAAATTGAAGTAGGACCTATACATATCTAGTTCTTCCCTCTTTGCCTTTACAAGGTATTCATTTAAAAGGAATTCACTATTCTCTCATGTAGTTTACTTGTCAGATGGTACAATTATAGTTATTTTGCAGAGTCAATTTTCTGTTACATAATCACATAGACTTGTATCTAATGCAACAGAAAATTGCCTGGGGAGAATAACTTTCAGGTGTTGGTTTGACTCTGGGGATTTCATGTTTGCTTTTTGGTCACAAAGTTTTATTTTTGTTCACATCTCTCTGAGAATTCTTAGTCCCAATACCTCCTAGGAGAAACACTGTAGGTAGTTTTAAGAAAGAAGGTGCTAGAAGGCTGCGGAGAAACAGGAATGCTTTTACACTCTTGATGGGAATGTAAATTAGTTCAACCACCATGGAAGACAGCATGGAGATTCCTAAAGGATCTAGAACCAGAAATACCATTTGACCCAGCAACCCCATTTCTGGGTATACACCCAAAGGAATATAAATCATTCTATTGTAAAGATACATGCACTTATATGTTTATTGCAGCACTATTCACAATAGCAAAGACTTCCATTGTGTAGAGCACCTAGAAGTAGACTTTGAAGATGACAAAACTAGATTATATGCTTCTGCAATCACTTCTAGCTCTAAAACTAATATCATGATTCTGAGGTCAGCCACAGTTTTATTATAATCATGTCTTTCCAAACTGATATTTCAAGATATGTATAATCTGAATTTTTGTGCAGATTATAATTACCAATTTGGGAACGAACCCAAATGCCCATCAATGATAGACTAGATAAAGAAAATGTGGCACATATACGCCATGGAATACTAGGCAGCCATAAAAAGGAATGAGATCATGTCCTTTGCAGGGACATGGATGAAACTGGAAGCCATCATCCTCAACAAAATAACACAGGGACAGAAAACCAAGCACCACATGTTCTCACTGGTAAGTGGGAGATGAACGATGAGAACACATGGACACAGGGAGGGGAACAACACACACTGGGGCCTGTTGGTGGCGGGGGGGATGGAGAGCATCAGGACTAATAGCTAATGCATCTGTGGCTTAATACCTAGGTGATGGGTTGATAGGTGCAGCAAACCACCATGGCACACATTTACCTATGTAATGAACCTGCTCATTCTCCACATGTATCCCTGAACTTAAAATAAAATTAGAAAAAGAAGGTGCTAGAATCAAGCAAAGCTGGTGTTGAATCCCAGCTCCGACACTTACCTATCATGTATTTGTGGATATCTCTTGTGTTGTATAACCTGACCTCTCGGTGAGACAAAGCCGAGTTTATTGGTTACCACAGTGAAGAGGACTACTGCCACAGAGTTCAGATGGGGTCTTAGAGGAAAGAGGCAAAACTGGTTCTTATTGAGAATTTTAAGTTTGACTTCAGGCAGGTTTTTCAAAGTTGATTTAGATTGCATAAGGATCATAATACAACAGTCTAGGGATTGTGGAAAGAGAGAGATGAGAATTTTAAGACCAAGGATTCCAAGAATTTTAGAACACAAATGTAACTGTAACAGGCCCTTTGCCTCATGCTCACAGCAAATCAATATGCCAAGACACCAGGTTGCAGCAAAGAAAGAAATTTAATCGCCAAATGAGGAGATGGGAGGAAAACTCAAATCCATCTCACCAAGGAGCTTGGGGCTATAGTTTTTAAAGGGTTTTGGAGTGGGCTGAGGTGTGGAGATTGTTGATAAGTTGGAGAGTGCAGGGCGAAGAAGTCATGGGGGATAAGATGTAACAGTCTAGAATTGGTGGAAACAGCTAGCAGAGGGTTTGAAGTGAAGAGTTTGAATGTTAATGTGAAGAAGCTGTGTTCTCAGGCTGATCCCATTCCTCTGTGGGGGTGTTCAAACTGGTAGCTGGAATTCAGGGTCTGAAAAACATCTTATGCAATCCTTAAGCAAAAGCTTTATGATTCTAAAGTCAGAGATCCTGTCTATAGGAACAAGGGGGATACAAATAGTCAGGATCTGGTGCTACCTGACTTTTAGCAACAAGGAAGTGGGCT
This sequence comes from Macaca mulatta, assembly GCF_049350105.2. Lineage (NCBI taxonomy): Eukaryota > Metazoa > Chordata > Mammalia > Primates > Cercopithecidae > Macaca > Macaca mulatta. Next base: position 35,231,056 of record NC_133414.1, read on the forward strand.
GTAGCACAGCCTGATGAATGCTTAATTATAACTATGTTTCTGTCCAGAACTCAGAAGGCAATTCTTGTCAACCCTGTGGCGACGGTTTCACAAACTGTCGATACTTTTTCACTGAAGAGTTGATGGGTCTTTTGATAAATTCCTGTAATGAACAAACTAACCATCTGCCTTGCAAGAGACTCTGGAAAAGTCGAGTATGCTAATAAAGACAGTGGAATAGCAAAGTCATACTAATGCAGACAGGAAGGTGTGGCTTCCAGTTCTCAGCATCTGAGCTGAGTGTGGTAGCAAAGGCCACAGTGAGCCTGTTTCCTCAACTATGCCATGTTCTTGGAAGAACTAAAGGAATCAATAAATCAAGAGGCTAGCACATCATGGGTGCATAACAAGTAGCAAATATGATTTTTTTTTTTTTTTTTTTGAGACGGAGTCTCGCTCTGTCGCCCAGACTGGAGTGCAGTGGTGCAATCTTGGCGCACTGCAAGCTCTGCCTCCTGGGTTCAGGCCTTTCTCCTGCCTCACCCTCTGGAGTAGCTGGGACTACAGGCGCCCGCCACCACGCCCGGCTAATTTTTTGTATTTTTAGTAGAGACGGGGTTTCACCCTGTTAGCCAGGATGGTCTCAATCTCCTGACCCCGTGATCTGCCTGCCTCGGCCTCCCAAAGTGCTAGAATTACAGGCGTGAGACACGGCGCCCGGCCACAACTATGATTATTTTAATAGTGCATTTCAGGGTGAAGTAGTGTAAAAATAGTGTCGGGGAAATGAGGTGATGGAGAGACTGTGTATGTGTGAGCTAGCAGATCAGATCATTCCGCAGTCCTGAGAGGATATTCACCGGAATTCCTGGCATCTCCTTTAGTGCTATTCCCGGAGGCAACCTGAGACCCCAAACCATGTTTCTTTACCCAGTTTGGGCACTGATGACCAAAACTACCTGCCCACCCACCCAGGTTACTGTCTATGTAAACATGACCTTGCAATTCCACTGTCTTCATGAGCATTACTTTACTATTCCTAGAAACTCTTGCTCAGGCAAATAATGTGATTGTTCATTAGCTGGACTTTCTGAAACATCAGCAACCCTTCAATAGGAAGCAGCAACCTGCCTTTTGTACCCTAAGACTCTATGCTACCAGCTGTGTTGGCTTTTCCCAAAAGATGGAATTCTTTCCTGTCTGGTGCCACAGAGTCGATCCACAGAACCAAAAGTGAGCATCAGGCAGTGGAGACTTCACTCAATGGCCAAGGAATGGAGAAGCAGGAGCTCGGCTCACGTCAACTTCCCGTTCTGTGAGAGACAAGGGGTTAAAATATACAGTTTTCCAGAAATACCATTTGACCCAGCAATCCAATTACTGGATATATACACAAAGGACTATAAATCATTCTATTATAAAGACACATGCACACATATGTTTATTGCAGCACTATTTACAATAGCAAAGACTTGGAACCAACTCAAATGCCTATCAGTGATAGACTGGATAAAGAAAATGTGGTACATATACACCATGGAATACTATGCAGCCATAAAAAAGAATGAGTTCATGTCCTTTGCAAGAACATGGATGAAGCTGGAAACCATCATTCTTGGCAAACTAACACAGGAACAGAAAAACAAACACCGCATGTTCTCACTCATGAGTGGAAATTGAACAATGAGAACACATGGATACAGGGAGGGGAACATCACACACTGAGGCCTGTCAGGGAGTCGGGGGAAAGGGGAAGGAAAGCATTAGGACAAATGCTTAATGCATGCGGGCTTGAAACCTAGATGACAGGTTGATAGGTGCAGCAAACCACCGTGGCACGTGCATACCTATGTTTACAAACCTGCACATTCAGCACATGTATCCAGAACTTAAAGTAAAATAAAATAAAATAAAGAAATGCTAAAAAAAAAAAAAAAAAAAAAAGAAAAGAAAAAGAAAATATGTATAGTTTTCACTAATGAAGGGGTTGAGCATTAAAAGTCAGAGGAGAAATATTTGTGTCCTTTCTGGGAATGGGCCGTGAACTTCTCAGAACCAGAGTACCGCATTCTTTTTGTCCCTTTAAGGTTTCTTCCTATTGCTGTCATGGTGATTGTCAACTGTCATGGCACTGGTGGGAATGTCATTTAGCATGGAAATTAGATTATAATGAAGTGTGAGGTCTATTTGAGGTTGTTCAGTCAGTCACCTTGGTTCTAAATGGCTTTAGCTGGTTCTTTCTCTGAGGAGGAACTTCTGTCCACGTGCCTTCCTGTTCCTTAAAGACAAGCAGAGTTAGGGAGAGGTAGACATTCAGCTATGTCACATAGGCATTATACTGGGCGACATTCAGATTCTTCACTTCAAAACCTCTGCTGGCTGTTTCCACCAATTCTAGACTATTGTATCCTGATCCTTACTCAATTCTAATCTAGCCCCTGCTTTGAAAGACCTACCTTATACCTGAAACCTCAATAAGATCCAACTTTGCCTTTCCTGCTCCAGGGCATGACCAGAGCTCCCTTATGGGTGTCCTTCCTTACTGTGATAAACACAAAACACAGCTTTGTCTTTTCAACAGACTGTATTGGTGATTGTGGGGGAACAAGCATTTGCAGGCTACAGAATTATACTGCATGCTGCTGTCACTCCTAAAATCTAATAGGTAACATTTGGAGGTCTGGGCGTATTTTGTTTGGAATCAATTTATAAACTCTAAGAAAACAGTTACACACTTATCCCGCCCACAAGGGGTTTAAACCCCCCAAACTATGCCTCTTCATTCATTCAAGTTCAAAAATCATTTCCTTATCACTCTAGTTTGTCCTGAGTTTTGTCTTCTGGCTTCCTCATTATTTCACTTCTTATAATGAATACTCTTCCATTGTTCCTTTCTCAAACATTTTAGTGCTCAGTCTGGAAGTGGACTGCCCGAAGATGAGCCCAGCACGGCCATTTGCCATTAAGGAGTTCTTAATCTAACACGTGAAGGAGAATAAATGTTTCCACACTGTTACAAACTTCTTGAAAATAGGCATCACGCCTTTATAATGTTCTGTGCCATGGAACCAAATGCATGGCTTGAGCTCAAGCAGTAGCTGTGGATTAGAATGGGCTCCTCTCACCCCCACCAATCCCCCTTTCTTGCAGGCAGAGGGTGGAGCGGCAGCTTAGAAGATGCTGTGTTTCCAAGGACACAGTAGAGCTGTATCTGCTTGACATTTAAACAATTTAGTCAAATTCAATCTAAAATCAAGTCAGTCCAGATGTATTTAATTGGGAGACAATGCCTAAGCCTTCTACCAATATGGCTTTTGGGAAACATGCCTTCAAGACTTGCTTTTCTGCCTTCAGTTTTCTGAAACAGTAGAAGGGTAGGGTGGGGGAATTCATTAACATTAGCGTGGCACACAGGAGGCTTAGGTTTTCCTGCTCAGAAACAGCCCTTACTATGGATCTTGGGAATTTCAGCAGGAGTGAAATTGACTGCCCGTTAGACTCATTCACAAGAGACTTCTGTCATTGTCCATCCTTCCTGAAAGTCACATTTTTGACTTGGCTGTAGTATGAGCAGGATGGAGTCGTTCTCTTCATTAGAATCTCAAACGTCCTAGGAAAAGAAAAGAACTATTGTGTCAGGCGCACACACCTTGGCACTATCTAGTCTCTGTTTATTTCTGCCTATTTGTTTCTCATGCTTTCTCTTTCTTTTTCTTTTTCTTTCTTCGTGTTAGTTCCCTTGGTATTATTCCAGCTCTTAAAAGCCTCCCTTCTGATGTTTTCTCAAACAAAGCATCCTTTGTGTCAACTGTCAAATATGTTGGATTTTTGCCATGTCATCTCCTCTTACTTTGTGTTTTTTGGACAAATATGAAGAGGCTGTTTGAATTTTTTAAAATTCTCTTCATTATCTTAAAACAGCAATTAAGACACCAACCAGAATTCTCTTGTGCTCTATTGGAAACAAACTCATCATACTCAGCCTTCCCTATAATTGAATTATTGAAGCTTGAGGTCATTTTGGTTTCTGTGCAGTACAACCCCTTAAGAGCAATTTCATCCTTTCTCAGGCCTGATAACCAGTCCTACTGCCAATTCTCTAAGGTACCTGAGATCGAATCTTACAAGGCCATAATTTCATTTTCTTTATCTGTGTTATATCATTTCTTGCCATGTAACTGCCCTTAACATTGTTTGTATTGTCTTTATTATATTTGTGAATGAAGTTACTAAAACTTTAGCCATTTAAAATACCTGGAAGATTTAAAAATCATTTGGGTAAAATAATTTTAGTGGAGTGGGCTTGACTCTTCCAAATAACATACTCTAATCATGCCATTCCAAGCATAATATCAATTTCTTTATATTTTTCTTATCAGCTTAATACTTATGATCAATTTTATTAATTGCTTTATATCATCCTGCCAAATCTAGGACTGTTGACAACTGTGTTCTTCACATGTTTTCTGTTCTAATCCCATGTAATATCTTCCCGAGTTGAAAAATCAGTCTTTGTTTTCTTCTAGGTAACCAGTTTTCATTATAATGGCAAAATAATAATTATTTAAATTGTACTGTGCCTCTGGTGGAAGCGCCAATCAGCAGCTCTGAAACTAGGCTGACCTTCTTGGCCGCACATTGAAATAACAGCCTTACTATTATGGGGAGTAACAGAGTCCAGGCTATCATTTTAACTCAATGTAAAAGGCAGAAAAATGTTCTACAAATGATTGTCGCCGAATTGAAGATTGTCCTAGCCTGTCGCTAGTTTCCAGGAAGCCAGGATGCCCATCTCTTCCTCAAGGTTTGCTCTTCCACTATTGCTGGGCACTGGTGAGTCCCTGGGAAGAGGACAGGGGCAGAGTCCTGTCATTATGCACAGGTCTTCCCTTCATTATCTGCCACACGATTAGAATTCAGAGGAGCAGATGGAGCAGCCAGTGGAGCTGTGGCAAATTATTTAATGAACTCTGCTAAACCCACAAGTGTTTCATGAATGCAATTCAGCCAATCTGTTGTGATCCGAGTTTGTGAGGGATGAGCTATATTCAGTCTTCAAACTAATTGTTTAATAGTAGAATTAATATCTTACAGAGCATTTCGTGCTTTACAAATCAAAGCACAGTAACTCCATCTCTATTTGGGATCTAATGAGGAGTTCTATGGCTTTCCATCAATACACTCAACCTCCAATAGTTTTCAGTTATCACAAATTAACCTCCTTTACTTCAGGAAGAAATCTGTTTCAAGTATTTTCCAGAATTGTCTCTTGACCACAGGGAGTTTTTCTGTGATTTCCAGTAGGACAGTGCTATTCCAACTGAGTGGAAGCCTTTTATTATATAAGAAGAGGTTTCCTATCACTTTTTGAAATGCAGTGTCAGGTGCTGGCTCTCCAAATATCACCGGCACCATGTTGCTAAGATATTTTTAATGCTCCCACAGTGAAGTGGGGACACTATCTTCACAGACTTTTGGTGGCGTCTTGGATTGGGAAAGGCACATTTGGATTTTAGGAAGGAAAAACTTTTCCTCCATTCTCTTAGGTTGATGATTGTGGAACTGCAAATTAAACTAACAAAAGCCAGGCTGGGCACAGTGGCTCACACCTGTCATCCCAGCACTTTGGGAGGCTGAGGCGGGCAGATTGTTTGAGGTCAGGAGTTCAAGACCAGCCTGGCCGACATGGTGAAACCCCATCTCTACTAAAAGTACAAAAATTAACCAGGCATGATGGTGCATGCCTGTAGTCCCAGCTACTCAGGAGGGTGAGGCATGAGAATCACTTGAACCCGGGATGCAGAGGTTGCAGTCAGCCAAGATTGCACCACTGCACCCCAGCCTGGGCAACAGAGGGAGACTAATCTTAAAAAAAAAAAAAAAAAGATAAATAAATGCACTCCGGGAGGCCAAGGCGGGCAGATTCCCTGAGGTCGGGAGTTTGAGACCAGACTGATCAACATGGAGAAACCCCATCTCTACTAAAAATACAAAATTAGCCGGTCATGGTGGCACATGCCTGTAATCCCAGCTACTTGGGAGACTGAGGCAGGAGAATTGCTTGGACCCTGGAGGCGGAGGTTGTGGTGAGCTGAGATGGCACCATTGCACTCCAGCCTGGGCAACAAGAGCAAAACTCTATCTCAAAAAAAAAAATACATAAAGAAATAAAATAAAAAATAAATAAACTAACAAAAATCGGAATAGCAAGAGAAAAAGATTTTTATTAATCTACATATGCAAGAGTTCACACTGACTCAAAAATGTGGTTAGCATTGGGGGTTTATATACAATCTTTTTTTTTTTTTTTTTTTTTTGAGACAGAGTCTCACTCTGTCACCCAGGCTAGAGTGCAGTGGTGTGATCTTGGCTCACTGCAAGCTCTGCCTCCTGGAATCACACCATTCTCCTGCCTCAGCCTCCCAAGTAGCTGGGACTACAGGCACCCGTCACCACACCCAGCTAATTTTTTGTATTTTTAGTAGAGATGGAGTTTCACTGTGTCAGCCAGGATGGTCTTGATCTCCTGACCTCGTGATCCACCTGTCTTGGCCTCCCAAAGTGCTGGGATTACAGGCATGAGCCACCGCGCCTGGCCTTATATACAATCTTAACAGGGGAAGGGGAAGGGAAGGAGGGGCACGTATGGGAAAACAATTGAGTTTTAGGAAAGATACACGGGCCCTTAGGAGAAAAGATACGATCGTTTTGTGACAATGTCTTATCCCAGTGCTAACTTCTAGTCTCCACTGACAGGTGTCACTGTCTTCTGGTTGTGAAACTCCCAGGGAGGGGATTTATGGCAGTTGAAGTCTTTTGGGGAGGGAAGTTTTACTTTCACAGAGAAAAAGGAAGTTCAGGAAAAAAGACTTCACACAGTGGTATATTCTGCATCCATTTGGGCTTAAGGTGGGTCTTTCAATGAGGGATAGTAGCAGGAGAGGCTGAGTTAGAATTGAGTAATGATCATGATGCAGTAGTTTAGGAATGATGAAAAAAAAGAGGAGGAATTTTAGGCAAAGGGGTTAAATAGTCTCAATGTAAAAACTGTTTATGCTTCTACTGAAGAGCTGATAACTCCTGTCCATCGTTCCCATAGTGAACAAACAAGTCGCTCGCCGGGACAAGAGTCTCTTGAAATAGTAAAGTTATGCTACTGAAAACAATGGAAAGAATATTAAACTCAAGCTAATGTGGACCACAGACTGCATGGGGGTAGGTGGTCTTTGTTCTCACCAGTCAGCACACTGAACTCCTGCTCTTTGTTTGGTTTATATATCCTTTACATCTGTCTGCCTTTAGCCAGAACGTTACAATCAGTAATTTCTTCTCAAAAAAAAAAAAAAAGAAAAAAAGAAAAAAAGGCAAACATTCCAGGCCATATAAAATGCCAGAGGAGTTAAAATAATCCAGATAAAGAATCGGCTCCCCTAATATAGTATACACCAGCCAGGAGCCTCAGCACAGAGACAGGCCTGTGTCTGCCCTCACCCTGGGTTTCTTGTGGACCAGCCAATTGTTTGCAATCACAGTCTCTGGTGAACCCCAGAACAGTTCCACTCAGGAGAGGCCATACCCCACAGGAGTGCATAAAGGTGCCTGGCTGCCTCAGTGTGAGTTACAGAGAAGGAACCCTAAGCTCATCCCTGATACTTATGCATGGTAATGATTAAGAGAATGGACTGGGCTGGACGTGGTGGCTTACACCTGTAATCCCAGAACTTTGGGAGGCTAAGGCAGACGGATCACCTGAGGTCAGGAGATTGAGACCAGACTGGCCAACATGGAGAAACCCTGTCTGTACTAAAAAATACAAAATTAGCCGAGTGTGGTGGTGCATGCCTGTAATCCCAGCTATTTAGAAGGCTGAGGCAGAAGAATTGCTTGAACCCAGGAGGCGGAGGTTGTGGTGAGCCAAGATCATGCCATTGCACTCCAGCCTGGGCAACAAGAGTGAAACTCCATCTCAAAATAAAAAAGAATGGACTGTGCTGGCATTGATGGAAGCTGTCAAGGACCTGTAAAGGTCTCCCAAAGATACTAACACTCTGTCATTTTTAGTTATGTCTCCCCAACATGTCTCATAGTAGGTACCCCAGAAAGATTTTAATAATTTCCACTTCATAGACGTTTAAAGCCCAGGAGCTTTTCTCTTTCCTGTTTTTGGAACTTCTCACCTCTCCATATCAGCATGCCATCGAAAGAGCTCTAATGTAATGCAGTCCTTTAGATGGAGCTGAGGAGAACAAGCAGGGCGTGGCTGACTCACAGGGAGCCCAGCCAAATTCTGAAGGAAGAAAGTTTTATTCTGGCAAGTAAATATGTTCTTCGTCCTCCTTCTGATATGGACAGGAGGCAGGGAAATACTGGGTAGAAGAGGGTGGTTCCCTGGGAAAGGCCTCACCCTCAAGCCTGGACATCAAAGTCCTAAATGAGAACAGTCATCCCTGTTTTCCAACCCAAATGTTACTTTTTTGGTCTGCTCCGCCCCCTCCTCCTATGCCCATATAAACCCCAGACCTCAGTTGGCTGAGACACAAGCAGTTGAACACCAAGAGGAGAAGAAGCAACTGAACACTGGAGACTATAGCTTGACAAGGCTGAACTTCAGCCAGCAAAACTTCAGAGAGGAGCCCACTGGAGATGTCCAGGCTTCAGGGAAAGATCACCTTCTTCCCACACTATCCCCTTTCCAGCTCCCCTTCTGCTGAGAGCCACTTCCACTGCTTAATAAAATTTTCCACATTCATCACCTTTCAAAGCATTTGTGTGGCCTGATTTTTCCTGGATGCCGAACAAGAACCCAGGTACCAAGAGGGCAGAGTGTAAAAGGCTGTCACCCTGACTCTCCACTGAGCTGGTTGACACTTAGACATCCATGGACAGCAACTGCTACAAAAGCATTGATTGTGACACACCTGTAGACTCTGCTGTGGGGCTGGAGCCCCAAAGCACTGGCCCAGCCATGGCACTTGATCATCTGTATGTTCTGCCTCCCACAAGGGGTTTGAGTGTGGTGGCAGCTGATTGAGTGAACCACACCCCTGTCACAAGTCCTGCAAAGGAGTCAAGGGAACATAAATGAGTGTGTTGCCCCCTAGAGCTGTACAGCAACTCTGTCCCCTGCCACCTCTGGGTGGTCCCTCAAGCTGCAGAGTACAGATACCTCCAAGTAGGGTCAGCCTTAAATTCACTGTAAAGAGAACACATGCTTTGCTTTTCTGGTAATGATGCTAGATGCAAACTCATGAATCTCCGTTTTCTTTATCACTTTAAAATTTAGCTGACTGGCTTTCAAGGTTCAGATTCGAAATCCTTGGCTGGCTTTCAAGGTTCAGATTTGAAATCCTCTGTAAGCAATGCTAGTGTGAGGGAGAAGAAAACTTTTTACCAGTAATGGGTCCAGTGCAGTGGTTCATGCCTATAATTTCAGAACTTTGAGAGGCCGAGGTGGGCGGATCACTTGAGACCAGAAGTTCAAGACCAGCCTGGGTGACACAGTGAAACCACCATCCCCACTAACAAAACAACAACAACAACAAATAGCAGGATGTGGTGGTACATGGCAATAGTCCCAGCTACTTAGGAGGCTGAGATGGGAGGATCACTTGAGCCCAGGAGTTGGAGGCAGCAGTGAGCCAAGATAATGCTACTACACTCTAGCCTGGGTAACAGAGCAAGACCCTGTCTCTGAAAAAAAATTTTTGTTAAGAAATCATGACATTTATCATGTTAATTTAAACCAATGTATCTTGAGCAATATAAATTGTGGGTTTGTAGGGATAAGATCCCTTAATTCAGGAGAGCTTTATCAGAATTCTAGGTAGGATGGGGTGTTACATGTAATTTCAAAGGGCTATAAAATAATTTGATATTTTGGAACAATTGTTTTTTGGTAATTGGAAGAGAACAAAGGTCAACAAGACCTTCTGATGGAAATGATTCTCAGGCAGGTGGGATACATTCCTTCAGTGAATGTGTTGGAAACCCCCACAGGAGAAGGGGGCAACTTCCCCTGCTTTTTGTTAGCAAAGCGAAGATGGTTACAAAGGAAGCACTCTAAACTACCCTATGTAAATTCACCTCCGGGAGGACTACAGTTCATATTTGCGAATGTGTCAGGATTCCATTAGAACACAGTAGTAAATAATAGTAACTCAAGTGGACTTGTAATCTGACAGATCCTAGTGTATATCTTTGACTCTGCCATTCTTTTGCTGTGTAATCCTAGACAAATTATTTAATCTCTTTGAGTCTCAGTTTTATCATTTCTGAAATGTGATTCATTTGTTGTCGTTTCGCATACGAAAAACTAGTCCCAGAAAGCACTCAATAGATGGTAGCTATTATTGTTAATAACCATCCTGAATATTTAGAACCATCTTTTGATTTCATCAGTTACCCAAAATTTCTCTCCCTTTTTTTTTTTTTTTTTGAGACAGAGTCTCGCTTGGTTGCCCAGGCTGGAGTGCAGTGGCAGTATCTCAGCTCACTGCAAGCTCTGCCTCCCAGGTTTACGCCATTCTCCTGCCTCAGCCTCCCGAGTAGCTGGGACTACAGGCGCCTGCCACCTCGCCCAGCTAGTTTTTTGTATTTTTTAGTAGAGACGGGGTTTCACTGTGTTAACCAGGATGGTCTCGATCTCCTGACCTCATGATCCGCCTCCCAAAGTGCTGGGACTACAGGCTTGAGCCACCACACCTGGCCTCTCCCCCATTCTTAAAGAAATCAGAGATTCTGAATCTGTGTGTGTATGTGTGTGTGTGTGTGGGGGGGGGGGGGTGTGTGTGTGTGTTTTAAGTATTTTGGTTTGAAATGCAGGTGACATTTGCCTACATCCATTGTGAGAGAAAAGTCTCCAGTGGTTTTGCCTACCACCAAACTGGCCACAAGAGACAAATGGGAATTCCTGTGCCTCCAGGAAGTCCTCACAGTCTCTGGAAAGCAAGAGAGTCAATTTCCCTGAAAGACAAATTATGGAGAACTCTGTAATAACAGAGAACAATCACTGGGCAGAAAAACCAACAGGGCACAGATATGTTCATATTCAAGGCTGTTGCTTGCAGAACATAGGTTTGGCTCATTTTCCAAATTCAGATAAGGAAAATACTCAGTTACTCAGTCAGCTCTGGCTCCATCTGTGTGACTCTAAACACCCCCCATATTCAAAGACAGACAAAAATCTGGGTGTTTTGACATCTGTATTAGTCTGTTCTCATGCTGCTAATAAAGATATACCTGAGACTGGGTAATTTATAAAGGAAAGAGGTTTAATGGACTTGCAGGTCCATGTGGCTGGGGAATCATGCCTTCCATCATATCATGGTGAAAGGCAAATGTGGAGCAAAGTCACATCTTACATGGCGGCTGTCAAGAGAGCTTGTGCAAGGGAACTCTCCTTTATAAAACCATGAGATCTCATAACACTTATTTACTACCACAAGAACAGTATGGGGGAAACTGCCCCCATGATTTGATTATCTCTACCTGCCCCCACCCTTGACACATGGGGATTATTACAATTCAAGGTGAGAGTTGGGTGGGGACACAGCCAAACCATATCAGCATCATATAGATAAAATACTCATTTATTTTTATTTATTTTATTTTATTATTTTATTTTTTGAGACAGGGTCTCGCTCTGTTGCCCAGGCTGTAGTGCAGTGGTGAGATCTCCGTTCACTGCAACCTCTGCCTCCCAGGTTCAAGTAATTTTCCTGTCTCAGCCTCCCAAGTAGCTGGAACTACAGGCACACATCATGTCACCTGGCTAATTTTTGTATTTTTTGGTAGAGATGGGGTTTCACTGTGTTGGCCAGATTGGTCTTGAACTCCTGGCTTCAAGTGATCCACCTGCCTCAATCTCCCAAAGTGCTGAGATTACAGGCATGAGCCATCACGCCTGGCCTATTTTTATTTTTTACAATGTAATGTAATTTATTTTTTGAGACAGGGTTTTGCTCTGTTGCCCAGGCTAGAGTGCAGTGGCAGGATCACAGTTCACTGCAGCCTCAATTTGCTGGGCTCAAGTGATCTTCCTGCCTCAACCTCCTGAGTTGCTGGGACTATAGGTATGCACCACCATGCCTGATTACTTTTTTATTTTTATTTTTTATAGAGACAGAGTCTCACTTTGTTGCCCAGGCTAGTCTTGAACTCCTGGACATATATATATATATATATATTTTGTGTGTGTGTGTGTGTGTGTGTGTGTGTGTGTGTGTGTGTGTGTATTTTTTTTTTTTTTTTTTTGAGGAGTTTTGCTCTTGTCGCCCAGGCTGGAGTGCAATGGTATGATCTCGGCTCACTGCAACCTCTGCCTCCTGGTTTCAAGTGATTCTCCTGCCTCAGCCTCCCAAGTAGCTAGGACAATTACAGGCACCTACCACCAAGTCCAGCTAATTTTTGTATTTTTAGTAGAGATGGGGTTTTGCCGTGTTGGCCTGGATGGTCTTGAACTCCTGACCTCAGGTGACCCACCCACCTTGGCCTCGTAAAGTGCTGGGATTACAGGAGCAAGCTGCCATGGCTGGCCTCAAGCCACCTTCTTACCTCAGCCTCTCAAGTAGCTAGGATCACAGGTGTGAACCACCACACCTGGCTAATTTTTGCATTTTGGGTAGAGATAGGGTTTTACCATGTTGCTGAGGCTCGTCTTGAATTCATGGTCTCAAGAGATCCTCCCACCTCAGTCTCCTAAACTGCTGGGATTATTGGTGTGAGCCACCATGCCAAAATATTATTTTATTTAGATTCAGGGAGCACAGGTTTGTTTCTTGGGTATGTTGTGTGATGCTGAGATTTGGGTTTCTAATGATCCTGTCTCCCAAGTAGGGAACGTGGAACCCAATAGGTAGTTTTTCAACCCTTGCCCTCTCCTCCCTCCCTTTTGCAATCCCCAGTATCAATTGTTCCCATCTTTGTGTCTGTGTACACAACTTTTAGCTCCCACTTATAAGGGAGAACATGCAGAAAATACCCATTTTAAAACTGAACATTTTACTTTTATTTGGATATTTAACAGCATGTATTTATTTATTTATGTATGCCCCCCTACTTCCCCAAAGGATTTGAGATGGCAACATCATAAAGACAGCCTTAGGTTATAATTTGCTCTAGAAAACCTCTAGCATAATGCCTTACAAAAACAGTGTTTGAAGGGGAGGAGTTATGGGCTTAAGTAAACACAGCACCATTAATTTAAGTAGTAAACTAAAATAACAAACAATATACTAGGCATAAAATTGAATCAGCAATTGTATCTTAAAGTACCAGTGTGAAAACATAATCATTTTAACTAGATGAGAGCACTCTTTATTATAACAAAATTAATCTGCAAAATCCATTTGCATTTGTCTATGTGCTTGACACCAACACAATTTCAGAAGCAAGCTTCCTAAAGGACTGAAGTTATTACTATAGCACTCTGGTCAAATTCGCCCAGAACAAAAAATCACTTAGTCTTTAAGTGAGAAAAGAAAAAACACATTTTATGTCATAACAAGACTAAAGTTTCATTTCTTCACATCATTCATATAATATAGTCATAAAAGGAAATCATCAAATTCTAAATAGCAGCTACAACTGTAACAGCTACAATCCCTTGAGCAATTCCTATATGCTGCATGCTTTAAACACAAGAAATAGAACGGTATGGAATGAGGGCCTGCCCCCTAGTTTGGGTTGGGTGTGTACCATCATTAGATCTTTATTGTCATCATTATATTTTATTAACAATAAAAACTAAGTGGTAAGGTGAATTTACCAATTATACAAGCATTAACATTCAGTTTGTAATCTAAGCAGGACTTTGCAAAGCCTGTGTTTTCTCAAGTTAAAATATGAAAGTATGGGCTGGGCATGGTGGCTCACGCCTGTAATCCCAGCACTTTGGGAGGCCAAGGCAGGCAGATTGGTTGAAGTCAGGAGTTCAAGACCAGCCTTACCAACATGGTGAAACTCTGTCTCTACTAAAAATACAAAACTTAGCTGGGCATGGTGGCGCACGCCTGTAGTCTCAGCTACTCGAGAGGCTGAGGCACAAGAATCACTTGAACCTGGGAGGCAGAGATTGCAGTGAGCCAAGATTTCACCACTGCACTCCAGCATGGGCAACACAGCAAGATTCTGTCTTTAAAAAACAAACAAACAAACAAAAACTACATCTATCTATCTATCTATCTATCTATCTATCTATATATTCTGAGTATGTATTTGTACACAGGGACAAACTAAGTGCAATTCCACCAGACACTATCCAGTCTCATGTATTTGTAGCTGCCTTTGTTGAATACTTTTCACTACACTCCAGACACAAGCTGACCCCTTTTGGTCCTTACCACAAGCCTGGGAAGACAGCATTAGTATGTTTGCCACAGTTGGAGAAACTGAGGCTTGGAAGGCACAGACCATAAGTAGGAGACTCTGAGTCCTATCTGCTTGGCAACAAAGATTATCATGCCTGTTATCACCACATTCTCCCAAGTTTTCTTAACATTTTATCTCACCTTTAATTTGTGTTATTTCTCCATGTGGCTTTTCGTTCCTGATACTAAGAGTGCACAATTAAATAAAGCTCACTGACAGGGTTTATCTTCATTATTTGTCTTGTAAATAAGATTAAAACACCAACATCCTAGGTCTGCAGTTCAAATTCTCTGGTACACACTCCTTCCTGGAAGTGTGACCACATCTGAAGGAGGCTGATCCGGTCAGTACCCAAGCAACTGGGGAAAACGGTCTGATGGCTGCCATGCTGGCTTTAGATGCTGAACGTATTAGTTGGTTTTCATGCTGCTGATAAACCCATATCTGAGACTGGGAAGAAAAGGAGGTTTAATAGACTGACAGTTCCACGTGGTTGGGGAGGCCTCACAATCGTGGCAGAAGGCAAGGAGGAGCAAGCCACGTCTTACATGGATGGCAGAGGCAAAGAGAGAGCTTGTGCAGGAAAACTCCCATTTCTAAAACTATCAGATCTCATGAGACTCATTCACTATCATGGGAAGAGCACAGGAAAGACTTGCCCCCGTAATTCAATCACCTCCCACCAAGTTCCTCCCACAGCATATGGGAATCATGGGCATTACAATTTAAGATGAGATTTGGGTGGGGACAGAGCTGAACCATATATTCCCACCATTGGCCCCTCCCAAATCTTATGTCCTTGCATTTCAAAACCAATCATGCCTTTCCAATAGTCCTCCAAAGTCTTAACTCATTTCAGCATTAACTCAAAAGTCCACAGTTCAATGTTTCATCTGAGACAAGGTAGGTCCCTTCCACCTATAAGCCTGTAAAATCAAAAGCAAGTTAGTTATTTCCTAGATACAATGTGGGTACAGGCATTGGATAAATACGGCCACTCCAAATGAAAGAAATTGGCCAAAACAAAAGGCTACAGGCCCCATGCAAGTCCAAAATCAAGCAGAGCAGTCAAATCTTGAAGTTCCAAAATGATCTCCTTTGACTCCATGTCTCACATTCTGGTCACACTGTTATGAGAGGTGGGTTCCCATGGTCTTGGGCAGCTCTGCCCCTGTGGCTTTGCAGGGTACAGCTTTCCTCCTGACTACCTTCATGGGCTGGCATTGAGTGTCTATGGCTTTTCCAGGCTCATGGTGCAAGCTGTTGGTGGATCTACCATTCTGGGGTCTGGAGGACAGTGGCCCTCTTCTTACAGTTCCACTAGATGGTGCCCCACTAGAGACTCTGTGTGGGGGCTCCAACCCCACATTTCCCTCCACACAGCCCTAGCAGAGGTTGTCCATGAGAGCCTTGCCCCTGCAGCAAACTTCTACCTGGACATCCAGGCATTTCCATATAGCCTCTGAAATCTAGGTAAAGGTTCCCAAACCTCAGTTCTTGACTTCTGTGCACCAGAAAGCTCAACACCACATGGAAGTTGCCAAGGCTTGGGGCTTTTGCCCTCTGAAACCACTGCCTGAGCTGTGCTTTGGCCCCTTTTAGCTATGACTGGAGTGGCTTGGACACAGGGCACCAATTCCCTGGGCTACACACAGCACAGGGACCCTGGGTCTGGCCCATGAAACCAATTTTTCCTCCTAAACCTCTGGGCCTGTGATGGGAGAGACTGCCACAAAGGTCTCTGACATGCCCTGGAGACATTTTCCCCATTGTCTTGGGGATTAACATTTGGCTCCTCAGTACTTAATGCAAGTTTCTGCAGCCATCTTGAATTTCTCCTCAGAAAAAATATGATTTTCTTTTCTATTGCATTGTCAGCCTGCAAATTTTCTAAACTTTTATGCTCTGCTTCCCTTTTAAAACTGAATGTCTTTAACAGCACCCAAGTCACTTCTTGAATGCTTTGCTGCTTAGAAATTTCTTCCACCAGATACGCTAAATCATCTCCCTCAAGTTCAAAGTTCCACAAATCTCTAGGCAGGGGCAAAATGCTGCTAGTCTCTTTGCTAAAACGTAACAAGAGTCACCTTTGCTCCAGTTACCAACAATTTCCTCATCTCCATCTGAGACCACCACAGCCTGGATTTTATTGTGCATATCATTATCAGCATTTTGGTTAAAGCCATTCAACAAGTCTCTAGGAAGTTCCAAACTTTCCCACATTTTCCTGTCCTCTTCTGAGCCCTCCAAACTGTTCCATCCTCTGCCTCTTACCCAGTTCCAAAATCACTTCCACATTTTTGGGTATCTTTTCAGCGACGCCTCACTCTACTGGTACCAATTTACTGTATTAGTCCATTTTCACACTGCTGATAAAGACCTACCTGAGACTGGGAAGAAAAGGGGGTTTAATGAACTTACAGTTCCATGTGGCTGGGGAGGCCTCACAATTATGGTGGAAGGCAAGGAGGAGCAAGTCATATCTTATGTGGATGGTGGCAGGCAAAGAGAGAGCTTGTTCATGGAAACTCCCGTTTCTAAAACCATCAGATCTTGTGAGACTCATTCGCTATCATGAGGACAGCACAGGAAAGACTCACCCCCTCTAATTCAATCACCTCCCACTGGGTTCCTCCCACAATACATGGGAATTCTGGGAGTTATAATTCAAGATAAGATTTGGGTGGGGACACAACCAAACCATGTCACTGAGAGCATAAATCTCCGTTTTACTCATAGGAACGGCACGTTTGGCTTCTCAAAGAGATTGTAAGTTAACACCGACAACAAGAACCATGTCTTACATTGTAATTCTCCTGGCAGATGGTAAAATGCGCAGCACAGCCTTGTGCTTTGATATAGTAAGTGTATATTATTAGATAATAAATGTTCAATAAATGTGAGCTGAACTGACTCTAACTTGATTATACCGAAAACGGAGGGAATCTGCTTCCCATTCTGCCTCTCCATCCCAAGTCTGTTTAGTGCCTCATGAGATGGTGAGAGGAGAACAACAGACACAAGCCACATTGTGGTTATCCAAATTTAACCTCTACTCTAAAGTCCATTGTCATGATCAAACCCCATCTTTTTTAGTAATCACACAGAACTGCTTTAGCGCTAATCCACCTCCTAATCTTCCTATTATTTCTCTAAGTTCTCCCATCATAATGTAGTCAATCATTCGATGAAACTTTAAGGATTAGTTAACACTGGGCAAAGCAGCAGAGGGACAGATGTGGAGGTAAAATATTACTGGGCCCACCTTCAGGGATTATGCCATCTATTAGAGGAAGAGATTAGAATATCAATCACAAGGGACCAGTTGTCATGGGGGAAAGAAAGGCGTGCCTTCCTGAGAAAGTCAGTGTACTCCTTCTCCACCAGCCCCACTCTGGATCAGCTTAACCATTTTCTTCCTCCCCTCCCCATCCCATGATCTGTTAGTAAAGCCAAGGGGATTGGTGCCTCTCCACACTTAGAGCATCTCCACTGCCATCTGTCCACAGCTTTACCAATGGCACTCCCAACCATTGGTTCGACCTTCCCAATGACAGAAAAAAGAGGCCACCGCACACAAATACTTAAATTTCTTATATCCTGAAAATGTATCTGTCACCATATGCATTCTTCTTACTTCCTTCTTTAGAGTCTTCCTTTCACAAGCTAATTCCTCCAGTGAGCTTTGTGATAACATTCTCTCCTGCCTCCTCAGGGCACTGGCTGTATTAATAATCCTCCCTCCCAGTTACCCAAGCCAGAAATCAGTCTTTCAAAATCCTTGCTTTTACATCCTCCCATTGAATCAATTATAATATTTAATTTAACTAATCTCTTCCAACGACTTATCTTGACTACCCTTTGGAACTGTCCCTTCATCTCCAAAAGAACAATAGCATAAGTAACAGAAATCAGATGGTGTGACTTATCCTTAGCATATTCCAGTGACTCTCCATTGCTTTTGTAGATTGGCATTCAAGGTTTTTCATCATTTGACTCCTGCCTACCTACATGGCCTTCTCTCTTGTCACTTCCTTTTTCAAAAACAAAGTTCCCCAAACCTCAAAACCAGTCATACCTACTTAGATACACCATGCTTATTTACATCCTCAAGGCTTTATTAAAAATTTACCTTCTTAATTTATGCAAACTCCTCCCTCTTCTTTACTCTCATATACTCCTGGGCACCAAATTCTACTTATCTGATCTCTTAAATGGCTCTTCCCTATGACGCTTCTTGCCCAACAGCAGCAGAATGCAAATTCTTCTTAAGTGCACATGAAACATTCTCCAAAACAGATCATATGTTAGGCCACTGCAATTGTTTGAATGTGTCCCCTAGAAAGCATGCATTGGAAACTTAACCCCCAATGCAATAGTGTTGGGAGGCAGAGCCTAATGAAAGTAATTAGGCCATGAGAACAGAGTAGATGGATTAATGTCCTTATCACAGGAGTGGGTTCTTTATAAAAGGGAGCCTTTGGTCCCCATTTACTCTCTCTCTCACCCTCTCTTGCCCTTCTGCCTTCCACCACAGGATAGAAAAAAGGCCTTCACCAGATGCCAGTACCTCTGTCTTGGACTTCCCAGCCTCCAGTATCATGAGCCAACAAATTTCTTTCCATTATAAATTACTCTGTCTCAGGTATTCTATCACAGCAGCACAAAATGAACCCAGACAGCTGCAAAACAAGTCTTGATAAATTTCAGAAGATTAAAATCATATTAAGTATCTTTTCTGACCACATTAATATGAAACTAGAAATCAATAACAGGGAGAAAACTGGAACAGTCACAACTTCATGAAAATTAAAAAATATGTTCCTGAACAACCAGTAGGAAAAAGAATAAATATAAAGGGAAATTTTAAAAAATATATTGAGATATACCCATATGGAAACACAATACGCCAACATTTATGGGATGGAGCAAAAGCTCTTCTAAGAGAAAAGTTTATAGCAATAAATGCCAACATTAAAAAAGAAAAAAGACCTCAAATAAACAACCTAAAATTACACCTCAAGGAACTTGAAAAAGAACAAACTAAGCCCAATGAAGAAAGGAAATAACAAAGAGCAGACATAAATAAAATAGAGGCTAGAAAAAACAAAATGAAGTGTCAAGAAAACTAAGAATCTGTTTTTCGAAAAAGTAAACAAAATTGACACCCTTAAGCTAGACTAAGAAAGAGAGAATACTCAAATAAATAAAATTATAAGTGAAAGAAAAGACACTACAACTGATACCAGAGTAATACAAAGGATGATAAGAGTCTCCTATGAACAATTACATACCAACAAATTGGATAGCCTAGAAGAAATGGATAAATTCCTAGCAACATACAACTTACCAAGACTGAACCATGAAGAAACAGAAAATCTGAACAAACCATTAGCAAGCAAGGAGATTGAATCCATAATTTAAAAAATCTCCCATCAAAGAAAGCCCAGGAATTCTACCAAACATTTTTTAAATTAATACCAATCTTCTAAACATTATTTCAAAAAAAAAAAAATGAAGAGAAACAGAGAACAGCAGTTTCCAGGAGCTAGGGTAGGGAAGGGAGTCGGGAGATGTTCGTCAATAGGTACAGAGTTTCAGTTAGACAGGATGAATGAGTTCTGGAGATGTATTGTACAATATGGTGACTAAAGTTAATTATATCTTTCAAAATTGCTAAGAAGGAAGATCTTAAATGCTCTCACCACATTAAAAAATGGTAAATATGTGAGATAAAATGATAAAAATAAATAAATATTGGTTAAATTGATTCTATCATTTATAATGTATCCATATATCTGCACATCATATTGTATGTCATGAATATATTCATCTTGTATTTGTCAAAGATATATATATATCTTTTATATATATATTATATATATATCTTATATATATTATATATATATCTTATATATATATTATATATATCTTTTATATATATATCTTTTATATATATATTAAAAGATATATATATATCTTTTAATGAAAACTGAAAAGAATTCACCCCCCTACCAAAAGATATGGCATTTCTCTACCAGTGTAAATTCTTTTCACCTGCAAAATTTCTCTTTAAACATCTCCTCTCCTGGAACTCTTCCCTGGTACCCTCTCTTATAAAAGCTGACTTGGGTGCCTCCCCTTGGTGCTCCCTTTATTTCACAAGGGATATTTTCAGCATGGTCTTCTTGCAACCTTGTCAGACTTCATGGTGGGGGTGGCCTTTCTTCTGTGCAATTTCAGTGCCTACTATGATGTCTGGAACATAATAAATATTCAAATTGTTGCAGAGCAGGTGAGCAAGGTAGAATTCAGGAGAAACAATGGAAGAAAATGGGGAAGATTTTGTCCTTCTTATTTTCCACTACTGACTCACATTTGAGTTCTTATCTTCTGTTCTCACTTAAGAGGTATAAAGGGTTTATATTTGCCTTGGGTTCCACCCAATCTTCTTTTGGCTTCTATAACAGTTTTTTGTGGCCCATCCAACCATTGCAATACTCCTTACCTCAAAGATATGAGTTGGGGGGCAGAAGGCAAACTATATGTGATTGACAGATATTTAACACAGTTTAATGGATTCGGTGTGATAGTGGAAAAATAACTAAGCCATTTTTACCACCCAATGCCACTTGTCTAATGTCCTCTAAGTCCTGGAGATTTTATCTGGCTCCTGACGAAATCTCTCCATTCAGGTAGAATTCTCCACCCAATGTTTCCTCCACCCTGCAAACACGGTTACTCCAACTTTTATTTATTCTGCTCTCCTTTTGAGATTTTTATCACCTCCTGCCTTAACCTTACCCGGCTTTCATTTTGTGATTCCTTAAATTCCAACATCTTTCTACCATTTTTCTCACAGGCCCTGTAACTCAAGACATACTCCTCTGCATTTTCCATTTGAGATCTTCCAAACACACGTCTCCTTTTTGTGTGTGTATGTATGTATGTATTTATGTATTTGTTCATTTTTGAGACAGAGTCTCTCTCTGCTGCCCAGGCTGGAGTGCAATGGTATGATCTCAGCTCACTGCAACCTCCACCTCCCGGGTTCAAGTGATTCTCCTGACTCAGCTAGATTAGCTGAGGATCCAGTAGCTGGGATTACAGGTGTGCGTCACCATGCCCAGTTAATTTTTGTATTTTTAGTAGAGATAGAGTTTCACCATGTTGGCCAGGCTGGTCTCGAATCCCTGACCTCAAGTGATCACCGCCCACCTCAGTCTTCCAAAGTACTGGGATTTCAGGCATGAACCACTGCACCTGGCCTCATGTCTCCTTTTTAAACACAACTCAGAGTAATATTAGCTTCTTCTTTAAAAATGTTCATGCTCTACTATTTACATTGTAATTAAGATAATGATGTCTCAAGGAATACGGTACCACTTCTCATTTCAACCTACCTTTTAGGGAGTTGTTTTCATCACCTCCTCTTCACCCCATTGATGAAGGGGTTTTCCTGCACTACAGTACAGTCACGGCCAAACACATGCCACCTGACATAGAAGAGGTGGGACTGACACAAGTTTCTTAGTCACGTATAAGCACAGCCTGGCTAGAAGGATGCAGCATGCCAACGGCAGCACAGGGAGGTTGCCCTGGGGACCCGTGAAGAAGCAGGGGTCTGTGAGAGGCAGGCTTTGTGGTAGCAAGAGGGTGGGGTGAGCGCTGTTCCCCATGAGAGGATGGGATTGGCTTGTTTGGCTAATTTCTCAGGTTAGCAGAGAACTGAAACCCATTACTCAGGGATAAACAGGAACGGTACATGGCCCCCTGACAAGGAAATTTATTTGGCCAGAGCCATTTGAGACCCCTCTGGTTTTCTGAGATGTCAACATACACATCATATTGGGCCTCAAATTTAGGCCTTGAACCATAGGAATGACAATGTTACCTAAAGAGAACCAGAAGGTCTCTTTTACCTGGACACAGTAGAATGTAATTATATATGAAGCATGAAAAGATAATTGAGGCCATTGTTTATAACACACCAGGGGTGGAGGGTGGGTGCAGGGGATAGCTGCCTGGCCTGGAGAATTGAATCCAAGCATGCGAGGGCAGAGGCTCCGTCTCTCCAAGTCCGTTAAGACCTGGTGTTATCGGGACCTGTTCTTCCTGGCACTTGTGGGGCTGGCAATGCAATGGCCATGCTGACTGCCCGCCCCTGAGAGTGACAGGACACTGTGAAACTATTGCCTGATGACACCCACATCTTTATGTCCAGAAGTACTATGAGAGCATGTCCTGAGTGGCTCCTATGTGGGTCAAGCTGAAACATCTCACTGTGGCCAGTAATAACTGTCACACCCTGTACAAGAGTGTATGCATTTAGGGAGACAGTTTTTATCAAAATAGCCAAACAGAAATGGAAAGTTTGCAATATCTCATTCTATACCAAGCTTGTCCAACCCACAGCCTTAAGATGGCTTTGAATGCAGCCCAACATGAATTAATAAACTTTCTTAAAACGTTATGAGATTTCTTTGTGATATTTTTTGTTTATTGTTTGTTTGTTTTTGAAAGGGAGTCTTGCTCTGTCACCCAGGCTGGTGTGCAGTGGTACGATCTTGACTCATCGCAACCTCCACCTCCCAGGTTCAGGTGACTCTTCTGCCTCAGCCTCCCGAATAGCTCTACAGGTGTATGCCACCACACCCAGCTAGTTTTTGCATTTTTAGTAGAGAAGGGGTTTCGCCATGTTGCTCAGGCTTGTCTTGAACTCCTGACCTCAGGTAGTCCACTCACCTCAGCCTCCCAAAGTGCTGGGATTACAGGCATGAGCCACTCCGTCCAGCCCTTTGCGACTGTTTTTTAGCTCATGAGCTATCGTTAGTATTAGTGTATCTTATGTCTGACCCAATACAATTCTTCTTTCTCTGATGTGGCCCAGGGAAGCCAAAAGATTGAACACCCCTGCTCTACACAGCTCATGTTGTTCCTCAAAGTATTCTGGAATTTAGAATTATTCTACAATTTAGAATTATTCCAGAATTTAGAATTATTTTAGAATACGTTTTTCAGATATTTTTACTCCCTAGAAAACCCAGGGTCTTTAATATTAAGAGTGATTGGCCTCTTGGCATTTTGCCTTCTTGATATGCCAGTTTCACCCTTGCAACCAGAATATATAAATGTGAGCCACAGGCTACTGTATAAATGAGTAAGGAACAGTTGGTTCCACTTAAATGAGCTGATTTATGTTATTCTGTATGATAATACACACTTATTTTGCATTCAGGGACTTTTTTCCAGGCATTTGTTTTTTCCGCGAATTTTTATTTGAGACTCCTGAAAAGACAATGCAAGGCTGTTGCTAAACTGTGGGAACATGATAGATTATCCCATATAAACATATGCTATTTCCTTCCTCCCATTTTCTCCCCCTTCTAAAGAATGGGGATTTTTTTTTATTGTTGTTTTTGAACATGGTCTAAAGGGTTGCCCTGAAGTCACATTATGGTGGCCTCACAGCTGAAAGCTTACAGTAACCACTATTCTTATAGGCCATATCCTGCCATTGATTTTTACATAGAACTCCCCATTGACTGCCAAAGGGAGTTTTTGCTTGAGATCGATGGCAGGATATAGCCAGTGACATTAAGCATAGATAAAAGACCCTTGAGTTAACTGTCAACAGAACTAAAATTTAGATGTAAACTCATTTAACAAAAATTGGCTTTCAAATGTTCATCAAAAAAGAAATCATTTCAAAATGACTTTCTTCTCCCTTAAGGTCAATGTAAATAAGATTTTTTCTTTCCAAATCACTGTTTTCTTAGATTTGTCTTTTTGTGTTGCATGTTTATTAAAATCATATTCTCATTAGTACTGCTAACAGATTTAAAGATTTGTTTAAAAGATGTGAGTTTTGCCCTCAAACAATATATAAAATCTAGTGGAGGGGAAAAATGGATACATAATATATCTAATGCAAAGTGAAGGGGAAAGAAGGAAAGAGAACAAAAAAGGGAGACAGTGTTTCAAACTCTGGGGTGTTAAAAAGAAATCTTTCTACAGTACATATACAGGATCTCAAGTAAAGAAGTAAAAAATTAAAAATTTAACCATCCAAAATTTTTAATAGTATATAATGCCACACATCTAATGGCCCTATGCATGCAGATGTTGGCATTATGTGTATTTCAAGCCAAGTTACCTGCTCACAGAATGGGCTATTCATAGGATTCTCTATTTTCCAGTATTCCTGGGAAATCCTAGTTTGTACCTGATGTCCTCCATGAGTTTACACTCTCAAAAATGACCCCATTTAGCTGATGAATTTCACAAACACACTGTTAGTGATGCTGATGTCGAAATCTGCCTTAGCTGTGGCAAGTTAATGAGAAATGGGAAAGCAGAGTGTGGAGAACTCTGATGCACCAGTCCAGGGCCCCGAGCGTTGGAGGGGCCAGGGCTCTAACTCCAACGCTAGGCTGGTGGGCAGCACTTGGCAGGGTGACGCCCAGGGCCATCTGAGGCTGTACAGATACACACTCTGCTACTCTCTAAGATATTTCATTCTTTCCTTTCCTTGATTTTTTCCCCCTTTTATCCAGCTCTCTCATTTTTTTCCCTTCTTCCTTCCATCCTAGAGTCACCAGTTACTGGGTAGTTTATTCCTAAGCAGCTGCTCTGTTGACCTACCCAAGAGCATCCCGAATGTCTTCCTGATGGTTGGAAAGTCACCCTTTCCAATCTGCCAGCCAGTGAGTCAACAAATGTTTGTTGAACAACCACTTGAACCAGATGGAGCATACCTGGTTCAAGTATACTTAGTGGAGGTTGCATACACCACTAGGTAGCAGGGATGCAATGATGAAAATAGAGCTGCAATCCTTTCTATATTTGGATATTTACATGGGTTCACCATGCAGAACAAATGCCACATAACTGTGATTTCAAATTTGCTGACAAATTTGTGAATGTAATCATATAAAATTGTCTTGAACTTTTCATTAGTGTGAACAGCTTAGGTTATTCAAACATTTTTCACATTAGCAGGACATCAGTTGGGGTTGATTCTTGTATATTTGAAACTGACATTCATCACATTGAAACATGTTGAATGAGCAACCATTAAAATTTGATATAAGCAGTCTTTGCAAATATGTTCCTTTTTTTTTTTTTAGATGGAGTCTCGCTCTGTCACCCAGGCTGGAGTCCAGTGACACAATCCCGACTCACTGCAGCCTCTGCCTCCCGGGTTCGAGCAATTCCCCTGCTTCAGCCTCCCAAGTAGCTGGGACTACCGGCGTGTGCCACCACGCCCAACTAACTTTTGTACTTTTAGTAGAGACAGGGTTTCACCATGTTGGCCAGGATGGTCTCGATCTCTTGACCTCGTGATCTGCCCACCTTGACCTCCCTCCCAAAGTGCTAGGATTACAGGTGTGAACCACCGCACCCAGCCAATGTTCCCTTTTTAACCAAAGAATTGTGTGGGTAAATGATACGTGCACTCAACTAGTTTCTGTTCATGGGTCATAGAAACATTTGACTGACAGATTAAAAAAAAAAGATTCTGATATTTCAAAATGAATTTTTAGTTTTATGCTGTTTATTTTTCCCCATCTTCATCAACTTAAGTAAGGAATCTCAGATTTTGCACAAGATAAGCTGCTCTTGTTGACATTCTGAAAGTAAAAGCTTGAATTTGAGGAAATGGCTAGGAACACAGGCAAATTCAGAGTTAATCCATTTCAGACATTTAACTTCCAGAGCCTTCAGTTAGCAAAGGTAAGTTGATATAGCTTTTGAAGTTATTTTATAGGAAACTGAATTGTAGACGTCTTCCATTTCATTACTCTTGCCGTCTCTGCCCACGAATTCTCTTTCACTGCAGCCAGCAATTAAAAATAGGCCTGGATTTGGACAGTCAGATGTAAGCATGGCATTTAGATTTAGCCTTATTTGTAAACAGCATGATTCACAAAAATCCATGTGAATAACCAAAGGAAGAGGGCTGTTCTGTGTGAAGCCTTAATTAATAGGAAGCTAACCCGAGGAAGTGCAGACTGTCAATTTCTTCCTGGCTGCATGGGAGGCAGCGGCTGACGTGTCTGCCCTGATGCAAGAACAGTTTGCAATCTCAATAAAGCAATCATCATGCAAAAGATGGGTAGATGTGGGAAGATGTATTAAAAATGATCACTCTCTTCTTAAGGATTACCCTCTGGGTGAAGAGCGAAGAAATACACTCATTTCCCTGAAGTCCTTCCACGACAGATAAAATCATTACATAATATTAGAGTCCCAGAGGGTGGGAATTGCTTTCCTACCAGAAAACCCTTCTGTTTCTCACCACGCCACCATGCTTCCTGCTGGTGTCCTAAGCGGACAGCTGCCTTCAAGCCTCCTGGAGTAAGACAGTTCAATTCTGCTCGCCATCTCTCTAGCTTAGAAAGCTCTGCAGTGATGTCTAGAAGCTGTCCACAGCTCATTTTCAGGCCGACAGTGGGGTTCTTAGAACATAAATTAAACAGTTCTATTGTGGTTAAGTGCCTGGATACATAAGAGGTTTATTGGAGGGGTGGGGACGGAGAAGGGCATTGCTTTTTTGCTGTCCTTGGCGTTACCTGTTTCAACCTTAGCTCTTTACTGGTGCGTGCACACAGGCACCACTCACTCACTCACTTAGGAGAAATTAGAAAAGGCTGTCTGGAGTTTTGCCATCACCTCCGCTGACTGTCCAGAGTTGCCGATCTGCATTATTTATACCTGTGAAAGTCATTAGTGCTATCTGGATTTTTCTTCTAAGGACTGTAGGATTGCAATTGCTTGCCCTCCTAAAGTGGGGTATGGCTCTGGCCAGTGAAGGAAGGGGTGTGCTGATGTACCCCTTTCAGGCGGAAGTGGCAAGAGTCAGGGTGAAACTTGTCACCCTCTCTCCTTTCCTTTGCCTCAATAACTGGCAATTTTTTATTTTTATTTTTATTTATTTATTTTTTTTAGCTGGTGGTTGTGCTTTTATACTGGGTCCTGGAGAGAGGAAAATGCAGAAAAGAAAATTATCAAGGGCATGGACAGGAAATACGCCTTGTTTTTTTAAAACTGACAGGCAGGAGCTGCTCACCACTATTGTTTAACCTAGCCTTATGGCCGATAGGCTAACCTTGAATATCTAACGGACTTTTACGAAATTCTTAGGTTTCCGCAGACTACCACAGCCCCATAACACATAATACAGCTGCATAGGCCAACATATTACCTACGTCCTGCTCATCAAATAACACTGATGGAGCTATCGGTCATGCTGGAGCCAGCGTGGACTCCTGCTGGGTTCCATATCAGCAAAATGCTTTGCAAAAGCTACCCAATGCTTTGACATCAGATCTGGGTTGTGCACCTCTGCAAAGAAAAAAAAAAAGAAGGTCACTTTAAAAGTCTATGCCTTTTGTTTTTGAAACCAGCTCTCGTTCTTTATCCGCTCCCTACCTGAACTTACTCTCTCATAAATCCAAACAAGATAACCAGCCCATCAGACATTAATAGAGATGTAGGGCAGCCTGTCCACTTAGGAAACACACACTTAGTCATCCATTTCTCCACCTAGCCATTCATCTGCCCCCACTTCCAGGAATGATTTCTGTTGAGAACAGCAGTTATTCATTCTCCGTCCCCCAATCTGCCTTGGCGGAACCATCTCTGAATTCATAACAGGCAATTTGAAATACAAACCGACTCAGGGAAGTGGGCTGTCTCTGATCACCAGTGTTGCTGCCTTGGTTTCTCCCACGTGTCCCTCGGCTGGGGCCGCCCTGTCAGCAGCAGCAGCTGCTGGCTTAGGTTTCTCGCCTTCCATCAGCACACACACATAATAAGAATCAAATCTCAAAAGGCAGCTTTCTGCAAACTTTCAATTTATTAACCTAAAGTTTCCGAAAAAGGTTCAGTTGGTGATATCAGAACCTACTGTCTCCCGGAGGCCTGAAAGAAAAGATATTTAAAGTGTGGGGATGGGGGGAACTAGTGACATTGAAATATTCAAATACAGGATTTACATGATAATGGGGAATAGAGTACTTTTCTCACCATTCTACCCGCCATGATTATAGAGCAGTGCAATCATTTGCACAGCAAAAGCAAATCATATTTCGATTAAACCCAGAAGTTCAAAAGATTGAGGGAAATCTTCTGCTCATTTCCAAAACAAAGGCATCAAAGGACACTAGAATATACCCTAGATAACTGGTCTCTCTTTCCGACCTAAATGAGGGAGCTTTTCAGTCCATGTCATAGGCCTCTCTTTGGAGACAATCTGTAGAGTGGATTGGAAGATGCCACGTTGTTCTGAAGACACTTCTGTTTAGGAAAAGCGATGCCTCCCTGCTGGCGAGGTGCCCATTTTTCAAGCTTCCCAAAACATTCACTGAAACTATGTCTGTCTCTTGTCTACTGTTCACACCTCATGGGGACTTGTCTGACACTGTGCATTCCTTGAGGGCAGGGACTATGTCTGATTTTAACCATTGCACTCTTGGCAGCAAGCATCATGTCTGGCACAGAGCAGATACTCAATAAATATTGAATACTTAAGGCTTTTTCATGATGCCACTTTTGAGTATCTCAGACTCTTCTCATAGCCAAGACAGGAGTAGGGAGAGGCCTGGAGTCTTGCTACCCGAGCTCTCCTTACAGGAAGGAACTCATCCCAAAGAGGGGAAGTCAGTCCCATTGCTCGGGGTTCTCTCCTTTAGGGAAAAGTCAAGGGATGGCCTATCTGCTCATCATCCTAAAAGTCTGGAATTATATTTTAGATTTTCACGCCTTTGTCTTCAAACATTGAACTCCTTTCTCTTTTTTTTTTTTTTTCTCCAAGACCGAGTCTTACTCTGTCGCCCAGGCTGGAGTGCAGTGGTGCCACCTCGGCTCACTGCAACCCCTGCCTCAGCCTCCTGAGTAGCTGGGGTTACAGGTGCACACCACAATGCCTGGCTAATTTCTGTATTTTTAGTGGCAATGAGGTTTCACCATATTGGCCAGGCTGGTCTCAAACTCCTGGCCTCAAGTGATCTGCCCCCACGTCGGCCTCCCAAAGTGCTGGGATTTACCAGTGTGAGCTACCGCACCTGGCCTGAACTCCTTTTCTTTCTCTTTCCAGCACTCAAGACATCAAAGCGAAGACACGGTGACTCCTCCAGTGCAAAATTCTGGATTGCCCTAGGTCTTCTGATAGGAGCTGTGATCACCTGTGCTGACCACACAGGAGTCAAAAGTCTGTAGATCATTGCCATGAAGGGGCTCGCAGCTGGACAGACTTCCCGCTGCTAGTGTGAGTGACGTGGTGATGGTCACAGCCAAGAAAGGCAAAGCAGAGATCAGAAAGAAGGTATGTGCGGCACTGGTCATTTGACAACAAAAGTCACACCGGAGAAAACATAACATTTAAAAAAATTGGAAGACAATGCAGGATCATAGTTAAAAAAATAAAGGCAAGGGGAAAGGTTCTGCCATGACAGGACCAGTTGCAAAGAAGTGTGCAGATGTGTGGCCCGGGTTGGTGTCCAATGCTGGCAGCGTTGCATGATTCTCCAGTATATTCATAAAAAAGAAAAAAAAAATTGAAATGTATTTATCCTCCCACAAAAGAAGGTTTGAACTCTTTATAAAAATATGTAAACAATTGATTCCGCATTTGACAGATTTGAATCTTAAATTCTCTCTCTCACACACACACACACACCACTTACCGAAGCCTTCCCATCAGACTTTTAAAGACCTGAACTCTTCAGTTTAACCAACAAGGCCTTGGTAATCTGAGCCTTAGGGCCCATCTCTCTGAACTCCTCCCATCTTCTCATTTCGTTACAGCCAGCCTTCTTTCTACTCTTGGCTCACACCAAGTAACTTCCCAACCCAAGGCCTTTACAACGTGATGTCACCTCTACCCTAGCATGCTTTCCCACTAGAACTTTGCACGGCTCACTCCTTCACCAAATTTTTAGTGCTTTCTCAGACAGTCCTTTCCAAATCACCTGATCTTTTCCCACTTTGTTTTTTGTTCATTTGTTTGTGTGCTTTTAGTTTGTTTCTTTGTTTTTTTTTTTTTTTTTTTTTTGAGACAGAATCTTGCTCTGTGACCCAGGCTGGAGTGCAGTGGTGTGATCTCAGCTCACTGCAACCTCCTGCCTCAGCCTCCTGAGTAGCTGGGATTATAGGTGTGCACCACTACGCCTGGTTAATTTTTATATTTTTAGTAGAGACAGGGTTTCACCATGTTGACCAGGCTGGTCTTCAACTCCTAACCACCCACATCGGCCTCCCAATCCGCCTGCCTCGGCCTCCCAAAGTGCTGAGATTACAGGCGTGAGCCACCACACCTGGCAACACTTTGTTATTTTTCATCCCCTGTTCACTTTATTTTCTCCCTGATACAGAACACTATCTGCAATGACTCTCTCTTTCTTCCTTCCTTTCTTTCCTTCCTTCTCTTTTCTCTTTCCTTCCTTCCTTTCTTTTCCTTGTGTATTGTCTGTGTCTCCTACTATAAAACCCAGTAGGGGCTGGGACTCAGTCTGAGCACTCAGGCATACTCAATGGACACCTGTTTTGTGAGTCAACACACTTGGGGCTCACAGGGTGAGTGACTAGCTCAGAGCCACAAGACCGGGATATTTTGACAGTTCTTCCCAGGGTCTGTCTCTAACACAAGGATGTAGGCAAAGAGGAGGTTCAAATCCCTTCCTCTTTAGTCCAAGAGAACCAGTAGCCCTTTGTGAACCCTGTGCTACTTTTCTAGGACCGCCATAACGAAGTACCACAACTTGGTGACTTAAAACAACAGAAATGTACTCACAGTTCTGGAGGCCAGAAGTCCAAATGAAAGTGACCACCATGCTGTGCTCCATCTGAATGCTCTAGGCGAGAATCCTTCCTTTCCCCTGCCAGCTTCTGGCAGTGTCCAGAAATCCTAGGTGCCCTTAGCTTGTATTCATGACTCTCATTCTGCCTCTGCCTTCACTTGGCCTTCTCTCCATGAGTGTCTGTGTTTCTCTTTTCCTCTTCCTGTAAGGACACCCAGTTATTCGGGTGTCCTCCCCAGCATAACCTCATGCTAGCTACATTACATCTGCAAAGACTCTACTTCCAAGGAAGGTCATGTTCACAGACACTGAGGTTAAAACTTCAATGTGTCTTTTGGGCAAGATGATTCAACCCACAAGAGCTGACTGAGTTGGTCCCACGGAGAATATGCGAGCTGCTGTAAGAATAAACCAATTTTTCCAGACTGATCTTGAAGCCAGGCCACGCAGTGGCTCCTGGGACACAGGCACAGGAGTAGTGGCTCTCATCTGTAATCCCAGCTACTCAGGAGGCCAAGGTGAGAGAATCACCTGAGGCCAGGAGTTCAAGACTAGCCCGGGCAACATAGCAAGACTCCATCTCTAAAAAAAAAGCTTTGAAGATTAGCTGGGTGTGGTGGTGCACCTGTAGTCCCAGCTACTTGGGAAGCTGAGGCTGGAGGGTCGCTTGTGCCCAGGAGTTTGAGGCTACAGTGAACTATCATCACACCACCACACTCCAGCCTGGGTGACAGAGTGAGACCCTGTCTCTACAAAAAACAGCAAAAAACAAAAAGAAGAAGGAAGCTCATCAACCTCAAACACATGGAATTTTGGAAGAAACTGCAGTAGAAAGAACCTCTAAAATATTTATTATATGCCAGGGACAGGGCTGGACAGAATACAAAGTAAGTATTTGATGATAAGATGTTGTCAACATTAGTAAGAAGGCAGAAGCTCACCAGCATTTTTGAGAAAACTAGGATTTTAGAAAAGATATGGGTCCACATTAAGAAAGCAAGCAAATTTAGACTTTGCAGTAAAAATATATTTACTGAATGCACGCATTTCTGGAGCAGAAATGTGAGAATTGACCCCAGAAACCCAAACAACAAGTGGCTATTCTCTGCACACAAAAAAACTAAAATTGCATCCCAGTAATGCCAAAACCACCAGATGATAGCATAAAAATTCAGTAAACAGATACTCGTTCTATAGGATACCAAATGTCCAACTGTCATTTTTATTTCCCGCAGAACTAGCTGTCTGGCCTAGTGTCATGTCGCTGCTATGAGAAGGTAGGGCTGTAGCCATGACCTCCAGGCTATTCCACAGGGTGAACAGGGCCATCTTCTCCAGTACAGCTGGTCTTTGAAGTCCTACTTTGACCCAGCTGAGGACTGCAGAAGCTTTCTGCTTTCCTTTCCTGCCATGACTGTCATAGGAGGGTCATACGAACAGTGCCGTGAAAACTGCTCCTGTACTAGGAGAACGGTAGGTTTCCTGAAAAATCAAACTCAGCAGAGGGCATTAAGTCAGTGATTGCTAAATATGAATGCATTCCATTCCTAAGCAAATTGACAGTGTGATTTGGAGCTCATGAGAAGATCCCGAGGGAAGGCATGGTATCTAGCTCCAAGATTGTATAACTGGGAGACCTTAAAAAGAGAAATGCCTTTCATTTGGCTCAATAGTGCACTCTCCAAAAATAAAATACTTTCATGCATGGTAACTGGTGCCTGATTTTTGAAAATATACAAGCAGCAACTAACTAGGATACCATAAAATGAATTCCTACAAAATTGAGGGAGATAATCTCCCATGTTCCTTCCAGCTCTAAAAATTGTATAACTTTGAAGTTTTATTTCAGTCCCAGAAGATTTCAGATACACAGATATTTCAAGTTCATTGAAAGAGAGATCAGAAAAGTAGAACTTTATAAAAGATAGAGAAGGAATTTAATAATGAACACAGCATGCAAAACAAGCAGCTGATCTTCCCAAGCAAATGTCTTAGAAGACAAAGAGCAGTTGTCTTCACTTTCAGAGGCTGACGGAAGGTTATGGAGCAAGTTCAGAGGGTGGTTCTAGGACCGTGTATCTGGCAAATCAAGTCTTCTTCCCTAAAAGACCCATAAGAAGCTGTACTTCCTTCAAAAGCTTATATTTGGGTGGGCATTGTTGCTCATGCCTGTAATCCCAAGGAAACCAAGGGAGGAGGATAACTTGAGCCCAGGAGTTTGAGACTAGACTGTACAACATAGTGAGACCCCTATGTATACACAATTTAAAAATTAGCTGGGTGTAGTGGCATTCACCCTGTAGTCCCAGCTACTCAGGAGGCTGAGGCAGGAGGATCGCTTGAGCTCAGGAGTTTGAGGCTGCAGTGAGCTATGACTGCACCACTGCACTCCAGCCTGGGTAACAGAGCAGGACCTTGTCTCTTAAAAAATAAATAAATAAAAATAAAAAACAGTTTATAGTTTATAGCACTAGTTCTAAAATTGAGAAAGGGAGTGCCTGGGTGGGGTGGAGAGAGCATATTGGAACCAACTAGGAGTCTTTTCAGATAACATCCGCCCACTCTTGGAAGCTCAGATCTTTTGGTACAGTATGGGAAGGAGGGGAAAAGATGGAGAGGGATGACTAGGAGGAGAGTTTGAAAAGACTTCTCAGGCAATTCTAATAGTCTTAGAATCACTTCACATGAAATAGAATAAAAAAGAATTTTCCTTCTTTCTATCTACCATTGTGAATGATTTTTCCTCCGAAGTTGGTTTTGCTTTTCATCCGGCCTGACTTTACTTATGCATCGTAGGCCGTTTCAGAAATTGCTGTAACAATTTGCTTAGTAAAATTGTCTTAGCCAAGAAAAAAAGATTTTTGTCCTCCAATTTCAAAAACTATTAATTTGTGGTGATAACAATCTTTTACATCTTGGGAGTTTGGAGAAAAAATTTAAAGTGATACAATTGCCAAAAATGTGGTAAATTCCCTTTTGGGTTGCTGCACAAGTATTAGTTTATCCCAACCAGACCTCCCATGTTAAGGGACTTTCCTGAAACCCCCTCACTTTTCAAGATTATGAAACGTGCTCCGGGTACAGCTCCCTCAAGTCTCCACACCCTCCCACTCCATGAAAGAGACAGAACATCTGCTCCTCATCTCTGGGAAAGTATATTTAATTATTGGATGCTTTCCTTTTCAAAATGATGCTGGCTTATTGTGGGTTCTTTCTTTCTTTTTTTTTTTTTTTTTTTTTTAGCCTCCAGGGCACAAACAAAATAAAATCATCCCTTCGATGTTTAAATCAGATAATAGCATCTGCATCAACAAAAATAACAGCTAATAGCATAAAATTGTTTCTTTTATACTTACTGAGAAGCAAGAGTCAATAATAGGCAATGGTTCTCTCAGCATCCATGCAATGAATTTACTAGAGGAAACTTCTAGAAGCAAGGCTGTGCCAAGTACAGGACAGGTAGGAGCAAAGGAAGATTATATCATCTCACAGGTTTGAGGACCCCACAAGGATCAGCTATTGTTTCTTAGTCCTAACAGAATCTATCCGAAAATTGTGTTTGTGCATAAGAGACAGAGAGAAAAGAAAAAAAAAAAAATCATTGGGGGAAGACAGAGAAACAAACTAAGCGTGTGAGTCTTCTTACTGAGAAAACATAATGCCTTCCACATCTTGATATAAAAGATGGTTAAAATGAGAAGCAGAGATTTCACTGCAGTAAATATTTACAGAAAAACCCACAAAAGTTTAAGCAAGTGTGGTCCTGGTATCATTCACATTTGAGCACCAACCAAATGACCCATTTCTGTAAGAATTCTGGAGGAACAGCTTTGTCATTTTTCTAGTGTCTTATTTGTTTTAAATCCTGTTCTTCTAAAAGCAAACAAGAACTAGCCAAAAGAAAATGTGGTGTTGTTTTAGAGCAGGAGAGGGAGAAAAAGATAGGAAACATTCACTAGTTTCAATTCAGTATAACTCAATGAATATTTCCTGAACCACTTCTAAGCCAGACAGAGTCTCTGTTCTCCAGGAGTGGATATCTACCCGGGAGACCTGCAATTAAAGACGTGTGTAGTGCAGTTTGGAGGCGAACTTAACTAAGACTTTGAGGGAGGGGCAGACCAAGGAAGGTTCCCAGAGAAGGGATATCTACACACGGTTCCCAAGCTTAACTGCTTTTCAGAATTTCCAGGGAAGCCTTTGAAACTACATATTCCAGGATCTCTCTCTGGATCTTTTGAAATCGGAATCTCTAAGAGAGGACTGCACAATTATGAGTTTCCCCAGGTAGAACAAAAGTAGTGGTCTGATCCGGGCTATGGGAGGAGAAGAAATATCAAGGATTCTTAGGAGCCTGCAGGTGAGGACCAGCGCGTCGGAGGAAGAACTGGAAGACAGTTGGATGTGACTGTGCCTGAGAGAGCAGTGTGGGGACAGTCAGCCGTGGAGAGAAGGGTAGCCACGTCATGAGGGCCTGCGCACAGTGGAGAGGCACTTGGCCTTCCTCTAAGGACAATGTTGTTGGGTGAATGGGAGATGGCAGCCGGAAGGAACTGCTATCATGGGGGCTGCGTGAGAATACAGGGGAGCCACACCAGAACCAAGTCCTTCTCCAGGGGTTTTAAACAGCCAGGGGCCAGGCATGGTGGCTCATGCCTATAATCCCAGCACTTTGGAAGGCAGAGGTGGGAGGATCGCTTGAGCCCAGGAGGTGGAGGAGGTGGAGGCTGGAGTGCAGCCATGATCACACAGCTGCACTCCAGCCTGGGAGGGAGACCCTGTCTCAAAAAATAAAATAAAATTAAATAAATAAATAAATAAATAAATAAATAAATAAACAACCAAGAATCAGTTCCTTTGCCCTTGTTCTATTATTTACCGCCCTGCCCCCTTCCCTTTTATCTATATGCCTTCCCATGGGGAAAGCAGATGAGGTGGAAATATACATGTTGATGAGGTGGAAATATACATGTTGTTTACAACCAGCTGGTATACCCTTGCTCTTTCACTTGAATTAGCAGATATGTACACAACTTCATGAAAGGAGAAAGGATGCAGCCCTAAGCCCTTTCCACCACCCCTCTGGCAGGCTGCCTTGTATCACTTCTTCCTCTACCAACACTGCTTTTGATGCTCATTTTAGCTGATTTTGTTTGTCAGCCACTATCATGGTTTGTTTGCGCCCTCTCCCTCTGATGATGGGGCTGGACCCATGCCCCTGAGACACATGGTAGGATGGTATGCACACTGTCCACCCTGTCATATGACCGTATCCTCAGATTACAAATCTCCTTCCTGGCTTCATTAGGGAGTCCTAATGTTGTAATGTAAGAATCGGAGTGGACTGGGTACAACAATAAAGAATGGGTACGTAACAGAGGAAAGGTAATCTTTCATCTTAGTGATCCAGGCAGCCCCACCTCTCCTGCTAAGGTGCACTGATGCTAGCTTGACTTGTGAAACTGGAAATCAGGAAGCTATGTCAGTGGGAAGATTTAGTAAAAACATTTAGCAGTAAGGGCAAGAGATAGATCTTTGAAAACCACAAATTTCTCCCCAAGCCTCTGTTTAAGTGAATACACTTGCACTAATAAGAAGTGAGGTTTCCTGAAGCAGAGGAAGTAGATAAGCAAGAGAAAACCAACTCCTTGATAACAACAGTTAATACCTTTACCAGTAACCACATATAAAATAAACTGTGCTGGGGGACAAATTAAAGACATCCCCTTCGTCCACCAGGTTTTCAAACAGGGACTGTTATTGAAAGAATCACCCAGCCTGGAGAATGTCAAGTTAAATGTAACTACAGATATTGGCCAACAGGTCACTCCAATCCTTACACAGCTTCTTGTAGCTTTATTTCTGGGGTTTCTAAGGATGAGGGGGAAAGTAACTAAAGAATGGCTAAGCTTGGCCGGGTGTGGTGGCTCACACCTGTAATCCCAGCATTTTGGGAGGCCGAGACAGGTGGATCATCTGAGGTCAGGAATTTGAGACCAGCCAGGCCAACGTGGTCAAACTCTGTCTCTACTAAAAAATACAAAACATCAGCCAGGCATGGTGGTGGGCACCTACAATCCCAGCTACTCTGGGAGGCTGAGGCAGAAGAATAGCTTGAACCCGGGAGACGGAGGTTGCAGTGAGCTGAGATCACACCACTGCACTCCAGCCTGGGCAATAAAGGCAAAACTCCATTTCAAAGAAAAAAAAAAAAAAAAAGAAAGAAAGAAAGAAAGAAAGAAAGAAAGAAAGAAGAAAGAACGGCTAAGCTAAAACTTTGTTTTCTACTTTGGATTCAATCCTAACTATTTGAACCCCAAATCAAAAGACGGAGAGTCTAGGGATTTTGGTTTCCCCTACTCAAAAGTATTTTCTCTTAAAGCTAGGCTAATAGGTTGGAAAGAGGACTCACAGCTTGAAAACACCTAATAAGGGTCATTTTGAAATGCAGACATTAATTTTGGTGATAGAGAGCTTTCATACAACAAATCATACTGGGGAGTGTATAGCAGTGTCTTTCCATTGGATTCTTGTTTTAGGGGAAAAAAATCCTTCCATATGAATCGAGTTATTATTCTAATGTTGTAGTTTAAATTTGTTGAATAAAGCCAAGATTCAGATCAAAGGTAAAGTAATTTAAAATAAAAACCTAAGAGCTGAGCTCATAACTGAGCTCTGCTAAAACAGAGACAACCTAACACAGTAAGAGTATCACAGTCTTGAGCTATTCTTCCCAGGAGACGGAAAGAAAAATGGAGCAATAAGCAGAAGCAGAGAAATGCAGGGGAGATAAGGAAGCTAGAATATTCTGTTATCCATGGGCAGGTAGCTTGTCTGTGTCTCGCTCTTCAACTGAACCCAAATTCTGAATGTATAAGTGAGGTAGAATAATAAGTCTTTCCTTTGGTGTTTGATATAGTCTGAAGCTTGTGAATATGGATTCAGAAACATCTGTCTTCCACATCATCTGACTATAGCTTGCCTTAGACTAAAATCTTGGGTGGAACTAATAGCTCCAGTCATGCGAGTTGATGTCTCCCGGGAAAGGAGGTGAGAACACAGAAATATTAATACAACCATCAGAGAAATGACTTGAAGCCAGCAGCTGACGTTATTTACAAGGACTGGGTAGTTTTGAAAGGGAGTTATGAACATGGTTAAGGGCTTGCTTGAAGAAAATCTTGGCAGGTATCAAAACCGGACCGTTTGTGGCCACTTCTAAGATTTCAGTTGATGTGAATATGTGGTTGAGAAGTCAGGAGGATTTCTCTGGATCTAGAGTTCAGTGCCTCCTAGTCCAATGCCAAATCCAAACCGGGCTTGAAAGCCAATCTTTATAGAGTCAAAGACACCGACAGGATATAAACTTTCATAATCTGATTTCTACAACATGATTCTGGTTGGTTAAATTTCCATCATGCTGAGGAAGCT
The DNA here is from genome assembly GCF_049350105.2 of Macaca mulatta. NCBI lineage: Eukaryota > Metazoa > Chordata > Mammalia > Primates > Cercopithecidae > Macaca > Macaca mulatta. Next base: position 35,269,635 of record NC_133414.1, read on the forward strand.
GAATGGAAGGCACCAAAGGCAGGGGGCGAGTCTAGGCCTGCTTGGGGTCCAGGGATTAAAAAGTTTATACTGAGCAATTCCTTAGCCTTTAAGCATGAAAAATGCAATAATGAAATCAGGTTTGATCCTGAAGAGAGAACCTGGGCACTGCGACATCAAGTCAAGAATCTTCCATTTTTCTGTTTCAGCTCTAAAAGCAAATTAAGTAAATGTGGCCGAAATCAAACGTTTCAACTTTACTAGTGATCATCCCCAAAATAATATTTATGTTTATATAAATGAACAAGGTATTATTTCTGAATCTGCATTTAAGATGCGCTTAGAATCTGTATAATACTTTACATTTATTTTATTCTTAATTATTTAAAATCATTCAGAAAGGCACAGGATGATTTTTACGGCAATTTCATGGTCCTGACTTCAAAGAAGTCACATTATTTTCCTAGGTGGGCGCAGTAGCACAGATCCCAAAGTCACAAGACTGCTTATTTTCAGTGCTCTGCTTGGCAGGTCATGCCTAGTCTCCAGATGGGTGGTTTAGTGACACAGAACTTCATTTTGAGATATGAGACCTAAGTAGAGGCCCAAGCTACTACCCCTGGGTCCAATGGTATTGGGCCAATTTGCAGTGATCTACATTTTTGACTTGACTTATATCTAGCACCTTTAAAACTGTATTCCCGACTGGGCGCAGTGGCTCACGCCTGTAATACTAGCACTTTTGGAGGGTGAGGCAGGCAGATCACCTGAGGTCATGAGTTCGAGACCAGCCTGGCCAACATAGCAAAACTCCGTCTCTACTAAAACTACAAAAATTAGCTGGGCGTGATGGCAGGCACCTGTAATCCCAGCTACCAGGAGGCTGAGGCAGGAGAATTGCTTGAACCCAGGAGGCGGAGGAGGTTGCAGTGAGCCAAGATCTGGCCATTACACTCCAGCCTGGGCAACAAGTGCAAGACTCTGTCTCTCAAAAAACAACAACAACAACAACAAACTATATTCCCAAGTTCTGTTCCTAAGTTCTTTAACTTTTGTTATTAAATATTTTTATTGCATCTACTATAAAAATGCTTTTATGAAATACTGATATACTAAAGCATATAATTTCAAGCCATCTAACCATTGCATAAACATGACATGTGAAGTAGAATACTGTGTTTATTAACAACGTAGCCCTTGGAGTCAACTGCCTAGCTTTGTATCCCTAGCTTTAATGACACCTATTAGCTACGTAACCTTGAGCAAGTTTCTCAACTTGTAAGTATCTGAGGTTTTATAAGGTATCTACCTTTTAACTTTTTTTCTTCTCCATTCTTTTTTTATACTTAATTTTTTAAAAATTCACACATAGAAATCAAACATCTTTATGAGATACATAGGGATATTTTGACGCATATATGCATAGTGATCAGATCAGGGTAATTAGCATATCCATCATCTCAAACAATCAGCATTTCTTTAGTGAGGAAAACAAGACACATACCTCATACAATAATTACGTGAGAATTAAAAGCAATAATATATGTAAAGTTATTAAAAAGAGTGCCTAATGCATGGTATGGTGCTAGATGGTCTGTTTTATCAAATCAATACTTGTACATAATTTAAAAAGTAAAATAATACTGAGTGGGAGGAAGGCAGAGAGGGACTCTAACCGCTCCATAAATGGAATTTCCAGCCTTTAGAGATAGCTTTTTGGCCAGTTCTTGAGCCTACCCCAGGTCCAGAGTCTGTGAAATACTAAAAGGCCTTTTCATCGTCACTTCTTGCTGAAGGCACATAGATTTCCAATGTCTAGTCCCCCCGTCTTACATCTTCTGAAACTTCTCGTTCACCATGTGTTCTCTCTTGTCCTTTGATCTTCAACCTTTTGAAATCATTTATCATCAGCTTTGAAGCAACTGGGATGGTGCAAGGCCGATGGTGTATGTTCAGCGCACCACAGTGTTTAATTATGTTAAATATTGTACTATTTAATATAATAATGTTCATATTGCTAAATACTTTATGTTAATTAAATAAATAATGTATTTTGTTATATGTTGTCATAATAATGTTAAATATTTTATTATTCTTGTTATTAACACACAATAACAGTATCAGCTGATATCACTATCATAATTATCACTGAGCATGTCTGTTCACTATGAATCTAAAAAGTTCAAACAAGGGGCTGGGCACGGTGGCTCAAGCCTGTAATCCCAGCACTTTGGGAGGCCGAGGCGGGCAGATTACCTGAGGTCAGGAGTTTGAGACCAGCCTGGCTAACAAGGCAAAACCCCCTCTCTACTAAAAACAAAAAAAATTAGCCAGTCCTGGTGGCGCACACCTGTAGTCCCAGCTACTTGGGAGGCTGAGGCAGGAGAATCATTTGAACCCAGGAGGCAGAGGTTGCAGTGAGTTGAGATCGCGCCACTGCATTCCAGCCTTGGAGACACAGTAAGATTCCGTCTAAAAAAAAAAAAAATTCAAACAAGGAAGAGTTGGTGAAGACTCGGAGCCTGGGCAGGTTCTGTGTATCTCAGCCTGGCTCTGAATAGTTAGCAGTGGAAAATCCTTTCTCCTCCCTCTCAACTAAATGACACCCCAATAGTGGCTTTGCTGAAACTTTCTGGTTTTCTCTCCTCCTGTAACATTTTAATAGGCCCCCCTGACTACCCCTTGACCTCCCAGAGACCCTCGGTTCCCTGCAAGTCAGTCTCTTCCAAACCCATCTTAGCATTTCCTTCACTTCCCTATTTCCAGTTGCCCCTGGTTGGCTTTCTCCTTGTCAGGTCACCAGCAGGTCTCATTAATTCGGCTCACAGATCACTGACCCAGCAAGGCATAATTGAGTGTCAGATTAAGTCCTTTAATTGCGGCATGGGGTCCCGAGCTCCTCAGAGAAAAAGATTTTGTGTGGGGGTGAAATAATAAGGGAAATAAGACCAAACGATTGCATCCCAGAATGTTTCCAACAATTTCACAAGCAGATAGTGAAGGGAAAATCAGTATATCAGAAAGAGAGGAGTGGGACTCCATTGTGTTCTATGACCTGGGATTGTAGAAAAGTTGGCAGCAGGGCTGACTGGCGATCAGCAGAGACCTCACATCTGCTCTGGATTGTGCACGTGGAGAGAAGTAAAGATGACCTTTCTCCCCTTCTTCACTTGGAGTTGCGCGATGGAATGAGGCAAGAGGCTTTGTTTGCCTAGAATGTGAATTATTGGCCATCTTCCCTCAGGCCTTTAGATACAAGGACTCAAATTTGTGAAGCAAACTTGAGTTTCCATTCCTGTCTCTTCCCGCCTTTCTGAGTACTGCGTAATCATTGTGCAGAGAGAATTGAGATTCTGGTTGCAACTGAAATCTCTGTTTTTCTGGAAGTTTCCCTTGACTTTGGGATTCTCCAATTAATTTTAGGTGAAGATGCTGTCCTGGGCTGAAAACTCCTGCGTTGTAATTGGTGGATAGAAAAGAAACATTGGCAAAATCTCAAGTGAGAAATCCTTGGTGTATTTAGCTCTCCATTCCCACCATCCCTTAGCAAACCTCCCAGCAAGTTGAGGAGTCGTGCCAGTGGCATACAATGTTTTGGTTTAATAGAAGATTGTTTATCTTGGCTGTTCAAATTCCACATGTCATCTCCTACCTTCTCATGGGTTGAACGATACCGAATTCACAGAAGAGATAAGAAAACTTGCCCTTTGGAATAAAACAAAGGAAATACATTTTGATTTATCAGATAGTTCATAGAATAAATGAAGGCATACCTATTCTTTAAATATCCCTCCACCATCCATTATTTTCCCCACTTTTACTTTCCCAGGAATGGATATTAGCAAGACTGAACAATGATAATTTACACTAGCCTCAGACCATTCAGGACGTGACCTATTTTTTTAAATTAATTTTACATTTTTTAAAAAGACAATTTTTTAGCAGCTTTAGGTTCACAGCAAAATTGTGCAGAAGGTATAAAGATTTCCCATATACTTCCCAACTCCATATGCATAACTTTCCTTATTATCAACCTTCCCCATGAGAGTGGTCTGAGACCTTTTTCAAACGAAAGCAGCCTCTCTGTCCAATCACAACACCGATTTAATTATAATACCCACCTTCATTCTCCAGCTTTAAATCAAGTAATTTAAAAAACAGAGTATCTTATCATAGAAGTGGCTTTTAAATAATCATTTCGTCCAGATTCTTTTTGATAAATACAGTCTCTTCTGTAGGAAAATTAAAGTAGTTTATGGAAAAGAAAATGTGAGAGGTTTATTAAATTAGGGAAAACCATGGCCAACAGAGCAAAAAAGTGACAGGGGTGAGGGTGGTATTTAACCAACTAGCCCTACTGAAAAATACTAAGATGGCATAATGTTCTCTATCTTTCCGTAAGTGGTGATTTTAAATCAGTATCATAATATTTGAAACCTTGCACCTCACTCCCAAAGATGCAGCTGCTGTGCTGTTTTCTTTGGCACATTTAAGGACCCTCCATGGGTACTGAAGAAACCTGAGCTTTGAAACTCAGCAACTCTAGAACCAGACTGCTGAATGGTTCTCCGGAGAGTTCAAATATTTGAGTGAAAAGATGTCGAAAACTCACTTCTTGTTTGGATGCAAGGAAATATGGACATGAGACCAGGTGTGAAAACATGACGGAGCTTCTGTGAATGTGTTGGGTATCACTGGTCTCACGGGAAGGTTGGAAACGATCCTTCCCAAGCCGTAGAATCTTGGCAGAAAAACTCAGCTTCCCTATTTGTACTAAGGAGACGTGTCCACCTCAGCTTTGTTGACCTGGTTTTCTTGGGGCTTTCAATTAGGAGCACATTCCTTTTCTCCCTTTACTGTTTTCAAGTTTAGTTCAGGTCAATAAGCACCTGAAGCTTTTTGGACAGCAAATAATAAGCTTAATCAGCCTCCTGATGAGTGAAAATGCTCTCAGAGTCTTACAGCACTTGAGCTCTTGGCATTTTCCTATTCAAGATAAGCCTAGATAATATCTAGGATCAAATGTGGTTGATGAAGTTTGAAGTGCCCAAGCGCTTACTCCTTTTTTTTTTTTTTTTTTTAAGAGAACTTAGCCCTATTCCACTCATAAAAGTAGACGATTAAGTGCCTGGTTTTCTCACCCCAAATCTTCCCTCTTTTGAAAAGTTTACTTTAAAGCCCAAATTTAAATGTGTCAAGAAATTTCTGCAACAAAGTTAGTTGCACATGGGATTCGAAGAGGCCAGGGAAGAGCTTGTTTCAAACTTGGAATACAGCTGAAATACACAATAGTCATGTCTGTAGAAGTTACTCAAGTCTGTTGAATTTGAGGAGGGCTGGTAGAAATGTAAATAGTGGCTTTATGGAAATCAATAATCCATAAGCAATTCATGGTGGCTTTTTCAGAAGCACACCTTTGGCTCTTTCTTTCTTTCTTTCTTTCTTTCTTTCTTTCACTCTTTCTTTCTTTCTTCTTTCTTTCTTTCTTCTTTCTCTTTCTTTTTCTTTCTTTGCTTCTTCCTCTTTCTTTCTTTCTTTCCTTCCTTCCTTCCTTTCTTTTCTTTCTTTTTTTTTTTTTTTTTGTAGAGATGGGGATCTCACTATGTTGCCCAAGTTGGTCTTGAACTCCGAGCCTTAAGTGATCCTCCCACATTGGCCTCCCAAAGTGCTGAGATTACAGGCGTGAGCCAACACCCCCTCCCACCCCTGTGACTTTCTTTGGTAAATTAACTTAAATACTATCCATAAATGAAAGAATCAAGAAGGAATATCTGAGTCATCCTGTTAAGAGGGGGAATTTGTTTCAGTAAACTTGGCACAGAGCTCATCTGCCCTAGGAAAAGCCCCCTCTGTGGCACCTGAGTTGCATGGTCCTTGTCTAGCTGCCCTTTTAATTTCTGCTTAACAGTTGAAAGCATGGCTTCCTTCCCTGTCAGTCTCCTCTGCTGCCTCTGATCTCCCAGGACCCCAGACCCAGACCCAAGGCCTGCTCTACACAAGACCAAGGCTTACCTGGCAGTATGCCTGAGAATGGCCACCTCATCACTACATCGTGATGATAATGAAAAGGCATGGCCATCGGTAGTGTATACTCACCCCAAAGTGAGCATCGTCTCTGCAACACGGCATGGGGAACCGAGGAATGACTCGTATTCTTGTCAAACTTCACCTACAGTGGACCTTGCAGGTAAATGTGAAGTGAGTTTTGGTGTTGGACAAAGCTAGGCAGCGCTAGTTTGAGATACAATGCAGGGTCTTTAGGTCTTGACCAAATACTCAGGTTTCAATGGAAATAAATTCAGCTTATTTAATTTCATGGTGTATTAGGCCATTCTTGCATTGCTATAATGAAATATCTAAGACCATGTAATTAATAAAGAAAAGAGGTTTCATTGGCTCACAGTTCTTCAGGCTGTCCAGGGAGCATGGCCCCAGCGTCTGTTCGGCTTCTGGTGAGGGCCTCAGGAAGCCTACAGTCATGGCGGAAGGTGAAAAAGGAGCAAGCTTGTCCCATGGCTACAGTGGGAGCAAGAGAAAGAAGGGGGAAGCTGCCACACCGTGTTAAACTACCAGATCTCTTGAGAAATAATTCACTATCCTGAGGTCAGCACCAAGGGGATGACACTAAACCATTCATGAGGAATCTGCCCCCCCATCCAATCGCTCTCCCACAAGGCTCCACTTCTAACACTGGTGTGAAAGGAAAATAAATCTTGGCACCCCCAAAATCACTAAGCTAAAGAGAAGGTCGAGCTGGGACCCGCTTAGGGCAAACCTGCCTCCCATTCTAGTCAAAGTTATCCCTCTGCTCACTGAGATAAATGCATATCTGATTGCCTCCTTTGGAGAGGCTAATCAGAATGCAACCATTTGTCTCTTATCTACCTATGACCTGGAAGCCCCTTCCCAGCTTCGAGTTGTCTCATATTTGCTTCCAGTTGTCCCGACCGAATCATTATTCATCTTACACTATTGATTGATGTCTCATGTCTTCCTACAATGTATAAAACCAAGCTGTGCCCCAACCACCTTGGGCACCTGTCATCAGGACCTCCTGAGGCTGTGTCATGGGTGTGCATCCTTAACCTTGGCAAAATAAGCTTTCTAAATTTACCCTGTCTCAGATATTCAGGGTTCACACTGAGAATTACATTTCAACATGAGTTTTAGAGGTGACAATATTCAAACCATAGCATTTGTGTTATAGGAACCCAGAGGGAAACACTCACTCCTGATTAGAAACTTCAGAAGACAGCAATTATGAAGAAGATAGCACTTGAGCGAGACTGTGCAGAGGAAGCAGAAAGTGGATCCGTCATGTGGAGGAGTGGGGAGAGGGAGTGTGCAATGGAAGCAGAGCTGGTGGGGCACAAATGGGAGTTGGCAACAGGAGGAGAGGTAGGAGAGAAGCTGAAAAAGCAGTTTGAGGGTCCTACTCCAGTGAACTCTGACTTCTATGCCAAGATGTATTAGTCTGTTCTCACGCTGCTAATAAAGACATAACCAAGACTGGGTAATTTGTAAAAGAAAGAGGTTTAATTTACTCATACAGCATGGCTGGGCAGGTGTCAGGAAACGTACAATCATGGCAGAAGGCACCTCTTCACAGGGTGGCAGGAGAGAGAATGGGAGCCAAGCAAAGGGGGAAAAGCCCCTTATAAAACCATCACTCCCATGGTTCAATTACCTCCCACTGGGTCCCTCTCATGACATGTGGGGATTATGGGAATTACAATTGAAAATGAGATTTGGGTGGGGATACATGCAAACCATATCACAAGGGATGTAGATTATTCTCTGGACAAAGGGGAGCCATTGAAGTTTCCTGAGAAGGAGAGTATCATAATCAGAGCAGATATTTAGAAGGATGAATTTGACTGTACCAGTGGATTGGATTGGAGACAGGAAGGACAAGAAGCAGACATCAACTAGGAGGCCATTGAGTGATTCTCAAGTGAAATGAGGGTCTGGGTCACAGGTCACAGTGATACAGGAAGTCAGAGACAGAAGGGAGACATGTAAGAAAGGAGGGATCAATGACTTGCATGTGAATTGGACCTGAAGGGAGATGGAAAAGGGAACTACAAGGCTACCATTAGTTTCCAAACCAAAGTGACAATGGCCTCTAAGTTACCAAGGATTGGCAAAGGGAATCAATCTTAGATGTGTATCCAAGTCTACCCATAAAGTTCGAGGACAGCAGAACCAAAAAGAGCTAACAGCCAGAAATGCAGATTGGTGGTGCGGAAGGGTCTGCACAAAGTAGGACCCTGCTTAGTTAATTTTGTGCAGCCATAATGGAATAACTGGGACTGGGTAATTTATAAAGAATAGAAATTTATTTCTTACAGTTCAGGAAGCTGGGAAGTCCAAGGTCGAGGGGCCCACATCTGGTGAGGGCCTTCTTGCTGCATCATCCCATGGCAGAAGGTGGAAGGGTAAAAGAGCATGTGTATGCAAGAAAGGGAGGAAGCCATTGTTATTCTCCTTTCATCAGGAACCCATTCCCACAATAACTAACCTTCTCCTGCAGTAACTAACCCACTTGCAAGATAATGGCATTAATGCGTGCGTGAGGACTAAGCCCTCATGACCTAACCACCTTTTAAAAGTGCCATCTCTCAACACTGTTGCATGGGGGATTAAATTTCCAACACATGCTTTATGGGGAACATATCCAAACCGTAAAAGACCCCAAGGCAGCTCGCACAGTGCTGCTTACTTAATACCTTTTCAATAAACACAGGTGCTTCTCAACTTGCAATGGGGTCATGTCCCAATTTCAACCCATCCTAAGTTGAAAATAGCATAAGTTGAAGACACATTTAATACCCCAATAAACCCAGCACAAAGCCAAAAAATTGTAAGTTGAACCATTGTAAGTCCAGATGATCTTCAACTTATGATGGGGTTATGTCCTAATAAGCCCATTGTAAAACTGAAAAATTGTTTAGTCAAACCATCATAAGTCAGGGACCGTCTGAACTAATTAAATGAATAAGAGTGAAAAGGGGGAGGAAAATATGCATATATACACATTCATTAGACCCGCTTACAACAAAGATTGAATGCAATGAAATTCAGATACAAATAAAGGCTGGAAAGTATAAAAGACCTGATGAAGCAGGTGCTCTAAAAAGCTTAGTTAAATTGAAACCATTCCTGCCATCTAGAATTGACTTAATAAAATAGGCATAGCATGATGTAATTATGGCACAGCACATAACTTGCATTAATGAAGTATAACAACCACTCACAAAATCCAATAATATTTTTAAAGTATCAAGAGTACTGCTTTGCTCAGTAAATTATGTAATCAAAATGAATCTATGGCATCCTTCTAAAGTAATGGAATTTCTGAATCCAAGAATTCAGGCACTATACTGCCAGAAGTGGCTCATTACATGGGATGTCAAGCATCTTGAATCTGAGTGCATTCCATTCATCAACTGTTGTAAACAGTTTTGTTTTATTCTACTTTGTTTACCCTCCTGAAATTAGCAGCATATAATAACAGTAAAGTTATAGACAATGGTCACGTCTCCAAGCACCTGATTTTTTTCTCTCTCATTTTTTGGGAGTTTGGGTGCTAGTGGAAGATAAATGTGAATACTTGTCCAAGAAACTGTCAGTGGTGGGAAAGAAATGCGGTACTGTAATAATATTACCAATCTGTATTTATATAGCATCCTCACTTGAAAGAGCTTAGAATGGTTTTAGAAGTATTTCATTACATCAGTGTACGTGGAAAATATGATGGTATTCATATTATAGATTTTTTAGCTTGGTCAATAAAACTTTCTGTACTCCACCAATAAAGAGTATTATTAAGATGTCAACTCTTAAATCCGAGTCCTCTTTTCATGAATGGCCAGTTCTTTCTAAATCTCCATAGTGAATATATCATCCGAAATGGTTTTCACTAAAATTCCCTTAGCTGCAGAGCTAAGCAGGACTAATAATTTGAAGAATCATGGGCCTTCAATTTTCAAAGGAAATAATGTTACCACCTAAGTAATGGTGCAGGATGGAGGTAGAAAGAAAAGAGAGAGCTGGAAAAGTGGAGAAGAGAGCTGTGTAGGGAAACCTTCCTATGCAACGTGCACCTTTTAACTACCAATAAATAAGTAAATGATTAAAAGGATATTCCAACTCTGTCAACGGAGTCCAGAAATTTCCAAGTTACTTCTCACCTTCTTTCAAGCCAGCTGCCAAGGATAAGGTAAAATGAGTTCTAGCTAATGGAATTCATAAATCATTTGTAAGCACCTGGGCACCTTTACACTTTAGCATTCTTTTGTGTGGTCCTCAAATGAATTGGCAGGTAAGGCATTTAAAATACCTCTCAGCCACTGTCCTTTTCTCACTGCCACAAACCCTCAAAGAAAGGCAGAGATGGTGAACTAACAATTCTGCCTTCCAGCCCCACCAGTGATTTCCCCTCAGGCAGCTAGGAGCAGAGATCGTATCCATTCTGATTATGAAAACAGAGTCAGCAAAAATGGAAAAACATGGCTCGGCTGCCCTTCCATTAGCCCTCAAATATTCGTGGAGGGGCTGCTGGGAGCTAGCCTTGTGAAGGATCCCAAAATAAATAAAACCCAGCTCCTGGTCTCAAAATCACTTATCAAGGGAGGAGCTAGGAAACTCCCCCTTGGTGCCACTGTTGGCGGGGGCTGGGCCAGCAAACCTTTGCACCCAGCCTCCTTGGGCTATTTGCAAACCCTTCTAATATGTCCTCTTTTAGCCTAGAGGAAGTGGCAGGGCAAAACTATGAATTATTTAATTTGTCGTGGCTCCCTCTGGTTCTATCCGTCCACTTCTCTTTTCTCCACGATGCTGCTTCCTGTCCTCCCTCCCTGGCCCATCTCAGAAACATCATTTGGTTCACATCTTCCTCACTCTCTCAGGAAAGGGTCTGAAGTCTGTTACTGCAAAGGAACTGGTGTATATTTTCTCTTGTGATTAGAACACAGCAAAGCATCTTGAACAACAGACAGTTACTAAAGTAAGGAGGTAGATTTTTCTTGCACAGCTTATGGAATGTTTATCTCCATCTTCGCAGAAATGTCTCTTGGACAGTGCTGCTCCAAACCGATATTCAAACCATAGCTGAGGATCACTTTTAGATGGGAAGATCATACAACAGCAATTTAACCATTTATATAAAAAATCAGGCACAATTGAAAAAAATGAAAGCTATAGTTAGCTGTGCAAAACAATTTATTGTCTTGCAACATAATACGATCAGAGACAACATTTTTTATTATATACCAACGAAAGAGCACAACAAAGACTTCCCAGGCTCCAGTGATCCTCCCACCTCAGCCTCCCAAGTAGCTGGGACTACAGACACGTGCCACTACACCCAGCTATTTTTTTTTTTTTTGCAGGGGGCAAGGGGGTGGGTCTCTAGTATGTTGCCCAAGCTGTTCTCGAACTCCTGGGCTCAAGTTATCCTCCTGCCTTGGCACCCCAAAGCACTGAGATTATAGGCACGAGCCACCACACCCAGCAGTGTTCTTTCCCTTGATGGCAGCAGGAGTATTGGCTTTTCCAGACCTGGCTCTCTCTTGGCCCATTGCTGCCACTCTGTGGGCCTGGTCTGCAGCGTGCTAGTGGCTTCATCAGTGTGGGACAGTAGAGCAGTGAAGGTGACACAGCCAGACAGAGCTGTGAACTGCATGCTGGTAAGATGTTAAGAATGGCCATTTTGGTGGCTGAACTTCAGGGAAGAAACAGGTTTCCATCCTCGAGTCCCTTCACAACAAGGTCAGACTGGGTCTCTGGGTCTCTACTCCCCCCCACGCCCCCATCACTTAATAGAATGACAAAATACAGAAGGACATAAAGGGGGACAGAGAGCTTGAGGTCTGCAGGTCTTCCCTGCCTCCTTCCACCTGCACGAAATTCGGTCTTCACCCGATTGTGAAAAGCGAATTCCCCATCCCCAGGGTGGCTTACCCGGAGGGCAGCTTACCACACACAGACTCACAGAATCAGCTTCTCACTTCTGAATATGAGCCAACATACATCTCGAAGATCCCTGTTCTGCACCACCTGCATTCCCACATCGTGCTGGCTCTCCTGGTGGCCTGAGACCTGAAGAGCAGCCATTCAAAATCCTATCGATCAATCGACACATACTTAGCGGTACCCACTATGGATCTGAGCGCCTTGCCTTCATGGAGTTTCCAGATGGAAGCATTCTCCTCTGTTGACATGCAAATAGCTGAGACTGGAGAGTGACACAGAGTCACAGAAAGCCCAAGCCAACTTGACAACTAACTAAAGCCTGCGAACCGCTGGGGAATGGGGAATGTAGGGGAGTGGGTGGGGCTGCAGAAGCACATGGCGGCCGTACTTGAGTGTGAACCTCCAACAGTATCAGAAAAATGAAGAGGAGAGAAGGAAGGACCTGGAAGCACAGCCATGGGCTCCAGCCTTCATTTCACCATCAGGAAGCTTTGGGGGATTAACTAGAAGCACTTTTTCCTTCCTTTGTCTAACGCCTAGTTTTGTTCATTTTTTTTTTCCCTAAACAATTATGCGTGTTTCTACCAAAAGAGTAACACTTGGAATATCTGTTAATTCTCTGAAATTCACATTAAAAAAAAATATTTTTTTTCTTTATAGAGAAACGTCTTGCTATGTTGCCCAGGCTGGTTGCAAATACCTGGCCTTGCCAGGCATGGTGGCTCACACCTGTATTCACAGAATTTTAGGAGACCAAGGTGGGAGGATCACTTGATTCCAAGAGCTCAAGAGCAGCCTGGGCAAAATAGTGTGATCCTGTCTCTACAAAAATACATACATACATATATATGTGTGTGTGTGTGTGTGTGTATGTGTGTGTGTGTATATATATATATATATTTTTTTTTTTTTTTTTTTGAGACGGAGTTTTGCTCTTGTTGCCCAGGCTGGAGTGCAATGGCGCGACCCTGGCTCACTGCAACCTCTGCCTCCCAGGTTCAAACGATTCTCCTGCCTCAGCCTCCAGAGTAGCTGGGATTACAGGCATGTGCAACCATGCCTGGCTAATTTTGTATTTATTAGTAGAGACGGGATTTCTCCATGTTGATCAGGCTGGTTTCGAACTCCCGACCTCAGGTGATCCACCCACCTCGGCCTCCCAAAGTGCTGGGATTACAGCTGTGAGCCACTGCTCCCAGTACTCCTCCCCCCGACCAAAAAAAATTTAATTAGCTGGGTGTGTGTGCTCTAGTCCCAGCTACTCAGGAGACTGAGGCAGGAGGATCACTTGTGCCCAGGAGGTTGGTCAAGGCTTCAGTGTGCCACGATCACACCACTGCACTCCAACCTGGGTAACAGAACAAGAACCTGTCTCAGGAAAAAAAAAAAAAAGAAGAAGAAAAAGAACAAGAACTCCTGGCCTTAAGCAGTCCTCCCACCTCAGCCTCCCAAAGCACTGAGATTACAGGCATGAGCCACCACAGCTGACCTGATATTCACATGTTAACATGCAATCCTAAAACAATAAATCTTCCTCTTTCTCTTACTCTCCTCTTGAATATAAAAACGCATCCTCGGTGACAGTGGTGTTCTCATGCTCTTTGGGAGAGGTGTCAGGGCAAAGTCAAAAGGCTGGGAGTTAACAAGCAAGCACTCCCTCGCCTTCTGGGCTAGATGGTAACAGTGCATTGAAAGAGATAAACAGGACGGAGCATGTTTCAAAGCTTGCAAGGAAAAGTAGGTAGGCTCAGCTACTGAGCTGCCCTGTGACTCCACCAGGATGACAGTTTTAATTGCACTCACTGGACGAGCTAATTACAGTCAGGGAAAGTTAACACTGGGGTTGCAATGAGGGACACATTTTTTCTGGGAAATGCAGCACACAGGTGACATCCTTATGCAATTCAAGTGCTTCTTCAAGGGTTTGGAAAGATATTTAAACCAAACGAGTTCAAGATAAAGGGGAGAGAAAAAAGTATCTCTGTGGAACTGGGAAGGTTGAGTGGTGAGCAGGAAGTGGAGTTCAAAAGAGGTAGAATAATAGCTCGCAAAAGGCAGCAATAAGTAGGAAAGAGCAATTAATTGGATCAGTCTGTTAAGGCTCAAAACAGTCCGATAGAAAGACGACGTAATATCCTGATCCCTGAGTGAGGATCCCAAATATTCCATATGACTAATAATTAAAGCCAGCTCTTGGAAAACGCATTCTTTAATTTGTGTATTTGAGAGGGGGAATGCAGTTAGCCCTTTGACCTTACTCCAAATTTTCTTTTGGAACGTAAATTCCTTAAGATCCTCAGAAGAAAAAAAAATCAATAAATATTTGGAAGCATTCAATTTAACCATGAGAAATTTGAGGTCCTAATGAAAGAACCAGGAAACAACCTTCACTTCCAAATGCTCAACCACATCTCACACAATCCTCAAAGCTTGCTTTTAACACTCAACCACTCGCTTCCGCATGTCCTTCATTCGGGGAGTTTTATTAAGGATGATGTGTTTTTCTATTTCTTTCTCCATGTTCTTATTTTTTTTTTTTTTTTTTTTTTTTTTGGAGACAGAGTCTCGCTCTGTTGCTCAGGCTGGAGTGCAGTGGCATGATCTCAGCTCACCACAACCTCCATCTCCCGGGTTCAAGCGATTCTCCTGTCTCAGCCTCCTGAGTAGCTGGGACTACAGGTGTGCACCACCACACCTGGCTCAGTTTTGTATTTTTAGTAGATATGGGGTTTTGCCATGTTAGCCAGGCTGGTCTCAAACTCCCGACCTCAGGCAATCCACCTGCCTCGGCCTCCCAAAGTGCTGGGATTATAGGCGTGAGCCACTGCGCCTGGCCATTACCCAACTTTTATACTCACAGGCACACACACACACACACACACACACACACACACAAAATCTCCACCAGGAATTTTGGCAGAAGCAGAACAGCTAGTAACACTACAGTGAGCAGAGGTTGAAAACAGACCAGTTACTTAGGATCTCAGAACAGAAAACAGAGACATGCATTCAGCCAGTTGCCCCCCAACGGCTGTCACTCCAGGAGAACCCCAGACTACCATCTGGCCTTTGTCTGTAGTTAGACAAGGCCAGGCGCAGTGACTCATGCTTGTAATCCAAGCACTTTGGGAGGCTGAGGTGAGAGGGAGGATCATTTAAGCCCAGAAGTTCGAGACCAGCCTGGGGAATATAGTGAGACCCCACTTTCTACCAAAAAAATTTGAAAATTAGCCAGGTCTGGTGGCATGTGCCTGTGCTCCTAGCAACTTGTGAGGCCGAGGTGGGAGGATCATTTGGGCCCAGTATGTCAAGGCTGCAGTGAGCCATGATGACACCAGTGTACTCCAGCCTGGGTGATAGAGTAAGACCCTGTCTCAAGAAAAAAAAAAAAAAAAAGGCAAGCGTGGGTAACAGAGTGAGATCCCATCTCTAAAATAATAAAATAGTTACTAGACCAACCATGTTGAATATTGAAGATTGCTTGATTTTTGTTTCATGCAGGTTTTAGATTAGATAATAGATCCATCTTCACCTCTGGGAAGGTGAGTTATTCAAGTTTTGAGACTAAGAATAAAATGAGTGAGAAATAGCCAAGGAAGTTCATGGTATCGGCTGTTGAGAAATGAAAAGATTATAAAAGGTGTTTTTTTCCTTTTTTGAAGGAGGACTTTAGTCTCCACTTCCAGCAACAATCACCAGTTCTTCTCCCCCTTCAACAGGAAGAAAGGAAACATAAAATGGCCCTGACGTTAGGAAGAAACAACGGAAGATGCGTTGTACTGTTGATGGGTTAAGGAAAATGCAGCAGCTGAAGGGAAACAGCTGACTGCATCTCCAGGGACAATAACCAAGGACAGCTGAGAGCAAGGCACCTGGCAGAGGCCAACAACAAACCCCTGAAGAGCCCAGGGGGCAGAAGAAAGCCTCAGGTCACTGCTTCACACCCATCCCGATCGTCGTTACCATGCACGGGGGTCAGGGGCCAGGCCTCACACTCCAGAGACTGATTCGGTAGATCCGGTTGGGGCTGAAGGGACTTATTCACTATCAGCGAACAGCATGGGAAGGACCCACCCCCATGAATCAATGACCTCCCACTGGGTCCCTCACACGACAAGTGGAAATTGTGGGAGCTTCAATTCAAGATGAGATTTCGGTGGGGACACAGCCAAACCATATTGCTCCTGCTACTGGTACTGTGGGTGACACATTTCACATTTCTCCAAGAGCCCCTGGTTAATATTCAAGAGACTGGACTTTTACGGGGAATTTAGTCTCCATTTTCCTTCACTGGCAGTACAATTGCATCATCTGTCAGGCCTCTTAGTAGAAGATGGTGCTGGCCCCCTTGCAGGTGAGGAGAATGTGACTGTCCCATGGGGCCTATGTTCTCAAGAATCAGGAGAGGAGACCTATTTGCTGAGTGTTGGTTCTTTGTGACAGAATCATCTCTGCCAAGGGGCACATTAGGAAAATTTGGGGACATGCTACATATATATATATATATATATATAGCTCTTTGAACCCTTCTCTACAGTAAGAAAAATGCTTGTTATTCTGTTATTCCACTTTTTCATATTCTCAGTCCGTAAGACACAACTCCAGATACCCCTTATTAGTCTGTTATCACACTGCTAATAAAGACATATCTGAGACTGGGTGATTAATAAAGGAAAGAGGTGTAATGGATTCACAGTTCCACATGGCGGGGGAGGCCTCACAATCATGGTAGAAGGCAAGGAGGAACAAGTCACATCTTACATGGATGATGGCAGGCAAAGAGAGAGAGCTTGTGCAGGGAAACTCCTCCTTATAAAACCATCAGGTCTTCTGAGACTTATTCACTGTCATGAGAAAAGCACGGGAAAGACCTGAACCCATGATTCAGTGACCTCCTACTTGGTCCCTCCCACGACACATGGAAATTGTGGAAGCTACAATTCAGGATGAGATTTGGGTGAGGACACAGCCAAACCATATCACTCCTGCATATTATACGAGGACTTTACTCCTCCTCTTCTTCACAAGCAGTGGTTTATCTCCAGGCTTATTAAAAGTCCTTACAGACTTTTGAACACCTGTTCAGAGAACTGAGAATCACACCAGTCTGGAAGGAAAACTGAGATTGTCAGACACAGTGGCTTTTTTTGGTGTTGAACTTGATTTGGTGATGATAGGCTCGGGTGCTCCCAAAGGGAAATTGCAAGGATATACACAATGCTTTTAACTGAAAAACTCAGTGACTCTCAGGCAGGTTTATGGTGTTCAGCCACCTTAAAGTTGTGTCCCCAGGCGATCTGAGCAAGGCAACCACTTTAACCATTGGTTGAAAAGCCTCGCTTCCACTGCAAAACCATTTCAGCACTTGTTCATTAAATTTGAAACATCAAAGAGGATTTTCAAATCTGGAAAACATTTATGAAAAATTTAAATGGGGTGTCACTTTGGCAGTGTAAGTGCCATGAACTGTTTGATTTTCAACTATTTACAGATGTTTCTGACTCTGGAATTAACACGTATATTTTCCAGGAGAAATTTTGTATGCAAAGTTTTGACCAAATTTGCCTGAGAGAGGAAAATTAGTTTAAGTCTATATAATGTGGAACCATTCCCCTGTGCGTCGTACATTTGTCTGTTTGGGTGCATATGAGAAAAGAGAAACTTTTCTCTTTCCCTAAATGTGTATTGTATTATACAGCTCTTGATATCAGAATTTCTGCATGAGAAGATTTTAAAACTTAATGTTCTATCCTCATTTTTGTTTGGAATTCATGAGTTCCAAATTTAACAAATCCTTTCTTTCCTGGTTCAAATTTATGCCTGAGAACTTTCTTTAAATAACTATTTGGAAACTGGTCACATAAGACAATGTGAACTGAGAACATATTTGGCCCTCTGCAAGTCTAGAAGTTTTCTCAAATATTGTTTTCCTGCCTTGGAGTCCAGTAAATGAAACTTTCCGTGACTCAGAGCTTCAACCCTTGGGAAAAGAAGGGAGAAAGTTCAGGGTTTTGCCTGGAATATTTTGAAATATCAAGCATTTTCTGTAGTTCATATTTCAGTTATTATTTATGTCACTTTTTACTCCTGAAATGACTTGATGTGATTTACAAAAGTGCATACAATACTTTAAAAAGCAAGCCAAAAAATGGGGGAAAAGAAAAAATAATTGCCATATGTATATTTCACTACAGGTTGGCTGCATTTTGGGACCTGAATTTTCTTACAGCCAACCCAGAAAAGAAAACACTCTTTTTGAAACTATTAGAAATGAAGAAAATCAATCGTTCAAGAGAAGTAAGACTAGTCCTGGGACTAACACCTAAGTAAAATTTTTTACACGGGTCAACTTACTCTACAATATTCTCAACAACTTTCTTACATAGTATAATAATGAGTCTTAATTTCTATTTATCAACATATATTTTAGAGATATAGATATATATTTTAGAACCTCTAATATATATGTAATAGATATCTATTACATATATAAATCTATATTATATACAACATATAAAATATTATATATTACATATAATATATAAAATATAGATCTATATATAATAGATAATCTATATATAGTTATATTATATGTTATATATAGATTTATATATTATATATAATATATGTCATATATAATTATATTATATATAATTATATTATATATAGATTATTGCCTATATAGATCTATATTTTATATATAATATAGAGCTATATTAGATATAGATCTATATTAGATATACATCTGTAATATATAATAGATATCTGTTACATATAGATATATATTATATATAAATAGATAATAGATATCTATCACATACATAGTGTTACATATACATACAGATATATATTACATATATATGTATATGTATCTCTAAGATATATATATTTTAGAAACCCATCTCTACTAGAGATATATATGTATACATATTTCACCGTATTGCCCAGGCTGGTCTTGATTGGATCACAGGGGTAGACTTATTAGAGATATATATCTAGAGATATATTTTGTATATATAAAAATATATATTAGAGATATATTTCATATATAAAAGATATCTATATCTAGAGATATACTATATATATTAAAGATGGGGTTTCTAAAATATATGCTATACATATATATACACACACGTATTTCACCATGTTGCCCAGGCTAGTCTTGATTGGATCACAGGAGCAGATTTATTAGAGATATATATCTAGAGATATTTTATATATATGATATATATACACACACACATATATATATTAGAGATGGGGTTTCTAAAATATATACTATATATACATATTTCACCATGTTGCCGAGGCTGGTCTTGACTGGATCACAGGGGCAGATTTATCATGACTGGTTTAGCGCCATCCCCTTGGTGCTGTCCTCATGATGGTGAATGATTTTTTGCATTCTCAATCCTCCAACCTCAACCTCCCAAGATGCTGAGATTACAGGCATGAGCCATCCAGCATCCCTGGTCAATAATGAATTTTAAAAGACTGAGTTCTATACACCTCTCAACAAAGTCCAGTGTCTCAACCCCCAAAAAGAGCTCTGTCGAACATTGCAATGAAGGGGCAGAATGGTGCATTCCAGGAAATCAGCTGTACCCTAAGTTGATCTAACCCAAGAAGAAAATTTTGTGTATGTAGCAAAATAGATAGACTGCATGTCCTTCAGGCAATCCTTCATACATATTATTATTTTGAAACCAAGCCTTTGAAAAATGTTGAACAATGTCCCACAGTCCTCCTCCTGCATATCGCTTGGGGACCTGTTTAAAAATGCATCACCCCAGGTCTAACATATCAGAATTTCTGAGTGAACATCCTAGTATCTGTAAAGTCCCTTTGGGCAGGTAGAGTTGGTTACCATCGTTGTTAAGCATTTGACCTGTTAGTTTATCATTTATGTGCTTCCTCCCCTGCCTTCTGTGACTCTGACCCCTCTTGGCTTGTTTCTTTACTTTTCTCAAAGGTACTTCTCAGATTCTGCCCCTTATTCTTATGCCCTAAATAGTTGTGACATTTTCTTAGATTTTCTCTTCATTTTCACACTCAGTGACATAAACAGGTATATACAATTGATATAGTTTGGATGTTTGTCCTCGCCCAAATCTCCTGTTGAAATGTGATTCCCAGTGTTGGAGGTAGAGCCTGGTGGGAGGTGATTGGATCACTTGGGCAGATTTATCATGAATGGTTTAGCGCCGTCCCCTTGGTGCTGTTTCTGTGATAGTGAATGGTTTCTCACCAGATCTACTTGCTTAAAATTGTGTGGCACCTTCTCCCTTTCTCCTGCTCTGGCTGTGGGACAATCCTGTTCCACCTTTGCTTTCCACCATGATTGTAAATTTCCTACCAGAAGCCAAGCAGTTGCTGGAGCCACGCTTCCTATACAGCCTGCAGAACCATGAGAGCCAATGAAACCTCTTTTCTCTATCAATTACCCAGTCTCAGGTATTTCTTTTCTCTTCTTTCTTTCTTTTTTTTTTTTTTTTTTGAGGGGGAGTCTCACTGTCACCCAGGCTGGAGTGCAGTGGCACAATCATGGCTCACTGCAACCTCTGCCTCCCGGGTTCAAGTGATTCTCTCGCCTCAGCCTCCCAAGTAGCTGGAATTACACGCCGCCTCCCGGGTTCATGCCATTCTCCTGCCTCAGCCTCCCGAGTAACTGGGACTACAGGTGGCTGCCACCACGCCCGGCTAATTTTTTTTGTATTTTTAGTAGAGATGGGGTTTCACCGTGTTAGCCAGGAAAGTCTCAATCTCCTGACCTCGTGATCTGCCTGCCTTGGCCTCCCAAAGTGCTGGGATTACAGGCTTGAGCCACCACGCCCGGCCGCCTAATGGCATTTCTAAAATCAATTTCATATCTTGGTCTTCATTGCCTTCTCTCGGCTACTGGCCTATGTTGGGTCATCAGCATGTCACCTGGAATTATTGGACTCTGTAATATCCTTTTGGTCTAGACAAATTGAAAAGAGTTGGAATAGTTTGGATAGAATTAAGTTCTAGATTCCTGAGGCACACCTCTAACCTTAAAATTCTTCTTTTCTTTTACTCATCAGAATAAGTGCTATACCTTTGGAGCTCTCTATGGCTTCACAAACATCCTTGCCCCCTACAGTTTCTGAACTTTCCCATCTCTTTGCCAGTGTGCATATTGTCTCCGCCCGTGGAAGTATCTCTCTGCTCCCCCACAAAATGAAGTCCAAATCCCACCTATTCTTCAGGGCCAGTCAAATGTGTATTCCATACACTAATTAAAATAATGTCATTTCCAAAGTTGGAATTCAATTAGTGTTGAATGAATGAGTGAAAAGATGAATGAATATTTATTTCAGAATTTTCTCTTGGCTGCAACCTCCAGAGAAGTAAGACTTTTTTTTTTTTTTTTTTTTTTTCCGTTAGTTCTCATGTATTTGACTCAGTCTTTTTTGGCGGGGTCAGGGAAGTCTTTTTGGCCTGATTTGGCACTTCTTTATCACCAAAGAGAAAAAGCAACCCTTCTCAGGAAGCAGAAAACCTTTCAAGTGAGCCCCATGTCGTGTCCTCTTAAGGAGACCTTGCTTCACACCATGAATCAGAGTCTCTGTGAGGGGCAAGCTGAGGCATGACACGGGGAAATGATGCACAGCATAGGAATTTGCTCAGGATCATGGGCTGCACAAGAGCAATAGCTCAGTTAGGAAAGAAGCACCAGGACTTGGGAGCATGCCTTGCTCTTCACCTGCCTGCTATTATGGGTGCAATGACACCATGGGACACTGTGATTTATCAGAGAAAAATCACCTGGTAATAGGAGTAGAACTAGCCCTCATTAAGATGAAACAGTGTCTGATATCCTTGAGTCAGACAAAAGAGAATATGAAATTGATGTGGTCAGCATTACTGCAAGGCTGCATTTGAAAAGAATCAAACCAAGTGGCAATTGACAGCACTTCAGGAGGAAAAAGACACACAAATGAAACAGAAGCATGTTGAATGTAAACTTCTAGTTTTAAATGCATTAAAATGCAACTTTACATTTTATTTCCTTCCACTGTGAGATTATTCAGAACCAATCTATAAAAGGAACAAGGTGTATACATATAATGTGCTCTTGCCGAAGCCCTACAGCAAAGGGTGGTGGTAAGATTAATTTAATTACCAAACTGTCAAACTCTTGAAATAAGTATGGGCATGTTTCTAGTGCTGGAAAGACCAAAAGTGCTTCATGAAAGGGGGCTAGGCATGGAGAGTGGGATCAGCTGGTGACACTTGACTTGGAGAGTATCACTGTCCCTGGTCAAAGCCCTCCAAGGTTTTTAACTATTAAATAAAGGAGTTCTGAGTGCTCTGATGTTAATTTGCTTCTTGCTACCTCCTAAAACTGTAGGTAAGGTGAAGACAATTGTTTAGAATGCCTCTTAGCTAGTGAGCCAGGCCATCTGTAAATAGGAAGGTTTCCATGCACAGGGAAGTCTGCTTTATCAAGTTGCTTTTAAGAACAGGGTCAACATGCTTGTGTTGGAAAAGCAAGTGGTAGCCTTCTGAAACCAGCCCAATTGTCCCACAGAACTGATGTTTCAGTCTTATTAAATGAACATAGAAATTGACCCTCCTGGTCTTAAAGCTTGAAACTTGCACTCATCTTATGTGTGCCTGCCACCACGCCTGGCTAATTTTTGTATTTTTAGTAGAGACGGGTTTTTGCCATGTTGGCCAAGCTGGTCTCCAACTCCTGACCTCAAGTTATCTGCCCACCTCGGCTTTCCAAAGTGCTGGGACTGCACCGGGTCCCTCACGATTTTCTTACCCCTCTGTAATTCCTGTTTACCTGTATATAGTTACATTTCATCCCTGCTATATAAACTCCTACTTGTAGTTGGTCAAGGTGATGGACTTGAGACTGAGCTCCCAGCTCCTCAGCTGCAGCAGCTGATTAAAGCCTTCTTCCCTGGCAGTCCTCATTGTCTCAGTGATTGGCTTCCTGTGCAGCCAGCAGCAAGACCTAGACCAAACTCCTGGTGTGTCAGTACCACTTTCGCTCCATGTCAGATTTGGCATTGCTTGTTATGGTTTATGTATTGTTTAACAGAAGAAAACTTGGTGATCACTTATTTTATTCAACAAAAAAATCTCTATTCATGCCTTCCATTCACATCCTCCAACGGTACTACCCCTCTTCTCCTACCCAGAGGTCCACCTCCAACCTTTCATCCCTCAGTCTTTGATCTCCTTCCCCGCCCTCATCACATTCTCAAAACAACCAAAGGGAAGCTTTGAGCTAAGGAAGAAGCTTCTAAGGCCTTGGAAATGCAGCAGAGGTCAAATCTATTCTGGGGCCCTTACCTTGAGGACCTGGCATGGGAGAGAGGAAGTTTCCACTGCTTCCTCCTGGCTGCAATGCCCTTTCTCCCTTCTCTTAGGGGTTAATCACTTTCAAAGTGAGAAACTTATAGAATTGAAATAATATGGGGCCATATTTTAAAAAGCATTAGCACAGTCAATGTCTTAATTTTAAAAACTTCAAGCAAGATACATGTATATGTGGTAGAGATGACATTGTTTAAATATAAACTTCTTCTTGTTGGACGATTTTGCTAGAGCGGAATGCTGTATGGAACAAATCTTTGGAGAGCATCCTCTAATTGGACAGACAGCTCTTCTTCAGCCAACTATGACAGTAATAATAAAGGGTGCAGTTCTGTGCTGTGGGAAAAGGCAAAGTAAATAAAAAAGTGCAATATGTTCTTTACAGAGCTTTGCTTTGAAACATGACCCATCGTCATTGCAAAGGAGGGCAATAATTTCCCACCCTTCTTCAGAAACCTCCCTCATTTGAACTTAAAACTAAGAAACAATGAGCTTTTCTCATTTTAATTTTACCTTTCCAAGTACATACATTCGTCCAACAGGGCAAAGGGACGACGTGATTACAAACAAAACTACATTGAACTGGCCATGCCAAGTCTCAGGACTCCATGAGTCAGCTCTTAAAGTTTTATGATCCAGCTTTCCTTACCTGCAAGCTGAGATTCCAAAAGCTGATGTCCCATACATTGAGAAAAATTCTCCAATAACAACCAAAAGAAAGTTTCTGAACTTTGTGAATATATAGTTCAAATTACAACGTTTGTACTACTTTAAGGAACTTTCTTAAGAGACTCATGTTTTTAGCTTTGGCCCTTCTGCTAAATTTTTTCTAAGAAGAATTGCAACAGAAGACAACAGGATTAAAAAACAAAACATTTTCCAGATCCTAGAGCCAACATAAATATGGTGTGTGTGATGTGTGGCAGGATGAGAGGACAAAAAGAAGGTCATTTGGACCTGCTCCAGACCCGTTGGCCAACCTAGAAGGTTATTTTACCATTTGAGGGGAAATGGCAGAGTTTACCCCAGAATCGATACTGGGGTCAGAAACAAAAAGCACTGCAAAAAAAAATAATAATAATAACCCTTTAATTTTTGCTGTGAAAAATGAACATTTTTTCTCTATATTTAGCATACAGCAAAAAGTAATTTGTTAATGAATTATATGTTTATGAATTAAAAGGAGTTTTTGTATGTGATTTAGGAAAAAAGATGTGAAAAACCACAAATAGAAGAACCATCATTTCACTTAATGTAATTCCCTTTCCCACCCATTTCTCACAATCATGTACTCTTGATATATTTAATCTTTTGCAATGGTTCCCATGGCAACTCCTCCTGGTAGTGGCAGAGCTGAAGGCTACTGTGGTCTTGAAGCCCGGCCCTGCCCTGAGCGGGTTTTTTTTTTTTTTTCTTTTCTCTCTCTTTTCACTTATTTGTTTATATTAAACCTTGGGTATCTTAAACTCTCCTTGCATTGACCATCAGAATCATTCCAGAGATGAGAACATGAGAATTTTTTAAGGACAAAAGATGTGTTGCTTTTGTTTTGTTTTTGTTTTTTACGGTTTTCAAAGCAGAGGCCCTGATTCATTTAAATCTGTCCTCTCCATCACCACTTAAAACCTCCTTAACAGCGTGTATGAACATGAGGAGGTGCACTTTAAGGAGTATTAATTAAAATGTGTCCCTAAAGACTGAAAACATCACCTCAGGAACACAAGATCCTGGAAATTCCCCGTGTAAAAATTCGTGGGTGGCACATGCGGGGTCTGCCATGGCAGCTTTGAGGTGGTGTCATGCTTAAGAATTCGAATGGTAGGACATACTTCTCATTTCCTTCCTGCAATTTGTTTCTCTGCCCCCAGATAATACCAGCCCTGAGAAGTGGGCTCAGGGACTAGAAAATCAAATATTATTATTAATCACCGTAATTACTTTTCTTGGCCCAACTGTAGAGCTGGGAGGCAAACCAAATTCTCTTGAGTGCAGTCTTAACTAAAACATGTTGCTGGGTCACTATTACCTCATTCTTAGTCATCTTAAACTGGGAAGAATATTACTGCAAATTATTTTTTCTGAAATATAATTGTGGTTGTTTATTTACATACATTCCACTCTTAAAAGACAAGGTTTAAGGCATTTCTCCCTAAAGACCAAGAAAAACCTCATCTTTAATTCTCAAACGTACAAAAAACTTCAACATAAACAAAATTACTTCAGAAGTTATCCCTAGAGCCAGGCATGGTGGTGTGTGCCTGTAATACCAGCTACTCAGGAGGCTGAGACAGGAGGATCTCTTGAGCCCAGTAGTTTGACACTATAATGTCCTATGATGGTGACTGTGATAGCTGCTCCCCGGGCAAGATAGCCAGATCCTGTCTCTGAAATTTAAAAGAAAAAAAAATCCTCAAGAAACTAAAAATAGAGCTACCGTGTGATCCAGCAATCCCATTGCTGGGTATATACCCAAAAGAAAGGAAATTAGTCTATCAAAGAGATACCTGCACTCCCACATTTGTTGCAGCACTGTTCACAACAGCCAAGATTTGGAAGCAACCTAATTGTTTATGGACATTTAGAAACAACAATTAGAAAGGCGGTTTGAATTTAAAGTGTGGATGGACTCTTACGTTGCTTCCAAATCTCAGCTATTATGAATGGATAAAGAAAATGTGGTACATATACACAATGGAGTACTATTCAGCCATAAAAAAGAACGAGATCCTGTCATTTGCAACAACAGGGATGGAACTGGAGATCATTATGTGAAGTGAAATAAGCCAGACACAGAAAGACAAACATTCTATGTTCTCACTTATTAGTGCGGTCTAAAAATCAAACAATTGAACTCATGGACATAGAGAATAGAAGGCTGGTTATCAAAGGCTGGGAAGGGTAGTGGGGATGAGGGCAGGGTGGGTGGGTGATGGTTAATGGGTACAAAAATAATTAGAAAGAATGAATAACACCTACTACTTGATAGCACAACAGGGTAACTATAGTCAATAATAATTTAATTGTACATTTTAAAACAACTAAAAGAATGTAATTGGATTGTTTGTTACACAAAGGATAAATGTTTGAGGGGACAGATAGATACCCCATTCTCCATGATGTGACTATTTCACATTGCACGCCTGTATCAAAATGTCTCATGTCCTCCACAAGTATATACACCTACTATTTACCCACAAAAATTAAAAATAAAAAAAGTTTTAAAAGGAAAAACACAAACTTAGTTACGTACATTGGTATGAGAATACACTTCTGTTTACCAGTTGAAGAAGATTAAAGTTTCAAAGTTAAAGATACTTCAGTGTCTCATTTGAAATCATTTATAGCAATTATACTTCTAATAAATTGATGGCACAGTTTTTTTTCTAATAAATGTACGTCTAAGATCTTTAGCACTGCAAAACTCCATAGGGTGCTATTTGCATTGATGAAATCATAGATTTGTGTATTTATTAAGACCATTCTGCAGCAGATAGAATTAAAGTGGTTTTATCTTAAACAAACCAAAAACATCATATTATGACATTTTTCTGAGCTTGGAAAGTAAAGTATCCTGAGCAATTTGTGCCATTTTTTATTAAATAAATTAAATGCATTTCATTTAAAGCCATCAGTATGGACTATAGAGTATACCAAAACATTCTCACTAGCATTTATAGTCAGATAGAAAATGTGGATTATTTTGTGCCACACTCAACAACAATTAGAAAGCCTGTTGGAATTTTTCAACCAATGAATTTACTGTCAGGCAGTAAACTTTGAGACTACAGGGACTCGACATTATTGACCATTTATTAAAATGTCACTGTGACTTAGCTTTATGGGTGGCAGAAAACCAAAGCTTTCATTTTCATGAGCTAGTTTAGACACACGGCATTCCTATATGGTTTGGGGCACATCAGTTTACCCCCATCCAGTCCATTTTCTTCACCTAAAAAAATTATAGAATCCCTAAGATCTCTTTGATTGTATATTTCATCACATGACAAATTTTATCCACCTATACTTTCAGGAATATATCATTGCATTGCATTCAAAGACACACATCCTGAAAAATTCTTGATATTTTGTGGGTTAAATGACAGCATTTGAAATAGTTGTAGTCCTCTTTTCTTTTTTAAAATGTGACATACAATAAGCAACACATAAAATGTGTAATTTGGTAAGTTTGATTTATGTAAATGCTCATCACCATAATCAAGATAATGAACATTTCCATCACCCAGATAAATTCCTCATGTCCCTCAGTAGTCCTTCTTTCTTGCCTCTCCCCTCCCCAAATCCCACTCCCCAGGAAACCACTGATATGTTTTGTTTTGCCATAGATTATTTGTATTTCCTAGAATGTTATATAAACAGAAGCATATATATAAAATTTTTTTGTCTGGCTCCATTCACCCAGTATAGTTACTTTGAGATTCATCCACGCTATTGTGAATATTGATCACTTATTCCTTTTGATTGTTGAATGGTATTCCCTTTTATGAAGATCCCAGAGATTTTTATCCAGTCACCTGTTGATGGACATCAAGATGGTTTCCAGTTGGGCGTTGTTACAAATAAAGCTGCTACAAATGTTTGTGTATAAATCTTTGTGGAGACATAGGTTTGTGTTCTAGGAGTATAGAAACTGGGTCATACTGTAGGTATATCTTTACATTGAGAACCCGACAGACTCTTCTCCAAAGAAGTTGCAGCCCTTGTACATTACCTCCAGCAGGGTATGAGAGTTCCAGTTGCTTTACATCCTTGCCAACATTGGTATCACAAGTTTATGTGTGTTTGTTTGTTTAGATGTTGTAACCAATGTATAGTGATATGTCATTGTATTTGTCTGTTTTCACACTGCTGACAAAGACCTTCCCCAGACTGGGTAATTTATAAAGAAAAAGAGGTTTAATGGACTCACAGTTCCACGTGACTGAAGAGGTCTCACAATCATGGTGGAAAGCGAAAGGAACATCTTACATGGTGACAAACAAGAGAGAATGAGAATCAAGCAAAACGGAATTCCCCTTATAAAACCATCAGATCTCATGAGACTTATTCACTACCACAAGAAGAGTATGGGGGAAACTGTCCCTATGATTCAGTTATTTCCCACCAGGTTGCTCCCACAACACATGGGAATTATGGGAGCTAGAATTCAGTATGAGATTTGGCGGGACACACAGTCAAATTGTGTTAGTCATTGTGGGTTCAATTTGCATTTCCTTAATGGTTAATGATGTTCAGCATTTTTTCATGTGCTTATCTGCCATGCATATATATCCTTCAGAGAAATGTATATTCAAGTCTTTGGCCCATTTTGGTTTTGGCTGTTTGTCTTCTTATAAGTGAGCCTTGGAAATATCTTTATATATTCTGAATACAAGTTCCTTAGCTGATATGTGATTTGTAAACATTTTCTCCCTGTCGGTGGCTGTCTTTTCATTCTCTTTACAGTGTCTTTCAAAGAGCACGGTTCTTCATCATAATGAAATCTAATTTGTCAGACTTTTTTCTTCTATGGATCGATCATGCTTTTGGTGCTTATGTAAAAAATCTTAGCCCAATCAAACATTGCAAAGATTTGCTCCTATGTTTTCTTCGACAAGTTGTACAGTTTTATGTTTTCTATTTAAGTCTATGATTTACTGTGAGTTCATATTTGTATGTGGTGCAAGGTGGGGGTCGGGGTTCATTTTTGCATCTGTAGTTATCCAATTGTTCCAGTACAATTTATTGAAAAAACTACTCTTTTCCCACAAAACTGCCTTTGCAACTTTGTCAAAAATTCACTTACATATGTGTGTGAATCCATTTACGGACACTGTATTCTAGGTTTGTCTATTTATCCTTGAAATTCTACCGGTTTCTGCTGCCTGTATTTTGGACTCTGTTATTTAGGTATATTAACATTTACAGTGGTTGTTTTCTATAATGAATTGACCCTTTTATCATTACGAAATGACCTTCTTTATCACTGCTAATATCCTTTGCTCTGAAAACTGCTTTGTATGATATTAATATAACCACTGTAGCTTACTTATGATTAGTGTTAGCGTGATGTATCATTTTCCATACTTTTAACCTAATTGTGTCTTTACAGTTAAATTGTATTTCTTGCAGGCAACAGAGAGTGGCTCTTGATTTTATTTTCTTCTGACAACTTCTGCCTTTGAATTTGGGTGTTCGGCCATTGTGATTTAATGTAATTACATAAATGATTAAATTATATTTCCTATTCCCTTTTTCCATTTTCTTTGCCTTTTTGGGGTTGGGTATTTTAAAAATTCATTCAGTTATTTAAAAAGTATTTGTCAGGCATGGTGGTAGACACTGGAAATACAACAGTGGGTAAAACAGATAAGATACCTGCCTTGTAAGATTTAAATTCTAGTTGAAGAGATTAATAAGGGGGCCAGTAACACTGGAGTAAGGCGCTCAAGGAGAAGAATGGACAAAACTCAAGTAAGAAGTTCAGTTGAGGGACTCACCTGGCAAATTTTTTGTTTCTTACTGCCTTTTCTATTTCTGTAATTTCTATTTGGTTCTTTTTGATTACCTATGTCTTTGTTAAGATTTACTATTCTTTTCATTCCTTTCATGAGAATTAGTAATACCTTGTTGAGTCATTTTTATGATGGCTGCTTTAAAATCTTGGTTCTTGATGTGCAAGTGATGTCCTGGACGTTTTGGCTTTGATATTAGGAGATCTTGGGCCCTATTTAGATCTATGATGACAGCAGACAGTCAGCCTATTTAGATTTAGCACAGCGGTTCTGACCTAATGTTGTGGGCTGTGGTTCTAGTGACAACTTCATTTTCAGAGCCATTTTCAGAGCTGTTTTGACTGCTTGCTTTCTCTGGTGCCACCGGGGCTCCCACTAGCCCCTGCTAGTACTGCTTGCGGTGGTGGAGGATAGTTTCCCTAAGCCAGGCTGTGTCGTGCTTCCTAGAAGGAGAAAGGAAATCGCTGACCCAAGAGGACAAATAGGCTTCCTGGACCAGGTCCTTACAGTTGGGGGATCCCCCTACTTAGTGCTGCCTGGCCACGCGGTGTCTCTGGGTGGAGGATGGGAGTCTCAAGCCTGGCAAGAAATCATAGTGCTTTCTGGGCTAGGGGCTTACTGCAGTGGGTCTCCCTTCCCAGTGCCTGTTGGTGCTTGGGTTGGGGATGAGCGTCTTAGCCCTAGTGGGGAAGGAGAGCACTTAACCTAGACGCTTACTCTTAGCAGGGCCCTCAATCAGTCTGTCTTGCGGGAGCTGCCGAACTTGCTTGTCCTTGCTGGTAGAGTTTGTTTGTTTGTTTGTTTGTTTGTCTCCATTGCTGCTGCACGAGTTAATGGCAGGGTTGTTGTTCACTCCAAGGAAGAAATGAGCTGATCTGAGCCCCCTTTAGTGGATAGGCCCAGAATCAGAAAATGCCAGGCCTCAGTCCCGTTCTTGTGTTGGATGGGGGGAATGTAAGACACAATGCTGCTGTTTTTCTCTACTCCAGAGACACCCCCCGAGTCTCCCTTCCTCTTTCCATCATGTATAGTTCTCCTTCGATTGCCTCTCACATTATTTCCAGGGTTTATAGTTGTACTTAACAGAGAGTTAAGTGCAATCTAACTGGAAATGGACTTATACCCCATTTCATCTGGATCAGAAATCCCTGGATTGAGTGTATTTTTAATGATTTCATTGACCACTGTGTTTTCTTATTAGCGATAACTCTGTGTGACATTGTTTCAATAATTGTTTTAGGGTTTATATTGTACATCTTTACCTTATTAGAAACTACTTTCAAATATTATTTTATATATATATATATATTTTTTTTTTTTTTTCTTTTTTTTCCTTCTTGAGGCAGACTTCTGCTCGTCGCCTAGGCTGGATTGCAATGGCGCAATCTTGGCTCACCACAACCTCCGCCTACTGGGTTCAAGCGATTCTGCTGCCTCAGCCTCCCAAGTAGCTGGGATTACAGGCATATGCCACTATGCTCAGTTAATTTTGTGGTTTTTTTAGTAGAGACAGGGTTTCTCCATGTTGGTCAGGCTGGTCTTGAAATCCCAACCTCAGGCGATCCACCCGCCTCGGCCCCCCAAAATGCTGGGATTACAGGCGTGAGCCACTGCGCCTGGCCAAATGTTATTATATTTCATATATAGTACAAGGACCTTACAACGGTATACTTCCATTTCCCCTCCCAGCCTTCTGCTATTTTTGCCATATATTTTATTTCATATATAGTACAAATAATATATACTCTACAATGCATTGTTATTGCTTTAAGCAGTTAATTATCTTTTCAAGGGATTTAAATAAGAAAAAACTCTTAAATTATCCACATAGTTATCATTTCCTAGGCTCCTTGTCACTCTGTGTAGATATACTTTTCCATCTGGAATGATTTTCTTCTGCCTGAAGGACTTTTTTTTAACGTTTCTTATAGTGCAGATGTGTTATCTATAAATTTTTTTCAGTTTTGTTTGTCTAAGACTTTATTTTGTCTTCGTCTTTGAAAGGTGATGTTTTTCCTGATAAATCCAAGTTGACAGCTTTTGTGTTTGAGAACTTTCTCACTTGCCTTAATTCTGAGGAGAAAGCTACTTTACTTTTGTTCCACTGTGTCCTTTGACACATGTGTCCTTTGCCTCTGACTGTTTTCAATATTCTCTGTATTGCTGGTTTTAAACAATTTGATTATGATGTGTCTTGATGCAGTTTTCTTCGTGATACTTCTCTTGGATTTGTTTAAGCTTTTTAGATCTGTTGGTTTCAGATTTCATAAATTTTGGAAATATTTCAGCCATTATTTCTTCAAACCATTTTTCTATCCTACCCTAATTATGTATATAGTAGGCCTCTTAAAAGTTGCTTCATAGCTTACAGATGCTCTTCTCTTTTTTTGGTCTGTTTTCTTTCTGTTTCATTTTGGATAGTTTCTATTGCTATGTCTTCAAGCTCACTAATCTTTTCTTCTGCAACGTCTAATCTGCTATTAATCACAGAGATTTTTCATCTTAGATATCGTAGGCTTCATCTCTCGAAATTTGACTTTCTTTTTTTATATTTTCTATGTCTCTATTTAGGCCATTTTATCTTTCCTCTAGCTTTTTGATCTACAAAAACAGTTATAATAACTATCTTAATGTCCTTATCTATTAATTTTTTCAACTGTGTCAATTCTGAGTCAGTTTTGATTAATTGATGTTTATCCTTATTTTGTATTGTACTTTTCTGCCTTTTTTTTTTTTATGAACTAGACATTGTGATTCTTACATTGCTGACTGCTGAATATTTTTGTATTTCTGTCCACTTCGTTTTTTGTTTTGTTTTCTGGTATATGATCAAATTACTTCAAAATACTTCTATTCTCTTTGATCTTGCTCTTAAGCATTGTTAGACAGGACCAGTGGAGCATTAAATTCAGGGAAAATTTTCTTCCCTACTGAGGCAAAACCCTTCTGAGTATCCTACTTGATAAACCATAAATTGTGAGGTTTCCCACTCTGACTGCTGAGAAAATGGGCATTATTGTAGATCCTGATTGAGCTTTGGGTTTATTTCCCACTAATTCCTTTGAGTGGTTAATTCTAAAGCATGAGTAGTCTCCTCACTGACATTCATTAGCCAGTATTCAGCCAAATACTTGCAGAGGGCACCTAGCAGATTTCCCGAGTTTTCTCTCTTTGCAGCTCTCTCCTTTCAGGTATTTCACCATATGAAATCTAACTACTTTGATCTCCCTGCTCCCCTTTCCTTAATTCAAAGAGACTCCTAGACTCCATGCGGCTTCTTCTCCCTGCATCATGGCCTGGAAACTGTCCACATGATAGTCAATCATAGGACTCACTTGGTTTGTTTCCTTGTCTCAGTTATCCTTGCTCTTCATGACCCAGTGGCCTGATATCCAATATCTTGTGAACTTTTTTTCCCATTTATTTTAGATTCAGTGAGTACATGTGCAGGTTCATGCGTACATTGCATGATGCTGAGATTTGGAATACAAATGGTCTCATCACCCAGGTACTGAAAATACACCCAATAGGTCATTTTCAACCCTTGCCCCCTCCCCTCTGGTAGTTCCCAGTGTCTATTGCTGCCATCTTTATGTCCACGAGTACTCAATGTTTAGCTCACACTTATAAGTGAGAACATGTGGTTTTCTGTTTCTGTGTTACTTTGCTTAGGATAATAATCTCCAGCTGCATCCATGTTGCTGCAAAGAACATGATTTCAGGCTGGGCTCAGTGATTGACACCTGTAATCCTAGCACTTTGGGAGGCCTAGGAGAACAGATCACTTGAGGTCAGGAGTTCAAAACCAGCCTTGCCAACACAGTGAAATCCTGTCTCTACTAAAAATACAAAAGTTAGCCGGGTGTGGTGGCGGGTGCCTGTAATCCCAGCTACTCAGGAGGCTGAGGCAGGAGATTTGCTTGAACCCAGGAGGCAGTGGTTACAGTGAGCAGAGATCACAAACTGCACTCTCGAGTGAAACTCTGTCTCAAAAAAGAAAACAAAAACATGATTTCATTCCTTTCTATTCCTTTTCATGGCTGCATAGCATTTCCTGGTGTACATATTCCACATTTTCTTTATCCAATCTACCATTGATGAGCACGTAGATTGGTGCCATGTCTTTGCTATTATGAATAGTGCTATAATGAATATGTGAGTCCAGTTTTCTTTTTGATAGAAAGATTTATTTTATTTTATTTTAGATACATACCCAGTAATGGGATTGCTGGGTAAACCAGTAGTTCTGTTTTAAGTTCTTTTTTTTTTTTTTTTTTTTTTTTTTTTTGAGACAGGGTCTTGCTCTATCACCTAGCCTGGAGTGCAAAGGTGTGATCCGCTCACAGCAACCTCTGCCTCCTGGGTTCAAGCAAGTCTCCTGCCTCAGCCTCTCGAGTAGCTGGGATTACAGGCACACACCACCACACTCGGTTAATTTTTTGTGTTTTTAGTAGAGACAGGGTTTCCACCATGTTGGCCAGGCTGGTCTCAAACTCCTGACCTCATGATGATCTGCCCACCTCAGCCTCTCAAAGTGCTGGGATTACAGGCTTGAACCACCACACCAGGCCTTCTGTTTTAAGTTCTTTGAGGAATCTTCAAACTGCTTTCCACAGTTGCTGAACTAATTTACATTCCCGTCAGTGGTGTATAAGCATTCCCTTTTCTCACCAGCGTCCATTGTTTTGACTTATAGTCATCCTGACTAGTGTGAGATGATATCTCATTGTGGTTTTGATGATCATTTCTCTGACAATTACTGGTGGTGAGCATTTTTTCATACGTGTGTTGGCTGCTTGCATGTCTTCTTTTGAGAAGTGTCTGTTCATGTCTTTTACCTGTATGTTGTTGTTGTTTTTTGTTTTATTTAATTTTATTTTTATTTTAAGTTCTAGGTCCGTGTGCAGGATGTGCAGTTTTGTTACATAGGTAAACATGTGCCATGGTGGTTTGCTGCACCTTTCAACCTATCGCCTAGGTATTAAGCCCAGCATGCATTCGCTATTTTTTATAATGCTCTCCTTTCCCTGACCCACCAAAAGGCCCTAGTGTGTGTTGTTCCCCTCCCTGTGTCCATGTGTTCTCATTGTTCAGCTCCCACTTATAAGTGAGAACATGTGGTGTTTGGTTTTCTGTTCCTGCATTAGTTTGCTGAGGATAATGGCTTCCAGCTCCATCCATGTCCCTGCAAATGATATGATCTCATTCCTTTTTATGGCTTCATAGTATTCCATGGTGTATCTGTATCACCACAATTTCTTTATCTAGTCTATCATTGAGAAACTATTAACAGAGTAAAGAGATAACCTACAGAATGGGAGAAAAAATTCACAAACTCTGCAGCCGACAGAGGTCTAATATCCAGAATCTTTAAGAAACTTAAACAATTGAACAAGCAAAAGACAAATACTCCCTTTTGTAATTAATGCATTTTCATCCAGGTAAGACTAAGAAGGAGCAATAGAGATGGACAGAACTGGATAGATTTTAGAGATATTTGGGAGGTAGGATCAACAGCAATTGGTGACTGAAGGATTGTGCAGGAGGAGGGGCAGAGGAGGGGGAAAGAGGGGTTGACATGTGCTGCCGGATCATGCTGACACTACTCCCTGACATAGCAAACCTCATTGTTTAAGTTTCTCAAAGATTATGAATATTAGACCTTTGTCAGATACCTAGTTTGTGAATATATTCCCCCCTTCTGTAGGTTATCTGTTTACCCCATTGATAGTTTCTTTTGCTGTGCAAAAGCCCTTTAGTTTAATTATGTCCCACTTGACAGTTTTTGTTTTTGTTGCAATTGCTTTTGAGGACATAGTCATAAACTCTTTCCCAAGGCCAATGTCTGGAATGATGTTTCCTAGGTTTCTTTTAGGATTTGTATAGTTTGAAGTCTTACATTTAAATCTTTAATCCATCTTAAATTAATTTTTGTATATAGTGAAAGTTAGAGGTCCAATTTCATTCTTCTGCACATGGCCAGTCAGCTATCCCAGCACCATATATTGAATAGGAAGTCCTTTTCCCATTGCTTATTTTTGATGACTTTGTCAAAGATCAGATGGGTGTAGGTGTGTGATTTTTATTTCTGGGTTCTCTATTCTGTTCCATTGGTCTATGTGTCTGTTTTTGTACTAGTACCATGCTGTTTTAGTTACTGTAGCCTTATAGTATAATATGAAGTCAGGGAATGTGATGCCTCCAACTGTTCTTTTTGGTTAGAATTGCTTTGACCATTAGGAATCTTTTTGATTCCATATGAATTTAGGAATGCATTTTTTCTAGTTCTGCAAAAAATGACATTGGTAGTTTGATAGGAATAGTATTAAATCTGTATGTTGCTTTGGGCAGTATGATCATTTTAATGATATTGTTTCTTCCAATCCTTGAGCATAGAATGTTTTCCCGTTTGTTTGTGCCATCTATGATTCTTTCAGCAGTGGTTTGTAGTTGCAGAGATCTTTCACCTCTGTGGTTTGTAGTTGTAGAGATCTTTCACCTCTGTGGCTAGATGTGTTCCTAGGTTCTTGTGGGAGATTTTTTGGTAGCTATTGTAAATGGGATTGCATTCTTGATTTGGCTCTCAGCTTGAATCCTATTGGTGTAGAGAAATGCTACTGATTCTTCTGCATTGATTTTTGTATCCTGAAACTTTACTGATGTTGTTTATCAGTTCCAGGAGCCTTTTGGCAGAAGAGAACTCTTGTTTTATATATTTTTTTCTAGTCTTTCAGTTTTACAGGTGAGAGGATGTATCTAGTACCTGTTAATTTCTTTTGGCCTGAAATGGAAATTTGACTCTTATATCCCTTTTATAGAAAAGTGACCTGGAAGGACAGGTGTAAACATGGAGGATCCAGTTGGGCTTTGCATTTGCATCCCAGTAAGAGGAGGAAGGAGCAGTAGAGATGGAGAGAAGTGGATACATTTAATAGGTATTTGGGAGGTAGGATCAATAGTAGTTAGTGACCAGTGGATTGTGCAGGAGAAGGGGCAAGGGAGGGAGAAAAAATGTTTTGCTGGGTGCATGGTGACATTACTCCCTGACATAGCAAACTCTGAAAGGGAAGCTGCTGTGCGGTGAGATGAGATCAAGTTGGGATATGTCCACCTTGATTTTGATGGGTCAAGTGTTTATGAAGTGACAGAGACTTATTAAAAGGTAATCTTGAAGATGAAATAGTAAGAAAAAACATAGGCTGTAAAGAATAGAAAAAGAAAAAAGCTGTGATCACGCTTTTTTATGGTAGTTAGGGATCATTGCTGCTCTCTTTTGTTAGAGGTATTTATTTTATTTGACACTTAGAAACGTGAATGTTTCACTGAACACTACTGACTGCTTTTGATATGTCAATAAAAAATTAAAATGGCCTCAACATCTGACTTAGAATTAGGAATGTTCAAGATTTTTATTACTGGAGTAAATGTTTCATAATGAATATCCTATGAGTCACCATCTTTACGCATTTAAAAATTCTTGATTTGCACCGTCAGGCTCTTATGTCACAAGCTGTCACATCTTATCAAGAAGACACTACTGCTAATGTAGATGGCTGAACTATATCAGTGGTCTTCAGCCTTTTTGGCATCAGGGACTGCTTTACTAGAAGATGGTTTTGCCGTGGATTGGGGTGGGGTGTTGGTATCAGGACGATTCAAGCTTATTACATTTATTGTGCACTTTATTTCTGTTATTATTATATTGTAATATATCATGAATCAATTATACAACTCATCATAATGTAGAACCAGTGGAAGCCTTGAGCTTGTTTCCCTGCAACTAGACTGTCCCGTCTGGGGGTGATGGAAGACAATGACAGATCCTCAGGCGTTAGATTCTCATAAGGAGCAGGGAACCTAGCTCCCTCGCATGCACAGTTCACAATAAGGTTTGCACTCTGATGAGAATCTAATGCCTCTGCTGGTCTGACAGGAGGTGGAGCTCAGATGGTAATACTAGTGACAGGGAGTGGCTGTAACTACAGATGGAGTTTCACTTCCTCACAGGCTACTCACCTCCTGTTGTGCTACCCAGTTCCTAACAGGCCACGGACAGCTACCAATCCATGGCTGAGGGCTGGGGACCCCTGAAGTATATTCAGAGAAGTCAAAGCATTCAGCCAGATTAACAAAGCAAGGTATAAGAATTCACTTTTGGGGCTGAGCATGGTGGCTCACGCCTGTAATCCCAGCACTTTGGGAGGCTGGGGCAGGTGGATCACTTGAGGTCAGGAGTTTCAGACCAGCCTGGCCAACATGGTGAAATCCCATCTCTACTGAAAAATACAAAAATTAGCTGGGTATGGTGGTGGCCACCTGTAATCCTGCTACTCAAGAGGCTGAGCCAGAAGAATAGCTTGACCCAGGGAGGCAGAGGTTGCAGTGAGCCTAGATCATGCCACTGCACTCCAGCCTGGGCAACAGAGCAAGACTCCATCTCAAAAAATAAAAATAAAAAAATAAAGAATTTACTTCAGCATTCAGAGAAGATGGTGAGCTTGGACATAACACAATCAAAGAGAAAATAAAAGCCTCATGGCATAAACTGAGAATTTTTAAATATGAAAAATAACTATGTGCAAGAAAGTTATTATAAAATATTTATTCCATTAGTAATCATAATAATAACTTTGAAATTCCTAATTCTAAATACAGCAGTTGAAACCATTTTTATTTTCTATTGACATGTTAAAAGCAGACGAAATTGTTTCAGGCTGAGTCTAAATGATCTGATTATGAGCCAACATCAAAAGTGTAGACAGTGTTAAGCAGGAATGGCAGACACCTGCTGAACTCACCGTCATGTTTAATCCTGTGCTGAATTTTGAGATATAAGATCACAGATTAAATATTTGTCTAACAAAAGAGCATCAGGTTTATGACATTGACCTTTATTTGTCTAAAACACACAGAAGGCTCTCTCCTGTCAATAAGCATAGCTGTCAGATGCTCTGTGCACGGCTACTAAACACTCTCAAGATTGCAAGTTGAGGCATGGGCATCAAGTATACATTTAATCAGCCACGGAAGGTGAGAAGGTGCATTACACTAACTAATTTCACTAGTAACTCTAATGCGCTCTTATTTATATTTGGAGTCTGGTAGATTCATTTAGTCACTGATTGCAAGGCATAGTGGCAAATATGGAGCAGGTTTGCCTCTCTTTAAAGATAGTGCACATTTTAAAAATAAATCTATATTTCCAAAGTATGTTGTTGAGAGTGTTAATCGGGGGAACGTCTTTGGAGGACAATTTGGCAATACCTATTAAAACGGAAATGTATATTTCCTTGAACCCAGAAATTGAGTCTAATATTTTATCCTACAGAAAGTCTTACATGTGTGCACAAAAACATATGGACAGAGATAGTCATCACAGAATGGAGGATCAGAGTAAAATATTGAAAATGACTTAAATATTTATCAATAGGGAACTGGTTGAATAAATTTTGATATCCCCATACAATTGAATAAGGTACAGCTATGAAAATAAGAAAACATCACTTCTACATATACTGATGTGGAATATTTTCTGAGATGTGTAGATATAGGAAGAAAACAAAACACAGAACATTGTTTATTATTTTACTATTTATGTAAAAGATGAAGGACGAGTGTAGATGCTATATGTATATGTTTTTCTCTGAAAGGGTATAAAATAAATGCATAATCGGATGGTTGCAGTGACTCATGCCTATCATCTCAACACTTTGGGAGGCCAAGGTGGGAGAATCACTAGAGGCCAGGAGTTTGAGGCCAGCCTGGGCAACGTAGCAAGACCCTGTCTAAAAAGAAAAAAAAGAAAAAAAAAAACCCAGGCATGGTAGCACGCACCAGTAGTCCCAGCTATTCAGGAGGCTAAGGCAGGAGGATCGCTTGAGCCTGGGAGCTGAAGGCTGCAATGATCTATGATCATGCCACTGCACTCCAGCCTGGGTGACACGCTGACACCCCGTGTCAAAAAAAAAAAATTCATAATCATGGGCATCTCTGGAAAGGAGAATTAGAAATGGAAAACCAAGGGGTAAAGGATGGGGGAAAGGTTTACTTTTCATATATATCCTTTATTTCCTTTGAATATTTTACTATGTAATATATAATCTATTCAAAGATTAAAAATTAAAAATTCATCAAATATTAAAATTATATCAAACTCCATTATAAATTTTGACATCGCTTCAAGAAAAAATATTTGACTAGAAGACAGAATAGAGGTACTTAAGAATGTACCAAACCTTGTTAAAATTCCATATTTAAAGGAAATTAGAAGCTTCTGATAAAACTAATGATCATCAGAAAGAAGTCAGAAATATAGAAATAAAGGCATTAGGATGCTTTCCTTGCTTGGCACATTATTTCACATTCTAAGAGAAAAATAATGACAGCTTTCCTGAACAGAACACAAGCCTGAAAAGTCACTTAGTTCCTAGCAGTCCCTCCTCTTTCTCTTTGGTTGTTCAGAAGCTGCAGTTACCCAGCACTTATTAGGCTTTTATAAATAAACAGGTTGGTCTGGCCAACGGGGGAGGAAGAATCAGGAAAATGGGAAAAGAAACCTTTTAAAATGAAATTGTACATGAACAAAGGAGCATGTTTATGGGGATTTGCATCTAAAAACACTTCCTTTTAACATTCTGGAACAAAAATATTTTGGCAAACTTTAATATAATGAATTGTAAATATCTATCAAGAATGACCTTCATTGTACATTCCTTGCAAGTTTATAGAAGAACATAGAGCATAAACAAGTGCATACAATAACATAGATCATAGGTAGTCACCACCTGAGCCTCCCTGCAATGCTTTGTAGCCCAGGGAAAGAACATCTAGGTCATAGTGAATATCTCTTCGTAAATTGTGTTTGAAGATATAAAATCTAAAATTATAGCCACTGTTTTGCATCTATAAATGTCAGCAACTTTGTTAACACTTCATTTTCTATCCTAAGAAGTACTTTTTAATGGTCCTGGTTCAAACTCTTCATGTATACAGGCAGAATTTCTTTTTTTATTAGACACAAAGAACTCATGCTTTGTTTTCCCTTTCTGGCTTAAAAATGTTTTAACATCCCAGCCCTTTGGGTGGCTGAAGTTGGGGAAATAGCTCAAAGCCAGGGGTTTGAGACCAGCCTGGGCAACATAGTGAGAATTATATCTGTACAAAGAATTTAAAAATTACCCAGGGTACCTGTGGTACCAGCTACTCAGGAAGCTAAGGCAGGAGAATCACTTGAGCCCAGGAGGTCAAGGCTGCAGTGAGCCGTGACAGTGCCACTGCACTCCAGCCTGAGCAACAAAGCAAGACCCTGTCTCAAAAAAAAAAAAAAAAAAGAAAAATTGTTTTAACAACAATAAGCTGGTAGGTTAAAGGGCACTCATGAAGACAGTAGCCTTCAGTTAAAGAAGCAAATCACCAGGTTGAGGATATACTTCAAATATCAAATTAGCCTGGTTATGAATTGTCTGTGAGAAAAGTCACTTTTTAGGTGAATGATTGGGTTCATCAAAGTTTAATCATATTCCACAAGTTGTTCGATGTTTCCTTGGGCAGATTCCACTCTTGCAGAACTGTACTGACTCTACATACAACTTATGAGAAGATTAAAAGCATATGCTCTCTCACACTCACAGGTGGTCGCATTTTAAAGAACTGAACCGATGCCAAATACAGACAGCAATTTTTATGGGAGAGACAAAAAGAGAGAAGAAAAGGAAAACCAAAAGACAATAAAAAGACGGGATACATCAGAGGATAAAAGGAGCTCATTTCCTGTAGAGGCACAAACTCCTTTCCTGTCTTCCTGTCTCACTCCCCCAACCAGGACAGCTCCTCTATCTACAGCAGACCCTAAGTCACACCTCCATTGACCTAATAAAAACTGGTTCCTATCACTTATCTCTCCATTTGACTGCATCTCTGGCATTTGACCCTATCTTGAACAATTTTTTCATCCACCTTGTAGTCATTTATTGAATGCCTCCATAGGCTGTAAGACAGAAGATGAGTCAAGGATGGTTTATCATCAAGGTCACAATTGATTAAATGTTTTATACCTCTTGACTTTGAAGCTTGAGCCTAACAAGGCATACCAGACTTCAACGTCTTCCACCTTCACACAAACTTCCTACTGAAACAGGGCATTTACCCTGACCGCTTTGTGGGACTTGTGAAGTGGGTGGCTTGTTTACTTATCCCGCAGCTCTCAACCCCTCACGGGAAGGGGACCACGCAGGTGCCTGGGTGCAGGGGCCAGGATGAGTGCCTCTGGGTGCCTGCAAGAGCAGAACTCTGTGCGGCCCTGCAGCAGTATCTGGGGGATACCCTTGACCCCTGGACCCCCAGAGGGTGTATGTTACAGTGTGCTCTTTTAGCTTTGCCATCCGTGGACAGCTTAAGTGTTTAGTAGCTCAGTGTGACAACCCTCTGTATCCCGAGCTCTTGTTCGGGGTCCAGGAAGAATCGGGTCACACAAATGAGATGAAGATGGTAAATTCAGGAGATTTTATTGCTGATGAAAGTGGCTCTTAGTGGGATGGAGAGCTGGAAAGGGAATGGAGTGGGAAGGTGGTCTTCCCCTGGAGTCTGGCTGTCCCCAGTTGAACTCTCTCCGAGGTTCCGCCGTCAAGCTGTCCCTCTGAAGTCAAGCCACTTCTCAATGATGTTAAGCTGCTGCTTCTCTTCTCTCCTTCTCTGCTGCTCTGCTTCCAGTGGAGCCTGGGATTTCCATGGGTACAGGATGGGGAGTGGGGTGGGCCAGGATCATTTTGGAAAAGACAACATTCGAGCAGGAAAACAGGAATGCATGTTCTTGCTTTGGGCCACTGGTCCAGGCTTGAGGGTGAGGCTCTGCCAGGGACCCTTCCCTCTTCTACCCAGTATCTCCCTGCCTCCTGCCCATATCACCATCTATTTAATAACTAGATATTAGACTGATTGTTGAACTGAACTATTTCCTCCAGCTGTGGTTATTATTATTTCTGTTCACAAGATTTTTTGCACTGGACATCAAGTATTTGTATTGCTTCCTAGCATTCAATGAGGAACTGGTTTGTCTGCGACATGGAGTGTTAGAAATATTCTCTCAAAACTGTGTCAGCCCTTGGGTAATATGAATCTGTGGATCAGGTCACCAAAATTCAGAGTGGGGCCTTAGTGACTTAATCATTTGTTGATTCTATGCCTTTTTTTTTTCTTTCACTATTGCTGATTTATTAGAAAGGATACTAAAAAGGAGGCAAATGAAGAGCTAAATGAAGAGATGCATAGGACAAGTTATAGGAGAAGGCATCCAGTGCTTCCATGTGCTCTATGGTGCAATGCCCTTCCATCACCTCCTTGTGTTCAGCAACCTGGAAACTCTCCCAGCCCAGTCCTTTGGGGTATTATGGAGGCTTTATTACATAGGCATGATGGATTAAGTCATTGGCCATTGGTGATCAACTCAGCCTTCAGCCTCTTTCTATTCCCAGAGATACAGGGGAGGGAACTGAATACTCCAGCCCTCTCATCACAAGGTTGGTTTCCAGGCAACCAGCTGCCTATCCTGAGGCTACCCGGGATCCCCCAGCCATCAGTCATCTTATTAGCATACAAAACAGCACTTGTCACCTTGGAGAGGCCAAGTGTTTTAGGAGCTATGTGGGAGGAAACAGGGATTAAGACCAAATGTATTATTTCTTATTATAAATCCCAATAACACAGTTGACCTCTGGTCTTAGAACAGGATCCCTTACAGCAAAAGGATCATAAAAGTCAACAGACACTGGCACATTCTAGAATCCCATTCAGTCATTAATCATTAGTCTAGTCCATTTCATGTTACATGAAAATGTTTCCCAGGCCATTCAGGTTTGCAGGCTTTCATTCTCAGTAAACATAGCTTCACGTTTTGGGGCATCTGGTGCAACGGAGCTAGGAGACAGTATCATGTCTTGCTCTGAATCTCTCTTGAGACATTAGCATAAAGGATGCTGATAGAAAACACAAGATTCCTGGGTCAGAGACAAAGGACTTTGTTACTCACAGCACAGTGTGTCTGTTCATTACCACACCCACACTTAATTCCTATGGGTATGAAGCAATGTGGGCCCAAGTGGAGACTGTGCACACAGTGGGATTGAGGAGAGGAGGTTCCTCACAGCTGAGGAACACTATGCTTGGAGAACCCACTCCTTTTACACAATAGGCAAGCCTGTTCATTGTGTGGTGAGAGATGTGACCTGAGGTCTAAAGATTGCTGGCTTCAAACACAACCCTGAGAACTGGCCTAGATAAAGAGCCACCTGGGCCTTGCACCCTGCATACACCCTGCAAGATTCACAGAAGTATGACTGACCGTCTTTCTGATAGAAGGCACATATTTCACATCCGGGGAAGGGGAACATGAAAATAATTTTATGGCCGGGCGCGGTGGCTCAAGCCTATAATCCCAGCACTTTGGGAGGCCGAGGTGGGTGGATCACGGGGTCAGGAGATTGAGACCATCCTGGCTAACACG
Organism: Macaca mulatta; assembly: GCF_049350105.2. NCBI lineage: Eukaryota > Metazoa > Chordata > Mammalia > Primates > Cercopithecidae > Macaca > Macaca mulatta. Next base: position 35,313,954 of record NC_133414.1, read on the forward strand.
GTGAAAACCCATCTCTACTAAAAATACAAAAAACTAGCCGGGCGAGGTGGCGGGCGCCTGTAGTCCCAGCTACTCGGAGATTGAGGCAGGAGAATGGCGTGAACCCGGGAAGCGGAGCTTGCAGTGAGCCGAGATCGCGCCACTGCACTCCAGCCTGGGTGATACAGTGAGACTCCGTCTCAAAAAAAAAAAAAAAAGAAAGAAAATAATTTTATAACTGTAATAGGTTTGTTGCCCAAAACATATGGCAAGTCAATACACAGAGACACTGGGTTGCAGCAGAGAAAGAGATTTAATCGTAGTGTCACCAAATAAGGAGATGGGAAAAAACCTCCAATCTGTTCTACTCACAGAGTTTGGGGCTAAGGTTTTTAAGGGTTTTGGAGTGAGCCAAAGTGTGGACATTATTGATTGACCAAAGAGTGCAGGGTGAAGTCATGGGACAGGGAGATAAACAAGCTGTACTCTTATGTTGATTTGCTTTCTCTGGGGAGAATCTTCAAACTGGTTGGTGTCAGCTGTTCCACTGGAATTCAGGATCTGAAAAACATCATAACCAATTCTTAAACAAACGCCTTGTGATTCTAAGGCCAGAAATCCTATCTATAAGAACAATGGGGGTTGGGTACAGTGACTCATGCCTGTAATCCCAGCACTTTGGGAGGCTGAGGCAGGTGGATCACTTGACATCAGGAGTTCGAGACCAGCCTGGCCAACATGGTGAAGCCCTTTTTCTACTAAAAATACAAAAAAATTAGCCAGGTATGGTGGCACACACCTGTAATCCCAGCTACTCAGGAGGCTGAGGCAGGAGAATCACTCGAACCTGGGAGGCAGAGATTGCAGTGATCTGACATCGTGCTATTGCATTCCAGCCTGGGCAACAAGAGTAAAACTCCGTCTCAAAACATAACAGAAAAAACAAACAAAAAAACAAACAATGGGGATGTGAATGTATCCAGTGCTGCACGACTTCGTGTTAAAAGGAAGTGCAACCTGATTTATGCTTAATTCTAACTATATTTCCATCCAGAATTCTCATTAACCCTGTGAGGATAGCTTCAATTAAATTAATCTTAGTATTTTGGAATTTTGTTATGCATTTCTTTATGTACCTAGCATCCTCCTCTCCTCAATGACAAGCTACATTAGAGACTGAGGCTGCATCAAGCTCTTACTATTCCCAGCACTGTGCTAGAGCTTTACATGAAACATCCATTTAATCTTTACAACTCCATGAGGTAGGTACTATTTATTAGTATCAGCATTTTGTGGATGTTGTAAATGAGATACAGAAAAGTTAAAACTAAAGTCACTCACATGGCAAAACTGGATTTTTAATGCAGATCTGATTGACTTTAGAGTCCATTCATTGTTAGGAAACTTCTCAAATACCAAATTACTAATCAAGCCTCGCAAGCATATGTTTATGGCCCTATCAATTTAAACACATTTCATACTCTAAATAACGTCTCCTTTCTTGGGTAGCCAAGATAGTCCTGGAAATATCCCTGGGTTTGCCACACAAGAATGCAAGCCACATTGTCATGTCGAGAGCTCTGGGGAAGTAAAATGGGTAGAGATTCTTGGAATGAAGAGGTGAGAGCCAAGAGCAGGTAGGAAAAGAGCAGGGAAGGTTCTGCCTCATCTTCCCCTCAGTTAAGAATGAACATTGTTAGGTTCCTCAAAAAACTAAAAATAGAGCTACCATGTGATCCAGCAATCCCACTTCTGGGTATATACCCAGAAGACGAGAAATCAGTCTATCAAAGAGATAGCTGCACTCCCATGTTTGTTGCAGCACTGTCTACAATATCCAAAATTTGGAAGCAACCTATGTGTCCATAAACAGATGAATGTGATATGGTTTGGCTGTGTCTCCCCCTAAATCTTAGCTTGAATTGTAACTCCCATAATTCCCATGCGTTGTGGGAGGGACCTGGTGGGAGATAATTGAATCATGGGGGAGGTTTCCCCCATACTGTGCTCGTGGTAGAGAATAAGTCTCATGAGAACTGGTGGTTTTATAAGGGGAAACCCCTTTTACTTGGCTCTCATTCTCTCTTGCCTGCCACCATGTACTTGCTTCTGCCATGACTGTGAGGCCTCCCCAGCCATGTGAAACTGCGAGTCCATTAAACCTCTTTTTCTTTATAAATTACCCAGTCTCAGGTATGTCTTTATCGGCAGCATGAAAATGGACTAATACAGAATGGATAAAGAACACGTGGTACATATACACGATGGAGTACTATTCAGCCTGAGACCCTGTCATCTGCAGCAACATGGATGAAACTGGAGATCATTATGTCTAGTGAAATAAGCCAGGCACAGAGAGACAGACATTGCATGTTCTCACTTATCTCTGGGATCTAAGTTAAAACAATTGAACTCATGGAGATAGACAGTAGAAAAATGGTTACTAGAGGTTAGGACGCGTAGTGGGGGAGGGGCACAGTGGTGAAGCGGAGGTGGGGATAGTTAATGAGTACCAAAAAATTAGTTAGAAAAAAATAACTAAAACCTAGTATTTGATATTGGCTATAGTCAACCATAATTTAATTATACATTTTAAAATAACTGAAAGTATAATTGGATTGTTTTTAACACAAAGGATAAATGCTTGAGGGGAGGGACACCCATAACGTGACTATCTCACATTGCATGCCTGTATCAAAACATCTCATGTACTCCAAAAACATATACATCTACTATGTACCCACAAACACATTTTTTTTAATGAATGTTGTTAGAGTCTAAATTCAAAAAAGTAATTGAGTACCTAGATATCTCACAGTAAGGATGTGTGGAGACCAGAGCATGACTCAGCTGTTCAGGTCTACCTGTAAGTGGGGCCTGCCTGAGACTGGGCTTCTCATCAGGACAGTTCACAGATAAGGGTGTTTCTACCACTGTGAGACAGATGGCGTTCCTCGAAGGATTGTCCATAGAATCACCTAGGATGGGAATTAGAATTGTTATCAGAAAATGGGATTGGTGTTAAAATAGGAAAGGAACAGCTTGGTGCTTGACACTGGGAAGGTAAAGTGGGGCATTGTAACAGGAGCTCGGGGGCACCAACGAAGAGTGGGATAGGGTCAGATGTGTCAGGATGGGGGAAGGGTGATGTCCTGAAGTGCTGGGCGTCTATCCACGGAGTCCTTCAAGGGCCAAGGTCCCTTCTCTCCATGCCCAATCTACAGACTTGTCATTACAAATGTCTTGGTTTTATAAAATTCAGTACTCCTACATTTTTTTAGGGGGATATACAGGTATGTGGGGTAGAGGGGATGACAAATGCTGCCCATATACCTCGAAGTGTTTCGAGAGGCTACACTCAGCAATAAGTGATAGGGACAGGAGGCTGGGAAATTCTAGGCAAAGAGGGCAGGTCTCCAGTGAGGGCCCAAGCCTCAAGCCTGGAACCATGACTTAAAGTGAGAACATACATTCCTGTTTTCCTACTCCAATGTTGCCTTTTTCAAAACCACCCATGGCCCACCCCACCCTGCATCCTGTGTCCATAAAAACCCAAAGCTCTGGCAGCAGAAAAGCGAAGAGGAGAAGCAGCTGGATGTCAGAGACTACAGTCCAGGAGAAACGGCTTGACTTCAGAAGGACAGCTTGACGGTGTAGCTCCGGGGGTAGAATACCTTCCCGCTCCATCCCCTTTCCAGCTCTTCTTCCCACTGAGAGCCACTATTATCAGCAAAAAAAGCCTCCACATTCACCACCCTTCAATTGATTCATGTGACTTGATTTTTCCTGGACACTGAACAACAGCTCAGGTACCACAGGTGCGGGTGCAAAAGGCTGTCACACCGAGCTGTTAATACTTAAACCATCTGCGGATGGAAGAGCTAAAAGAGCTCTGTAATACATGCCCTCTGGGACTTCAGGTATTGTGGGAACCCCCTTAGATGCTGTTGCAGGGCTGGTATGAAGTCCATTTCTGCCATTACCCAAAAGCACTTGCCCTGGCTCCTGCACCCACTCACTTGTGTGCTCCCTCCTAGGAGGGTTGAGCACAGTGGGTTCGAGGGAATGAAGTTTGCCCCTGAAGGTGCCAAAGTGGCTGGCTAGCTATACAGCACCTACACTGCAGTTCCTGCCCAAGAAGGGGTCAGGGAAAATGTCCTGCTTCACAAGGATATTGTTCAAACTAAAGATTTGGCTTCTCAAGGAAGAGTGCAACTAAAACAAAGCTTACTTGAGTATGCACACACCTGTTAAGCATTGAGACACACAAAGGTAAAAAATGACACACACATATCAATTCAGTTCCAATCATGTGAAGTATCTAGAAAGAACTTCCCCCTCTCAGGTGAACTCACCATGCTGTCCTATCCCTTGGTCATCATTCCACTATAATTGTGGGACACTTCTTGTGTGGATGCTTGCTCCAATCTGCTTTCTAGATTTCTGATTTCCTAGGCAGAGGACACTGACAATATACAATCACTTTTTTATTTTTATTTTTATTTTTATTGTATTGTATTGTATTGTATTTTAGAGACAGGGTTTCACTGTGTTGCCCAGGCAAGAGTGCAGTGGTGTGATAGTAGCTTACTGCAGTCTCAAACTCCTGGGCTCAAGTGATCCTCCCACCTCAGCCCTGCCCCTCACCATCACCCCCCAGTAGCTGAGACTACAGGTGTGCAGCATCATGTCCAGCTATTTGTTTATTTATTTATTTATTTATTTATTTATTTTCAGAGATGGAGTGTTGCTATATTGCCCAGGCTGGTCTTGAACTCCTAGCCTCAAGCCATCCTCCCACCTCAGTCTCCTAAAGTGTTGGGATTACAGATGTGAGCCATCACACTCAGCCTTACAATCACTTTAGAAGTTGTATTTTAATGTCACAGCAAGTAAAGCTGGAATATAAAGCCATATAGATCTTTGGGGACATTTTTAGTTGCTTTCCATTCTTTCTTTTTACATTGTACGACATGAGAAACAGATTCAGTTCTTAGTTTCAAGTGCTCAGGACCAAAATAGAAGATACGTGCCTTTCCCCACCTTTATTTGGACTCACTGACATTAGTGGATAGCACTTTAGGGTTAATAATTGGTAAATTACATCATTAATCATGAGAAAAGCTCATTTATGTTTGAGAGGAGTCTCCATATCCGGAACACTAAATTTTTTTAGATGGAGTCTTGCTCTGTCACCCAGGCTGGAGTACAGTGGTGCAATCTCAGCTCACTGCAGCCTCCACCTCCTGTGTTCAAGCAATTCTCCTGCCTCAGCCCCCTTAGTAGTTGGGATTACAGGTACCACCACCACACCCGGCTAATTTTTGTATTTTTTAGTAGAGATGGGGTTTCACCATGTTGCCCAGGCTGGCCTTGAACTCCTGACCTCAGGTGATCCGCCCATCTTGGCTTCCCAGAGTGCTGGGATTACAGGCATGAACCATTGCACCCAGCCCAGAACACCAAATTTTTTTAGCACTCTATTCACACATGCACATGTCAATGAAAAAAAAAAAATGAGTCAATAACATACCACAGGACAGCTCAAGGGCAGATTGTAAACAGTAACAGAAGCACAGGAATTTACAACCAGAGGCTATCACCTTATTACTAGTCATACCCATTGCCTGCCATAGGATCTGCTTAAAATACTTTATTGCAAATTCCAAATTATAATTACAAATTATTTATTGCCTGGTTCAGGGATTATAGATTTTAAAAAACTTTGAATGATGAAATAATGCCTAGAAAACCTGTCTCAAAATTTTACTCTTTATTATTTAAAAAAAGAAAGAAAAGCACCTTAATTTATGAAGGGAGAAAACCCAAAAGACGTAGATGACTGTAGCTTCCAAGTCAAATCACTTAATTTGGTGTTATGTGCTATGTTAATTTCAGTTTTCCTACAGAAGAGTAAGTCTAATTGAAGGTTTATCTGACATTTCTTCTCTCAGTGCTGTGAATTCTATCCCTTGCCATTTTTCTCTGGCAAATTGATGCACACCATTACTCTCGGAGCACACGTGGAGGCAGCTGCTACAGCAGAAGTTACCTTTTCCCGAATTCCACAGATTGAACCAGCTACCCATTAGACAAGACAGCTTTGGCCTGGAATCCAGTAGATGGGCGTCTAGTCTCAGCTTCTCCACCAGCCTGCTGTGTGACCTTGAAGAAGTCATCACCCCTCTGGGACCAGATTCTTCCCATCTAATTTTAGAGGGTTGCAGGAGATGGTCTCTGGGGTACCCTCCAGCCCTAATCTGATGGTCTGTGGTTATGGGAGAGAAATGCAGCCATGGTGAGAATAGAGAAAAAAAAATGAGTTGCCTGAAAGGAAACTGGTTCAAGCTAAAAATTCAGGCCAGCAGTGGGATCTAAAAAAATGGCAGGTGGCAGGATTTCCAGTGCCTGCCTTTTGGTTTCATAGTTCTCATCTCAAGTCTTGGAAAACCAACATCTCTAGACAGTCTCTTCTCTATTTTGGCATCCTCTGACTCCAAGTCAGCCCTGAGACCAAACATTTGCTCCTAGTGCCCTAGTGAGGGGCTCCCCATAGTCCGCACCTCCTCTTTCTTCCCATTTCCCTCTCTCTCATGTTGACATACCCATAGCATGAAGAATGAAAAGGCTAAAGGCACAGAAGCACTAACTTCACATGTTCTCACTCACTCATGAAATCTAAACATTAAAACAATTGAACTCATGGAGATAGAGAATAGAATGATGATTACCAGAGGCTGAGAAAGATAAGGGGTGCAAGGGGAGTGGGGATAGTTAATAGGTACTAAAATATAGTTGAGAGAATGAATAAGGTCCAGTATTTTATAGCACAAACAGGATGACTGAAGCCAACAATAATTTATTGTACACTTTAAAACAAGTAAAAGAGTATAAGTGGAATGTTTGTAACACAGAGAAATGATAAATGCTTGAGGTGATGGATAGCCCATTTACCCCGATGTGATTATTATGCATTGGGTGCCTGTATCAAAATATCTCATGTACCCCATAAATAGATACACCTACTGTGTACTTATAATAAACTAAAAATTAAAAGAATGACGAGGCAGAGAAAAAGTAAAGAGAATTTATGAATATGTAGCAACAAAATAAGGAAGACGAAGGACAACTGACTTCACAAAGGAATCCTAAGCAGAGCTTACCAAAAGGATGACTTAAGAGAGATTTAAGATGCCCCACATCTAGCTGATGAATAATCTTGGAAAATATGGAAAGCAGAAGTTAGGGTCCCATAAGCAGAGGGCTGGCTTGGCCATTCTCAGGAAGGATTGAATAAATCAAGAAATGGGGGTAAAAAAAATGCTGAAACCAGGAAGAGACTATTTTATCAACTCTCACAGGAAGAAGCCACAGTCCTGTGCTGGCATCATTCAAATCCGACGAGTTGGGGCATCAGAAAGCCATTCCAGAGGGAACACCCGCCAGGGTCAGATGACTGGGCCCGGCCGCATGACTTAACACATCCTTCCTCCCTAGTCTATTTTGGTGCGTGGGTGGAAGCCGCAGCAGCTACGGCCCTAGGACTCCAAGAACAGGAATCACATCGGTGAAATTACTCCAGTTGATAGCAGTTGGACATCAGTTTACGGGAATAGCATCATAAATTGCTAATTTTGGCAAACAGTGTAGTGGGATACAGTGCGTTTTCCACGTGGACACCCAAGGTTTTCATTGCCGTGAAAGCAAACGCCACTTTGCAGTAAGCACACATTTCATAATGTAGGGCTCCTCGTGGGATTTTCAGGTGTGTGAAGAGGCAGGTGTGGGGAAGGGGGCATTTTGTATTCCATCCATCAAGCTAAACAGAAGAATGTAACAGAAATGTTCTGACCTAGCTAGCATGAGGAGCATATTCCAACCAAGACCCCAGCTGCTTCCACAGGCCTCTCCAGTCCGACTGGAGGGGGTGACAGACTGCAGTTGGAGCAGCCTGGTCCCCTTCATGGCAAACAGCTCCTGGGAGTGTCCTGCTGAGAAGAGGACACTGGTAGGTACCAAAGAACAACGATGCTTACTGGAGCCCCTCCAAATGTATTCCTGTTTCCCCCAGAGGACAGTACCCTGTCACCCAGGATAGTCACTTCTTTTAGAGGAGAAGACCTCCCATTGTGATGTAAAACAGATTTGCAAGCGATTTCTGCTCCAAAACTGCAGCACCAAAGAAAATAGCGACCAAAGTTAAACTATGCAGGCAGCAATGCGGTTTCAGGTCACCCACTCAGGTCAATCCACTTCATTGGACTCCTGAAATGGATTCCTCATTCCTGAAATGAATTTTCCTATTGCTGCTGTGAAGCAAGTCAGTGCCTAGCTAACAAGAATTCAGGATTCATTTTCTCTGCAGTTTCTAAGCAAGCTCTACCTGATGGAGTTCCGAAATTTCAACAACCTTTTCTACAAGAATAGGGTGTCCTCCAGGATAAAACTTGACCTCCTTCTTAAACAGCTTAGATCCTAATCAAAGATTATATAGAGGCTATAAAAGAATAAGGTTCCCTCCCTAAAAATCCAACCTTGTGGCCCGGTAATAACATTTTTTAAAAAATCAGTGGCTATTTAAAGTTAGTCCTGGGTTCATTAGAGTTTCAATACCATACCTACTACTGAGCTGATGACAGGCAGGGATTTTACAGAAATCAGTGGATCCAATTAGCACCAGGGGTCCACAAGTCAAGCACTTCCAGGCTACAAATTATTGGTGACATTTCTAAGCACAGATTGACGGCTGAATCCAGGACAGCTTTCTCTATACCTTTGAAGCATTATTAGGGAGCAAATACCCTACCCAAGTTTTCTAATCTACTATATTAAAAAGAGAACTTCCTAAGAATTTTATTGTCACACCAGTCCATATTGCTCAGGTGACTGGTATATGCTTACTTTAATGAAACCAAAACAGGCTTGTTAGTGATGTTTACATTTTATGCTTTTAGGAACAGATATCTGCAGGCAACTAGATTGTGTAAAATTCATTATTGTGATAAGATTATAAAGTTGTTGGTTAGTAATTGAGTAGATTCTCCTGTCCCCATAAAATATCAGAGCCCTGTCTTGCAATAAAGGAGTTAGAGTCCATTTCTGTTTTAAACTTGTTATTCTCAAACTGTTCCCATAAAACAATAGTGCTCCATAAGCCGTGTCAAAATATCCTGCAAATAAAATCCAAGGATGTCAGACACAAACAAGTCCTAGGAAGAATATTGAGTTAATGACCGTCAAGCTGGTTTTCCAACATATATTTTTCTTACACCCTTGGTGTTTGCTCCCACGTGTCTGTTAGAATACCACTGGAAGATGACAAAATAGAAGAACAAATAGCAAATGATCAGATAACTGAGGATCCCGCTGGTTCAACAGCCTGTTTCTTTTCTCATGTATATGTGTGTTCATGGCTGTGGTTTTATATCATAAATATATAGCATGCTCCCATTAAGCTTTGCAATTTTTAGAAGAGGAGGGGTGTCTCGCACACAGCTCAGCTGACTCTTTAAAAATATGTGTCTACCTCAAGAGAGGAAAAATAGCACATGCGTATTCTAAACACTGTTCAGGGACTGTGGCTTTTAACTCATTGCCTCTCAGTAGTAAGTGAAGGTCAGTTGAGAAAAACAAGGCTGAACAATATGTAGTTTATCCCCTTCTCAGTCATCTAAAGCAGGAGTAAATTTTATCTGTAAAGACCAGATAGTAAAAACTTTAGCCTTTGTGGGCCACGTGGTTTCTGCCTCACCTGTTCAACTCTGCTGTTGTAGCAAAAATGCAGGCGTAGACATTAAAATAAAAGAATGTGATGTATGCCAACAAAACTTTACTTACAGACAACAGAAATTTGAATTTTATATAATTCTCATACATTATGAAATATTCTTTTTTTACACCACTTATTTTTTTAAAAAATGGTATTTAACTCACAGGCCATAGTTTGCCAACCCCTGTCCTAAATTCTAGATGCTTTAAAATGCATCCTTGGTGTCTCAGTTTTCTGTTGCTTATAAGAGAATATCTGAAACTGGTAACTTATTTTAAAAAGGAATTTATTTCTTATAGTTATGAAGATTGAGAAGTCTGGTGTTAAGGGGCTGAGTCTGGTGGGGGCCTTCTTGCTGATGCAGACTCTCGGCAGAGTCTCCAGGCAGCACAGGTGAGGGTGTTGGCTCAGGTTCCTCTTCCTTCTTCTTATGAAGCCACCAGTTCCCCTCCCTTGAAAACCCATGAATCTATTAACCCATTAATCCATTAATCAATTAATCAGAACCTTCATGACCCAATCACCTGTTAAAGTCTCCACCTCTCTACTGCCATACTGGGGACTAAATTTCAACATGAGTTTGGGAGGGGACAAACATTCAAACCATAACATGACTTTTGGAGAACTGAGCACCTGGACTTTCTCATTTTGGCCCTTCACCAAGTTACAGTTGCTGAATTGGCTTTGCCATAGTACCATCAAATCGCACAAAGGGAGGTATATGAAGCAGCAAATGAACCTCATGATTGGGTTTACTGTGAAGATGCCACCAGAGCATTATACGATGTGTTTCAGGGTGGACGATTTCTCTCGGGTCGTGATCACAGGAATGGTTGTCCTCCTGGGAAAATGGCTTATCGAAAAGAATCAGAACACTGATCACTCTCCCTCTTTTCACCTGCTAGAAAGTTCACAGGCCAATTTACTCAGGTCTAGCAAGCATATGGAATTGCATGTGTTCTGTGTAAATATAGCCCACCTTTAACTTAGTTTTCCAGCCTAATTTTTTCTTTTATAGTGCATTCTTCACTTTTTAAATATTATTGTATTGCATGAATTTCAGTAATTAGCTTAATAAGGTAGGATACAAATAAAATAATACAAGTAAGATATATACATTATGCTCATGTTTCTGTACTTAAGACTGTTGGCAATTTTTTAATGAAAGGTGATTTGCCGTAGTGTTCCCAAAAAGAGCATGGTGACTCCCAGGTGTGGAAAGAGTAAGACCAGTGGATTGATTTTTTCTTTCTTTCTTTCTTTTTTCTTTCTTTCTTTCTTTCTTTTCTTCTTTCTTTCCTTCTTTCTTCCTTTTGTCCTTTCTTTCTTTCTGACAGAGTTTCACTGTTGTTGCCCAGGCTGGAGTGCAGTGGCACGATCTCAGCTCACTACACCTCTGCCTCCTAGGTTCAAGCGACTCTCCTGCCTCAGACTCCCAAGTTGCTGGGATTACAGGCGTGTGCCACCATTAGCACAGGCATGTGCTAATTTTCTATATTTTCAGTAAAGACAGAGTTTCACCGTGTTGGTCAGGCTGGTCTCAGACTCCTGACCTCAAGTGATTCACCCGCTTCGGCCTCCCAAAGTGCTGGGGTTACAGGCATGAGCCACCGTGCCCAGCCAGACCAGTGGATTTCTGACTCATGGAGGCTGAATAGGCTTCTCCTTAAAGGGAATCTTGGGCAGAAACCTAACAATGCAACACACAAAATGGAGCAGCTCTGAGTGAAGTGGAACTGAGAAGTGGGTACAAAGGCCACCTGAAGACACTGAAGACCACTGGGAGTGCTCATTAAAATGACAGGTTTCCAGGCTCTGTATCTACTTCTCTCTAGCATTGAGCATGGGAATCTGCATTTTAAATGAAATCCTTGGGGTATTCTTTGAAACTGTATTCAAGAGCCGTGCTAAGGAACAATTTGATAAACACTGCTTCAGGCAATAGCACTCAGTACTGGGGAATTTGGAGAGGTTGGGGCTTTGTTAGGTTCTTGGTGTAAAGGCAGAGGCACATGGTGATGAACACAGGCTCCCTGGATTCCTGGGTTTGAATCCTGGTTCCGTTGGTTAGTAGCTATGTAAACATGAGCAAGTCACCGAAGCTTCCTCTAAGTACCTTTGTCAGAGGCGTGTGAACCAGAGCAACTCCATCTGGAGTAGGGGCTGGGTAAAATGAGGCTGAGACCCACTGGGCTGCATCCCCAGATGGTTAAGGCATTCTAAGTCACAGGATGAGATAGGAGGTCAGAACAAGATAGAGGTCACAAAGACCTTGCTGATAAAATAGGCCGCAGTAAAGAAGCCAGCCAAAACCCACCAAAACCAAGATGGTCACGAGAGTGACCTCTGGTCATCCTCACTGCTACACTCCCATCAGTGCGATGACAGTTTATAGATGCCATGGCAACATCAGGAAGTTACCCAAATGGTTTAAAAAGGGGAGGCATGAATAATACACCCCTTGTTTAGCATATCATCAAGAAGTAACCATAAAAATGGGCAACCAGCAGCCCTCAGGGCTGCTCTGTCTATGGGGTAGCCATTCTTTTATTCTTTTACTTTCTTAATAAACTTGCTTTCACTTACTGTATGGACTCACCCTGAATTCTTTCTTGCATGAGATCCAAGAACCCTCTCTTGGGGTCTGAATTTGGGTGCCTTTCCTGTAACACCTTCTTCATTATCTCTGTCCCCCATTGTAAAAGGAGGATGTTGATCAGCAAAGGTTTTGGGGAAAGATGTTGTGAATCATAGAACAATCCCCAGACCACAGTGAAACTCTTCTTCCTCTTCCCATCCACCCACCTCTCATCAGACACTTCATGATGCCTTTCCTAGTGTCTCCTCCTATTTTTTCTTCTCTTTTTCCTCACTTTCTCTATCACCTTTTTTATTCCTTTTTTTTTTATTTGCCCTCTTTGATACCAAAACTCAATGTTGCAGAAGTGAAGTGGAAAAAGAGAAACTGCATCTTTATAGTTGAAGGTGTCGGGATCAAGCTGAAAAGTTTAGGTGGAGGGTAGAGAAGGAGAAAAATCTTTTTACCTTGAAGCCATGGTGAAAACCCTACAAAATAGAGTACAGTGTGCACATTACACTTAGCTGAAGTCACTTTCACTTCCACAGTGGATACAGTTAAATTCTGATGATTCACTGTAGGCCAAGAACTGATGTCCAGCTTGGGTCCAACTATATCCTCACTCCCTCATCAGCCCAGCAGCTGCAGGGTTGACATTACCAGCAGGAGATGCACATACAACATGTGAACCTTAATTGCAACTTATTTTCATGCAAAACATTGAAAGTATATTGCAATCACATTGTGGTTTTGATTTGCATTTCCCTGATCATTAGTGATGTTGAGCATTTTTTCATGTTTGTTGGCCATTTGTAAACCACAATGAGATACCCCCTTACTCTTGCAAAAATGGTCATCATCAAAAAATTTTTAAAAAATCGATGTTGCTGTGGATATGCTGAAAAGGGAACACTTTTACACTGCTGGTGGGAATGTAAACTAGTACAACCACTCTGGAAAACAGTGTAGAGGTTCCTTAAAGAACTAAAAGTAGAACAACCACTTTATCTGGCAATCGTACTACTGGGTATCTACCCAGAGGAAAAGAAGTCATTATATGGAAAAGATACTTGCACACGCATGTTTATAGCAGCACAATTCACAATTGCAAAAATATGGAACCAGCCCAAATGCCCATCAATCAACAAGTGGATAAAGAAACTGTGAGATACACACACACACACACACACACACACACACACAGTGGACCACTCAGCCATAAAAAGGAACAAATTAATGGCATTCACAGCAACCTGGTTGGAACTGGACACTATTATTCTAAGTGAAGTAACTCAGGAATGGAAAACCAAATATCGTATGTTCTCACTAATAAGTGGGAGTTGAACTATGAGGACACAAAGGCTTAAGAATGATATAATGGACTTTGGGGACATGGGGGAAAGGGTGGGAGTGGGGTGACAAATAAAAGACTACAAATTAGGTTCGGTGTATACTACTCTGGTGATGGGTGCACCAAAATCTCACAACTCATTGAACTAAAGAACTTACTCAGTAACCAAATATGGTTTGTTCCCCAAAGACCTATAGAAATAAGTGTTTTTTAAAAAAGTACATTGCAATCAGTAGCCAATTATTTCAAAAGGCTTCAGTCACATGTAGTGTATTAAGGAAATAAAATGTAATATTTACTTGGTAGTAGAGTGTTTCATATGCATATTTTAGTGCATGCATTTAAAGTTGGGGTGCACTATCACCCCAGGGGAATGAAAAATGGTTCCTGGGAGGCAAAAAAAAAAAATCTTGGCTATTATGATTTGTGGCTACATGGAGGACCACATCACACAAACAGATACACAGTGTGTCTGTGGTATTAAAATTTCGTGGAAAGGGGAACAGTTGGGGTAAAAAAGTAATTTTAAAAGGTACCAATGGGGTGGGGGATTAATAATGAAAAAAAGATTGAGAAATAACATTTTAGTGGAATACACTGGTGCAAATATGGTGGTAGAAAAATCCTAGAATGATCAGAATGATCAGATTTTAAGCTCTAGCCATTAAAATAGTTCTGATGCCCTCTAAGGATTCAGAGGGGCCTCAGAGCTGTTGGAAGACATCATGATTGGCAGAAGTGTTAAGATTTCCTGTAGGATGGGATTACATTAAATCAATGTATAGTAAAGGATACTACCTTGTGTTCTTAGATCATGGTTTGATTCTAAAAAGCCTTATTGGAACCTGAGAAATCATTTGTTAGAGAGAGAAATCTATTCTGTATTCTTGAATTAAAAATTATGCCCCAGGAATTCTAAACTGTGACAATAGCTACTATAAAATGATTGAGATGCTCAGATTCATCTCATCTCACATTCTGTCTGGCCCGTTCAAGCACACACACTGCACAAAATAATGAGCTGCGGCCTTTCTTCTCTCTGCTCTCTGTACTTAGGAAGGGACGTAGGAAAGATTGTGATCGAGTTCTGTCATAAACACTCACATAGACACAAAATGAAGATTGTGTTCTAGAGAGAAGATCAGTTTAAAATTTGGTTTATTAAGACAAGGTAAAACCCCAGAGTTGAAAAGAGCAGTATTAATATTCTGTTCAAATCATCCCTTAATTTCTGTTTCAAAGGGGGACCGTAAGACAGCTTGATTTTTATTACAGTGAAGAAAAAGAAAATGACTCCTTTCCATTAATCAGAAAGAACCATAAAAATAGGTTGCACTAAAAGCTAACACTGCCAAGTCCAAATGGAAAGTTTGATTTTGTCAAAAGATAAAGAATATCTTTAGAAATATTGTAATCAATTCTGAAAAACCTAATTTTTTTTCTTCCTTAGCTTTTCAGCTATTGTGATCTTCAATCCCAAGTGCTTCTTTGAGCAATTTTATTCTATCCCACAGAAGAAAATGAACTATTTAGCTCCACACTTAATGGTAAACTCCATTTCGGCATACACAATAAGCCCAGACTCCAGCAGGCTCTGATCAATACATTTGGTTATGAACCACAGCCCCTTCACACAGTCAAAGATCCTCACTGGTGATAAAAGACTGGGAGCTGTCAATGATTGATGCCCTCTCAGCAGTGCACTGACAAGCCAGGCCCCAGGAAACAGAGAAGAAAACCATATGAAAGTCCTTAGGGAGACGCTGACCGGCATGGACCAGAGATCACATCTAAAAGTCAACAGAACTGAGATCTGGTGTAGCACAGGGTACTTAATGTGAAATCTGGACTCTGTCTACAAATTCTGCACCAAAGAGGTTCTATGAACACAGGGACTCTCCTGGACTCAGACTGGGGAACCTGCTTCAAGGAGAGGGTCGTGGAAGTTCTAATTGAGTAGAGTGCTATCACCACACCTCTGCCGTCACACTCTGTGGCTGGCTGTGACTAGCGGCTGTGATTGGACTAGTTACTACAACTACATTCTCCCTAGTATTTGCACTTAGCCTAACATAGCCTACAGATCAGACGTCTAGAAACGCAAGTGGTGATAGAGAATTGGTGATGGCTAAGTTCTTATCACAGACAGCTCTCCAATGTGACAGCTCTCCTGATTAAGATTCGGATTTATTTCACTAGACAGGTATGTAGCAATATAGACAGCGTTCTTTTTTCTGAATGACCTGCCAAATATTATGCAATTTTGCTGGAGAACTTTGAAGCACATTAAAAGTTTTGAGGGCTGGGTGCAGTGGCTCACGCCTATAATCCCAGCATTTTGGGAGGCCGAGGCAGGCAGATCACAAGGTCAGGAGTTTGAGACCAGCCTGGCCAACATAGTTAAATCCCATCTCTACTGAAAATATACAAAAAGTTAGCTGGAAATGGTGGTGGGCCCCTGTAATCCCAGCTACTTGGGAGGCGGAGGCAGGAGAATACCTTGAACCCAGGAGGCGGAGGTTGCAGTGAGTTGAGATTGTGCCACTGCACTCCAGCCCAGGCAACAGAGCGATACTCTCTCTCAGTTTTGAGAGTAGCGATGGTAATTCAACCAGACACACAGCAAGCGGTAGTAAAAAGTTAGAGAAAAGCAGCCACCACAGACATTTTAGCAGCTAGCCATGGATGGCTCACACAGTGAGAGGAGTGACAGGAACCTGGATTCCTGAACTCTCCACCTCATCTGAAGTGAAACCACCAATAGTCAAAAAAAAAAAAAAACAATTCTGCCAATATGCGCACTACTTCATAGAGAGGATTGGAAGAGAAAAGTCAAACAGTCAAACATGTTTAAATTAATGCCTGGCTGTTAAACTGAAAAAAATAAATAAGTAAAGAGGGAAAACGTGTTTCAAGAAAGAGCTGACATGAAAGCTGACATTTGATTTCCACAGGTTATCGGGATAAACGTGCCCTTCGAGCCTGTGAGATGAAATGATTGTTCACCGCTCTCTAACGCGTCTGCCCATCAGTTGCTAATGGAAGAACAGAAAAGCCCTACTTTTCACTCAGCAACTTCATACAGCTTGATTTCCCAGAAAAAATAATTACTGTTGAATCAGATAACCCAAGTGAGAGTGTCTTGCACACAGTAGGCCCCGATAAGATCTAGTTTTCTTCTTAATGTTTGATAGGTCAAGTTGCTTTTTTTTTTTTTTTTTTTTTTTTTTTTTTAGCACAGACACCGGCACTGCTATAGGAAAAGATGGCCAATAGTAAATATGCACAAATTCTCTCTCAGAAGACCTGAATATATTCCAGCACAGTGGCCTCCACAGCACTCCTCCAGTTTTGAGGTGAATTTTGATGCACATTATTCATTTGTTGCTATTCCAGGAAATCCATTTGAGATGATATTTCGCTGTGATTTTTTTTCCCCTTCTCTTCTTTCTTCTTGATTTTGTTTTTAAATAACAACAGCTGTGCTCTGAATTTGCTTCTTTTTGTTCCTTTTAAAGTGGCTGGAGTCTGGGAGATTTGAAAGCTGCTTCTCCATACCATTGATCAAAGATTCTTTTCCCTGAGAACTGGTTCACTCCCTAGCTATACATTAATCAAATCCTCCCCTTTTTCTCAAGCTCCCAAAGTGTTTTCTTTCCCTCCCTCTAGCTGTGAGTCTGATTCCACATTAGGAAAGTTGATGAAGCAGCTCTGTTATGAGAGAGACCCAGAGGAGCTTTCATCTCAAAGGCCACAGATTCCATCTCGTTCCGTCAGACCTGTTTGCTAAACCATCAGGCCACATCTTATCTGACCCCTCGCAGCCCCCTTTGTCGTGGGGTTTGAAGGCAGCACCTGAGAACTGGCACTGACCAATCTTGCGTGTTTGTGAAGTGCCGACCTACAAGGACAGCCTCCTGTGGGCCATGACCCTGGAGCGCACATCCCAGATCCTCTTCCAAAGAACAACTCTTTCCTTTCTTCCCTGTCAGCCTCTCTGCCTTTCATCTCGGGTCATTCATTTTTCTTTTCACAGTAAATTTTTGTTGATCATCTATAATTCCATTAGAACTGAAGCTCTCGGCCGGGCGTGGTGGCTCAAGCCTGTAATCCCAGCACTTTGGGAGGCTGAGACGGGCGGATCACGAGGTCAGGAGATCGAGACCATCCTGGCTAACACGGTGAAACCCCGTCTCTACTAAAAAAATACAAAAAACTAGCCGGGCGAGATGGCGCGCGCCTGTAGTCCCAGCTACTCGGGAGGCTGAGGCAGGAGAATGGCGTAAACCCGGGAGGCGGAGCTTGCAGTGAGCTGAGATCCGGCCACTGCACTCCAGCCTGGGCGACAGAGCGAGACTCCATCTCAAAAAAAAAAAAAAAAAAAAAAAAAAAAGAACTGAAGCTCTCTAGTTAGGAATCATCTTGGTCACACCCAGTCCCCTTTTGTCTGAGTAGCACTGGGGAACCATCATTTCATCCCGCAGAGTAAATGCCTTATGACGTGCCCAACTTTTGACTTCCTAATCATATTCTAATTGACTGCATCTGTGCTTTTTCTGGCTTAGCCAGTCTTATTCTGAGACCAGTCATTCTAATTCACAATGAATAAGTCAATAAACAGATAGTATTTGCAAAACCAAAACATTGCACCAGTCCTTTAAGAAATGAGGAGAACAGGGCTTAGAAATCTGTTGCCTAGCAACATGGTACTAACTTTGCCTTCCATTTTCCAAACCAGTTGATAGCCTCCTGTTGGTTTGTCAGCATTCCAATGCAAAACTTTTCCCCCTTTTAAATTAGAAATGAAATTTTGTTTTTTGCTTTTGGGTTTGTTTTAGTTTTCAGGGAATTGACTTTAGCCATCATCACGTTTTTCTGCATTTCACAGTAATCCTGTTTCCCTGGTTCCCAGTCAATCCCGGTTTATCTTCCTTCCCTGATAAAAACTACTTCTATCTTCCAATTAAGTACTATATCTAAGAACGATTTGCATATTTCTCAGAAAAGGACACAAGCCTCACATGGAAGTTTAATTGATTTTAATTAATAATAATAACACCAGGCAATTAAATGGCAGTTTATCCTTTGTACCATCCTTTCATGTCTGCTTATTCATTTAATTAAAATTTTAGATGCTTATCCAAACTTCTTTGGTTTATGATACCATTTTCCAAGGTTTTCTGAACCGTGGTAAAGGGTGGCACTTTTTCTTGTTTTGCTTTAAATTAGAAGACAGTACCCTGCCACTGGGTTTTCACATGGTAATTTGGCATTTCAACCCGAGTCTCGTCAGAAATCTAGGAGAATATCAAAATCAAATCTTTTCATCTGCTTCTTTTTCTTTTCTTCAATGCTGAACTCCTCTGTATAGGTGATAAGCCATGGTGGTGGTAGGGGCGGAGGTTAAACAGTGCCAAGTCCCATTTCCATCTCTTCCTGCAGCACCAACCCCTGTGGGTCTTTGACTGACAGTGTCACTGAGACACAAGGAGAGCTGTGTATCCGCAGAGGCTCCTGTGTTTACAGTTATCTTGATGCCATTTTCTTGCTATTCAAGGTCTTTGAAAACTTCTCCAAACAGAAGATGAAGAGTCTCTGACAAAGCATTTCCTTATATTTCAGAACACGATTGCTTTCAAGGTCACTACACGAACACATCAGCTGTGTCAAATTGATTCACGAGGGTTAGTTTTGACGCTGGCCTTCCTCACTGAACATTGGCTTCCATGTTGACTCAAATCATGGACTCACATTAGATGTCGCCAACGTGGCAAGCACAGTGATTTCTATTCTTTGCAAATTCCTGTCAGGAAGCAATTTCCTGGTAAAACAAAATAAATCACCAAGTTGATTAAAATCACCCACATCTTTTCTCTTCAGTGAAAATCCTCGACAGGGGTCTTGATCTTTGCTTTTGGAGGTTGGAAACAAAGCTTCAGCATAAGTCGTCATAAAAACCAACCAGATAGTCAATGTAAAGATGTGAATAAATTAAGTTAGGCGAGGGAATTTTCACTTCAAAGGTCTGTGTTTAGACATCAACAAAATGTAAGAGAAACAAATGTGTCCTAAAATATCCAAATCCTTTGGCAGCTGTATTATTTGGTTTGTGTTTCAGGATATGTGAATATGTATATTTTAAGGCTCCAAACATGTAATGTAAAGTAGAGGAGGAATATAGTTAAATAGTCATGCCGACTTCCCACAATGCTTTCATTGACCAAGTAAACCTTAGTGAAAGGATGTTTCTTTCATTGTTTTTTTATTCTTTCACACCAGAAAAAGGATTTCCCAAGAGTCTCTTCCATTTTACCCCCTCATCCTCCCCACAGCAGGCAGCTGGCCTAGCCATCACCTTCGAGTGGTTCATCTCTTTGAAAAGCAGGGGGAAAACATGCCTGCACTTGTATATAGAACAGGAATATGCCACTGAATGAATGCCCTCTGGTCTGGACCAGTTACATAATTTTTTAATCCAAACCAAAATGAAAATGCCAGGCCCCTATTTCAAAACTTACTAAGAATATTTAGGTGTATTTAGGTGACAATAGGAGAGGATTCAACCAAGCCCAGACTCTTTGAAGCACAGGTCTTGTGTCCTGGAAACCTGCACAGGTGTCATATGCCATGCCTCTGGCAGAGGGAGCCCCTCCCGAATGGGGCTGGACCCTCCAGAAGCACACAAACAAAACAGCCAAGGAGAGGATGTTCAGCAGGAGCAGGACAGAGAAAAGTGACATCATTGGTATTTTCCCTCAACCTCCATGTGTTCTCTTCTTTGTTACTAGGAGAGGCAGCTTGGGGTGAAAAGGAAAGAAAAAGAGCATTGATCAGTGTCAGTCATTACACAGATGGTCGTATTTAATACCTAGGATTGCATTTGAACCCTAGAACAACATTCTGAGGAAGATATGCCAATTTAACAAATGAAAGAAACTCAAAGAATGTTAGCAATGAACGTTCCCAAATTTTACAATTTTCCAGTGAGAGAGGTTGTATTTGAATATTTGAATATTTGGCCAGGCTTCTGTCAAAGCTTGCCCCATTGTCTGTAAATGCAGGAAAGTTTATCCATTTTTAATTTTTCTAAAATTTTATTGATACAAATATCTGTAGGTGCTTACGGGTAGATGTGATATTTTGTTGCATGCATGGACTGTGAATGATGAAGTGGGGGCATTTGGAACATTCATCACCTTGAGTATCTATCATTTCTCTGTGTTGGAAATATTTCATGTCCTCTCTTCTAGCTGTTTTGAAATATACAATGTATTATTGTTAACTATGATCACTCTACTCTGTAATTGAATAGTAGAACTTATTCCTTAGGCCCAGAAGGGTGGCTCATGCCTATAATCCCAGCACTTTGGGATACCAAGGCAAGAGGATCACTTGAGGCCAGGAGTTTGAGACCAGTCTGGGCAACACAGCAAGATCCCATCTCTACAAAAATTTTAAAAATTAGCTGAGTTTGGTGGTGAGCACCTGTAGTCTCAGCTATTCCAGAGGCCAGGATGGGAGGATCGTTTGAGCCCAGGAGTCTGATGCTGCAGTGAGTGAGCTCTGATCATGTCACTGCACTCCAGTCTGGGTGACAGAGTGAGATCCTATCTCTATTTTTCAAAAAAGACAAACTTATTCCTTTATCTAACTGTACATTTGTAACCATTAACCTACCTGCCATCATCCCCCTCCCTACATCCCCTTCCCAGCCTCTGGTATCTTTCATTCCACTCCCTACCTCCATGAGATCAACTTTCTTAGCTCCCATATATAAAAGGGAATGTGGTATTTTTTTTCTGTGCCCAAGGAAAAGGTTATTCTTAGCAATTCTTCTTTGCCATGGGACAAGCCTATTACATACAGTGAAAGAGGAAAACCAATGAGGCGATAAGGATGTTCTTCAAACAGCATCACTGTGCTCCTCTAACCTGGTGCCTGCTCCCTCCAATTGCACCACACCCTTTGCCTGATCGCTCACAGCTTTCCCAGCCAAACCCTGGGCCTTTCCCAAACTTTCCTCCCATCAAAATGTTCCTATCTTCTGTCCCTTTCATGGAAAGAGTAAAAAGAAAGTAAAAAGAGAGTAAAACTTTAGGACTTTCTAGATTTATTATGCCAAGGGGAAAAGTTAAGCCCTGGAAACTGAGTCACATAATATAGTTGTTTTTCTTCTTTGGGGTATGACTGTGGCTTCCTGACCTTTGTGTTGAGTGAGATGTTATACAGCAGGGGTGTCCAATCTTTTGGCTTCCCTGGACCACATTGGAAGAAGAAGAATTGTCTTGGGCCACACATAAAATACACTAATACTAACAATAGTTGATGAGCTGGAAAAAAAAAAAGCAAAATAAAATCTCGCAATGTTTTAAGAAAGTTTACAAATTTGTTTTGGGCTGCACTGAAAGTCGTCCTGGGCTTGAACAAACTTGTTACAGATGAACCAGGCTCTCTGTTCCTCATTCAAACCTAGCCTCAATGATGTTGGCGATAGAGACCCTTGTGACTGGTACCTCTCTATAACAGAAGGTTAAGCAACTCCCTTAGAGTGTAATCAATTGTAGCCAATCACATCCTGTATCTATATGTTAGCCTTTGTATGGAAAACGTTGTAATTCTGTCAGCACCTCAATTTTTGTCTATATAAACAATCTTCATTTTCCCCACATGAGTAGCACTAGTCCATTCTTTAATGTCCATGTGTCTGGGACAGCTGCCCTCACATTTTGAGCATGAATATACCCTTTTAAGTGGATCCTGGGCCTTTTGATTATTTTAGGTTGACAAAGGGAAGGCTTTCACCAGCGTTAACTGATCAGATTAACATGGTCATGAGTCAACGCCTTAACTCGACCCCAAAATGTGAATAATGTGTGACTTTTAAGGCTTTATAGGGAGACCAATGAAGTGAGCCTTCTTTTTTCCTCTAAGGGATGCTTTTCCGTATCCCTCAAATTACACCTTCTGGTTACCTTAGGCCTCTTGTGTCAGCGATGTTTTTATCCATATAAAACAAAATAAGTGATTTAATCACGATGATCAGATTTATAGGTGAGGTTGCAGGAAATAACTTCGGGTAACACAGAGCTTTCCTAGGGAGCAGCAATAAAATCCTTTCCTTCTGATCTGTAATATCCTGTATCCTGTTAGTGCCAGCCCTGCAGTGAACAAAATTGTCACTTCTGCCAAATTTCATGGTCAATGATTCTGCGATATGGAGAGATGTCCAGGATGGATTAAAATGAAATCATCAATAACCTTACATTGATGACCTGTGACAGACTTGGACCCACTCTCCCAAAAGCACATTCATACGTCAAACCACTACACTATGGAGTCCACTAAAACAATGTGAAAATATGTGGTGAAGCATTTGTATAAAAGCGGACTGAGAATACTCATTGCCTTGGCTGGGCATGATGGCTCATGCCTGTAATCCCACCACTTTGGGAGGCCGAGGCAGGAGAATTTCTTGAGATCAGGAGTTTGAGACTAGCCTGGGCAATATGGCAAAACCCGGTCTCTACTAAAATTACAAAAATTAGCTGGGTGTGGTGGCCCACGCCTTTAATCTCAGCTACTTGGGAGGCTGAGGCACAAGAATCACTTGAACCCAGGAGGCAGAGGTTGCAGTGAGCTGAGATCATGCCACTGCACTCCAGCCTGGGCATAAGAATGAGATTCTGTCTCAAAAAAGGAAAAAAAAAAGAAGGATACTCATCATGTCAATATTGCTCTTACTAGAGATAATAGACTTTTATCTCTCAAGGTTCCCTGATTTTAATATTCAAATATTTGTATTTGATGAAAAGTCATATTGTTATCAAGCCTGGTACATGCACAAGTTTCAAACACACAGAAAAGAATACTCCATTTATATCTGGCTTTAGAATTTGATCTGACCTTTGAGTGTGTACACGGTTATGTGTGATATTCTAAGAAATGACTTCTAACGGGATAAATAAGTCACACTATGCAGATCTGATCCAGAAGAATTTCCTAATCTTGTTCTTTCTGCTCATTCTCTGCAACAATTGCCATTATTTGACTTCTTTTGCAACTCTTTTCTTGACTTCCTGAACAGTGATTAATCTTTTCCTCTCTTAGTCTCTTTCTTCTTTGAGGTTCCTTTTCCTTTCCTCTGCCCTCCAAAGGCGATTGTGGTTCTCTCCTCATTCCTTCTTTCTCACTACATCAGCTATTTATCATAGCTACTTGTCACAATGTCAACTCATCACCTCGGCTCCAAACCCCTGTCTCCAACTCTCTACCGACATGAAATCCTGCATTTCCAATCATCTGTATTGCCTCTTTTCACCATGAGTTTTATCTAAGCTTGGGCTAAATATTCCCTTGGCAAGGTGAGGTAAAGAGGATCTGAACACTGGAAGTGAAGTTGGACTGAGGAGCTTTGGTTAAGGTCCCATAAATAAGGAAACAGGGAGAGAGGGAGAGGGGAGAAGGGAGAAGAGGTAGAGATTGGTTCCCCTGGAGAGAGCACAGAGCTGGGTCTCGGAAAGCAAATAGGATTTTTTTCAAATGAAAGGAAGGCTGTTACAGGTAGAGTGACTGACACATCTAAGGCCTGAGAGAACAAGAGGATGTTTTAATATGTACCTTCTAAATCACCCAAGATTAAATAATGCTTAATGTAATTGTAACGTTGAATGTGTTGCATTTTAATTATTTAGAATTTTTAAATATTATAAGGAGCAGTATTCCCAGAAAAAAAAGGGGGGGTACATTTTTCACTGCTTTATTTTTTGAACCAGAAAGTGCTGGCAGTTTTCTATGAAGACATCAATTCACCAATGAAGCGGATCTTCTTTGACCTGGCAGGTCACCAGAATGACCCCTGCTTACTCAGATTTAGAGAAGGGCTAAGATTGGTGGAAAGATGTCCTTGTGCCCCAGAGAAGAGACATTGTGTATGAGTTAGCTGAAAGATCACTGACAGTGGGGATGTTAGGGGCCGATGCTGACTTTGCATGGAGAACCCTGGCTGCGCTTGAGACTGGGAAGAAACAATGACTGTGGCGTTAGTCACTCTGAATACTGCTGCAAAGAACGTACTTTGGTTCAATATACCAAGTCCAATCAATTCAGTGGTCCAATCCATTCAGTGCTCCCAAAGACTGAATATGTAAAAGATGGAAGCAAATCCTTCCAGGAAAGAAATCTGGCAACGAGTATCAGAAACTTTAAAAAAAAAAAAGATTTATTTCCTTTGGCCCAATAATCCAACTTCTAGATCCAAAATGATTCAAAATGTGGCCAAAGAAGGCAACAGAAATATTATTAATGAATTCATTATCATAACAAAGCAATCTAAAAACAATTGGAAGCAACCGTATGGCCTGACATTTTGGTTATGGTTGTGTAAATTATGAAACATCCCTAAAATAAAGCATTTTGATGCAGTCATCTGAAGTAGTGCTTATGAAGAGCTTGTTGAAACGATAGAAGATTTTCATGATATCATGTTAAATTAAGAAAAAAAATCAGTTCATGACTGTGTATACAGCATGATCTCAATTAGCCTGTGATGCCTCCTGTTGCCTTTGTTATCTCTTCCTCCTCTCCCTGTATATCAAACCACTTGACAGCAACTTCTACCTGTGCAGAGATCTTGTCTGTGTGCTGGTGATGAACACAGTGACTCACACAGAGTAAGCACTAGATAAGTGCCTTTTGATGAATAAATTAACTTTGTAAACAATACATACTTACTCTTTGCTAAGCCCTTAATATTTGGATAAACTGAAGGTCTAGCCCATTAAAAGAAAAGCCTGATTATTCGTTTTTCAGGCACATAGTAGAGATCAAAGAATGCCAGAGAATCACCACCTCCAAGTTTTTGTGGAGAATTCCTAGAGGCAAAGAATATGAACACAAGCCAGGCCTCCTCCTCTTCTCTCATATGCCCCATTACTCCCTAGATCACTCACCTCTTCACTATTCCCCAGATTCCGTTTTCCACTTGGGTTTTCTCTTTCCTAATCAAGTCGTGGGGTGAGACATTTACAAGAAAAAAAAAGACTTCTGTTACAAAGTGGATCTGCTAAAAGATGATTATCTTTTAGCATAACTCTACTATACTAAAGGAGTCACTACTTTATTTTCCTCTGCCTTACCAAACACCTCTTTTTGTTCTGTAACGTGTCACTTGTTTGGGTCAGCATTTTCATCAGTGCTAGCAAGGACTGAATATGTAAAAGAAAGAAAGAAACCCTTCATTGTGATGAATTTAAATGCCTTGTGAAACTGGGAGGAGATTTATATACCAAAATAGCAGGAGTGCTTTCCTCTGGGCAGTAAGATTCCAAATAATTGTTAATTGTATTTATACATACACACTTTTGTTTCCATTTCCTACAATTGGTATATAAAACTATTTTTCAAAAAATAAACATCCTACAGCTATTGACAACATTTGCCAACAATGTTCAACATCGTTCTCTGTTGGTCCACAAATGCATTAGAAGAAACCATAGTATAGAGAAGAAAATTAAGTGGCCGTTAAGACTCCCCTACAGAACAGTGTTTTCTTTGAACCAAACCTGAACGGAATCTCACATCACCTTCTTTACGTGCTCCGATTAGATCATACCTCCTAAATTATTTTAAGGCAACACAACTTGTACCGTGTATTAGTCTGTTCTCATGCTGCTAATAAAGACATACCCAAGACTGGGTAATTTATAAAGAAAAGAGGTTTAATGGACTCACAGTTCCATATGGCTGGGGAGGCCTCACAATCATGGCAGAAGATGAAGGAAGAACAAAGAGATGACTTACATGGTGCAAGCAAGGGAACATGTGCAAGGGAACTCCCCTTTATAAAACCATCAGATCTGGTGAGGGTTATTTACTATCAATCACGAGAAGAGCATGGGAAAGACCCACCCCCATGATTCAATTACCTCCCACCAGGTCCCTCCCATGACACGTGGGAATTATGGGAGCTACAATTCAAGATGAATTTTGGGTAGGGACACAGACAAAGCATATCACACAGTTTCTCAAAAGTTTGCTTTGCAAAGATTCTTCCCAATCTCCTTTGATGTCCTGCAATTCAACTGCAGTGGAGCAGTGGGTCTGAAGCACTCTATACCCCTTCTCCTTAAGACTCCAGTTCAGTATTTATTAGGAGATTTGCACCCCTACACAAGGCAGGAAAATCTGAATCTCAGCCTTGTTGATGAAAGTGATAATTACTATGGGAAGCCAGTCTAGATTTTATGCATTTTGCTGGCCTTACTAGTCATTGAATATACACCACTTTGGAAAAGAGCAACACTTAGGGGGCATTCATGACAGTTATCATTGATATGTAATTTATTTTGTTAAATACAAGTCAGTTAAGTTTCAACCATGTTGTTGATCATTATGAGAGAACCAACAAATAAATGCAAAAAGAGTGAATGTATATTTTGTCAGCATGTGGCTCTTTTTTTTATCCCATGTGCAGCCATTGTACATTGTCTGTCAATTGCAACCATCTTCCTTAGTGACTCCCACATCTTCAAAATGTGCACTTTGCCACAATACCCACATTCTCTGGCCTCTGAAAACAGACTAATTGAGAGGGCGTGCTGTATCACAAAGCATGATTTGCCTAAAAAAAAAGATTGCCATCTCGCTCATTAATTTTACATTACCATACTGTGCTTCTATTGATGTTATCACAATGCTTTCTACAGCTACTTACTGCGATTGCAAAAATACACAGATTGTTCTGTCATTAAGAAGAGTAAATGATTTTTCGAGTGATGCAAGGAAAGGAAAAAGTTTTATGATCATTCTCTCTGCCTATGGTAAGCTGTTCTTTGATTACAGTATGTGTTTATGTGTAAACAGTTGTGTGTAATATACATCGTGGTAGAACTACTTCACTGCTCTGGTGTAATTGAACCATTTTAAGATGTCTTGCTCGCCTGCAGAATGTTAGTTTTATGGCACATAAACGAAAGAGGGTATTGACATTGTTATAAAGATGTGACTCCATCACAATTTTTCCTGTTATTCCTAAATCATTGAAAAATGAATGAGAAAGGATGGCCACAGGGGAACTACCAGAGTAGCTGTCATCATGCAGGCATGTCAATAGACCAAAAACACCACCACCATTGAAAACACTTTGGAAACAAAAATAGTATTTTGTTATGGTTAAAAAAAAAAAAAAAAAAAAAAAAAGCACTGGACTGGGAATCAGAAAATGGATTTGAGATCCCAATCTGTCACTTACTTATGGAACACTATGGGTAAGTGCAGCATGTCCCTTCCCTGAGAGCCTGGGCTTTATAAGTAAGACAGAGCTCCATCACTTACATCAATGGGTGACTTGAGCAAAGAAATCCACGCGCCTCAGTTTTCTTCGTCTAGGAAAGTGGGATAATAATAGTACCCAAACCATGAAGTTGTAAATATTACATGCAATAATGCATGCAAAGTGCTTAGCACAGCATCTGCTAGACAACCAACAGCCAATAAATAATAGATATCATTATTGCTATTAAGACATGATATCTGGGCTTTAAATTCTTCAGCTCTGTAAGATAACTAGATGAGACAAGATCTAAGGGCTCATCCAGGTATAGTAGTCTATGACTGAACTAGAGAATGATTATATTTTATTCATTTACTTATGCATGTATTTATTTGTTTGAGATAGGGTCTTGCTCTGTCCCCCACGCTGGAGTACAGTGGTGTGATCGTAGCTCACTATAGCCTTTCTCTTGGACTTAAAGGGCCTCCCACCCCAGCCTACAGAGCAGCTATGACTATAGGTGCATGCCACCACACCTGGCTAATTTTTATTTTTATTTATTTATTTATTTATTTTTTCCAGAGACAAGATCTTGCTATGTTGCCCAGGCTGGTCTCAAACTCCTGGCCTCAAGCAATCTTCTTGCTTCAACCTCTCAAAGTGATGGGATTACAGGCGTGAGCCACTGCATCTGGCCCTGATTATACTTTACAAAAGAATTTCTCCCAAAAAGATTCAAATAAAAATCATATGTCATTTTATTCATAAAACATATTAATCAGGCCAGGTACAGAGGTTCACCTGTAATCCCAGCACTTTGGGAGGCTGAGGTGGGCAGATCACTTGGGGTCCGAAGTTTGAGACCAGCCTGGCCAACATGGCAAAGCCCCATCTCTACTAAAAAGAAAAATACAAAAATTAGCCAGGAATCATGGTACACACCTGTAATTCCAGCTACTAGGGAGACTGAGGCAGCAAAATCGCTTGAACCCAGGAGGCGGAGGTTGCAGTGAGCCAAGATTGCATCATTGCATGCCAGCCTGGGTAACAGAGCAAGGCCCTGTCTCAAAAAAAAAAATAATAATAATCTATATTTTCAAAAATGTATGTGTGGTAAAGACCTAAAACTAACAAAAGTGTGGGGATTGAGATTGTGTTTCTCTGTGTTTGTTTATCTTTCAGAGTAGACAAAGTTTTTGCAGATAGGGATTATGTCTTATTTGTCTTGGGAATCCATTGAAGGATTTCAGCTCATTGAAGGATTTTTTTAAAAATGTAAATGAATAAATGATTTAGTGTTAGAAACAAGAAGCCTAAAATCTCTGCCTTTACAGAGAATACTGTTGAGTAATAGGTACTTTAAAGAAAAATAAAGACATTTTAAAAATCCTTCATGAGTTGTGAAGTTTTCAATAGCATGTTTTAGAGTTAGGGGAGGAGAGCAGAGACCCTCAAGAACTCAGAAGACCATGAATTCTGTTGAAGTTTCAGCCTCAATCCCACATTCTCATTTCAGAGTAAAGACTAGAATTAATGTATCTCAAATGTATATGCCTTTGAGAGTTGAAGCTCCATCCATTCATCCAACCACCTGTCCACCATATTCTCCCTGTTCCTTTTGGCTTCATTTGAAGAAGGGAGCTGAGAAGAGTTTAGCTTACATCTATGCGACATAACTAGGCCACGATTCCTAGTAGTCTATGACTTAAGATTTCTTAAAGGACTGTGACCAAAAATCTGTCTCTCTTGCTATCTGCCATTTCCAAAGGCTAATATTATGCCAATCACATGCGATTCTGCTAGGTCAAGCCACTGTTCCCTGCTATTAAGTAAGTTTTCCTATCATGAAAAAGATAAGTATAAAAGGGACTAAAAAAAAAAAAAAAACCTTGGACTGAAATTTGCAATTTAGTGAGAACGGCCAAAGAAGGCCTCACTGAAGATGCGACAGTTGAGTACAGACAGGAATGTGAGGGAGTGAACCGCTTTGATATCTGGAGGAAGAACATTCCAGATGGAGGGGGAACACCAGATGCAGGGGAAACAGGTGCAAAGGCTCTGATGGGAGAGTCTGATTCATGTGTTGAAGAAACAGGAAGAAACTGGTGTGGCTGAGATGGAGGGAGCACAGCAGGAGATGCAGTCAGAGAAGGAAAGGGGAGGAGGCCCAGGACCTACAGGGCCTTTCAAAGGATTGCCTTTTACTTTGACTGAAAAGAAACTTCTTGCTTGAGGCCAAGAGTTCAAGACCATCCTGCACAACATAGCAAGATCTTGACTCTACAAAATAATTTCAAAATTTTCGGCCAGGCACGGTGGCCTATGAGTGTAATCCCAGCACTTTGGGAGGCCAAGGTGTGTGGATCACAAGGTCAGGAGATCAAGACCATCCTGGCCAACATGGTCAAACCCCATCTCTGCTAAAAATACAAAAATTAGCTGGGCGTGGTGGCGCGTGCCTGTTATCCCAGCTACTCGGGAGACTGAGGCAGGAGAATCGTTGAACCGAGATCACGCCACTGTACTCCAGCCCGGCAACACAGTGAGACCCTGTCTCAAAAAAAAAAAAAAAAAAAAAAAATTACAGGTGTGGTAGCATGCACTTGTAGTCCTAGCTGCTCCAGATACTGAGGTGGGAGGATCTTTGAGCCCAGGGGAGAGGCTGCAGTGAGCTAGGATCACATCACTGTACTCCAGCATGGGGGGCAGAGCAAAACCCTATCTCAGTGAAAACTGTTTTACTTTGAATGAACAGAAGACTCTGTTGCCCAGGCTGGAGTGCAGTAGCATGATCATACTTCACTAAAACGCTGAACTCATAGGTTCAAGCGCTCCTTCTGTCTCAGCCTCCCAAGTGACTGGGAGTGTGAGTGGAGTCTTACTATGTTGCCCAAGCTGGTCTCAAACTCCTGGCCTCAAGTGGCCCTCCTGCCTCAACCTCCCAAAGCACTAGGATTACAGGTGTAAGCCAACGAGACTGGCCAGATTTTGGAGTCTGAAGAGAGAGGCAACATGACTTGAGCTGTTCAAAGTGGATTCCTTTGGCTGCTGTACTAAAGATAGTCGGAGAAAGGGGAAGAGGAATAAAGAACATCACTTAGGAAGCTGTTGCTTCTTGGATAGAGAAGCGATCATGGTGACTTGGAGCATCATAGTAGAACTGATGACAACGAGTTACATCCAGGATAAATGGTGAAAGTAGGGCTATAGGATTTTCTCACAGATAAAATGTAGGATAAGAGACAAGGAGAGGAATCAAAGACGAGCAACTAGAAGGAAACCAGTTCCATTGGCTTAGATGCTAAGACTGTGGGAAAAACAGGTTTAAAGGGAAATATTAGAAGCTCAGCCTTTCACTTGTTTGGTTTGAGGTATGTAGGAGCAGGCATCTGAGCAGAAAGCTAAATAGACAGAGAGTCTGAAGCTCAGGGTCTGAAGTTATAGCGGAAGGCTTAAGTCAGCAAATACCAGTGAGTAGATGGTATTTAAAGTTATCAAACTGAATGAGATGACACAGGCAAAGTGGATAGATAGAAGAGGATGGTCCAAACACTAAGCGTGGGAGTACTGTTTTGAATGGGTACCTCAAGAAAAACCAGCAAGAGTCCAAGGACTGGCTAGTGAGGAAGGAGGAAAACCAGGAACATGCGGATCTTGGAAGTCAAGTCACGGAGTATACCAAGGAAGATCCTGGGGACCAGTGGGTCTAATGCCGTTTGTAGTTCCAGTCAGAAGACGAAAGAGAATTGACCATTTGCAACATTCAGGTCAACCTATGAAGTGATCATGGAAGTTCTAGTGGTGTCAGCAAAAGCCTGATGGAGAGAATGTAGCAGAGAATGGGTGGAGGAAAATTGCAGAGAACATGTATGGTAAAATCCCAATTTGTTTCTATTAAAAAGAAAAAGAGAGAATTGGGGTGATAGCAATAGGGAAGTGGTCTCTAGAGATGGGTTTTTTGTTTGTTTTGTTTCTTCTGAGATGAGAGAAATAGTCACATATTTGAGTGCTGATGGGAAAAACCCACTGGAGCAAAAAATGTGACAATGTAGGAGAAAGAGGAAAATTGTGAGGAAAATTGCCTGGTTTGAGAGAGGAAACTATCTACTGAACAAGTTGGGCGGTTGGTTTTAGCTAAAGATCAGGGACAGTTCCTTCATAATCTTCAGCAATGAAGATGAAGACGAAATGGGCAAGTTTATGTGGTTCTTTATTTTCATTCTTTTCTAAAGATGAAAATAGATGGACTTTTTTCTTAAGTTCGTATCTGATTAACAGAACAGCTCTGGAGTTATTATTCTAACATTGCAGATGTTATGGAAATCATTTTAATTCAGCAAATAGCACTTTAACCTGACTTTTCAGGAATGCATCTGTTGCCTGACATAAATTACTCCTAAACAATCTAGCTCATTTCTGGCATCAGCCATGGCACACTGGTTTTTGGGAATAGACTTTTAAATGTAAGTTTACCATACAGTATATGCTTTCTTTATAACAGAAATATGTAATAATATCTCATGTCTGAATTATCTTTCTATAGTATGATGCAATAACCTTTAAAACTCCCTTTGATTACTCCCCATCTTCTCAGTATAACAATAGCCCCTATCACGTATGTCATTTGTTCAACACTTCATCAACTAGAACCTTGTATTGTTGTCTATTTCCTGTGTGTGTGATATATGCATGTGTACATACCTATCCATGAATACATTATGACTAACTATAGAATATGTTCTACTTTTGCTTGTATTTCTGCATTACTGATGATGACTGAGGCAGTGACCTAAAAAACAAGCAAAACCAGGAAATTCCTGAAGAAGCAGTCATTGTCATACAGTCACAAATGCAGAGGTAGAAAACAAATAGAAGCATGAGTTCATGGGGAAATAAGTCTCCTGAACTACCGGGCTTGACACAAATGTCGAGCCTAAATGCATTCCTAAAAAGATGAGACAACTTCCCAAGACTAACATCAGATCATTTTTATTTTTATTTTATTTTATTATTATTTTTTTTTTGAGACAGTGTCTTGCTCTGTTGGCCAGGCTGGAGTGCAGTGGTGCAGTCTCGGCTCATTGCAACCTTCGCCTCCCAGGTTCAAGTGATTCTCCTGCTTCAGCCTCTCAAGTAGCTGGGATTACAGGTACCCTCCACCACGCCTGGGTAATTTTTGTATTTTTAGTGGAGATGGGGTTTCACCATGTTGGCCAGGCTGGTCTCAAACTCCTGACCTCAGATGATCTACCCATCTCAGCCTCCCAAAGTGCTGGGATCACAGGCATGAGACACCATGCCCGGCCATCAGATCTTTTTTTAAAGCAATTTTTTTTCTTTTAAAAATTAGGTTAAAAAATGTATCCTGAGGAAGAGATCACCTGAAAATAAAATTCTTAGGACATAGATCTTCCAGTATCAACCTCATATAGGGAAGTTGAATGACATATATGCAGAAATTGAAAGGTCAAATGTCATCCTTCATTGTGATTTGAGGTCATAAGGATTTTCACCCTTGTACCATGTCAGGTATAACTTGTACCAGCTCTTCTTTCCCACGTAAGGTTGATTCTCCTCTAGGCCTCACAGTAGGACTTGTCTTCTCTCTGTAGGTTTCTCGAAGAAAAGTCTTATCTTATATTATGGTAGCAGGCACATAATAGCACAGGAAATATATTTGTTAAATTAAATATTCACAGAGGGATCTTCCAGTAATAACAAACATTTTTGTGGATTGCAGTTTTTAGTTACTGGGTAGTACATGTTAAACCAAAATTGTGGCAAACATTATTTGCAGTAATGAACTAGAAAGTGCAAATTACTATGCTAATCAATAGCTTCTTACTGAAAATGATACATTTTAACATTTTTTAGACTTAAGTGTTGACAAAAGTTGCAATCATTATATTTTCTGCATTTTCTGAGAAATGCAAAAAAACACAAAAAAGAAACTTAAATCATCCGAATTCATTGTTAACAGTTTATTATTCACTGGGATAAATATTTTTCTGTATAGTTGGCATTTTATAGTACCTGTTTTATAACATCATTTTTGACGTAACTAATAATATGTGAATAGTTTTCTATGTCATTAGTTTTCTAAAACATCTTTTCTAATGGCTGCATTAATGTACAGATACACTATAATTTATTTAACAAATTCTTTATTGTGGTCATTAATATTATTCCTAATTTTTTTAGTATCATAAATGATACTAAAATAAATTTTTCAATGAATCAATTGCCTAAAATTTATATCTATTTCTTTAGGTTAAATTCATCAAAGTGCAATTATTTAATCAAAGAGTGAGCATTATCAGGGTTTTGAATGCTTGCTGCCAAATGGTTCTACAAAGAAACTAAGTTACGTTCATTACAGAGAAAAATACTATTTTCTCTATGATTTGATACTAGTCTGGGCAAGTTTTCTCCTTCTTTAAAAAGAGAATATTATCAATTTTGAAAAATCTGACAGATGAAAAAATATCTCATTTTAATTTGCATTCCTTTGAATGCTGGTAAGTTGGATTATTTTCAAATTTTCTGGTTGTTTATAGTTCATATTTTGCAAATTCTATTTATGTTTTTGCTTTGGTATGGTTCTCTTACATTGATGTGCTCTTCTGCTTTCCATTTGTATTTTGTATATCAAGAACATTAGCTATTTGCTCTCACACATCATAAATATGTTTGTTTTTAATTGTTTTTAATTTAATTTTAATTGTTGTTTTTGACCTACAGAATTTTCTTAATGGTCAAATCTATTGATTTTTAGGTAGCAAGTATTTGTATTTTGGCTTCCTCCATCCATTTCCAGTTTCCTTTCTCCACTCTCTTTTAGGCACAGCCTAGGGGAACAGTAATTAGAAGCCCCACCCTGCTTTGGCCACAGGGTGAATATGTGATCAAAATTAGGCCCACAGGACATGCACTCTTCAACATTTAAATTTTAACTGAGGAACAAAGAAAATGAAAAAGGTTAGAATTCACCTAATTCCTGCTGAAGTGTGCTGACCAGACTGTTTCCTGCTGTAGAATTATTTCTACAGTTTCGATTTCCTAGACTGCCAGGTTTTTATGGGAACCACCATTCCCATTCCCCCAAGCCTTCCCATTTC
The DNA here is from genome assembly GCF_049350105.2 of Macaca mulatta. Lineage (NCBI taxonomy): Eukaryota > Metazoa > Chordata > Mammalia > Primates > Cercopithecidae > Macaca > Macaca mulatta. The sequence continues at coordinate 35,349,018 of NC_133414.1, forward strand.
TAAGCATTTCCATCCATTCTGTGAGCTCTAGATATTAGTCCGAAGACTACCTTTTTCTTTAATGAATCAGTCGGTATAAGCAAGACTATGCCAAGGTAACAACAACAACAACAAAAATCCAGAAACCTCAGCCAAGTTCATTTCTCACTCAAGTTCTGTGTTGGCAGGAAGATTTTGTTCCTTATGGTCACTGAGGACTCCAGCCAACAGAACTTTAATATTAATACATGTTGCCATGATTACAGGGACAGGGAAAAAAGCAGGTTAAATGTCTGAAGTGTTCCGCTCAAAAATGAAACACCATCACTTTTGCTTACTTTTCATCAGTCAAAACATGTCACATGGCCCAGCAAGATGCTACAGAGGAAGAAAAGTATAACCCTTCTCTGAAGAGAGGCAGTAAATATTTGGACATATTATTGGCATCTACTATCCTTTTTTTAAATTTTATTTTTCCATAGGTTATTGGGGTACAGGTGGTGTTTGCTTACATGAGAAAGTTCTTTAATAGTGGATTTGTGAGATCCTGATGCACGCATCACCTGAGCAATATACACTGCACCCTATTTGTAGCCTTTTATCCCTCACCCCCTTCCATCCTTCCCCACAAGTCCCCAAAGTCTATTGTGTCATTCTTATGCCTTTGCGTCCTCATAGCTTAGTGCCCACATATCAGTGAGAACATACAATGTTTGGTTTTCCATTCCTGAGTTACTTCACTTAGAATAATAACCTCCGGTCTCATCCAGGTCACTGTGAATGCTGTTAATTCATTCCTTTTTATGGCTGAGTAGTATTCCATTGCATATATACACCACAGTTTCTTTATCCATTCGTTGATTGATGGGCATTTGGGTTGGCTCCACGATTTTGTGATTGTGATTGTGCTGCTATAAACATGCATGTGTAAGTATCTTTTTCGTATAATGACTTCTTTTCCTCTGGGTAGATACCCAATAGTGGGATTGCTGGATCAAATGGTAGTTCTACTTTTAGTTCTTTAATGAATCTCCACACTGCTTTCCATAGTGGTTGTACTAGTTTACATTCCCACCAGTAGTGTAGAAGTGTCCCCTGATCACCGCATCTATGCCAACATCTACTGTTTTTTTTTTATTTTTTATTTTTTTAATGTTCATTCTTGCAGGAGTAAGGTGGTATTGCATTGTTGTTTTGATTTGCACTTCCCTAATTATTAGTGATGTTGAGCATTTCTTCATATGTCTATTGGCCTTTGTATGTCTTCTTTTGAGAACTGTCTATTCATGTTGTTAGCCCACTTTTTGATGGGATTGGTTTTTTTGTTTTTTAACTTGCTGATTTGTTTGAGTTCGTTGTGGAGAATCTACTATCCTTAATCAGAGGGTTTTCCAGTTGCTTATAACCAAAGAACCTTAATGGTACAATTTTTCTTTTGGAGTTCTTTCTTTGATATGTTTAGAAAGATCTTCCCAAGAAGAATTATAAAAATATTTCTTGAAATTGTCCTCTAGCTTGTTTAGAGCTTTTAATCTAAACTTCCCAAATTGGTGTTATACTTTGAAAATAAAAAAAGTTCCATGTAATTATGCCAAATGTTGCATTATAATAGTTTGTGAATTCACAAGGCACATTACCATTATTTTTAGAATTTTTGCAGTGAAGAAACCAGTATAGTATAATTTGGAATTTCACAGACTTCGCCATAAAACTATTTTTTCATGTTAACCCTATTAATAGATCACATGTTAGTGTTCCTTCAAACACATTTAGAAAATGCTATTTTCTCAACTGGAATTTATTTTGTTTGCCAAGAGGTAGAGGTCTACATTTTTAATCCAAAGAGGGAACCAATTGTCCTGACATCATAGATTAAATAACTTTTACTTTACTAGTAGTTTGATATGTGATTTTTATCAGAAGCCAAATTTTTATCTATACTCAGGGTTGATTCTGATATTTATGTTTCATTGCTCTTTCTTTCAGTTCTGGCGTAAGCAATACATTGTTTTAATCATTATGGTTTTATCATGTTTATTTATCCATTACTGCAGGTCTTTTGCTCCTTATTTTTTATTATTATTATTTTTTTTTTTTTTTTGAAATGGAGTTTTGCTCTCACCAGGCTGGAATAAAGTGGTGCCATCTCGGCTCACTGCAACCTCCATCCCCCGCCCAGTTGAAGGGATTCTCCTGCCTCAGCCTTCCAAGTAGCTGGGATTACAGGCATGTACCACCATGCCCAGCTAAGTTTTGTATTTTTAGTAGAGACAGGGTTTCGCCATGTTGGCCAGGCTTGGCCTCGAACTCCTGATCTCAGATGATTCACCCACCATGGCCTCCCAAAGTGCTGGGATTACAGGCATGAGCCACCACGCCCAGCCGTTAGCAACTCATTACCTGTGTATTCATTTCTGTATTTCCATTCAATATTTTACAAAACTAGAGTACCTACTAATGCAGGGAATTGTGATAGGCAAATCACCTGAGAGGCATTAGTAAGACAAGAGTCTCTGCATACATGCAACTTATATTCCAGTGCATGTACAGTTATTAAACAGTTAATTACACACGTTTATTACCATTCTTATACATTGTATCTTCATACAATGTGGGGCCGTAAACTTAAGAGGAAATATAGTTAAGTCCTCCTTGATACATGTGACCTTGAACTGGTTCTTAAAGGACAGGAAAGAAGTAACCAGGACAAAAGGAAGAGAAAGAGAAATTAAAGCATGAAAAATAGTAAAGGTCTTGAGATGCAAACATACTAAGCATTCAGGAAACTAAAGTCATCATGCCCAGGGCATGGAACAGGTCAGGAAAAGAAGCCCAGGATGTGCCAGGTGAGGGCAGGGGGAGCCATGTGATCCAGAACCTTGGAAACTGTAAGGAGAATTTAGCTTTGATTTTAACAATAAGAGGAAGCTATGAAAGGACTTTAAGCAATGGGGTTACAAGATCAGATATTCCCCTTATTATTGTTGTTTAAGAAAAACTAAATAAATTGAGGCTGCCGTGGACAGGAGTTGAAAAAGAAGAAAGCAGTTAGGGCAGTGGTCCCCAACCCATTTGGCAGTAAGGACTGTTTTGGTAAAAGATAATTTTTCCATGGACTGAGTAGGGGAGATGGTTTCAGAATGACTCCAGCTCATTACATTTATTGTGCACTTTGTTTCTATTATTATTACATTGTAATATATGATGAAGTAATTATACAACTCACTATAATGTAGAATCAGTGGGAGCCCTGAGCTTGTTTTCCTGCAACTAGACGGTCCCATCAATATTTGAGTGTCTTCTCCATATATTTCCTGTAAGGCTAAATTTTAGGAGTTGTGTTTTCTTGTTGCTATTTTGAATTATAATCTTTTTTTTTTTTCTTTTGAGACAGTCTTTCTCTATTGCCCAGGCTAGAATGCAGTGACATGATCCCAGCTCACTGCAACCTCCACCTCCTGGGTTCAAGTAATTCTCCTGCCTCAGCTCTCCAAGTAGCTGGGATTACAGGCATGTGCCACCATGCCTGACTAAGTTTTGTATTTTTAGTAGAGATTGGGTTTCACCATGTTGAATTATAATTTTTTAAATGTATTTTTCCCCTTTGCCACTTTCTCTGATATGAAAGAAAGCTTTTGGCTTTGGTAATAATAATAACATTCATTATTATGTCTAAATTTTTTGCAGTTTATTCTTTTGGGTTTTCAGCAAATAATAATCACTTAATTTCTCTCTCTCTCTTTCTGTCTCTCTCTCTTTTTTTCTTTTTTTTTTTTTTTTTTTTTTTTTGGAGACAGAGTCTTGCTCTGTTGCCCAGCCTGAAGTGCAGTGGCCCAATTTTGGCTCACCACAACCTCCGCCTCCCAGGTCCAAGCAATTCTCATGCCTCAGCCTCCCGAGTCTGGGACTACAGGCGTGTGCCACGATGCCTGGCTAATTTTTTATATTTTTAGTAGAGGCAGGGTTTCACCATGTTGGCCAAGCTGGTCTCAAAATCCTGACCTCAGGTGATCTGCCCACCTCAGCCTCCCACAGTGCTGGGATTATAAGCGTGAGCCACCACACCCAGCCACTTAATTTCTCTTTTCCAGGGGCTCTACCTCCATCCATCAACTTCCTTTGCCACCTTACTGCATTAGCAGTAAGTTCTAGAGATGATAGCAAGTATTCTTGTCTTATTCCTGGTTTTAAGTAGAACATCAAAGTGCAGTACTTTCAAAGAACATTTTATACCCATCTAACAGAGTTACACAAACAAAAGATTCCAGGGTCTAATGAGTTTGGGAAACACCAGCTCGATTAAGGCAAAACCGATTTCTTCAATACATTTGCTCTCTCAGAATCCTTGTTCATCTGTTTGTCCTGAATATCCAAAAAATAATCTAGTATACACCATTTGCCAAATTTATTTGAACATACAAGTATACCACAGAGCTATTGTAGGTTCAGTTCCAGATCACCATGATAAAGTAAATACAGCAATAACGCAAGTTACACACAATTTTTGGTTTCCCAGTGCATATAAAAGTTATGTTTCCATTATACTACAGTCTATTAAGTATGCAATAGCGTTATGTCTAATAAGCAATGTATATAACATAATTGAAAAAATGTTATTGCTAAAAACATGCCAATGATCATCTGAGCCTCTATGTTGATGGCTACTGACTGATCAGGGTGGTGGTTGCTGAAGACTGGAGTGGCTGTGGCAATTTCTTAAAATAAGACAGTAATGAAGTTGGCTGCATCCATTGGCTCTTCCTTTCACAAAAGATTTCTCTGTAGTAGGTGATGCTGTTTGACAGCATTTCGCCCACAGTAGAACTGCTTTCACAACTGGAGTCAGTCCTCTCAAACCCTGCTGCTAAGTTTATGGAATATTCTAAATCTTTTGTTGTCATTTCAACAATGTACACAGCATTTTCACCAGGAGTAGGTTCTATCTTGAGAAAGCAATTTCTTTACTCATCCGTAAGAAGCAACTCTTCATCCATTCAAGTTTTCTCGTGAGATGGAGGTAATTCCGTCCCATCTTCAGGCTCCGTTTCTACTTCCAGTTCTCTTGCTGTTTCTACCACATCTGCAGGTACTTCCTCCACTGAAGTATTGAACTCCTCAAAGTCATCCGTGAGGGCTGGGATCAACTTCTTCCAAACTCCTGGTAATATGGGTATTTTGACCTCCTCCCATGAATTACAAATGTTCTTAATGGTATCTAGAATGGCGAATTGTTTCCAGAAAGTTTTCAATTTACTTTGCCTAAATCCATCAGAGGAATCACTCCCTATGGTTACTATAGCCTCAAAAAATGTATTTCTTAAATAGCAAGACTTGAATGTTGAAATTTCCTTGATCCATGGGCTGCAGAATGCATGTTGTGTTGACAGGCATGAAAACAACATTAATCTCCCTGTTCATCTTCATCAGAGCTCTTGGGTGACCAGGTGTACTGTCTATAAGCAGTGATATTTTGAAAGGAATCTTTTTTTACTGAGAAGTAGGAATCTTTTTGTATCAACAATGGTCTTAAATATTCAGTAAGCCATGCTGTAAACAGATGTGCTTTCATCCAGACTTTGTTATTCCATTTCTAGAGCACAGGCAAAGTCGATTTAGCATAACTCTTAAGGACCCTAAGATTTTTGAAATAGTCAATGAGCATTGGCTTCAACTTAAAGTCATCAGCTGCATTAACCCCTAACAAGAGAGTCAGCCTGTCCTTTGAAGTTTGAAGCCAGACATTGACTTCTCTCTAGCTATGAAAGTCCTGGATGGCATTTTCTTCCAACAGAAAGCTGTTTCATCTACATTGAAAATCTTCTGTTTGGGGTAGCCACCTTCATCAGTGATCTTCGCGAGGTCTGGGTAACTTGCTGCAGCTTCTCCATCAGCACTTGCTGCTTCACTTCGCACTTCTTTGGTAAGGAAAGATGACTTCTTTCCTTAAACATCATGATCCAACTTCTGCTAGCTTCCAACTTTCCTTCTGCAGCTTCCTCACCTCTCAACCCTCATAAAATTGAAGAGAGTTAGGAATTTACTCCAGATTAGGTTTTGGCTTAAGGAAATGTGGTGTGGCTGATCGGATATCAGCAAAAAGGCTGTTTCACTTTCTCATCACTGTTCACTGGAGTAGAACCTTTTTTTTTTTTTTTTTTTTTTTGAGATGGAATCTCGCTCTGTTGCCCAGGCTAGAGTGCAGTGGTGCGATCTCTGCTCACTGCAAGCTCCACCTCCCGGGTTCATGCCATTCTCCTGCCCCAGCCTCCTAAGTAGCTGGGATGACAGGCACCCGCCACCACGCCCGGCTAATTTTTTGTATTTTTAGTAGAGACAAGGTTTCACTGTGTTAGCCAGGATGGTCTTGATCTCCTGATCTCGTGATCCACCTGCCTCGGCCTCCCAAAGTGCTGGGATTACAGGCGTGAGCCACTGCGCCCCGCCTGGAGTAGCACTTTTGATTTCCTTAAAGAAACTTTTCTTTTGCCTTCAGAACTTGGCTGTTTGGCCCAAGAGGCCTAGTGTCCTGTCTTTCCTTTCCAAATGCCTTCCTCACTAAAGCTTAATCATTTCCAGCTCTTGATTTTAAGCAAAGGATGTGTGACTCTTCCTTTCACTTGAACACTTGGGGGCCATTGTAGGGTTATTAATCGGCCTAATTTCAATACCGTTGTGTCCCTGGGAATAGAGAGACCTATTCTCCAAAGAGAAAAGAGGGAGAGAGACAGAAGATTGGCCCGTCAGTGGAGCAGTCAGAACACATGCAAAATTCGGTGGGGTACGGTGACTCATGCCTGCAATCCCAGCACTTTGGAGGCCAAGGCGGACAGATCACTTGAATTCAGAAGTTCCAGACCAGCTGGCCAACATGGTGGAACCCCATCTCTACTAAAACTACAAAAATTAGCCAGGCATGGTGGCTTGTGCCTATAATCCCAGCTACTCAGGAGGCTGAGGCAGGAGAATGGCTTGAACCTGGGAGGCGGAGGTTCCAGTGAGCTGAGATCGCGCTGTTGCACTCCAGCCTGGGTGACAGAGTGAGACTCTGTCTCAGAAACAAAAGAACACGTGCACAATTTATCAATTAACTTGACAATTAAAATAGTAACGTCTACTCTCACTGATCACAGATCACCATCGCAGGTATAATGATAATGAAAATGTTTGAACGAATTACCAAACTGTGATCCAGAGACACGACGTGAGCACACATTATTGGAAAAAATGGCACTGACAGATGTGCTCCAGACAGAGTGGTCACAAACCTTCAAGTCATGAAATAAACAAAGTGCAGTAAAATGAGGTAGGCCCATCTTTACCCCCACTTTTCTGTCCTCCTGAGTATCTTTTAGGCTTCATATTTTGTGAGACAAAAATCGGACAATGCTGCCCACCTGTTCCACCATTGTTCTTCTCTTTGGCTGTAAGAAAAGACAGATCATCTAATTTTCCTAGTCTCAGTCCTAGAGTCCTGGGAGAGGGAATCTACTTGCCCAGCTAGGGCCAGGGATTCTCCCCACCCTCAGGACTCCCCACCCTCCCCTACACTCAGGCTCCCTAAGGGCTCACCCCAAGAGTAAGAAGAAACAATTCTCAGTTCTGTAAATTCTACAAAGTCAGGCCACCAGGCAAAACCAGCCCCAGTCTCCCACTGTGATTTTATGAGTTACTCAAAAGATGCCTAGAAAGATCTCTAATGAATTGCCTCATTTGTGTCTGGATAACGCCAAACAACTGGACTCAATTTAAAACTAAGGATTAAGGCCAGGTGTGGAGGCCCATAATCCCAGCACTTTGGGAGGCTGAGATGGGAGGAGCACTTGAGGCCAAGAGTTCAAGACCAGCCTGGGCAACATAGCGAGACCTCATCTCCACAAAATAGTTGTTTTTTTAATTAGCCAGGTGTGGTGGTGCACACCTGTTATTCCAGTTATTTGGGAGGCTGGGAGACTGAGGTGGGAGGGTCACTTCAGCCCAGGAGTTTAAGGCTGAAGTGAGCTGAGATCATGTGTTTACACTCCAGTCTAGGAGATAGAACAAGATCCTACCTCTGGGAACGAAAAACAACAACAACAACAAAGAACACTAAGGATTAAGTGATTTTTCTCCATTTTACCCACTGAGCTATGCCTCTGGCACTGTCTGGCCACCTGATATAAGACTAGGGCCTAGTGAAGATTGCAAAGGTGGGAATAACTGATATTCTTCTTCTTAGCGATGACCTAGTTCCAGTGTCCTCCTTGTTTATATATGACAATTCCTCCCAAATTCAACCTACTCTTTCAGAATTAAATAAAAATACATTACCCTTCTTCATTTAACTTTTTCTAAATCACACATCAGAGTAATCAGTTCACAGTACAAAGTGTAACATAAGATGAATGGATGTGTTAGGAGCAAAATACGCACCTCCACCTTTGCCTGATGAGGAAGCCTACAGGTGCGTTGTCTGGATTGGCACCCCAGTGCCTCAAAAATATAACCTTAATGCACAGAGGAGTGCGCCTCCTAAGGCATTAACCATCTGTAGCAGTGTTGTAACAGCAGCCCCAATCTTCTTTTCCCAGTGACTTCTTCATGGCACGTGGTCCTGCAGTAATACTCAGAACTCAAATTGTTTCACATCCAGAAAACCACAAACTATGAATACATATATAAGCTATACCAATAAATGGAGCCATTGCTTGAATAAAGATATTTTTATTGCCACTCATTAAATTACTATGTTTGAAATGTCTTAAACAAATGCTTTGGAACAGTATCATGCCAAACATACGCACACACACAGAAAGGCAGTTCGGCTTCAAAAACAACGTGCTCACAGCCACCATGCTCTGATTGGAGCCACATGGTGCTCTGGGCTTCCACGTGTTGGCTTTTCCACCAAAACTAACTCGGAACATTTCCTCTAAAGACCCCCTTTCCCATTTCCTCCCCTATTCTGATTTCAGACACATTTGAAGAAACTTGAATGTTCTTTATCCTTTACCCAAGGATAAAAGAAAACACAAAATGATCGTGATCAAATGTTTATTTAACATCCATGGAGAGCCCAGATATATATGGTTGATACCTTTCCATTCTGACACAGTAAGGGATTTATTCATCCACTCAAAGGTGCTTTCAAACACATAGATATGTTTCAAACATGTATCTCTGTTTTTTAATCCCTGAGCTATCAAGACTACATTTTACCTGTTCAAATAAAGACTAACCCACCTCCCAGCCATAATCAGTCTCCAGTTAATTTTTAGGAGGATGATAAGAGGATGAAGTACCCACCTGAGTGGCTGCCTGGAGCCTGGGGCTTGGAGTTGCAGTGCTTGTTGTGATTACCTGGGCAGAGCCAAGGTGCTTCAGGAAGCTGCGGAGGGGGAGAAACCCTGGGATTCTTCTCACCTGAAACACAGATTGGTAAAGCACAGCCCTAGCTCGTGGGAGAAGAGATGAAATGATGAAAGCTCACTTTACATAGGAAGAAGCTGAGTTGTGAAGTTGATTCTGCTTGTCCAAGATCCCACAGCTCCTGAGAAGTGGAAGAAAGAGTAAGACTGAAGTTTAACAGGCTTTAAAACCCAAACCGTTCCTGCCCCATCATTTAGAATCCAAAGAAACCCGATTTCACTTTAGTATAAGAAAAGGGTACATTTCAACCACAAAACAATAAAATATTTATTTCATTAAATGTCAGATGTTCAATAGTTAGTACTGTTTAAAAGCAGAGTTTGGTCAGATGTGGTGGCTCATGCCTGTAATCCCAGCACTTTGGGAGGCTGAGGCGGGTGGAGCACCTGAGGTCAGAGGTTCAAGAGCAGCCTGGGCAACATGGTGAAACCTTGTCTCTACTAAAAATACAAAACATTAGCTGGGCATGGTGGCACACATCTGTAGTCCCAGCTACTCAGGAGGCTGAGGCAGGAGAATCACTTAAACCTGGGAGGAGGAGGTTGCAGTGAGCAGAGATTACATCACTGCGCTACAGTCTAGACTACAGAGCGAGATTCCATCTCAAAAACAGAAAAAGAAAAAAAAAAGCAGAGTTTTACTAAAATAACAAGAAAAACCTTTGCCTTTAACTTGACTTGAACAGAGCATCAGTGTTTGTTTCATTACAGTAGTGTTTCCTATTGTGGACCATGTAATAGATGTAAGAAATGAAAATGCTATCTGATGATGAGCAGGACACTCATTTAAATGACCAGTGGCTTGGCAATATTTGCTGCAAATGAGCATCCTGTAAAGATGGCGCCCTGCCCCAGCTGCACATGAATGTAGACAAAAAGCTCTGAGACGCAATAAACTAGAGCCATATACTGAGCATTCTCACAGGAGCAAGAATTACATTTGCACCTCAATTCTCACCATATTGCCTCTTCGCCCCTTGGCCTACCGTAAATGCCTGTACCTTTTTTGAACTTCAAGAGAAGTTAGAACTTGATCATCTGCTACAAAAGAGAACTCAAGGATAACTACTCCATGCCAAGAAAACAGATGGTTTAATTTCCTGGAAGAAAGGATGTAAGGAAAGGGTTCAAAGGGTGCTTGATTTATTTTTGGAGAGAAAAGGTATTGAACAAGGGAGTGAGTTGACTAAATTGTCTTAAAGAATAATTTAAAAAGACAGGTGTGCTAGACCAGGTGTACTGTTTCCTGAAATCAGATCACATAAAAAAAAATCTTAAAAAGGAAATGTGTGTCAATGTGTCATCCCCTTGACGTTGGAAGCAATAAGGTTAACCATTCACCCCACCACCCTGTTTTCACCACCTGTCTCTAGGTCCCACTGCTACAGCCAGGCAGAATGCAAGACAGTGGTCTACAGAATGAATGATGCCTCTTTCCATTGGTTGATACCTTTCTGCTCTGACCCAATAAAGGATTTATTCGTCCACTCGAAGGTGCTTTCAAAGCTCCCCTATACCGAAGCATAATGTGGAACCACAGAAGTTGTGGGCAAATACCTACAGAGTGCTCACAGAGAACGTGAAAGCCACAGGACCTAGCAAATAAGGAAGTTGCTCCTAGGCCATAGTCACTGATGGTAGGGGACACGCAGAGTGCATAGGGAAACAAAGCCTCCCTGAGTGTCTTTTTGCAGATTCGGTCCTCACTGTGAACTAGGAGCAAGAGCAGAAGTGGAGGATGAGGATTTCCCCCAGCTGCTTTGTAGGGCCCGGCTCTATGGACTCAAAGGACACATGCCAGGGCGAAGGGCAGAATTGCGCAAGACCCACAGAAAAACAAAGAGGTGGTCTCATAGAAGGAGAAATATGGCCCAGATTTTAACAGAACCTGTTCTACTCAAACTAAGCTCAACAGTCTCACCAATTCCAACTAAGAAGAGATTGAATCAATCTTTCTTTTTTCTCTTTCTTCTTTCTTTCTTTTTCTTCTTCTTCTTTCTTTCTCCCTTTCTTCCTTCCTTCCTTCCTTCCTTTCTTTCTTTCTTTCCTTCTTTCCTTCTTTCTCTTTCTTTCTTTCTTTCTTTCTTTCTTTCTTTCTCTCTCTCTCTCTCTCTCTCTCTCTCTCTCTCCCTCCCTCCCTCCTTCCCTCTCTCCCTTCCTTCCTTCCTTCCTTCCTTCCTTTTGCCAAAATCCTGATAAATGGTGGTACCAGGATTGGAACACAGATAAATTCATTTGTTGCCTAGATGAAATTTTAACCACATGGAAACCGCATGCAATTCTCATTGCATTCGTGGGTTCCATCCTTTGTTCATTGCTGACTGCATTTAAGATGGTTCCCTTATTTGTGGGGGTTGACTCTCACTATCAAAGCTCTATGACCCCCAGAGGGAGAGCAGGTGGGTAGCCCTGCTGATGAACAGTCCAAGTTGAGCTCAATCTGCATGCCCCATGCCTCACATCCAGGCACATGGGAAATGTGCACTGTTGATAGCTCAATTATACTTCTACTGCATTCCAAAACACGGCCTGAGTGCATGTCCTTTCAGCCATGGCTGTGACACCGCAAGGGCCTAAAGTGCTTGTGACTATCACCTTCCAAGCATAGCCCTTCTTGGAGAAAGACCTCACTGGAGATAGGAACCATGACTTACTCGTCTTCGTAGTTCACACCCTTCTCCCAAGTCACTCCCCCAATTCCCAGAACAGTGGCTTCTACACAGCCTGCACTCGATAAATATTTATTGAAGTCAATCTGCTGTAGCCTTCTTCATGCTAGCACTTTGATGGTGCTGAACATCCACGCCAGTCATCTTGAGAATAACAAAGACTGCTTTCCTAAGTAGAAAGCATATTTTCCAATGACACTTGTGAGCTCTTTCTGATTACAAAAGTAATGCATTTTTATTATAGAAATTTGGAAAATTCAGAAAAGCATAAATAAAAAATACAATAATTAATAATCCCATATTCTACAAGAGAACCGCCATTAACTTTTTGCTGCTTATTCTTCCTGGTTTCTATGTGTTCCTCTACATATGTAAATTATAAAATTGGGATCACAGTGATTACTATTTTTAATCTTTTTAAACATAACTAATTAGCTTTGTCATACACGCCCTTAAATATTCTTGAAGTACATGATTTCTAATGGTTGCAATGTGTTCTACCATATGGATGTTCTAGTATTCTGTAATTTAACCAATTTCCTTTGTTGGGCATTTTGGTTATTTTCAATTTTCTACTGTTACAAATAAGGATTCAGTGAACATCCTAGTCCATAAATCTTTGCACCCATTTTAATTATTTCCATATGCAAAATTCCTAGAAATGGAATTACACAAAGACTAAAAAGCAAGTCTATTTTGAAGATGAAAAATGGTATGCAGGCCAGAATCTAACTTTATCTATTTGAGGAGATAAAAAACCAGATAATGATCTGTTGGCTCCAAGGCATAACCTTTTGAACTCTGACTTTCAGTTCATGGACCTGTCATCTGCCCAGTCTAGGAGAAGACCATCCTCTGTTGAGAGTCAATGCCTCATGAAGAACAGAGACTTGGGCCAGGTGCAGTGGCTCACACTTGTAATCTCAACACTTTGGGAGGCCGAGGTGGGAGGATCACCTGAGGTCAGGAGTTCAAGACCAGCCTGGGCAACATGGCAAAAAGCCATCTCTAGTAAAAATACAAAAATTAGCTGTGTGTGGTGGTGCACGTCTGCAGTCTCAGCTACTTGGGAGGCGGAGGCATGAGATTGGCTTGAACCCAGGAGGCAGAGGCTGCAGCGAGTTGTGACTGTACAACTGCCCTCCAACCTGGGCGAAAGGGTGAGACTCTGTCAAAAAAAAAAAAAAAAAAAAAAGAACAGCAACTTGGCTCTAAAGTCTTACAGGCTTGTGTTCTAATCCTGACATGTCCACTTAATACCCATGTGCCCTGAGCTAATGTATAATGTATTAAGCCCTACTATCTACAAATATGAAATTGAAAGTAAGACTATTGTGTAGAGAATGACAACTACCCAAAATTAGTTCTGCCCTTCTTCCTTACTACCATATAGGAAGGTACTATACCTAGTCAATTTATGACAAAGGTGGTTTCCCTTGCAGCTAGAAGTGGCCTTCTGTATTAGAACTTAATCATAAGATGTCAGGGAAAATTGTTATGGAACTTCTGGAAAGACTTACAAGCAGGGATAGTTGGGGAAAACCCCTGTTGTACTCCCTCCTGACATGGTTTGGACCTGTCAAACCATGGTGTCCCCACCAGATCTCATGTCAAATTGGAATCCCCAGTGTTGGAAGTGGGGCCTGGTGGGAGGTGACTGGATCATGGGGCGGGTTTCTCATGAACGGTTTAGCACCAACCCCCTTGGTAGTGCCCTCACGATTAGTGAGTGCATTCTCATGAGATCTGGTCATTTCGAAGCGTGTGGCACCTCCCCCCTCACTCTCTCTTGCTCCTGCTTACTCCATATGAATTTCCTGCTCCCACTTTGCCTTCCGTCATGAGTAAAAGTTCCCTGAGGCACCCTCAGAAGCAGGTGGCACGGTGCTTCCTACACAGTCTGCAGAACCATGCCTCTTTTCTTTTACATTACCCAGTCTCAGGTATTTCTTTATACCAATGTGAGAATGGCTTAATACATCTCCTTCCTGATGTTTGGAATGCAGATGTGATGGCTGGAGCTCCAGCAGTCATCTTGGGATCTTGAAATGAAGTCATACTCTGAAAATATCAGTAAAGAAAAGCTGGTACCTGGGACCCTTGTGATAGCATGGAACTGTCACATCTGCCTGGGACTGACTCATTCACACTGCTTTAGCTGACAGAATAAACCCTGTGTAATGAAGTCAGCATTATTTTGAGTTTTCTCTTATAGGCAATCAAACTTAATCCTAACTGATGAGAATACACATACATACATACATACATACATACATACATACATATATAGTCACGTAAGGATAAAACAATCTATTAATATGCCTGGAACATAGCAGGTTAGCAGTACAGACTGAGTCTTTTTTTTCATGTAATTGTATCTTTTTTTATTACCAGAGCATGCCAACCTTCTGCTGATTCTGTCTCTCTTTTCCGGCAATATGAAGCCACAAAGGACCTCCTGCTCTGATGTCCAGTTAAGGATTTCTTCCTGAAAATCTCAGCAGTTTTTCTTCCAACACAAATTTCTCCTTCTCTCACTACTTTCTGCTTCCACCTTGAAACCTGGGTTTTCGTCGATTTCCTAAGATTTCTGGACCCACGCACCTCTCTTAGGGACACCAAAACCAAATCTAATTTTTTTCAATAATGAACTTAAAAATTTACTCCTAATATTTATCATCAATACATAATCATTAATCACACATTACTCCAGATAGCTATTACATACTCAGACATATTTGTGCCTTAAGTTCTAATTTACAGCTTAGATTACTTCACTGACCAGATCTGGCAGATTTCCTGGACTTCAGCAGGAAAAAAAAAAAAAACCTTTTATTGTCAATTTGGAAATAAGAAAAACACCTAATTGTTCCTTCTGAAGTACTGAGGACATGTCAGTCAGATATATCTCTGTACTATTTTCTCTTAGTGGACCAAGAATCTGTAACTAGGGCAGATTCTAATTCTTGAATGCTTGAAATTAAATTAATTTAACTGGTCACAAAATAATTAGACTCAATTTGATCAGTTGTTAAATAAAAAACAAAGCTATTGTTTGAATTAAAAAAGCACCTTCAAATTTGTTTGCAAATATGCATGCAATTATAAATGAGAGTAGATTACATTTAACAGTAAAAAATTGGAAGCAATTTAAATGTGGCAGAGGGTACACACACATTATGTTGCAAACATATATATAACTATCAGTTATAAAAGTAATGTTTATAAAATAGATAATAATGAAAACATTTCTTTTATTATATTATTATTATTATTATTATTATTATTATTATTATTATTTGGGAGATGGAGTTTTGCTCTTGTCCCCCAGGCTGGAGTACAGTTGCACGATCTTGGCTCACTACAACCTCCATCTCCTGGGTTGAAGAAATTCTCCTGTCTCAGCCTCCCTAGTAGCTGGGATTGCAGGTATCTGCCACCATGCCTGGCTAATTTTTATATTTTTAGTAGAGATGGGGTTTTACCACATTGGCCAGATCTCGAACTCCTGACCTCAAGTGATCCACCCACCCCAGCCTCCCAAAGTGCTGGGGTTACAGGTGTGAGCCACCCTGCCCGGCCAAGGAAAACATTTGTCATATTAGGAGAAGAAATTAAATAGATAAATGGCATAAACAACATGACTATTCTATCCTTTCTAGTCTTCGTTATCTGCTAATTTTTTCAGTGATTCCCACACATTAGTGGAGCATTTTGGCACTTGAGTGAACACATTTCTCTCCACCCTACTTCTACTCAGTGTTCCTGGGTGGGATAATTGTCCTAACGCAAGACGCGTCTGCTAACCTGGTCTGTGGATCTCTGCTTTCGGGAATTCCGATGATACGCCTTTCTATGTAGCAGCCTACTTCTAAAATCGCTCTGGTTCTTACTAATCAGAATTTTTCTCTCTTATAAACCTTAAAATCCAGTATCCCATTTGCTAAGTGAATTAATATTATGGTTCTCCTCCATTCTTACACCCCATACACCATTCTTTAAACTTATTTCAACCGCCAGTCCCTTAATCACTCCCTTTTACCCCCTAACCAATTCCTTTCCTTCCTCACGTTTTCCCTCTTCAAGCAGTACACTCTGCATTGTCCATGCTCCTTTGGTTTTCTCTTGACCTCCTTCCCTCCTGTTCTGTGAAACATCACCCTTGCACTGACCCAAACACCAGAATTCTCTGATTCTACTTTTGGGCTGCTGAAGAGATGGACCCAGCCACACACACTGGTATCAAGTCATGATTTCCAGTCTCAGCTGAGCCCAGTGCTCCCTACTCACATTCTGAGATGTTCGAATTCCTAATTATTTCAGGAAAAAAAAAAACCACACCCTTCTATTTATCAATATTCTCCTTCTTGCTTCCTTGCTGACTGATCATAAGCAGAGTCCTTCTTCTGTCTCAAATTCATCCCTCATTTTTGAGGCCCTCATGTCCCACTCCCCAGGATGCTTCTCCGTCAATCACTATGAACCCATGTACCTTCAATCTTTTTTGTCAGCATCAGAACCACTCAATTGCTCTCATCTCAAAAAGGATGTGTTTGCCTCATGTCCATTCCAGCTGCAGTCTTTATTTTTCCTTCCAGAGTCAAGCTACCTAAAATAATTACCAACACGTGGTCCCAGTTTTTAACCTCTTTTTCATTCATCAATGTATCAAGTCCAAACTTTCTCCCCCAAAACTGCTATCCAAGATTACCAAGTGAACACTTTGTTACTCAGCTCAGTGGATAAACTTCAGTCTTCATTGCATTAACTATTCCATAGACGTGGATATACTTTCTTTTGTTGGGTTGGGGTTTTTGTTTTTGTTTTGGGAAACAGCTTTATTGAGATAAAATTTACATACCATAAATTGATCCATTGAAAGTGTCCAATTCAGTGTTTGTTTTAGTATACTCAGAGTTATGCAATCATCACCACAGTCAATTTTAGAACATTTTCATCCCTCCCAAAAAAAGCCTAAACCCTTTAGCATTCACCCTCATTCCCTTCATGCCCCTCTTCAGCCCTAAGCAATTATGAATCTACTTTCTATATGTACAGTTTAACCTATTCATGTTTCATATAAATGGAATAATAAATCATACAATGTGTGTGTTTTCTGTGACTACTTTTTACTTAGCACAATGTTTTCAAGGTTCATCCATATCGTGCTAAGGCTCACCACTTCATTTTTTTCACAGACAAATAACATTCTGTTGTATGAATATACCACATATTATTTATCCATTCATCAATTGAACAATATTTGGATTATTTCCACCTTTTGGCTATTATGAATAACGCTGCTGTAAACATTTGTCACAGAGATTTTTCTGTGGACACATGTTTTATTTTATGTTGAGTATATACCTAGTAGTGGAATTGCTGGGTCACATAGTAACTCAATATTCAAACTTTTTAAAGAACCGCCAGACTATTTTCCAAAGGGATTGCACCATTACATGTTCTGACCAGCAGCATATGAGGTTTCCAATTTCTCTACATCTTCATCAACACTTGTTATTATTTTTTATTATGGCCAGGTGAGAATAACGTAGTATCTCATAGTGGTTTTAATTTTCATTTTCCTGATGACTAATGATATTGAACAACTTTTAAAATCTTTTTAAATTAATTTATAAGATCCTTTATGTATTTTTGATGTAATTTATTGTCAAATAAATAATTTGCGAATTTTCCCTCCTATTTTATGGGTTCTAGTTTCACTTCCTCAATGATGACCTTTTAAGAACAAAAATGTTTGATTTTGATTAGTCTAATTTATCTATTTTCTCTTTTATTATTTGTGCTTTGGCATTATATCTAAAAAACACCATCTAATCTGAGGTTATGAAGATTTTCCTCTAATTTTTGTTATAAGAGTGTTATATTTAAAAAACTATAGTTTTAATTATAGTTATAACACCTTCATAAGTGTTATAGTTATAAAACAATAACACTTTCATAAGAAAAAGTAGGGGAAAATTTTCACTACCTCAAATTACGTTGCTCTTACATTTAAGGCAATAATCCATTATGAGCTAAATTTTGCATATGGTGTGAGGTAAAGGTTGACCTTAATATTCTTGATACTTGAAACTCTGCTTTCTTGGTCTTCAAGACTAGATTTCCCTAGTTTTCATCCTATCTCACTTTACAGCCATTTAGTTTCTATAAAAAGTGCTTGTTTCTTCTGCAATGTCATTGGACCCCAGGTTTCTATTGTAATTATAGATTCAATTTTAACTTCCTCATTTAATTGTAAGATTGAGAACAGAAACTTCCTTATTTGACTTTGTGTTCACCCAAGCCTCTGACAAAGACTGGAATTCTGTGGGTGTGATAGATATTTATATTAAAAACAAAACTGACATCAGAACAAACGCCTAAAGGTAAAATAGAGAAAGTGTATGTATGTGTGTATATGCATTATACATACACACAGATATATAGGTATAAGTCTTGCCTTTTTTCTATTCCTCATGCTTTCTATAATAAAAATACTTGGAAATAAAACAATTGTATGTTTTAAAATAATTAAAATAGTGCAATTGGATTATTTGTAACATAAAGGATAAATGCTTGAGGGGATGGATACCCCATTCTCCATTATGTGCTTATTTCATATTGCATGCCTGTATCAAAACATCTCATGAATCCCATAAATATATGCACCTATTATGTACTCACAAAATAAATTAAAAATACATTTTTTAATTGAAAAAAAGGTACTTGGAAACAATAAGGAAAACATCTGTATTTAAGGAAAAGAAGCTAAAACTTTTAACAAGAAGAATAAATTACTGCACTAACCACCCCACTGGATTGTGAGATTAAATGAAATCATGTAACTGAAAGCACCTTTTAATAGAAGCACTACACAAATATAAGGTAAAGCTCTAAACAAACCCCAGATATTGACACCCTTGTCATCACCTGGTAAATTCCTTTAGAGCAGGACCCATTTTATGTATTCCCAACACAATGCCTGGCACATAGCACATCATAATTCTTTTATCTATTCAACCAATGTGTCTGGAGGGGCTACCATGTGCCAGAAACCATGCAACATGCTGGAGAATTCAGAAGCCAGAAGAACATTGTTCTTGAGGTCATGCTCTACTATGCAGTTGAAATAGGAATAAATATTTACTGAGAAACATTAAATCAGCCTGTGTTCCTGACATGCTATCTTTTTAGAAATGCAATTATAATGACAATATTATATATTTCCAACAATTTTTTAGAAAGCTGTGGGAAAAAAATTAAGAAAGTATTAGCAAAATGAAAACCTGTTCAGCATTTACAGAGTGGCTGCTCCACATGAAACACTGTCCTAGAATCTCTGAGGAATGAAGAGATGAGTGAGACCTGGCTCCCACCCTATGAAAGTGCAAAGGCTCAGGGAAAGGACAGGTAGACAGACATCTACAAATACAACTCTAATCCAAAGCAAGTTATGCGAAATGCTATAATGAAGGTTTAAACAAAATGTGGAGAGAGTTCCGGGGCAGGCAGGATTCTGAGAAGAGCATAGTGTTATCTTAGGGAGGTTTCTGCTCATGCCTGTCTGTCTGGCAACTTAGACAGTAATAGCTTTACAAGCAGATTCAAGTGTCTGTGCTCCCATGAAGCATTTCCACCTCCCTGCCCACACAGATAGGATGATGGCGGCTCTAAGAGTAATAGGGAATGCTGGGCTTCTGTGAATGTCCAGGACAAGACCTAGGTATGGATGAGTTTTCCATTTCTCCTGAAATACATGGGATCAGCACCGTAGGACAGGAAGGGAACCCAGAGATAATCTATTCCAACCTCCCACATGGTATATTACTGTTTATTTGAGGCTATGTCCGTTTTCGAGAACGAATATCCTTTAGCCTTCACCCTCCAGCAGACTATTGGATTTTTGGAGTTACCCACACTTAAAGAAAAAGTAAAAGAAACGAACATTCAGTTAAATATAATTCAAACAATCTGTTTTATCAAAGCAAGTTGACCATAAATCAGAAGAAAAGGTGGGGTTTACATCACATAAATGAGGCAGGAACTTGGCAATGTCCCATCTTGGCAAGCTGTCATGCCAGGTCTACACAAGGTTAATATGGTCATTCATTTCCCGAAATTACTTAATTCTGCTGTCTGTAACCAAACAGTTATTTATCTTCTCATACAGGAGCATGTCACTTCAAGGTAAAATTGATATTTGGCAATCCAAGTTTACAGGCGAGTAAATTGTTACTATATCATAGGACTTGACTCTTTTACAGAGGAACATTTATTAAACACACTAAAACAGGATTCTGTTACAGATTTTAAAAAAAATATTTTTACACTATCTTTTCTGTCACATAGTAATTGCATAGAACTGAATGTTTTTCTACAAAAAAGACTTCCCACTACGGTCAGCAGATAATGTTGGTGCTAAGGCAAGTTCCAAAATGTTGAGTAGTAAATGTCTTTCTCCTGCCAAGCCAGATTGCGAGAGATCAATTTTAACTTCTTTTCAAATTATAGTAATTAATAACAGATTTTTTTTCCTCTTGCTGACCCAGGCATAAATGTAGGCTTGAAAAATAGCCAAAACAGATCTACGCGATGCTCTAAAAGAAAGTTCTCTCTATGGCATCAGTGCAAGCCTTATTCCAGATTTCTGGCAAAGCTCTTCTCAGTTGCCTTTCTCCAGCAAAGTGGGCCTACGCACACTGTAAAATAAACTCGGAGAATGTTCAGCAATCTGCTGGTGGAGGTGCTTGCTAAGTGAGCATCTCTCCCCTCCGTAAGCTGAAGTGTGATCATTTCTCTGTTCACCTCATTTGCATGATCTAATGAAAAATGCACAACCTTGGATTCTATCTGAAGCTATGAATTTATTAGATCTTTACAATGAGAAGTCAGGCTCATGTGGATAGCTTCACTGCATATATGTATGTGTTTTGTTTTATTTTTCCCAAGACAGAGTCTTACTGTCACCCAGACTGGAGTGCAGTGGCACAGTCATAGCTCACTGAATGAAACCTCAAATTCCCAGGCTGAAGGAATCCCTCCCTCCTCAGCCTGGGTAAGACCACAGGCACACACCACCATGCCTAGCTAGGTTTTATTATTTATTTGTTATTATTATTATTTCGTAGAGATAGGGTCTTCCTATGTTGCCCAGGTGGACCTTGAACTCCTGGCCTCAAGTGATCCTCCCACTTCCACCTCCCAAAACGCTGGGATTACAGATGGGAGCCACCACTCCTGGCCTCACTGCATACATACTAAATCAAATAGGGTGGCATATGCATTATTTGAAGATGTTGCTGAAATGCTTTACCTCTTTATAAAAGTCCAAGCATTTATTCAATAAACATTTCACAATCTATAAAAAAGCAGGGTAAGAAGCTTACAGTTCAGTAGAAAGAGATAAACATGAGGTAGAATGGAAGGCTGGATATGTTCTAAGAGAAATGGGTGGGCCCCTGGGAGAGAAGTTGATTCTATCTTGGGCCAGAGGATGCAAACTCAGTATATTTCATGTGAAAAGTTGGGAGAAGAATCAAACCAGGTGATTCTACAAGCATCGTGCCTTCCTTACTCCAACATGAAAGCTTTCAAGTAATGATATCTTTAGCAGAGATACAAATATGTTTTTATTTTCCTGAAGTTGAAAGTGTATTTGGAATAAGTCAGGGGATGATGGCAATGAAAACTCTTTCTTCCAAAAAAAAATTGTTATTTTATGCAGATGCGACTGCATCAGCTAGACTTTCTTACTGTCTGCACAATGCTCACCTTTCTAAGTTAGATGCTGCAGGTAAGCTGATGATACTTTCCCTCCTTTCTTTTGAAGATGAAAATGACAGCTGTACCTAACACAAGGCTTTGCCATCTGTATGCATTAGACAAGCCAATTTAACTTTTAGGGTAATAGGACTTTCCAAGCCTTTAAAGCTAAAGGCAAATGAAAAAAATAAAGGACAGCTTAGGCTTACTCAGATTCTGGAAGTGATTTTTCTCTCTTTGGTAAATTGAGATAATGGAAACTAGCAATACCGCCATATTTACTCCATGAGATCCTGTTCAGTAATTGTATTTGAATATATATTACAACAAAGGAATAACAAAAGGTCAAGTGGGATGATGTGTCCATGTTGGAGCTTGAGAGAACATACACGTCGGTGCAGATGGGGTTCTGTGTGGAGCGCTTGTGAATGTCAGAACACATCAGGGGCATCAGAAGGAGTCAGCGATTTCAACATGTTGCGAATCTGGGACATCGTTCTGTGTTTCCTATAGAAAGGCACAAGCAGAATCAATCAAATTGGGTTTTAATTAGAACACGAGTCAATCAGGAGACTAAATTCCAAGGCTAATTCTAACAGTGTCCAAAAACCAAAACAACAACAACAAAAAAAGAGCTCAATTAGACATTGTCTTCTCGTTCCCAGCTAAAACGGAAGCATCTGCCTAATTAGAAAAAGACATCATTCATCCAACACAAATTAGGAGGCTCTTCCATGAAGGTTGCATGCAAAATTATATGAGGATGGGTAAGAATTTCTATAACTCCCAAGAACATGTTTACAGAATTATACAGCCTTTGATGAAATTCTCGCTGCATCCTGCTCTCAGGGTTGCGTGAAGGGAGTTATCCTTATCTTTAAATGAACAAATGCCAAGAATATCCTACCCAATAGCCTCTCTCAGCAGAGCAAGAAAAACGTGTAAGTTTTTTTTTTTTTTTTTGACTGAATGCACATTTAGCTTCCCTTTTTCTGTACTGATTATATTTTCCAAACTCATTTCTATTGAATTGGCCTAGCTGAAAATTTAATTGACTTCATTTAAGACAAAAATAGGTTTTATAACAGTTGTACTGATTTTTTAATGCAAAATAGAAAAATAAAATAATGCAAGTGTGTTATTTATTCAAGGGTGCCAATCTCATCCCACATTCCCACGTGAGTGATTCAATCCAGACCCCACACCAGTCATCTTACGATGCCCAGAAAATTATTATACTTGTGACCACATAAAGCAACTTATCACTTGATTGAGAGGGAGTAAAAATTACACATATTACAACTCTGCATTTTAATATAAAGTAAGTCCATTCAGTCACACATTTAGTGAGAGCTCCTCACCAAAGAACACCTATTAACAATCCGCCTGCACATATGGCTCTATAGAGTACAAAACAAAGCTCACCTGTTTCTGAGGAAACCGAAATGTCAGTGCCTGCAAATAATATACTGTGCAAAGATCATATTTTGTTCATGTGGAATTCAGTTTTCATGTGCAGAGTAAATTTTTAATGAAATATTTTTCTTCTCTCTACCCAAATATCATTCCCGGAATATTCTTCAGAGACAAAAAGACATATAATCTTCAAACTCAAATCCTTGTTTTTTCTAGTTCAAGTTACACTCAGATTAAGATCTACGGGTTTTATATATTAATAAACTGACTGTGTATGTAATAATGCCTCTAGTTACCTGTGGCAGGTTGGTTAATGCTTTAGTACTTCTTCATTAGGGAAGATTTTTCCTGATTTCGGAGCAACTCAGGGAGTCCGGGTGAAACACAGCTCCAATCTAGAGAAAGACCCACCAGGTAAAAGGTCATGGAGATGACTCAAGTCTCAGTACCAAGGAAAAGGATTAAAATGGTCCATCTGTGAAAATCCCTTCCATCCCTTTCTCAATCTCCTGCAGAGAATGCAGCCTCAAGCCTTGAGATACTGAGAGGGAAACATACTCTCTCTCCAATATTTTTATGGAAGACTGTTGTAAGGCAAGAAAAAATCACCGGCTCTTGTGGGAATTCATGGCAAAGAATTCAGTATATACCAAATTATCCATGTGCACTGCAAAAAAGAAGTGGACAAAAATGTACATCCCTTTGCTCCTGGTCTCCAAGCCCCTTTCTTGCTCCAAATACATCTCCTCTCTTGACCTCTAAAACGTGCCTTAAGTACTCAGGCAACTTTCCAACATTTGCTCCTTTCATAACAATACTCTAAGGCCTGTGTTCTCTCAGTTCTTTGTTTTGTTGAATACATCACGCATCCACACAGAACTGAACAGGGTGGAGGTATCAATGGAGCCCATCACAGCTAACTCCTACGTGCAGCTCCCTTCCGGCCTCCACTCCCACTCAGTAGCACAGCTCTCAAGCTGTGCTTTGCCTGGGAACAGCCATTGTTAGGACAGACAGAGACGTCCCACAGGCAGTCCAGCCAGGGCCCAGGTTTGTGCCATGTGTAGCACTGGCCAACCGGGTCAGTAGTAAATTGCTAACTAAAGTGGCTTTCTCGGAATTCAAAATGGGCATACAGAGAATGGTCAGTTTGTATCCACGGTAGAATAGAGCAAAACAAGGAGATACATCATAACAAAGAAACTGCATTGATCTGAAGAGGGCAGAGAGAGTCATCAGATCCTTGATCTATCTCCAAGTTCAGGGCTCCAATTCTAGTCGGCATCTGTCTTGAGTGAGTCTTTAGGTTAAAACAGAAAATGCCTAAATAAGTACTAAACCATCCATTTTCTCTCCAATTTTACCTCCTTTTCCCCTCCCTCCAACACCCAAGGATCCCAACACCATTCTTCATGACTCTAGAATCTTCTGCCTCCCTCTACCCCTGCTCCTTCGGCAAATGTATCTCCCCCATCCCAATCATGGAGGTTGTTAGAGACAGCTAAGGCAATAGTCTTATACCGTCTGTTGAATGCAGAAGAAATGTTCTAAAACCACTTTAGTTAAAAAGCATTGGCTAGTATGTAAGAACAGTTGGAAGAAAAATGTCTGAAATGTAGAGGAGAAGCAAATTTTTGGAGACTATATCCAGGAAGGCAACAGAGACCGGAACAAGTGAACATGTGTTAGCATCACCAGTTTCAGAAAGCAGTTTAAGCAAACGATGAAGACTGGGGGTAAGAACCAACAATTAAAATATGGTTCAAAGCTGTCTTTGGAGGCCTGTGGAAAATGGGAATGAGAATCCAAGTAGCCTTTTTGGAAATGTGATATGTAAGTGAAGATGGCTTTAAATGATGACAATTTTCGCATCACTGAGGGTAATTGGCAGATTTTTTTTCCTCTGTGAAACTTTATTTTTATGTTTATTCCTGGTTCCTGACATCTGATAAAGAGCAATGAAATCAACCCATTTTAGATCACGTAAGTAGCATTTAGCATTTTGCTAGTCTGCAATTTGGGATGGGGGCCATCTTTACCACACCAATGACAGAAATTCAGCTTGCTTTGCCATACCACTGCAGTGTAGTCCATTTTGTAAAGGGTAGAGCCAGTAATTACCTCAAAGAGGGAACGAAACTTGTGTTTTATAGTAAAATAAATGCCTTTTAAGCTTTTTAAGCCAAAAAGGCTCATTCTCAAAACCCATTTAATTTGATTTCAACTCTGAAAAATCATCCCATAATCACCGCATTTTCTCCTTGCCCCTGGAAGATGGTACTTTTATCTAAAAGCCAAAGTAGGCACTTTGATTCCTCAACCCAAGTGCTTATACCCTGTGTTTCAGCCAGCACACAGTCCATGCACCATGCGATGAGGGTGTCTCTTCATCGCTTTCCCAGCCACAGTATATGTCATCGTCAGCAAAATTCCTGGATACCAGGAAGATCCCACAGATTAAAATTTTATTCTCTATAGAATGCAAGTATTTGAATTAAAGGGAACCACACAAAGTGGGTTTGGCATTAAAATCATCACGAAGGAGAAAAACATCTCCTGATGTTTACTTTGTGGTAGAAAATGGTCCTTAAAAATCAAACAACAAAAACTTCTTGATGAAGCACGAACTAAAAAAAAGATATCATTGGCTCCACTTTAGTTTTCTAATAGTCTCAGATTTCTCAGGACAAATTTAATTTTAATTTGTGCGTGTGTGTGTGTGTGTGTGTGTGTGTACATGTACAGGTTTCAAAAAGCACCTACAGAAAAACAGATCCATGAAAAACATGATGAAGCCAAATAATATTAGACACAAAATGATTGGAAACACTGGACTAGACAATGTACACAAAATTTTCCTTTACTTTTTAAACAAAATGCCACTCTATCCACATAATACCCAGTTCTCATCTTTCTCCAGTTCTCACACAACCACCTCATGCTTAGCAGAGTACAGCACCAATATGAACTAGAGAAAAACCAGATATGGGCCATTCATCCTGGGTCTCTGAAGATGTCCAAAAGCCACAGGACTGGGGGGAAGTGCCTGGCCAAGAGGGACAGGTCTTCTCAGGCTCAGACATCAGGTCACAGCGGGTGGCCCTGCTGCCTTCCTGGCCACTTGACAATCCCTCTGAAATAGAGTTATCCTGGAGAGTGACAAATTACCAACCCTGGAGGCTACAGCCCAGTGCTGCCAAGGCCAGAACCGTGCAAAAGGAAGAAAAGCCACAGCACCTAATCCATGACCCAGAGATGGCCCTTCAGGGAAATGGAGCTGCCAAATTTCAATTGGGTCAATATTTGGTCTTTGTTCTCAAAGTTGCCCTCAAACTACAACTGTTTTCCTTTTGTGTGGGTTTTGGTGGAATAAGAAGCAGTCTGTTTCCTGCAAAGGTGTTTAAAATGAGAGGCAGTTTCCCCATCTCAGTTAATGTCAGTTGAATAAATATTTCTCTCGTAAGAAACTTTTGTCTTCCTGTTTGTACCACGAGTTGTATTCGTCACTTTAGGACATCATCTCTTCTAAGGAATACAGTCTCTGTTCTTGGCCCTAATTACCAGGCAGAAACAGAAGATGTTAGTAAGAGTATTTTGTCCTTCTCAGAACTCATGTTTCTGAGTTTCTTAAGTATGAAATGTTCTGATATCTGATACATTATAAAGATGATTTATAAGGAGGGCCCAATCTGGCCCCTGGATACAGGTAATGAGACGAGAGAGTTACCTGGCCTCCCTCACAGGGTATGTGACAGGGGTCCAGCTCTCTGTTCAACTGCTGGGAGCCCAAACCCCTTGCGGGAGGGGGAGTGCAGGAGCTGGGGTGAGCACTTTAGGCTCCACCCCTACAGTAGTGTCTAGGGGTGGGTGCCTGCAAACCCAGTGTTACAATGCTCTTTGAGCTCTGCCATCCACAGATGACTTAAGTGTTAACCAGCTCAGTGCCCCCTCTGCCTTTGCAGAATCAGGTCACACACAAACTTGAAAGATGAATGTGGGGTTTTATTGAGTGGTGGAAGTGGCTCTCAATGGGATAGATGGGGAGCTGGAAGGCAGGATGGAGTGGGAAGATGATCTTCCCCTGGAGTTTGGCTGATGCTTGGTCAAGCTCCTCTCCAATCATCCCCAGCCAAACTCCTCTCTGCATTTAGAAGTTCCTTCTCTTCTCTCTTTCTCCGCCACATTGTTTGTCTACTTGTCTCCTCATCTGCTCGTCCGCTTCCGAAGCCTGGGGTTCAGGGTTATATGGGTACAGGATGGGGGCATGGCAGGCTAAAAGGCAACTTTTTGGGTGTGAAAACAGGAACGCCTGTCCCCATTTAGGGCTGTGGGCCTCCAGGCTTGAGGGTGGGGCCTTTGCCAGGGAACCACCCTCTTCCACCCAGTATTTTTCTGTCTCCTCTCCATATCAGTAACATGTACAAACTTAGGTGACTTTATCAGCTATTTTCATCAAAGATGAACAGCTCTCCCAGTGGTCCTTCCTCTCTGGTCTGGTTATCTGGCAACTGACTTACGAACACTCCCAGCATTAACATCCTGCCTTCAACATATAAGACAAAGCAAGCCTGTCTCTTCTAATTCTCATGATGAAAATGTCTAAGTGTCTAAAAATGCCTTTCAAAATACCCACATAAAGAATCTTCCCACTTAGACCCTATTACGTTAAAAAACAAAAATCAAATCTTGGCAGCGAATGTTTACCTGGGCTTAGCTATGTGAATCACTGAGGCATGACATCATACATTATTCATCCATTTCATGCAACTTGGGAAGGGCCTAAGTGACACAAAGACAGATTGTTAATGTTGTTTAGAAGAAAAAAAGTGGTACACTACCTAAATATTTAGGACATAAATACTTTACAAAATGGTGCTTTGTAACTGATTTCTGTCCTGATATTACCAGGTAAACTTGATTTACTAAGTATGGAATACCCCCTAGTTCCTTCCACTACAATGGGTACACAGGTCTAGAGACAAGTAAGTATTTTGTGGTTTTCAAGTCTTATACATTTTGGCAAATGGATCACTGAAAAAACCTAATTCATGCCATTTCGCAAAAAGCTAATAGGCTTTCTATATCCAATATAGATTGATTTGTGGTTTTATAAACATGCAGTGTATGGCAAAATAATACTGGTGATTTTCTTCTTGATTTTAATTGATCTACATTTTTTAAAACCTTTGGGAATGTATTATATATTGGGCTTTTGAGAATTAGATTATCAGATTAATTATTTGTTTTATAAATATGAAGGACCTACCACCTTATCACCTTACCACCAAGCACTAAGTGAGAATAAAAGAAGAAATGCTACAGTCTTGGCATAGTAGAGTTTCCATACTGCAAACGGCTAAGGACTAACACTTCACTTTTCCAAAGTTCGGTTGGCTAAGCTGGGGTCCTATTAGGAAAGGAAATTTTAAAAGTGACAGAACATGAGCACTGCCAGGGAGAGTACTTGACCACCTACTATTTCATGCACTATAACTGAACTAAAAAGAGAAGAAGAGAGGGGAAAAAAAGAAATCAACACTTTTGAATGAAATGAGTCACTTTAAATATGTCAGACAAACATAATGCATTTTGTTCACACCTTTCCTTGTAACAGGTTTCTTTCAAATGCAAGGTACATTTTTACACTAGCAATTCTTTTAAGATCAGCAAATGCTGAGTTAAAAACAAAATCTGCAAAGTGCCTAATTCACATATGGACATTTTAGGAGGGGATGGAGCTGGTTAGACCTAGAAGATATTCAGCATTTTCTAAATGCTTACCAGTTCATCACTTTCCTCAGGAGGAAAGGCAAAAGCTGGCTTGCATTTTCCTTCGCTGTAAACATCGGTGTATTCATTTTCTGATCATAAAATAATAATGATTTATAATAGCAGCCCCTCCTGGTCTAAAATCTATTGGCTAGAATCATGTTACTAATGGAATTTAAGCTATTTTCACTTATTATTCATGGTAATACTCAGGTTCAGCTCTGGGCAAAATTGATCTTTGGTGTCTTACCTCTCAGTACAAATTTCTCCTCATGGAGAAATCTAGACCTAGACTCCTACTTACTAAGGTGTTTATAGTTAATGCAGCAAAAGATTCAGTATTAACTCTTCCAGGGGTATTTGCACATTAATAAGGGATGCTTAACATCCCAGGAAAAGAAAAGCGATTCTCTGATTTTGAGATGCCTGGTCCTGACGGCCATCTAGAGTGGTGTGAGGGCCACGAGAACTCTGCGCAGCACCTTCACTATCTTCCATGTGCATCTCCACTGATTCTGCTAATTCGGAAGCTGACTCTTGGAAAATCAGGAAACCACTAAATGTTAAGCAGAAATGTATCTACTAGTTAGAAGTATATATTAAAATAAGCACTTCAATTTAACGTAGAATTGCACTTTATAATCTATGATGTAGAATTTCTGTTTCCTGTGCTTTTTCAAAGTACAGAGAGCAAGACAAGATACATTTTGTTTTTTGTTTACCTAAAGGAAATTTCCATGAACTAAGGGAAAGAGGAAACTGCAGACTGTAGGCGAGCTCATTGGTCTCCATCTCTCCATCTCTACCTCATCTACAGACATTTTTCTTTTTTTTTCTTTTTTCTTTTCTCTTTTTTTTTTTTTGAGATAGAGCCTTGCTCTGTTGCCCAGGCTGGAGTGCAATGGCACGATCTCAGCTCACTGCAACCTCTGCCTCCCAGGTTCAAGCAATTCCCCTGCCTGAGCCTCCCGAGTCACTGGGATTACAGGCATGAGCCACCACACTGGCTGATTTTTGTATTTTTAGTAGAGACGGGGTTTCACCATGTTGTTCAGGCTGGTCTCAAACTCTTGACCTCATGATCTGCCTGCCTAGGCCTCCCAATTTTTTTCTTTCCTTTTCTTTTCTTTTCTTTTTTATTTTATTTTATTTTTTTTTTTGAGACTAGGTCTCATTCTGTCGCCCCGGCTGGAGTACTATGATGCCATCATGACTCACTGCAGCCTTGACCTCCCAGGCTCAGGCAATCCTCCTACCTCAGCCTCCTGAGTGGCTGGGACTTTAAGTACATGCCGCCATGCCTGGGTAATTTTTCTGATTATTATTATTTGTAGAGATGGAGTCTTGCTATGTTGCCCAGGCTGGTCTTGAACTCCTGGGCTCAAGCAGTCCTCCCATCTTCGCCTCTCAAAGTGCTGGGATTACAGGTGTGAGTCACCAAACCCGGCCTATATCTATTGATGAGAAAGAACAACAGAATTTCCATGAACCTCATTGCCGTAGCAACACTCTGTTTTCAGAATCATTCCTGGGGAAAGAAGAGAGCAGAATGGAACGAATTTTGGACAGAGAACCAAAGTTCAAGTCGTGGACTTGCCATTGTGAGACCTTGAGCAAATCGCATCTTCCTGAACTGCAGATTCTTCTCTATTTTGAGAACTAGTCATCAAAAGTCCCTGCCGGCATAAAAAACGTCTTGAATTTAACAACACAGTAATAGGCAAACATGAATAATGGTCCAACCGAAGCCCCAACTAGGAGTGATAAAGTATCATTTTAAATATTTGAATTACTAGAAATAATGAATGCCATTCTTATTTCCTCTTCCACATCCATTTTCACACTTGCACCTATTACAGCCTTCCAATTATGATTCATTAAGAAGGAAGAAATCTTTCTTCCTGATTTAGTGAAAGGCCCATTTTTAATGTAATTCAGGTCAAAGTTGCCTTTTCTCTTTCGGGTAAAATTACGTAACTACAGAAATAGGATTACAGAATTGGTAAGATAATAGCATTTCCAATAACTAATGAGTCTGATTGTCTGGTCTACGCAGTTGATGTTTCATACGGATCTGTATTTATCCTCTAGTCAATCACAGGCCAAAATGAGAGGGGTAGCTAAATGCCAGTTTTGGTTTGTGCAATCATTGTAAAGGGAAAGCCCTGTCGATTGCCCTGCTTCACCGTATTTTGAGAAATTGAATTTTCCCTACCTCTCCTCAGGCAGGAACCAAACACAGGAGAAGGTCTAAATATGGTAAACAGAACTTTCTTCCATATGATTTCCTGAAGCTGAATGAGGATCATAGGCTGGATCGGTGCCTTTATTTTCATTCAATGCCATTGTCAGATGAACACTTTTTAATAATAGACTACTCTCGGAGTCTCTGATTTAAGTAGTGACTATTGATTGACTAGTTAGAACTTCCGCGCTTTATGAATTGTTCTCTAGAGGTGATGAAATGAGGAAATCAATGTTCTTATTTGCGTGTATAGTCAGTCTACAGAGTGAATTGGATTTTCAAACAGCAGAGACAAAGGGGTATTTTAGAATGCCATTAGTTAAGGGATAAAATTAAAGAGGGCTAATCATATCAAGGCAAATATTGCTAAAGATATTGCTAAACACTCTGAAATCAGTGATTCATATAAAAGAGTCACACGACATACGGCTTTCCTTTTTTTTTTTTTGAGATGGAGTCTCACTCTGTCACCCAGGCTGGAATGCAGTGGCACGATCTCGACTCACTGCAACCTCCGCCTCTCGGGTTCAAGCGATTCTCCAGCCTCAACCTCCTGCATAACTGGGATTACAGGCATGCATCACCACACCCAACTGATTTTTGTATTTTTAATAGAGGGTTTCACCATGTTGGTCAGGCTGATCTTGAACTCCTGACCTCGTGATCCACCGCCTCAGCCTCCCAAAATGGTGAGATTACAGGTGTGAGCCACTGCGTCCTGACTGGTTTTCTTTAAAAGAGACATTGTTGGCCAGGCACGGTGGCTCGTGCCTGTAATCCCAGCACTATGGGAGGCCAAGGCGGGTGGATCACGAGGTCAGGAGATCAAGACCATCCTGGCTAACACAGTGAATACTAAAAATACAAAAAATTAGCTGGCCGTGCTGATGGGCGCCTGTAGTCCCAGCTACTCGGGAGGCTGAGGCAGGTGAATGGTAGGAACCCAGAAGGCAGAGCTTGCAGTGAACCAAAGTCGTGCCACTGCACTACAGCTGGGGTGACAAAGCGAGACTCCATCTCAAAAAAAAAAAAAAAAAAAAGACATTGTCGCATTCATCACCATTTCCTTGCTACTTAATACATACAAAGCCATCTGATGAGCTTGGAGTCAGGGTTCCCTCTGGCTGCATGGTCTTTAGCAGGGTACTTAGTTTGCATCTGAATCTGAGTTCCTTTTCCTATAAAATGGGCTAACAATAGTTCTTCCTCCTAGGATTGTAAGAAAGAATAAATGAGACAACACTTGATATGGCGGCTGGCTTATGAAAAGCAAATGGTAAGCATCATTTTACTCATATTATTGCTATTATTATCACTAGTACATGTTGATAGAGTAAACTTTGGAAA
Source organism: Macaca mulatta (assembly GCF_049350105.2). NCBI lineage: Eukaryota > Metazoa > Chordata > Mammalia > Primates > Cercopithecidae > Macaca > Macaca mulatta. Next base: position 35,381,612 of record NC_133414.1, read on the forward strand.
CAAGTTTTCAGAAGTCTGTCACTCCTTGCCCTGCCCCATGTCCCATCCTCACTCCCACTATTTTAGCTTCAAGTGTCCTAAAACTCAGTAGTCCAAACCAAGACCTGTGACTGCCATTTGGACCTTTGCCTTTGGGTGTTAGTTAACTGAGTATGCTCCTGTACTGACAAGATGCAGCCTCCTGAGCCCTTCTCCATCCCCATCCCGTATAACTAACACTTCTCAGCTGGCCTCATTTCTGTCATCATTGACCCCCTCTGTGTAAACTTTACTGTGATGGGACTCCTTTTGTGCTTATTATCCTAACTGTGCTCAGCCTGAAGCCTCCGCAGGCTCACTACTTTGCCCACACCGGCTGAGACCTGGGACCCTCTTCCGTATTTGGCCATCCAGCTCATGTTCCTTTCTTCTGTTCCTCCACCAAGGCCAGTGACAACTCCTTGCAGTTCTTCAACATTTTCAACCCTGGAAATATTTATCTGTACTTCATTATTCCGATTAGAACCACGTCAACACTCTGAACCACTCTGGTTTCTGTCAGTCCCAAGTCACGGAACTCCTGTGCCTTCCTGTCCTCCCATTCACTTCACTCCTAAAGGGACACTACAGCCATTCTTTACTGACGGACACTAGTGTCCAGGTTCTTCCTCTTTTCTTCCACCAGCTGCCTCTCCTAACCTCGCTTCCCCGCATCTCGTTTTCCCACCTCCCTCGTGTGTTTTATAGAATCGTCCACTCCCTCAGTCACTCACCTTTCTGTCTACTTATGTTCTGCATTCCTAACCCTAGGCAGGCCCCGTAAACGCTGACTGCTATTGGAGATCAGAGGAATCTTCTGTGTGATTCATTGAAAAATGCATATAATTACCCCTTATTTGGTACTATTGCTTTGCTTGGCAATGCCTTTATTCATCTTTACTATTTTAAATTTTACTTTAAATTCTGGGATACATGTGCTGAATGTGCAGGTTTGTTACATAAGTATACATGTGCCATGGTGGTTTGCTGCATCTATCAACCCATCATCTAGGTTTCAAATCCCTTATACATTAGGTATTTGTCCCCCGCCCTTCCTTCCCCTTACCCCTTGCCCCCCACCTTCCCCTTCCCCTTGCCCCCGACCCTCCAACAAGCCCCAGTGTGTGATGTTCCGTTCCCTGTGTTCATGTGTTCTCATTGTTCAACTCCTACTTACGAGTGAGAACATGCGGTGTTTGGTTTTCTATCCCTGTGTTAGTTTGCTGAGAATGAGTTTCTAGCTTCATCCATGCCCCTGCAAAGGACATGAACTCATTCTTTTTTATGACTGCATAGTATTCCATAGTGTATACATGCCACATTTTCTTTATCCAGTCTATCATTGATGGGCATTTGGGTTGGTTCCAAGTCTTTGCTATTGTAAATAGTGCTGCAGTAAACACACGTGTGCATGTGTCTTTATGGTAGAATGATTTATAATCCTTTTTACTTTTTATAACCTTTCCCAAAGTCACTATTCAACTCCCTTTTCTTGGCCTCAAGCCATGGCCCTGGTCCTAACTTCCTTAGAAACGCTTAGGCCTCCACTTTACACACACACACACACATGCACACACACATATGCACACACAAACACACAATCGTGTCCCCTCCATCCCATATCCTGCCTCCTCTACCCACATTTTCTTCAATACTTATAATTTCAAAAGAAGTATCTCTTCTCTTTATAGAACTAGTCCCAATTCTCATATCCCTAACCAATCTTTTCTGCTTTTTTTACCTTCTACCTAAACTCATTCTTTTCTTTCCTTTTTCTATAATTTATTTCCCTTGCCTGAATCAGTTTCCCCACTATCCGGAAAACATTCTCAAATCTGCCTGCTCATTGATTTTAAAAACTTGTATTTCTTAAGGGGAAGGAGAAATGAAGGGAGAAAAACGAATATAATTTATTTATTACCACTGAACTGTACACTTAAAATGATAAAGGTAATAACTTATATACATATATTTTATCTCAATAAAAATAAAATCTGTGTGTCTTCATTTGACTACTTTATTTATCTACCACCATTCCCAACAAAATTTGTGAAAGAGTAATCTCCATCTGCCAATCACTCATTCCTCTGCTCTTTCTAAACTGACTATACCTACACCTGTTACTGAACCAAACATAGATCCACCTGCCCAAAGCACCAAAGTCAAACACTGACTTTGGGATTGCAGAGAGACAAGGTGAGGCATTGATTGCAGGGCCCCAAGCAAGGAGAATCAGGCAGCTCACGCTCCAGACCCGAATTCCCTGATGGCTCACAGGTAAGGGTTTGTAAAGGCGGATGTATGTATGTATGTTGGTTTGACCTAAAAAGGTAAGACATCTCAAAAACAGGTTCACAGGTTATGGGAGATGCAAAGGCAGAAAATTTCTGACTTGTTATTGGTTAAGGAGATGAAGCTTTGCCTAAATATTTGGGGTCAGCAGAAAAAAAAAATGTTATGTCTGGTTTGTGGGCATGACATCCTCCAGGCCCCTCGGGAAAAAATTTAGAAAAACAAAACCGGTGGTCAGAGTTCAAGTCCTCAGTCCCCACTTATCTGAGGTCTATGTACCAGCAGATCCATTTAGTGAGGTTTTGGGGTCCTGAAAAACAACTTCGGAACATATGCTAAGATGTTATCTTTAGTTTCTCTAGAGAACAAAACATCTCCTGACTCTAATTTCCTTTGCTATTGTTTTCAGCTAGTACCACTTTCTTGCCTATCAAGTTGCCTATTTATTTCTCAGGACTAGGGAGGTGCCTGAAATTTTTCTTGAAGGAACTCAAGCTTTTCCTTAATTTCATGGGGGGAAAGGGAATGTTGTCCCTTAAGAGAGGTCCCTGCTCCATCTCACATCCTCCCAAAAGCATCTCTTGACTCAAAGATAACCAATGACCCATGAGTACTCTGGTTTTCTAATTCCTGTCCCCTTGATTTTTCTGCATCATTATAAAATAGTTACCCCTCCACCATGAAACATGCTCTGTCCCTTCTTTTCTCTCTACATTCTTCTCTGGGCACATTTAAGTTACTTTTATTCTCTGTCAAGCTCCCAAAATTTTCATCTTGCTTATCTTATCTCCCTTATACTTCCCTTTTGGCCATTTTATCTACTTCCATGGCATATATGAGGATAATTACTAAATATATGTCTCAACATCAAACCCAAGCTTCTGACCATAGGGTATATCCATGAGTGTTCCAAAGCCTTCTCATGCACAACATGTCAAACAGCTTTATCCTTACATCTATACATCTATGTACATCTATCCGTTTATCCATCTATTCATCCATTCATCTGTCTATTCATCCATACATCCATCTATCCATCCATCTATCCAATCGACCTATCCATCCATCTATCCATCTGTCATTCATGCATCTATCAATCTATCTATCCATTTATCTATTCAATTATCTATCCTTCCATCCATCTGTCCTTTTCTCCATCTATCTATTCATCCATCTAACTATCTATCCATTTATCTGTCTATCCATCCATCCATCCATTCATCTATCTATCCATCCATCTATCTATGAAATCTATCTATGAAAGCTGCCAAAAAAGCCCAGGTGCTCTTCTTTTGGTCCTGGAGGGAAGTTCAAACCATAGGTAAACAACCCTTTCTCTTGCCCAACTCCCTAACCACCATAAAAACTCCAAGCCACTCTTCTTCCCTGTTCTCTCAAGCCAATTTTGGACTTGCTTGGGAGCCACTCTACTCTCCCCTACAAAGCCTCATTATGTGAGTAAAAAAACTTTCTCATACCTTCTTAGTGTATGTGTGGCATCATCAGTCTCAACATCCAAGTCAAATTTTGGCTAAGATTCATCCTGGTTCTGTAGGGTGATTACAACATGTACTTTATTAATAGTCTATGCCTTACTGCAAATGTCAAACTACTCTGCCCAGCCTAGTTGCCTCATTAAATCCATTTGCCAATTTTCATGAAGCTTAGATTCATTTATTTTACTCTGAAGAATAACATTCCACAATAAAGAAGAATATTCCACTCTTCTCTCTCAAATAAACGTTTGACCTAGCATTCAAAATTTTCCAAAACCAAAATCTCAACCAAAATTTCTATACTTGTTTTCTATTCTCATTCATGTACCCTAAAATTTCACTAAATTGTTGCTATCCACCTACCCTCAGCAGGCCTTGCATTTTCTTCTCTCTCTCTCTCTCTCTCTCTCTCTCTCTTTTTAAGGAGGGTGGCTGTTGCCAGGGCAACCAGCTAGGCTTGGATTTTGTTGAGAATTCCGCCCTGCATTTTCTACACTTGGCACTTTAGGTTACGGTCTATTGCCTTAGATTGAACTGTCCTTGCCCCATTGCTTGCTGTCCAAACCACACCTGAATGGATCATCTAGGATTTGTGGTTGGAAGAGATGTAAAATTCATCCCAGATTAGAAAAATAATAAAAGATAGCTCATTGACTCATATAATTTAAAAAGCCAAGAGTAGTTCAGGCTCCAGCTGAGGCTTGATACAGGGGCTCATATAATGTCCTCAGGATCTAGTTTCTCTCTTCAACTTGAAGTTCTGCAAGATTTCCACTCACCTCTCTTCACAGTTCCAAAGCCAGTGGAGAGGTGGAGGTTCTTTTTCCATGATTCCTGAAAAACTCCTGTATTAACTCTGAGTCATCCTAGGTGATATGTTACCCTGAAGCCAATCATAGCTAAGAGGATGCAAAGCAATGAATGGCTTGGGCTCCAAAGGAAAATGGAGTAATTTTAATGTGTATATTACTAACAAAGGAGTTTTGCTGAAGGTTTTCAAATGACGGCGGCTACAAATATACTTTTAAACATTTTCCAGGTTAGCTGGGCATGCTGGCATGTGCCTGTAGTCCCAGCTGCTCAAGAGATTGAGACAGGAGGATCACTTGATCCAAGGAGTTCAAGGCCAGCCTGGGCAGCATAGTGAGACCTCATCTCAAAAAAAAAGAAATGCTCCAAGTCATCTTCCGGTCTTAGAGTAAAAAACAACAGAGTGTCAAAGAGAAGTTACCTATGTAATGCTCTTGTAGAAAAAATTTCTTCCTGGGAACAAAGTCTCTCCCATACTCCAGGACTACTCGCAAGACAAGGAAAGAAGTTCCAAAGGCAAGGCTGTAGGAAAAGACTCAGGGATCACCTAGGAACTGAGGCTACATGTGCTGGCTCCCAAATTTGCTATTGCTCCTTCTTCAGTCAGTGGACAATGTGTTCCAAATGGGTAGGACAATGGGAATTACAATGGAGAACATGCCGGGGGTGTGGAAGAGAGAAGGCCGGAGGAGACAAGCTTGCATAACTAACGTTGTCTTCTTGAGTTATAACTAAAGGTGTAAAACATGCCAAATTAAATTGCAAAATTTCTAAAAGTTCTGGGAAATAATCGGCCTAGCTCCCCAAAATCCAATGCCAGTGACTTTTAATTTTTCTCTTTAAAATAAACATCATTACTTGAATTGGGAAGTCATTATGTTAAGTGAAATATGCCCAGCACAGAAAAACAAATATCACGTGTTCTCACTTACATATGGGAGCTACAAAAGTTGATTCTCATGGAGGTAGAGAGTAGAATGATAAATACCAGAGGTTGGGAAGGATGGGAGGTAGGGGGTATAAAGAGAGGTTGATTAATGGGTGCAAACAAAAATTTAGAAGGAATAAGATATGTTTGTTTTTTGTTTTTGTTTTTTTGAGACAGAGTCTCACTCTGTCACTCAGGCTAAAATGCAATGGCACGATCTTGGGTCACTGCAGCCTCTGCCTCCTGAGTTCAAGTGGTTCTCCTGCCTCAGCCTCCCCAGTAGCTGGGATTACAGGAGTGCGCCACCATGCCTGGCTAATTTTTGTATTTTTAGTAGAGATGGGGTTTCACCACGTTGGCCAGGCTGGTCTCAAACTCCTGACCTCAGGTGATCCACTAACCTCAGCCTCCCAAAGTGGTGGGATTACAGGCGTGGGCCACCGTGCCTGACCAGGAATAAGTTATAATGTTTGGTAGTACAGTGGAGTGACTACAGTTAACAACAATATATTGTATATTTTAAAATAGTTAGAAAAGAGGACTTTAAATATTCCTGATACATAGAAATGATAGATACTCAAGGTGATGGGCAGCCCTCAACACCCTGATTTGATCATTACACATTCTACGCATGTAACAAAATGCCACATGTACCCTATAAATCTGTACAAACATTATGTAGCAATAAAAAATATAAATGAATAACTTTTTTGACCGGGCACAGTGGCTCTCCTACTGTAATCCCAGCACTTTGGGAGGTGGCGGTGAGAGGACTGCTTGAGCCCTGTAGTTCTAGACCAGCCTGGGCAATGTAGTAAGACCTCATTTCTACAAGAAATAAACAAAATTAGCCAGGTGTGGTGGTGTTATACACCTGTTGTCCCAGGTACTTGAGAAGCTGAGGTGGTGGGAGGATCATTTGAGTCCCAGTTACTTGAGAGGCTGAGGTGGGAGGATCATTTGAGTCCCAGTTACTTGAGAGGCTGAGGTGGGAGGATCATTTGAGTCCCAGTTATTTGAGAGGCTGAGGTGGGAGGATCGCTTGAGCCTGGGAGGTTGAAGTTGCAGGGAGCTGTGATCATGCCACTGTGCTTCAGCCTTGATGACATAGCAAGACCCTGTCTCAAAAATATATTTTTTAAAAATCATTACTATGTTCATCGATAGCATCTTTTGAATAGTTAAATTTAGCTCTTGGGGGTACATGTTTTTTCATTCCATCTTGCCTTACAATAATTTGAGTAGAGTAACAATCACTCTAAAGAAAAGTTTGAGTTGACTTATTCGGCCATTAACACACTCTAACACATTTCCTAAGCTTCGTGATGAATCATTGCAAAAATTGTGAATAACTTCCCTCCATAAGTGAAAATTCTGTACTTGGTTTCCTCAGTCCTTTCCTTACAGTTGCTGGCCTGGGAGCTAGCTATGAGCAGTGTGCACAATAAATAAATCAAAAAGTAAAAGTTACTGTTTGGGCATCATTATGACAATTTGTGTTAATGTAGGTTACCACAATGTGTCTTGCACATCTCTGAAACGATATTTTTATCCTCTATTAACTTTTTCAGCATTGTAAGTGCTATCAGGCCAAATGACTAAATAAGTTCCAGTGAAGAGAGGAGAGAATGAGAATTTTGTGGTGTTATTTTTAAAAATTACATTCAAGGCTAGCAAAATATATGCTCAATGTTTTGATTTCAATCAGAAATGGAAGTTTCCTCCTGTCACTGCACGTCAATATTTCTTAGTGCAGCCAGTTTTACAGAATTTCATTCCATTTAAAATCATCTTATCTTACAAGTAAAAGTGACAGCTCTGAGTGAAATAAAGACACTCTCTTGAGTCGAAGCAGTAATTATTTCCATTTTTCATTAAAGCAACCCATTCAGTAGTTAGGATCAGAGAAAAATTTAAATGAAGAAATAAAATTGCCATTAAAACAGAAATGAGCTAATGGGAAAAATATGTAAACAAGATGAACATGAATACTTTTGAAAATTTAAAAAAAAACAAGTAATGATCAACACTAATAACAAATACTTTGCATTTCTAAACCTTATATCTAGAAACCCTAAGAATCAAAGGCAAACGAACAAATAATTATAATGCGTAAGAAGAAAGGCAAAGAAGGTAGCATTCCCTGTAACCCAAGCAAAGGAAAATAGAAATCCAAAAGGAAAATAAAAATGCAAGAACTTTTTTTCTGCCTCACTCTTCACTCTTTAACATTCTTCTGAGAACTGAATTTTCTTTGAAGATATTTTTCTCTCAGTGGGTTTTGTAGACTCTGGGAGCTTCCTTGGATCACAGAGCAAGATATGCTTGGTGTGCGGGGGCCAGGAGGGTCATGTGTATTTTGGAAGGATACACTCCTTTCCCTCTCTGCTTCATTTTTCCCCCTGCTATGGTGTTCTGAGTTAAAGGCAAAAACAGAATGGCAAGGCAGCGACTAAAATCCCTCTGATTCAGTGATGTGTCTTCTAGAAACTTCCTGGGACTTACACTCATGCCAAGCTCATCTGAATATATATATTCAGGAGACCCAGAACCCACAGTGTTCATTGGTAGCACTCATTGTGCCACGTGGTAGCTCTATAAGAACTCAGTCTGTGTATTTTCTTTGCTTAAACCAAGACATACCTTCTGTGACTGTATGTGTCCCTACACACTAGAAATTCCAGAAGAATCTTAATTCCAGCTTAATTAAAAGAAATGTGGGGTTTCTTGTAAATCTCAAAATCCTCACCAAGATTGTAGAAATTTTATCTGTTCTTCCGGGTGCCTACACTTTCAAAGAAAAATATTGCATTAGTCTGTTTTCAGGCTGCTGATAAAGACATACCCTAGGCTGGGTAATTTATAAAGAAAAAGGTTTAATGGACTCACAGTTCCACGTGGCTGGGGAAGCCTTACAATCATGCAGAAGGTGAAAGGCACGTCTTACGTGGCAGCACGCAAAGAGAGAATGAGAACCAAGTGAAAGGGGATTCCCCTTGTAAAACCATCAGCTCTTGTGAGACTTACTTGCTATTGCGAGAACAGTCTGGGGAACCCGCGCCCAAGATTGTATTATCTGCCACTGGGTCCCTCCCACAACACATAGGAATGATGGAAGGCACAATTTAAGATGAGATTTGCATGGGGACACAGCCAAACCATATCAAATATATTAAGGACAACAGGTATGGGAACCAAAGGAATGCTGTATTTGACATTCTGCCCACATCAATGCATGTATGCTGTCACCATCACAGTAGTGTCTGCTCCCTCAGCCCAGCGGGACAGACCTGATGCTGTCTCTGACGCAAGAGTCAGATTTCTCATAGCCAGGACTGGAAGTCACTTAACTTCTACAGGCCTCAGTTTCCTCATCTGTAAAATGGGAATTCAGTTAGATTGTGTGGCCTGCCACATAATCCGTGCTCAATAGCCATTCTATATTAATTATTAATTTTAGCCAGTGATGATTAAGAAACATGGGGGATAGCCAGGTGTGGTGGCTCACGCCTGTAGTCCCAGCACTTTGGGAGGCTGAGGTGGGCAGATCACAAGATCAGGAAATTGAGACCATCCGGCTAACACGGTGAAACCCCGTCTCTACTAAAAATACAAAAAAATTAGCCAGGCATGGTGTCGGGCACCTGCAGTCCCAGCTACTCAGGAGACTGAGGCAGGAGGATGGCATGAACCCAGGATGCGGAGGCGGAGCTTGCAGTCAGCCAAGATCGCGCCACTGCACTCCAGCCTGGGTGACACAGTGAGACTCTGAGACAGACAGACAGACAGAAAGAAAGAAAGAAAGAAAGAAAGAAAGAAAGAAAGAAAGAAAGAAAGAAAGAAAGAAAGAAAGAAAGGAAGAAAGAAAGGAAGGAAGGAAGGGGAAAAGAAAATGAAGGAAAGAAACATGGAGGGAAAAGAGGTATATTAGTAACAAAGAGGCAAGTCTGTTTTAGAAACAATTTTTAGTTCACACCGTGTTTAAATTTTATAATGAGCAGGTAATATACCTCAGCTGATGGGGGATGAAGGTAATCATTCTACTGCAGTATCTGGTAGAGGGATATGGGGATAAGGAATAGGCTAGAATACTTTCCTGACTTCACTATACATATTTCCCAGATTCTCATAAACCTATTAACCGATCCCTTGTATTCCTCCAAAACCTATGAAAGGCTATGTTGAGAAGGAATATTATTGCTTCCATACAAAAAAGATACCTGTGATGGTTAATTTTATGTGTCAATTTGACTGGACTAAGAGATGCCCAGATTGCTGGTAGAATATTATTTCTGAGCGTGTCTGTGAGGGTGTTTCTGGAAGAAATTAGCACTGGAATTGGTAGACTGAGTGAAAATCACCCTGACCGCTGTGAGCAGGCATCATGGGATCCATGGAGACCCTGAACAGAGCGAAAAGGCGGAGGAATGACGGATGCATGCTCTCTGCTTAGGCTGGGATGACCATCTTCTGATACCAGTGCTCCTGGCTCTCAGTCCTTCACACTCAGGACGGGACCTACACCACTAGCTCCCAGTTCTTGGGCCACAGGGTTTGGACAGAAACCACACCCCCGCTTTTCCTTGGCTGCTGGCTTTCGGATCGCAGACTGTGGGACTTCTCAGCCTCCATCATTGCATGTGCTAATCTCTCCTAATAAATCCCTTTCTATCTATCTATATACATCTGCTGGGGTCTGAATGTTTGTGACCTCCAGAAGTCGTATGTTGAAATCCTATTCCCCAAGGTGAGGGCCCTAGAAGGAGGGAGCTTTGGGAAGTGATTAGGTCATGAGGGTGCAGCCATTGTGAATGGGATTAGTGATCGTATAAAAGAGACCCCGAGAGATCTCTTGCCCCTTCCATCATGTGAGTGTTACCGGAGGTGGTACCTTATGGGTCTGCAGCAACCTCAGTTCTTGCCTCTACAGAAGAAAGAATTTGACTGAGGGGCATAAGGCAGAAGGAGATACTGAGGCAAGTTTTAGAGCAGGTTTATTAAAACACTATAGAGCAGGCCTGGCACAGTGGTACGCACCTGTAATCCCAGCACTTTGGGAGACCAAGGCAGGTGGATCACTTGAGTTCAGGAGTTTGAGACCTGCCTGGGCAACATGGCGAAACCCTGTCTCTATTTAAAAATAAAATAAAATAAATATTGGTCACGTGTGTGTGGTAGGGCATGCCTGTAGTCCCAGCTACTCCTGAAGCTGAGGTGGGAGGATAGCTTGAGCCTCGGAGGAAGAGGTTGCAGTGAGCCCATATTGTGCCACTGCACTTTAGCCTAGATGACAGGACAAGACTCTGTCAAAGAATTAAAAAAAAAAAAAAAAAAAAAAAAAAAGCTTTAGAGCAGGAATGAAAGGGAGTAAAGCACACTTGGAAAAGGGCCAAGCAGGTGACTTGGGAGATCAAGTGCACTGTTTGACCTTTGACTTGGAGTTTTATCCATTGGCATGCTTGGGCGGAACGGGCGGACGGGGTGGCGGCGGTCGTGTTTGTGTCCCTTTTTCTCTGATTCTTCCCTTGGGGTGGGCTGTCCACATGCGCAGTGGCCTGCCAGCATTTGGGAGAGGCCGCATGCAGAGCATGTTTACCAAAACTGTGCACATGTGGACTCGCGTTCTTCCCTTACCAGGCTGCCATTTTGCCTCTTAGTGCGCATGCTTGAGCCACTCGCCCAACTCCTGAGAGCCTATTGGGAAGCCGATCACCGGTTTCAGGTGTTTCTATCTATTGGGAGGCTGCCTTTCCCTGGCACCAGCTGTGACCAATTACTATTTTAGAGAGACGTCTTAACAACTGCCTGACGGTTGCCTGACATCCCTGGTGGTGTGTGGGGGGCTCTCGCTGGCCTTGCTCATGTCTCACTCTCTACTGTAACAGGAGGACCCAGGGAAATGAGGCCATCAGCGAACTAGGAAGTGGGCCCTTACTAGACACCAAATCTGTCAGTACCACAATCTTGAACTTCCCAGGCTCCAGAACTGCAGGAAATAAATGTTCGTTGCTTATAAGTCACCCAGCTGGCAATAGTTTTGTTTTAGCAGCCCAAATGGACTAAGGCAATGGCCTCTTGGTTCTGTTTCTCTGGAGAATCCTGACTAATACAGTGCTGTAAGAGAAACCTACTGAGAAAAAAAACAAGGACTACGTGGCCTCAACCACTCCTGCCTCCCACAGAGCTGTGTGACCTTGAGCATATCACTTTTTTTTTAAATTTTTTTTTTGAAACTCTCACTCTGTCGCCCAGGCTACAGTACAGTGGTGCCATCTTGGTTCACTGCAACCTCTGCTGCCTGGGTTCAAGTGATTCTCCTGCCCCAGCCTCCCCAGTAGCTGGGATTACAGGCACCTATCACCCTGCCATGCTAATTTTTGTGGTTTTAGTAGAGACAGGGTTTCACCATCTTGGTCAGGCTGGTCTTGAACTCCTGACCTCGTGATCCACCCGCCTCGGCCTCCCAAAGTGCTGGGATCACAGGCGTGAGCCACTGCACCTGGCCGGTTATATCACTTAATCCTTTTAAGCAAGGCTCTGCTTCATCATCCGTAAATGGTAATTTTATTTTTTATTTATTTTTATTTTTATTTTTTGAGACAGAGACTTGCTTGTTGCCCAGGCTGGAATGCAGTGGCTCAATCTTGGCTCACTGCAACCTCTGTCTCTCAGGTCCAAGAGATTCTACTGCCTCAGCCTCTTGAGTAGCTGGAATTACAGGCGCCTGCCAACACGCCCAGCTAATTTTTTGTATTTTTAGTAGAGACAGGGTTTCACCATGTTGGCCACGCTGGTCTCCAACTCCTGACCTCAAGTGATCTACCTGCTGCGACCTCCCAAAGTGCTGAAATTACAGGCGTGAGCCACTGCGCCCAGCCTAAATGGTGATTTTAGCAGGATCTTCTTCACCCGTTGAATGGTTCACTCCTCTAATGCTTGGCCAATGATGGACTTTCAGTAAATGTTACCTTTTATTTATTAATATTATTGCTTCTCTCCCAAATTCCAAAAGTTAGATAGTAAGCATTTAGATGATGTTTCCATAATGAGGTCAGTTTAAAGATGTTACTCTTGGCCTCGTGCCTACCTAGTCCAGTACCTACAATAGCAAGTTCCCAACAGTGGAGCAACTATAGTCCAATGAAAGAGATTAATTGCCTGCTCTGAAATCCGAACAGGAAGTAAGTGCCTAGTGTTTGGTTATGAAAACAGAACTACGCTGTTCATCTGAATCCCCCTCTCACCCCCTCCAGCCGATCCTTCCCCTCTCTTGTTTGCAGTGACTGGGATGTCCTGGTGACTGGTAATATCTAGACTCACCATCACTTCAAAGTGCTGAGACAGGAGTTGCATCTGGAAGCTACATTATCTTTTAGCAGATGACTATACAGTCCAGAGGCAGTAATCATTTCAAACTAGCCAGGAGAGGGAGAAGCAGAGAACTATAATAATGTGAGTCAGGTAGCATTTTCTACCTTATCAGCTCCAGCAGATGCAAACATGCACTGACAAATACTACACCAGAGGGCAGGATAAAAGTGGAATTAGAAAATAACTACCTTCAGGAGATACTGGGCGTCCAAATTCGATATGCAATTGTAATATAGATAACATGGAGAAACAGATAATAAATACAGCTTTTAATTCAAACATGACCTTCAAAGAGCTTTTTCTTTAGAAACAATTGAAAAGCCCCAATCTTTTTAAAGAAAAGATCCAAACAATGAGCTTTCTTCCTCATCCCCCTAGCCCTGATTACAGGCCACATCGGAGACCATTCTCCTCAATAACGGCCTTGCAGCATGCTTTTATCACATTTTATCGCATATTCTAAAGTTCTTTATCACATTGGAAAGATATGCTTCCCTTACCACGGTTTATCTGATCTGAGAAAGTATCTTATCAATATTCCCTGGGCAAGCGTATGAGTATTTCTAAATGACAGTACAGAATAGTATATGATAAACGGGAACATTGCTGCCTCCCTGATCAGTGGGTGAGATAAAGAGAATGTGGCCAGCTGGAAAAATCAACTGGGCTTGGCTGAAATGTCAGGATCATCTAGAATGTGACAGGGAATGATTCATCACTGAGCACAGGGACCCTCCTAAAGTTGTAGGGACCCAAGTAGCACAAGGTCGGAATGCCCAAAGTTCCTTGCAGAAGTCGCTCCCAACACAGCCAAGTGAATGCCATCCATTGTCCTTGAGAGGCAAGGGCGGTTTTGCATTAAACTGTTCTCTCCTGGAGCCATATTTTATGGGTGCCAGAACCAAAGCACTTTAATTGAGCTCAACTATGTGCACGGGCCTCTTAAGGACCAAGCAGGCTCCTTTCCACGGTGACATTGAAACAGGGACTGGTTCTGCTGCTTAACAGTTTGTAAATCACATAGAACACCTTGCAAGGTCAGAGACCCCTGTCCTTGCTCCCTTTTCCACTTCCCATATCTTTGGTCTCCTTTCTGACGTGGACCATTTGTGTCATGTATAGAAAGACTGTTTCCATGGGATAAGAGGGTGTAGGAGCCGAGGGAAAACTTCCACTTTACCTTCTGAAGGTTCGCTGAAAATTAACTGTAAAAGGCAGATTCATAGGAGAAAAGGCATGCAAATTTATTCATGTGCATGGAGGGGAAAATCATGGAGTGATCACCACATCATGCAATGGGGTACCGATGGTTCTATGCCCTTTTTCTCAGGAGAAAGGGAGATGGGGAAGAGTGGGTGATTTTTGAGGGATAATAAATGATTTTTAGGGAATTAAATGGGCTTGAAGAACACACAGTGGCCTGGGACAAAGACTACTGGGCCCACAGAGCAGATAATGATTTGTGACAAAAGTCTGTCCAGGTGTGTTATTAGACTTTCGTCTTTCTTCCTGCCATGAGTTCAGTTCATGAAAACTCAGGGAAGGGACTAGAGGTGATTGTTTTCTTCCTTGGAAGTCCGGACTTCAAGCAGATAAGAGAACTTCAGAGAACAGCTTCATCCTGTGCTTTCAGAGAGACAGAGAAATGAGAGGCCGGAGGAGGAGGAATGTCTGAGAAACCACAAGGCTTCTTCAGTTCATCACATCAAAGGGCCACATTTTGGGGTATCAGTTTCTGAGCCCCAACAGGGGTAAACATAAAGCTTCCTCTCTCAAACCAGCATTCCAACATCCAACAGCTCTATTATTTTCCAAGAGTACTATAAAATATATTTTTTCAACAAAATTATGTAAAAGGTCTAGTTAAGAAAGACTGTTTAAAATAAGCACATAATATGCTTATAGTACTATTTACACAAAGGAGTTAAATTCTACCAAATGTAACAAGATGCACACACTCTCATTTCTAAGGTAAGATCTGAAAGTATTCTCTGATTAATGAAATTTAAAAGGCACAAATTTGATCCATAATAAGTAATAGGAATGCAATCCTAACAATTAATATATTAACTAATTCCAAAAGCAGATCAAAAGATACAGTTCAGAAATCATCCTAATCTTATCAGTCATGTGCCTGTCAACCAGGTGCAAAACCAGCCAAAAGTTATGATGTTACAGATGACCTCTGAGGCAGGTCAGTGACCCCAATGGACACCACGATCCCTTTTGCTGGACAGAGGAACTGCAATTCACAGGCAATTGAGCGGAAATTATTTCCTCTCTGGGGCAGTTGAACTAGCATAACAAAATCACGAATGCTGTGACTGGGTTAGCTTAGCTGTTTCAAAAACAATGCTAATGATGTCAGGGTTGCCGGGTCAACCCCCATATGGGCTCATTGTCTTTGGAGAGGGACACAGAGTATTCTCTGGCCTGGGTCACTCTGGGAGCAAATATCTCTGGTCAAACAGGGGCTTGGCACCAGGACTTCACCAAAACCCATCAGCAGTTTAGGACAAGTTATCTCCATCTAATTATACCCAATAAGTATGATCCCTGAAAGAAAGACACAGGTTATAATAGAATCTTGTCAGCCCAGAGTACAAACAGACAGGGAAATGGTCTGACTTTTATCTTATGTCGCCAAGCAGTCACAGAAGAGACAGCTAGGAAATCAGGACCGGAAGCATAATTGCTTTAGGGAGAGAAGGTCTCTCAAAAATAAAGATTGATCGAACAATTGCAAATGACTTCAATGGGAAGAATAGGGAGAACAAGGTAAGAAGGCATAGAGAGCTCCAAAGATAAGAGGATCTTTCATGGCAGCTCCCAACCTCTAACACTCCCACCCTTCCTCCAACTCCAAAACCTTAACACAGTCTCCCCACTGTACCCAGGAACCGTGCCCCGCTGTTGTAGGGGAAAGCAGTTGTAGGAGACATGGCTCTTTCCTCTCTGCTGCTATGCATTCTAAGTATAAGGCACATTCAACACACAACTGGACATTCGTGAATAAGCACTAAGTTTTATTTTGTTTTGTTTTGTTTTTTTGTTGAGATGGAGTCTCGCTCTGTTGTCCAGGCTGGACTGCAGTGGCGCGATCTTGGCTCACCGCAACCCCCACCTCCCAGGTTCAAGAGATCCTCTCACTTCAGCCTCTTGAGTAGCTGGGATTACAGGGGTGTGCTACCATGCCAGGCTAATTTTTGCATTTTTAGTAGAGCTGGGGTTTCACCGTGTTGGTCAGACTGGTCACCAACTCCTGGCCTCAAGGGATCTGCCTGCCTCAGCTTCCCAAAGTGCCGGGATTATAGGTGTGAGCCGCCACACCAAGCCACACTAAGTTTTGAAGTAACTTATTTATCATACTTTTCGCTTTTTTTTTTTTTTTCCAGACGGGGTCTGGCTCTGTCGCGCAGGCTGGAGTGCAGTGGCACAGTAACGGCTCACTGCAGCCTCACCCTCCCAGGAACAAGCAACCCTCCCACCACAGCCTCCCAAGTAGCCGGGACTACAGACACGCACCACCACACCTGGCTAATATTTTTTAATTTTTGGTAGAGGCAGGATCTCTCTATGTTGCCCAGGCTGGTCTTGAACTCCTGGGCTCGAGTGTTATCCTCCTGCCTTGGTCTCCCAAAATATTGGGACTACAGGCATGAGCCACAGCAGCTGGCCATAGTTTTCACATTTTTGTTTTTGTATCACTACCAATTAAAGATTCCAATGGAACACAACAGAGGCCTCAGAAATAATGCCACACATCTACAACCATCTGATCTTTGACAAACCTGACAAAAACAAACAATGGGGAAAGGATTCCCTATTTAATAAACAGTGTTGGGAAAACTGGCTAGCCATATGCAGAAAACTGAAACTGGATCCCTTCCTTACACCTTTTTCAAAAATTAACTCAAGACGGATTAAAGCTTTAAATGTAAAGCCTAACACCATAAAAACCCTAAAAGAAAACCTAGGCAATACCGTTCAGGACATAGGCATGGGCAAAGACTTCATAACTAAAACACCCAAAGCAATGGCAACAGAAGCCAAAATTGACAAATGGGATCTAATTAAACTAAAGAGCTTCTGCACAGCAAAAGAAACTATCATCAGAGTGAACAGGCAACCTACAGTATGGGAGAAAATTTTTGCAATCTATCCGTCTGACAAAGGGCTAATATCCAGAATCTACAAAGAACTTAAACAAACTTACAAGAAAAAACAAACAACTCCATTGAAAAGTGAGTGAAGGATATGAACAGACACTTCTTAAAAGAAGACATTTATGTGGCCAACAACCATATGAAAAAAAGCTCATCATCACTGGTCATTAGAGAAATGCAAATCAAAACCACAATGAGATACCATCTCACACCAGTTAGAATGGCACTCATTAAAAAGTCAGGAAACAACAGATGCTGGAGAGGTTGTGGAGAAATAGGAACACTTTTACACTGTTGGTGGGACTGTAAACTAGTTCAACCATTGTGGAAAACTGTGTGGCGATTCCTCAAGGATCTCGAAGTAGAAATACCACTTGACCCAGCCATCCCATTACTGGGTATTTACCTAAAGGATTATAAATCATTCTGCTATAAAGACACATGCACACGTATGTTTATTGCAGCACTGTTCACAATAGCAAAGACTTGGAACCAACCCAAATGTCCATCAATGTTAGACAGGATAAAGAAAATGTGGCACATATACAACATGTATACACCATGTACAGCCATAAAATGTGGCACATATATGCCACGTATACACCATGTACAGCCATAAAAAAAGGTGAGTTGATGTCCTTTGCAGGGACATGGATGAAGCTGGAAACCATCATTCTCAGTAAACTAACATAGGAACAGAAAACCAAACACTGCATGTTCTCACTCATAAGTGGGAGTTGAACAATGAGAACACATGGACACAGGGAGGGGAAAATCACACACTGGGGCCTGTCAGGGGATGGGGGGCTAGGGAAGGGATAGCATTAGGAGAAATACCTAATATAGATGACAGATTGATGGGTGCAGCAAACCACCATGGCACGTTTATACCTACGTAACAAAGCTGCACTTTCTGCACACGTACCCCAGAACTTAAAGTATAATAAAAGAATAACTACCACTTAAAGTATAATAAAAGATTAACTACCACTTCTAAAGAGGAATTTGGTAAGTCAGCACCTGGAAAACAAATTATTTAGACAGCAGCAGCATCAAAGAGCTGGCCAATAAGAGTTGTTCACCAGTTCAGACTCCAGCCCTTTCCTACAAATGTGTTTAGATCCTGCCTTTCTGCCAGGCTGCCGTATGTGCTGAATACAATTCTCAATTTCATTTTTAAAAAGAGAAGATGGAAAAGGGTGAGTTGATTGATTAACATAGCTGACCCATCATTAAAAAAAAAAAAAAAAAAAAAAAAAGATTGGATCCTGAATTCTAGCATTTCTCTAATCCAACACTTACCAACAGATGGCATTCCTGAAAATGTAAGATACAACTGGTAGAGATGTCAGAAAAAGAGGCAATGACTACAAAGGATTTGATGGCTGAGCCTGAGAAATACGTTCATCATGTCTATGAAGGAGTCAATAATTAAAACCTCAATTTCCCTAAAGGATTACCCTTATCTTCAGACCTCCAGATAAACGCTCTGATATTTTTCATAGCTTTTTTAATCAAGGTATATGACCTTGGGAAACAAACACAATTGCTTCTCTTAATCCCAGACCATTTAACTCATCACAGTCAGAAACAGGCTTAGGGGAACACCTGCTCCCAAGTTATGCAGACTTTTAAGTCGTTGTCCTGGAAAGCAAAATCAACAGGAAAAGTCCAGGCACGTCTATACTCTTGTAAATTAAAACTATGATTTGAGGAAGACTCTTTAAATGGTTTTCCTTGAGAAATATATTTCTAGCTCTAACTAACTGATGAGGGGAAAGCAGGAGAGAAAAGGTCAACAGCCAAGAAAATAGTATCAACGTGTTAGAGGATTCAAATAATCAGCTTAAAAAAACAAACAAACAAAGAAACAAAAAAAACTAGAGTTAATAAAAAAATGAGAAATGTAATAAGCTTTTTTTGCTCCATTATAAACAGAAGAGTGATTTACTTTCTTAGCATCTTAATGGCTACCTGCTGCATACATTGACAGAGTGGAGCTTTTCACAAAGGAATCAACCTGTGAAACCTGGTTGTGCCTTCTGAACCATCTTTTCCATCAATCCTTTCTTCTGATGCATTGTGTCACATCTGAATTCTATCTCAGCATTACTCCACCCCTTCCTGGGAATTTGTGATTGTTTAATTGATGTTCAGGGAAAACAGATAAGAAGAAGAAGGGTTGATTCTATTACTGACATCCTACACAATGAAGTCTTATAATAATGTTCAAGCCTTTTCCATGCCAAACCCAGAGTAACTGCTCTCTTCACTTCCTCCCTATATGCTCCCATCTCTAACATCCACTTAGTGAAATCACCTTTGCAAAAATTACAACAGTAGGAAAATTATGGCAGTGAAAGAGATCTGATTTAACCCACCCCACCATCTTGCCTTTCCCTTAATCGCTCCTGGGCTTAGGCTAAGCTAACTTTGGAAGACATTTAGATTATACCTTTTTTTTTTTTTTTTTTTTTTTGAGACAGAGTTTCACTCTCACCCAGGCTGGAGTGCAGTAGTACAATCTTGGATCACTGCAACCTCTGCCCCCTGTGTTCAAGTGATTCTCTTCCCTCACCTTCCCAAGTAGCTGGGATTACAGGTGCACACCACCACACCTGCTGATTTTTGCATTTTTAGTAGAGACAGCATTTTGATATGTTAGCCAGGCTGGTCTTGAACTCCTGACCTCAAGTGATCCATCCACCTCAGCCTCCCAAAGTGCTGGGATTACACGTGTTAGCCACTGCACCCAGACTTAGTTTATACTTTTTTTTTTTTCTTTTTTTTGAGTCAGAGTTTTGCCCTTGTTGCCCAGGCTGGAGTGCAATGATGCAATCTCAGCTCACTGCAACCTCCACCTCCCAGATTCAAGCGATTGTCTTCCTCAGTCTCTCAAGTAGCTGGGACTACAGGCGCATGCCATCACACTTGGCTAATTTTTTAAATATTTTCGGTAGAGATGGGGTTTCACCATGTTGGCCAAGTTGGTCTCTAACTCTTTACCTCAGGTGATCCACCCACCTCGGCCTCCCAAAATGCTGGAATTACAGACATGAGCTACTGTGCCCAGCCTTTAGTTTATACTTTAAATGATAATAGCCCTTCTCCTAAATTCAACCTCCTGTGTGAAGCTAATGAAAGGCAATCAGGCTAGGGTGATGGAGAGGAATGGGAAAATATGCAACACCACTATTGCAGGTTGGAATTTGAGGTATCTTTTCAGGCTTTTTGCATATCTGACACCCATGGTTCCACCTGGCCCCAAGGACCCCCTCACATCCTATGGCCCCATCCAGAAGCAACTCAGCTTTAGAGGACAGCATTGACCCCTGTGATTTCATCTCTGCCCCAACCAATCAGCATCAAGCACCCATTACTTGGCCATCGCCAGCCCTTCCCCCAAACTGCCTTTGAAAAATCCCTACCTAAGATCCTTGAATGAGATTGACTTGAATACTAACTCCATCTCCTATGTGGCATGGTTAATGTCATGTCTATTCAGTTCTTTCTTTACTGCAATGCCATGGTCTTCCTTTGTGAAGCAGACAGGAAGAACCACTCAGGTGGTTACATTAGTACTTACCCTACACCGTAGTTAGTTGTCTGTTTATGTGTACTATTCATGCTTTCAGAGTAGATGGTCATGTAAATGACACAGGAGCCATTAAGTGAGACAATGAAAGTGATTAATCTCATATATTTCTATAAATTTCTCACACCATATAGCACAATAGATTGTATAGTCATAAATTAATATTTATTAAATACATGTATGTTTTTAGAAGTATTTCGTTAAATAGGCTGAACTTCATTACTCAACTGCAAAATGAGAGATTAAGATTAGGTGACCTTTAAATTTCTTTTGAGTTTTACTAGTCTATGATTCTCATCATCAATTTGCAATCAAATGTTACATTGACAATTATCTTTGCACAATCTATAAGAAAAAAAGTGCTGACAAACTAACGAAAAATGTTTTAATGAAGGCTTTTTGTTGTTGTTTTTGCACTTCAGGTGCAGATACTTGATTCAGATTGATAATTATAAATCCTTTCTATGCATTCATTTTGATAACATTTTTTCTTTGGTGCTTGTTTTCTTCTCTTTTTTTTTTTTTTTTTGAGACAGAATCTTGCTCTGTTGCCCAGGTTGGAGTGCAGCGGCATGATCTAGGCTCACTGAAACCTCTGCTTCTGGGGTTCAAGCAGTTCTCCTGCCTCAGCCTCCCAAGTAGCTGGAATTACAGGCGCCCATGACCACGCCTGGCTAATTTTTGTATTTTTTTTAGTAGAGACAGGGTTTTGCCATGTTAGCCAGGCTTGTCTTAAACTCCTGATGTCACGTGATCCACCCACCTTGGCCTCCCAAAGTGCTGGGATTACAAGCATGAGCCACCGTGCCTGGCCCTACATTATTTTCTTTTCTTTTTTTTTCTTTTTTTGAGACAGTCTCACTCTGTCACACAGGCTGGAGTGCAGTGGTGTGATTTCAGCTCACTGCAACCTCCGCCTCCCAGGTTCAAGCAATTCTCCTGCCTCAACCTCCCAAGTAGCTGGGATTCCAAGTAGCTGGGATTACAGGGGCACGCCACCACACCCACCTAATTTTTGTATTTTTAGTAGAGATGGGGTTTCACCATATTGGCCAGGTTGGTCTCGAACTCCTGACCTCACGTGATCTGTCCACCTTGGCCTCCCAAAGTGCTTGGATTACAGATATGAGCCACTGGGCCCAGCCCCTACATTGTTTTCTTTGGTACTAGAAAACACTAAAACTGTATTTCTTTCAAGTATCATCTATGATCTATGATTCTGTGTCTTGATTTTCCTGAAACTAATTTCACCCCACCTAATTAGTGCCTGACTTTGGCACTGATTTGTTTCTCCAACATCCACAACATTTGAAAAACTTTGCAAGGTATAAAATGTCTAAACTGTTCTATTGCATTGGCTGTTCAAGTCACCATCTACCTAAGACTTGCCAAATATAATAGCTAATTTATACTCAATTCAATAAATGTTTATTAAGAGACTATTATATTTCGGGCAATAAAAAGTTATAAACTAGATTTTTTAAAATTATAAATTAGATTATAGTTCATGAGAGGTAGACAGGAGCAACTATAACTACAGCAACGGTGGCACAATGGAGAAGAGCAGAAGGCTTTCTGGGCCTCAGGAAGATTTCCCAAAAGAAGAGCTGACCCAGAGGAAAGCTGAAGGAGTAGCAGTATCTACATCTTTCAAGAAATGAGACAGCTATGTCAAGGAACACATTCTAGGCAGAAGGAACTGGCCATATAGAAATGAGAAGGCAGCCTGGCACAGTGGTTCATGCCTATAATCCCAGGACTTTGGGAGGCCAAGGCAGGTGGATCACTGGAGGTCAGGCGTTCGAGACCAGCCTGACCAACATGGTGAAACCCTGTCTCTAAGAAAAATACAAAATTTAGCCAGGTTTTGCGGTGGGTGCCTATAATCCCAGCTACTCGGGAGGCTGAGGCAGGAGAGCCGCTTGAAACCAGGAGGCAGAGGTTGCAGTGAGCTGAGATCACATCACTGCACTCTAGCCTGGGCGACAAAGGGAGACTCCGCCTCAAAAACAAAAATGAGAAGGCAGAAAGCACAAGTCAGAGGAGCAATTTTAAGCTGATCTAGACTGCAAGGATATGGAGTAGGGAGATAGAAGGAGAGAGAAAGAGAGAGAGGGAGAGAAAGTAAAAGAAAAAAAGAAAGAGAAAGAAAGAAAAAGAAAGAAAGAAAGAAAAGAAAGAAAAGGAAAGAAAGAAAGAAAGAAAGAAAGAAAGAAAGAAAGAAAGAAAGAAAGAAAGAAAGAAAGAAAGAAAGAGAGGAAGAGAGAGAGAGAAAAGAAAAGAAAGAGAGAGAGAGAAGGGAGGGAGGGAGGGAGGAAGGGACGGGACAGGAAGGAAGGAAGGAAGGAAGGAAGGAAGGAAGGAAGGAAGGAGGAAGGAAGGGGAAGGAAGGGAGGCAGAGGGATGAGTTGGCAAGATCTTGTGTGAAATACTAAGTTTAGGGCTGGATTTGGTGGCTCACACCTATAATCCCAACATTTTGGGAAGCTGAGCTGGGAGTATCACTTGAGGCCAGGAGTTCAAGACCAGCCTGGGTAAAACAGTGAGACCCTGTCTCTAGAAAAAAATCAAAAAATTATCCAGGCATGGTGGCACACTCCTGTAGTCTCAGCTACTTGGGAGGCTGAGGCAGGAGGATTGCTTGAATCAGGGAAGTAGAGGTTGCAGTGAGCCAAGATTGCATCACTGAACTTCAGACTAGGTGACAGAGCAAGACCCTGTCTCAAAAAAAAAAATAAATTGAACTTTATCTTCTGAGTGATGAGACAACTCATTGATGTTTTCTAAGATATAGGAGTAAAATAACCAGATGGTATGAAGCTGTAGTAGTGCAAAGAATAAATGGAAAGTGGCCCAGACTTGGCATGAAGATAGCAGTTAGGAGGATGAGGAGATGGTGACCTGTGTCAGGGCAGTTACTAGGTCGATAGAGAAGTGCTCAGTCATCCCAGACACTGAGGAAGCATCTGCAGGAATCTGTGGCTGGCTGATTACAGGAGTGTGCAGTGGAGAAGTCGAGGATGCTGCCCAGGGTTCTGCCTGAGTCACATCATTCACTGCAACCGAGAACAGAGTGTCAGTAGTTTTACAGGTGCAGTAACAGGGAGAGTGGGGAGGGCAAGGAGGTGTGAAGTCGAGTTTGTGTGGTGTTGAATGCCTTGTGAAATATCCACTTGGAGATGTCTGAATGACTACATGGGTCTGCAGGTCAGACAAGAGCTCCAACTTGGAGATAGGATCCTGTCAATAAACACATAGCGATTGACGTCATTGGAAGACAGAAACAGAAAATTAAGAGGAAAAGAGAACAGGGACAAAAAAACTAATTAGTACTAATATTTAACAGTGGTTAGAGGCAGAAGCTTGAGAAGTAGAAAAACTAGCTGAGTGTGGACTCATAAAAGGCAAAGGAAGAGGGTGTTTGAAGAAGGAAGAAGAGATAAATGGTGCCAAGTCCTACTAAACCAACTTTTTCATCAATCTCTTCTTCTGACACACTGTGCCACATCTGAATTCTATCTCAGCATTGAAATAGAAGTGGAGATGAAGACACAGCCATTGGAGTTAGGGACAAATTAGTCATTGGTGGTATAAACCAAAAATAAAATTCTAAGCCCTCCACCTGACCAAATGGACCCCTCTTCTTGGCTAAGGGCATTCCAAAACAAACCCAAAAAACTAGTTCAGGCCATGATGGGAAGTGGGGGTTGGACAGGCCTCATTACACCCTCCTTCCTTTGAAGTTCAGGCCCAACTGACCAACATGAACATTAAAACAGAGATCTGGAGACTGACAAAACAGACTCTTTGTAGCAATAAGATACCAAATTCCAATCTGACTCTAGTATAGCATCACATGGCAGGAGCAGGCCCTGAAAAAAATCAAAGTATTTTACCCTGAAATATATTTCTTTGACATATTTTTAAATGGCCTTGCAAAGCTATCTCTTGTGGGAAAAATATACATTCTGTAGAGAATCCTCTTGCAGTTCCAGGTCTTTTCCTGGTCCATGAGAGATTAACTAAGAGTCTGGCATTTTTAGGTTCTGATAAGAGACATTTGCCATCTACTCTCTCTGAAGCCTGCTACCTGGAGACTTCATCTACATAATAAGAAACTCGGCTTCCATAACCTCCCTTATCTTAACTACAAACATTTCTTTCTGCTGACTTCAACTCTTCAGGCATAGCTTAACTCTTATTGACCAGTTGCAATCAGGAAATCTTTGAATTCACCTTTGAACCCACAGGTTCATAACCTGGAAGCTCCCACTTTGATGTGTCCCGCCTTTCTGGACAGAACCCATGTACAACTTATGTGTATTGATTTATGCCTCTGCCTATAAAATAAAATGTCCCCATAAAATGTATAAAATCAAGCTGTAATTGGGCACATGTTCTCAGTGCCTCCTGAGGCTGCATCACAGGTCATGGTCCTAATATTTGGCTCAGAATAAGCCTCTTCAAATATTTTACAGTTTGACTGTTTTTCATTGACAAGGGCCTGGTTGAGAACAATTTAGTAAAGTGATTATTAAAAGCCACATTAGGCAGGACACGGTGGCTCACGCCTGTAATGCCAATACTTTGTGGGGGCTGAGGAGGGTGGATCACCTGAGGTCAGGAGTTCAAGACCAGCCTGTCCAAAATGGCAAAACCCCATCTCTACTAAAAATATAAAAATTAGCTGGATGTGATGGTGGGCATCTGTAATCCCAGCTACTCGGGAAGCTGAGGCAGGAGAATCACTTGAACCTGGGAGGCGGAGGTTGCAGTGAACTGAGATCATGCCGTTGCACTCCAGACTTGGTGACAAGAGCTGAACTCTGTCTCAAAAAAAAAAAGCCACATTGTAGAACTCACCTTGCAGACCTCTCAGCAGTACTGGACACAGCTGCCCACTGTCCCTTCCCTTCAACTCCACTGACCTCTGGGTTCCTGCACTCGAGATTCTCTCTTGTCCATCCTTGATGCCTTTCTTCCTGTTGGTATCCACTGAGTATAAGCGCACTCTAAGGCTTACCCCAGACTCCCTGCTCCTCTCCCCACACTCCCCTCACCTCCCGACCTTGAGAACCATCTTCAGGCCTACATCACTTCCCTGGCCAGAGCCCTGCTCCTACAGCGGCCTCCCAAGAGTACATCTGCCTCTGCCTCCCTCTTTCTATGTCTCTCTCCCTCTGCCTCCCTCTCTTTCTCTCCCTCTCTCTGCCTTTTT
The DNA here is from genome assembly GCF_049350105.2 of Macaca mulatta. Classification (NCBI taxonomy): domain Eukaryota; kingdom Metazoa; phylum Chordata; class Mammalia; order Primates; family Cercopithecidae; genus Macaca; species Macaca mulatta. The sequence goes on from NC_133414.1 coordinate 35,407,506, forward strand.
GCTCTCTCTCTCTCTCTGTCTCTCTGTTTCTATCTCTCTCTGTCTCTGTGTCTCTCTGGATCTCTGCCTCTCTCTTCCTTCTATTCCTTTGTCCTCTCTCTCTTTCCCTTCTTTCCTCTCCTTCTGTCTTCCTCTCTCTTTCTTTGTCTCTCTCCCTCCTTTCCTCCTTTTCTCTCTCCCTCTCTGTTTCTTTCTGTCTCTCTCTATCTCTGCTTCTCTGTTTCTCTGCCTTTGTTTCTCTTTTCCTCTTTCTCTCTCTCTCTCTCCTTCTCTGTTCTCTCTCTCTGTCTCTCTCTCCCTCCCTTCCTTCCTCTCCTTCTTTCTCTTCCTCTGATAGTGACTTCTGTCCCTTACACCAGAACTATTCTGTTACCTGTGCACTTTGCTTCTGTAATCCCTTCAACTAAAAGCATCTTAAACTCAGGATAACCCAACTGAATACTTTGCCACCTCTCCCTTTCCACCTCCCAGTCCCGTTTCCCCATTCTAAAACAAGGGGAGAATTTTTCTCTTCTCTTTTGGTCCCTGCATCCAATCTGTTGAGAAGTCACATTCACCCTATCTCCCCAATATTACTCACATTTTCCCTGCCTTCTGTTATGCATTTGCCATTCTAGTCTAGGCCAGCCGTACTCTTTCTCTACATGAAACCCAGTTCCTCATCAGTCTTTTTACATCCAGCCCTTGCTGATGTAAAAAGACCCAGCCCCAATCACCTGCTTAGAAGTTTCAAGCCTTCTGTTGCCAATTGAATTAAGGGCAAACCTCTCCAATGTGCCTTCAGAGCCCTCCATAACCTGACATGTTATATCCTACCTTCTCAAGGCACTGTTCCTCTACTTGCACACCATGTCCCAAGCAAACCAGACCACTCACCCTTCAACAAATTCAGCTGCTTTTCTTTTAAGAGATGAGGCCTTGCTTGGTTGCTTAGGCTGGATTACAATGGCACAGTCATAACTCACCACAGCCTCGACCTTCTGGGCTCAATGGATCCTCCCATCTCAGCTTCCCAAGTAGCTAGGACTACAGGAGTGGTCCACCCTGCCTGGCTAATTTTTTTATTTTGAGAGACAGGGTCTCACTTTGTTGTCCAGGCTGGTCTCAAACTCCTGGCCTCAAGTGATCCTCCTGCCTCAGCCTCCCAAAATGCTAGGATTGCAGGTGTGAGCCACTGTGCCTGGCCTCAACCCCCATTTTGCATCTGGTTTCTGCCTATTGTGTTTGATCTCTAGAAATCCTTCCATCCCATAATGCCCATCTCCAGTGCAATTCTTACGAACTACCAACCCCTCCCCACCAACAATGATCTCCCTGCCCTTCCCCCCCAAAAAATCCTCAAGCATTTTTATGATACTTCTCTTGTGGCACTTAATGTTTCTACTTAATTACAATCATTTGTGTCCTGGAATTATCACCCTCTGCTACAACCCAGGATCCTGTAGACCATACGTGTGTCTGCTCACCTGGGGCTTTTGGTGGGCAGTAATTGTCTGTCGGACTGAAGTCATGTGATTCCACTACACCAATGTGAGCATTTGTTCATAAGAGTTAATTTTCCCTTTTCTAATGGCACCTAGAACAGAGGTTCCAAATTGGCAGCTGGAGGCTGAATCTGGCCCACAGATGTGTTTTGTTGAATCCACAGTTATTTTTCTAATTGAGTCAACATTTTTAAATGGAATATTTTACACAATATGCCAGATTTTCAGCTTCTCTATAAAAGTAGACTGTTCTGGCAACACTCAAGCCCATACTCACTTCTGGCAGAAAATGCTTGAAGCTGGGGCCGCCCAGCCCCTGTGGATGAGATGTGTGTGCCTCAGTTCCCCTCTCTGCAGCCTCAGGGTACCTTTGCATTCCTGGTCCCCTTCCTCACTGATGTTACGGATGGGTCTCCCGTAGGTGTTAGAGTTTGCAGCCTCTGGTCTAGGGTCCTCATAAGGGCAGTCTGTGGATCCTATGTCAACCCCTGTTTCTACCTGGGTCTGCTCCTGGAATCAAATTTGAGGGGTATGCTGGGCATGGTGGCTCATGTCTGTAATCTCAGCACTCTAGGAGGCCAAGGTGGAGAACTGCTTGAGTTCAAGAGTTTGAGACCAGCCTGGGCAACACAATGAGACCCTATCTCTACAAAAAAAAAAAAAAAAAAAGAAAGAAAGAAAGAAAGGAAATTAGCCAGGCATGGTGGTACATATCTGTGGTCCCAGCTACTTGGGAGGCAGAGGTTGCAGTGAGCCAAGATCAAATCACTATACTCCAGTCTGGGCAACAGAGCAAGACCCTGTCTCAAAAAAAAAAAAAAAAAAAAATGTGAGGGGTGAATGAATTGGATCGTGGCCTTCCTTGTCTTCCTTTCATAACAGCCCTCACCCTCACTTTTACCCCACAATGCCCTCATGGCTCTGCTGAAAAATCCTTTAATGTGATGTGCCCTGCTCCTGTCTCACCAAAATGCACCTGCCTTCTAATGCAAGCTGGGTGATTAATATGTGTTCAAATGTTAATGAATTAATAATGATAATATTTCCTGCATGGGTGTAGTATAACAAATCTGTGTCAGGAAAGATGCTGTGTGCACACACATACACTCACACATCACAGCAGACATCACAAATTAGTCACCATTCTCTTTCCAGCTAGGTCCAAATAGATGTCAATACAGCACTTCAGGAAGCCACAGCCAGTGGCTTGGAGCTGGCATTGCAGCAGGTCCCCACACCGTCCACAGTGCACCGGTGGCATCCAGATCTCACCTCTGGAGTCTCACTGCCAGAAAGGTGGTGGACAGAAGAGGGATGACCATTACCATTTTGAAGATGAGAAAACAGATTCTGAAATATTTGTCCCTAGCGAACGTCAAGGAAGATAAAGGTATTTGAGGTACCTTTAAAATCCTGCCCTGAATAGTAGCAGGGGAGGGTGTCAGTAGTAGCTGCTCCCCTACGAGGAGGGAGAGGGGTGACTTAAATAACAGCTCACCAGGAAAGGACTTACGGCTTTAGTTGATCTTAACTAAAAAGGAATAAAAATATGACGTGCCTCTTGTGTCTATCTGGAGGTGTGAGGCTGCCACTCTCCTCTGTGCCTCTCAGGGCATCTATGGTGGGAACTGGGAACATTCCAGCTGCTTCCATTTAAAGGAAATAAACACATGGGGGAACCAGCAGCAAAGCACGAGAAGGAAAGTTGAAGGGATCGAGGGGGCCTCCGTTAGAAAAGAGAAGAGGTGGGAATCTCATGGAAGACACCAGAAAGCTGACTTGGGCTCAAGAAAGCAAGGACGTTAAAATGAATACGGTGCTCACTTTGCAAGCCCTGTTATTGCAAACATTCCTCTGGGTAAGGAGAATCACAGTGTGGGTCTAAGATTCTTTTCATCTCTAATATTCTAGGCTTTCATAGAAGGGTCGCTTAGCTGGGAAGGCCTGAAGCCAAATTTGCTGACACCTGCTCTGACACATGGCCCCGTTCTCTAAGTCCTCTCAGATGATGTATTTGCATTTTAACACAGAACATCAATGCCTTAGAGCAAAGGAATGCATAATGTGGTGAATTTCAGCAACCTGACTGCTAGAGCCATTCTGTTTCTATTTTTATTGTATAGGGTGAATTATCCCCAACACTCATATTATTCCGCAGAACACTGCCTTCTTAACCTATATATAAGCTCAATCCTGCCAACAAAACTCTATAAAATGTCCAGGGATATTTTCTTCTGGAAAAAAAAAAAAAGAGTCTGGGTGCAGTGGCTCATGCCTATAATCCCAGCACTTTGGGAGACCGAGGAAGGTGAATCACCTGAAGTCAGGAGTTTAAGACCAGCCTGACCAACATGGTGAAACCCAATCTCTACCAAAAACACAAAAATTAGCCAGGCGTGGTGGTGGGCGCCTGTAATTCCAGCTACTTGGGAGGCTGAGGCAGGAGAATCGCTTGAACCCAGGAGGCGGAGGTTGCAGTGAGCTAAGATCATGCCATTGCACTTCAGCCCGGGCAACAAGAATAAAAATATATATATATATTAAGGCAAATCTATGTAATCATCTGCATGAACTGTACCTTTTTGGATCTTGAGTTATTTGTTGAGTTTTGTGTCAACAAATAACCCACCTGCAGGAGCTCTGCTCTTCCTCTGTGGCACCTGGGGCTTGGAGGAGTGGAATCCAGGAACTAGGGGGTGCTGTGTATGGGGAGGAGAGAATCAGAAAACAGACAGTTACAGAGAAGGGTCCTCTAGACTGTGAAGCCAGCCCAGGCCTCTCACCAGACAGACAGCAAGACCTGGGTCTAATAAGAGGTGACCCAGAAGGCACGCAAGAAGCAGGTGACCAAAGGTACCAACAACAGCGCACAGGGGCTTGAGGGGTTAAGATACAGGATACAGTGGCCAGGGATGGTTAATGAGAACAAAAGAAAGGAGTTAGAAAGAATGAATGAGACCCACGCTTTGAGAGGACAGCAGGATGACTGTTGTCAATAATAGCTTAATTGTACAGTTTAAAATAACTTGGCAGGGGTGTTCAATCTTTTGGCTTCCCTGGGCCGCATTGGAAGAGGAACTGTCTTGGGCCACACATAAAATCCATGAACACTAATGATCACTGATGAGCTTAAAAAAAAAAAAATCCTAAAACAATCTCATAATGTTTTAAGACACTTTATTAATTTGTGTTGGGCAGCATTCAAAGCCATTCCAGGCCACGTGCGGCCCTGGGTCGGACAAGCTTGACTTAAGAATGTGATTGGATTGTTTGTAACTCAAAGGATAAATGCTTGAGAGGATGGATACTCCATTCTCCATGACGTGCTTATTTCACACTGCATGCTTGTATCAAAACATCTCATGTACCTCAGAAATGTCTACGTCTACTAGGTACCCATAAAAATTAAGCATAATGAAATAATAAAAATTTTTTTAAGATATAGCAGTGAGTCCAGACAGCAGGCAGACCTGACCGCCACCGTGAGGCCCAACGCCCAGAGGATGCAGAGATGATCTGCATCTGGAGGAAAGTCCTGAGTCATCCAGGAACTTCAGCTATGCTTCCTGCTAGGTCACAGGCCCAACCCACAGCAGTGGTAGCCCAAAGTTCAAAACTGGGAACGGTTAGAGAAGAGAATATACCTACAGGGAAAGGAGAGGACGTGGACATTCAAGAACAAGCGTGATCCATCGTAATGGAACCCATCCCCCAGATTCAGAGACCTGCTTTGCAGATTCATGGCCACGCGTCATGTTGTCTAAGATCTGCAGAGCTTAATGAGGAGTATGGCAGATAATCACTTGGTAAATTTCCAGAGCTGAGAAGTAATAAGTACGTCATGGCTGGTGTACACGCACAGGCTCAGGTAAGTTGCCACGCACACACACACACAGACACATATCCATATCCGCACATTTTTACTTACTGGTATCCTAAGTCAAAATATGACTCAGTTATACAGCTTGACAAGAACACAAATGGGGAACATGGAAACAGAATATTCCTGCATGTCACTATCTGGCAATGCTAATCTTACTCCAGTCTACTTTCCCAGTGGAGTATAAGCTTCACCTTCTGCTAGATTTTCAAAAGTAGTAAAGCAAAATATACATTCCCAGAGAGCAAATACTTCTCTGCCTCCTAAGTGGCTGTGTTGTACAAAGCACTGTACACAGGTGGCTGCCCATTAAATGCCTTTTAATGATTCTGGTGCAATATCAGGGCTCACCCAACCAATGCAGAGAGAGCAGGTTTCTTAGCCTGTGTTCTAAGATGCGCTGAATTCCCTTAGCACCCTAGGCTACATCTGTGGGAGAGAGAGGGCTAATAGCATCTCCTTTCACTCAAATAGTTTTTCACACCAAATAGCTTTGCTCCAAGGCAAACTATAAAAAAAAATGTTTCTTGTTGAAAACATTCTAAAAATAATGATTAATGGGTATACTTAACAGGGTACTGCTGGCATTCATCTCTGTCGTGATGTTGTCTTGAAAGCTTTTGGAGACCTTTATCAGTGTTAATTTTGAAAGAGATGATTGTGAGAAGTGGGTTTCTAGACATCACTTTTTATTTCTTAGGACTGGGTGGTAGACTCTCCAGCCTGGGCAATATAGTGAGACCCCATGCTTAATGAAGGTTCTGTGCCATTGAGATACAAGGGACTGGAAAACATTGCCTGCCTTTCTCTAAACAGAAAATGCCACTACTTTTCCAAGTCCCATGTTCAGGGGCAGGATCAATGTCTATTTCTAAGAGTCAGGCTTGGGTAATAACTCAATATTAAATGCTTGACTGAACAGGGTTCTTTCTAATCAATTGTAGTATACAATCTAAATCCCATTTCTAGGAGTGCAGAGGTAGGAAAAAAAAGAACAAGGTCTCAAATAATCATACTCTGTTTAAGGAAACAATATGAGGTCTCTGTCAATAAATAGGATTGGATAGCTCAGTATGACCCCACAACCATGTAACTCTAAGGAAACTGTCAGAACTTGGGGGAACTGCTACTAGGTGACAGAGAGTCTTACTTACGGAAGCTGGAAATCTTGATTTTTCTTTCCAAATGCCTTCTAAAGTAACAGAGAGTTTTCTAAACCACAATTCAATTTCTCATATATAAGTGATTTTATCGAATAAAATGTTTAATTGGCCCACTTACCATCTATAAGAAAGTTATACCAAATAAGATGCAATTTATTTATTTATTTATTTATTTATTTATTTTAGTGACGGGGTTTCATTATATTGCCCAGGCTGGAGTGCAGTGGCACAAGCATTGCTCCCTGCAGCTTTGAAATTCTGGGCTCAAGCGGTCCTGCCACCTCAGCCTCCCAAGTAGCTGGGACTACAGGCAAGTGCAACCACAACCAGCTAATTTTTTCTATTTATTTATTTGTTTGTTTTTGGAGACAGGGTCTCGCTATGTTGCTCAGGCTGGTCTCCAACTCTTGGCATCAGCAATCCTCCTGTCTCAGCCCCCCAAGTAGGTGGGATTACAGGTGCAAGCCACCATGCCCAAGATACAATTGTAAAAAGAAAAGAAACAGCTAAGCATGCCTCATACCTTCCTAATACTTGGCTTTAGCATCTGCTTCCATTGCACTCTGTGCCTCATTGATGGGACTTCTGGGCCTTGAAAAATGGCTCCCCATCCACACCCACCACATTGGTCCTACAGTGACATTCACCAGGCTGCTCAAGCCAGATTCCTGGGTCATAACCTAAGGGTGGCTTTAGACAAACAGAAACAGATTCTCTCCATGAATGGGACATTCAGACAACAGTGGCACTTTCCATCTGAACTGCAATAGCCATTATACAAATCTTGATTTTACTTGGATAACATCACAGTTATCTTTTTACTGTTGATTTGCAGATTCGGGCCTCTTAGGACATTTTCTCAATGAGTGATCTAATCTGCTTTTAGTGGTTCATTTTAGATGTCAACTTGACTGGGCTATGGAGGTCCCCAGATATTTGGGTGGACATTATTATGGGTGTGTCTATGAGGGAGTTTCTGGATGAGATTGACATTTGAATCAATGGACTAAGTAAAGCATCTAATATGGGTGGGCCTCATCCAGTCAGTTAAAGGCCTGAATAGAACAAAATGCTGAACAAGAGAGAATTCACTGTCTCTGCCTGAAGGTCTTAAGCTGAGTCATTGGTCTTCTCCTGCCCTCAAGCTTGGACTAGAACCTACATCATTGACTCTCCTGGTTCTCAAGCCTTCATACTTGGACTAGAATTTACACCGTCAGCTCTCCTCTTGCAAGCCTTTGGACTCACACTGAAATTCCCACCCTGGTTCTCAGGACTTCAGATTGCTGGTCTCGGGACTTCTCAGCCTTCATAATTACATGAGGCAACTCCTTATAATAAATCTGTCTATCTATCTACCTATCTACCTATCCATCCATCCGTCCCTCTATCCTATTGGTTCTGTTTCTCTGGGGAACCCTGACTTATACACACCTGATGCTCAGGTATGGCTGTATGTTGTTCCCCTCATCACAAGCAGGTAGCACCTATGAAAGGATTTCTTTCTTTAAATTTTAAGTTCAGGGGTACATGTGCAGGCTGTGCAGGTTGATTATGTAGGTTTGAAAAAAGAAAAGTGTGCCATAGTGCTTTGCTGCACAGATCAACCCATCACCTATGTATTAAGCCCAGCATCCCCTAGCTATTCTTCCTGATGTGCTCCCTCTCCACAATACCCCACTGACAGGCCCCAGTGTGTGATATTCCCCACCATGTGTCCATGTGTCCTCATCATTCAGCTCCCACTTATGAGTGAGAACATGTGGTGTTTGGTTTTCTGTTCCCGTGTTAGTTTGCTGAAGAGAATGGCTTCCAGCTCCACTCATGTCCTGGCAAAGGACATGATCTTGTGCCTTTTTATGGCTTCATAGTATTCCGTGGTGTATATGTACCACGTTTTCTTGATCTAGTCTATCATTGATGGGCATTTGGGTTGATTCCATGTCTTTGCATAGCTTTACCTATGAAAAAGCTAGGCTCAGAAGTATTAAAGTAACGTATCTAATGCCCTGGGGCAAGTAAGTGGCTGCACTGGAATTCAAACTCAGGTCTACAGAACTGCAAAGCTCAGGGTCCTTCCATACGATACTCATGACATTTCAACCGGTTCACCCCAACTTGCTCTCTGTGAACGAAGAAAGAGCTGACAAAAGAGAACCAGGCAGCAATAGGTTCCGAGACTAAACAAGCCAGTAACATTCAAGATGGAACTAACAAAATTCAGGTCAAGGCAAGAAACTCAGAGTCTAAGTGAAGGCTGTCAGGGATTGCAGCAGTAGAGCAAAGAAGGCCACAAAGAAGCTGACGGTATCAGCAGCCGGCGCCCTAGAAGGGAGGGCAAGGACGAGGCTGGCAGCACAGGGAGTGACATCACCCTGATGTCGAGACAAGGGACTTTCCCAAGACCAGATGCTTTTATTCTCTTCTCACCTTGGTTGCGCCAGTCCTTGGTGAGCCTGAGCTAGAGCCCTGCAGGTGAGGAAAATGAGAAACAGCTGATGGGCCAGTGTGTGTGGGAGCAGGGAGCATAGACCCTCTTCTCTGGCAAAGGCATTCCCCTGACAGGTGGCATGAGGAGAGACTGTTCCCGATCAAACAGAGTTGGATGGGAATAGCTAAAATGAAACAAACTCTATGCCATCTCTTCACAATCCCCACACGCGGTGGGACGGTTGCAGATCTGGACCTCGGTAGGAGACAGAGAGGGGTCTTCCTGGCTGAGAATTGACACAGAAAGGTCTGTGGCCAGATCCCTGAAGGCAGCAGAGTCCTGAATCCAGATGCAATTCTAACTCACAGGAGTCATGGTAACAAGAACAAGAACACTTAAGAAAAGAAAACTCTTCACAGCCAAAGACTTGTCACGCATTTCCTCATCTTATCTTCCCAAGAAGCCTGGAATTCTCCCATTTTACAGGTGAGGAGAGGGTGTTCAGAATGGCTAAGTGACTCACCCCCCTTAAGGAAGAGCATGCACTCTTGTCAAACAATGTCCCAAAGTTGAACAGAAGGTCAGAGTCAAAAGCTTGTGCTCCTCCTACTGCAGCCTGTGGAGGTCTTTTTCCCTAGTCAAGACATTGGAATGTGGGGGACAAGGGAGAGGAAATGGACTTGGCATGCTGTCTATTCCTTGGGAAAGGTTGTATAACACATATATGTATAACACATATGCACGTGCACACACACACACACACACACGCATTCACACGCTCTCTCTCTCTCTTCTCTTATATCAAACTTTGCAGGCTTCAAAGTCATTCCAAAATCTTTCTGATTCTTTTTTAATTCAAGCCTGCATGCCCAGGCTTGAATGCAGTAGTGCAATCTCGGCTCACTGCAACCTCCCTTTCCCAAGTTCAGTGATTCTCCTGCCTCAGCCTCCTGAGTAGCTGGGATTATAGGTGCCTCCCAACACGCCTGGCTAATTTTTGTATTTTAAGTAGAGACAGGGTTTCACCATGTTGGCCAGGGTGGTCTCAAACTCTTGACCTCAAGTGATCCACCGGCCTTGGTCTCCCAAAGTGCTGAGATTACAGGTGTAAGCCACCCGGTCCGGCCCTAGATCTTTCTATTTTAAATGTGTGTGTTTAAAATGACCACACACATCGCTTTTTCTCCCAGAAGACCTATCTTAAAACCCATTTAAATGTGCTCATGGTTTTTAAACAGGAATATGAAGTCATTTCTTCACATTTTTCTTAAAGGCGGGTTGCTTCATGATCACTGCCCAGAACTCAACTTTTTTTCAAGATGGATTTTGTTTTACTTAAAAGAATTATAACTCCATTTTTAAAATTTAGACAATATGATATAAATTAGTTATATCCCATAAGTTATGCAACGCAGTCTTCATCCAGTATTCCTTAGTGATCTAGCTGAATTCTACCATAGTTAAGGGACTTGGATGAATTCCATAGAAATAGTCTCAGCTAGCATATTTAATCCTCTGATTTTAGGTCAGGAATTATGGAATCTACCTGTCAAAATGTAAGTTATTTCTGCACACACACACTCACAAAAACGTAAAGACTTTTTTCCCATACCGTTAACTAAAATGTAGACTATTTAGCACTTTTGTCTATCAGTGGGACAAGAATTAGAGGGTGTCACACACACACACCCACACACACACACACACAGAAAATGTATTTCACTAGTTCATCTCAACGCTTCATGTTTAATCTTAAACAGACTTCATCTTTTAAAAATCAGTTCAATGAAGCTGGTTTTAGGGCCCATACACATTACTAGTCAGTTGTTCTTATCTGCAATTTTACTAATAATACCAGACAGACCCTTCAAAGAAACTCCCAGGGCCTGTCACTCCTAGAAGTTCATCTATTCAACTGCACTGTTCTTGTTCCCAAATGGGTTCTCCCTAATAAGCACAGAAGCTGAAAACACAACCGGAAAAAATACCCTGGAAAATGGTTCCCAGCATTCTAATGGGTTACAGATGGGCTGGGAATCTTCCTGCCATTTTTTATTGTTAGCTAGCTTCCTTTCTTCTGTCTCAGGTTTTATTGCTTGTTTTCCTGGTTAGCCTCCTGGATGCTTGAATTAACCCACTGAATCTTTCCTTTGCCATGAAGGTCTCCAGATCACTGAGAGGGTTCTGAGGCTTTCGATTATATTAATATTTCTACACTGTCTGTGACAGGAGCTGTTGCTCTTAGCCAAGCCCGGCGAGATGGTTCAAAAGTATATTTCTGGAAAGATATTAAACTTACTTTAACAGAATTTTTTTTTTTAAATCCCCACAGTTAAAATGATGTCCTTGGAGACCAGGGAAGCTTATCCAAATCAGCCTTATTAGGTCGACTATCAATCAGTGAAGTCAGGCTGCCAGAGGATTATGTTGTTGGGAAAGAAAGTCAGCATGTTAATGGCTCTGCCTGTTTGCAGTGTTAACTGGTTCACAAGACGGAGAAGGATTATGCACTGACACTTGTGTATCCTTGCTGAACTTGGAATGCAACAGCTCAGATCCAACCAAAATTAACTGCATCAGATGTCACTGATGTGAAAATAAAAATCAACTAAGCCAAACAGCAGAAGAAAAGGTGGATGGAGGAAGGGTATTGTGTTGGGAAGCGAAAGTCTTAAATTCAGTCCTCAGTGGCACCCCCTTCCCCCAGGTCCCTAAGAGAAACTTCCCTGGGTGTTTGTCCAGCCTTCCTTCTCCTGCTGCTTCTGGGAAATGCTCTTCCTTCTCACTCCACCACATGCTTCTAGTGGCTGCTGTCAATCACAGCGCTCAGCCTGCATGTGACCCAAGCCAACCAATCAGAGCCCTGCCCTGGGAATTTTTGACTTTGAGCTAAGAAATGAATCACTATGGTGTGTACTACAGTCTGAGAGCTGCTGACAAGCATGTTCCTGCCACTTTTAGAGGAAGCAGGCCTATAGTAACAAAAAGGATGCTGGCCCTGAGAACCACAGAAATAAGCAAACCAGAAAATCCCATGATTGCCCAGATCCAATTCCATCATTCCTGAGGCCCAGATCCAACTTTGCCCTTCCATAGTTTGGGAATCACTACATTCCCCTCGACTTGAGTTTCTCTCACTTGCAACAGAAAAGCGCTGGTGGGTGAAAATGCTATAAATTAATCTCTCTAAGTGACGGTGTCTTTGAAGAAACTTTTAAAAGCCTTGTATTACTTGGGATGTCAGTTTCTCTGCTGTCAAAGAAACCTGAAATAACACTGCCTGAGAGTAAGGCATGTAACATTTCAAAGCGAGTTTGCCTCTCTGCTCTGTGAATGTGTCAAGGACTCAAGCCCCTTCAGGAACTACCAGAGTGCTTTCCAAAGAAATAACTGCATGACCAGGTACCTGTTGCCATTTCTTCCTGGCAGAATTTTATCATTGTTGTGCATCAATTGCTATTGTATGTTTCCCATTCTTCCCTTTTTTGAATGGGAGTGTTTATTGGTCATTAACCTAACCCTGCACTACCATTATGTGTTGAGTATAAGGAGGAAACAGATGACTTGTTTATACTGTGTAGAGGAAGCTCATGTAGACATGACGGAGATGACTGTACATCACCCAGCGGTCCTAGGCTTGGAGCTGGGTGCAGTAACTCCCTGGGACTTCAGGATGGTCTCCCTTGGGGAGGGGCTGGCTGTGGTCTATAAAGGAAGAAGAATATGCATGTGGATGTTTGAGCAGCCAAAATGGGGTACTGTGATGGAGACCGTCAATTGTCCCCCGGTATCTCCTCCTTTACCTAAGAGAATGCCCATTTTTTGACTGCATGGACCATTGTAGAATGAAGAGTACATTTCCCAGCCTCCTGGCAGCTCGGAGTGACCATGTGACTAAGTCCTGTTTAATGTGATATGACAGAAGTGACTAATTCTCCTACAGGATCATGCCATAAAAGGGACAGGCATGCCCTCCTCTTTCTCTTTCCACCCCTCCTGAGAGCTGATATGCAGACTGGGTGGTCAACCATCTTGGACAGTACAAATAAGAATGATGCATACTTTAGGGATGGCAGAGTCCCTAGACAGGAAGATCCTGGGTCCTCAACGTGGTGAAGCCACCCTATCAGCCCTGGACATGACATGGAGAAATAAACTTCTCTCTTATTTAATCCACTATTTATTTATTTATTTTAGATAAAGGGTCTTGCTCTGTGACCCAGGCTGGTGTACAGGGACACTACCATGGCTCATCACAGCCTTCAACTCCTAGGCTCAAGTGATCTTCCTACCTCAGCCTCCCAAGTACCTGGGATTATGAGCGTGAACCACAGCACCCCACTCTAATCTACTTTATATTGGTGGCAGTTAGGGTAGCTGGATATTATTTCCTACTATTGCAAGCACTATGTAAATGCATACCCTGGTAGGTACTCGACTCAGAACTGAAGTTCCTAGAAGTCAAAGACTAGAAGCACTCAGTTTCTGGCGTGAATGTGAAAAGTGTAGTAAACACTGGAGAAAGAGTTGAAGGTGTTTATGGCAACTGGCAGTGCCTCTGTCCGGCCCTCCTTCCCCACCTCATGGGGCAGCTGGTACCTGCCGTCCTCCTGGAAGCAGGCCTCTGCCCAGGGCCACCTCATTTTTGCCAGGGGATAAAAGGCACTGGCTGCCTTGGTCTCACCAAGGCTGTGCTGCAATTGAAATGAGCTTCCTCTTGGAGAGCTTATTTTTTTTACTTTTTTATTTTTTTGAGATGGAGTCTCACTCTGTTGCACAGACTGGAGTGCAGTGGTGCAATCTCGGCTCACTGCAACCTCCACTTCCTGGGTTCAAGTGATTCTCCTGACTTAGCCTCCCAAGTAGCTGGGGTTACAGGCACGCACCACCACACCCTGTTAAATTTTTTTAACTTTTAGTGAAGATGGGATTTCACCAGGTTGGCCAGGATGGTCTCAAACTCCTGACCTCAAATGATCCACCCACCTCCACCTCCCAAAGTGCTGGGATTACAGGCATGAGCCACCGTGCCTGGCTGAGAGCTGGTATTATTATATAAGGCACAGGTGCGGCTGCTAGGACACAGCAGAATTATCAGGCCTTCGTGCCACTCGTGCCAGGCATGAGTGTGGGCAGTCCTAACAGCAGGACTGACACTTATACCCCAATACCCCTCACCTTGCCCCTTACCCCCAGTGTCCAGCAATTAAAAGGTTAGCATATAACTTCTGGTTAGCAAAGCTCCCTGGGAATTTGACTTGAGGTTAAATCTAGTGTCCATTCTTATGTATTGGGCTATAAGTATGTGAATAATGAAATATTCCAAGTCATCTTTGGCTGCAGGTGCCGGACGATTATTTTCCCACCCACCTTCAAAATCAGGCCACCTGAATTGTTACAACCATGTGTCCTCTCTGTTTCCTGCCTGTTATTCTGTGTTTCTATTAGAACTGGAGCCCCGTCCAATCTGGCCTGACATCCTACCACATTCTTGCAAACTATCTTTCTTGCTCATTGGGCCCTGCCACAAATGAAAACAATTCCTAATTCCATTCCCCTACCTGCCAACTTGACACATACAGCCATGCACAGCCCATCCAATGAGAGAGCCTTGACTGACACCTGCCATAACCGCACTCAGGCATGCTCTGTGGATTGCAATTTGAGCTGTGGATTGCAATTTGAGTCAGAAGACTTGGGCTCAAATCCTACTTCCATCAGGTAAAGTAATGAATGTGACCTTGGGAAAATTAACTTTTTTTTTTTTTTTTTTTTTTTTTGAGACAGAGTCTCGCTCTATCACCCAGGCAGGAATGCAATGGCATGATCTTGACTCACTGCGACCTCCAGCTCCCAGGTTCAAGCAATTGTTCCACCTCAGCTTCCTGAGGAGCTGGGATTACAGGCACCCGCCACGAAACCCAGCTAAATCTTGTATTTTTATAATTTGATATGTTTCACCATGTTGACCAGGCTGGTCTTGAACTCCTGACCTCAGGTGGTCCACCTGCCTTGGCCTCCCAAAGTGCTGGGATTACAGGCGTGAGCCACCGTGCCCGGCCGGGAAAATTAACCTTTCTAAGGCTCAGTAGCTTCATCTTCAAAATGAAGAGAATAACAATCACCTTATAGAGTTGTTCTGAGAGTTGAATGGCATATAGTAAGTATGTAAGAAATTATGGCTGCATGCAGCAGTGCATGCCTGTAATCCCAGCTCCCCGGGAGGCTGAGGTGGGTGGATCACTTAAGAACAGGAGTTTGAAGCCAGCCAGGCAACGTAATGAAATCCAGTCTCAAAAAAAAAGAAAAAAAAGAAAGGCCAGGTGTGGTGTGCATACGTGTAGTCTCACTATGGAAGCGGAGGTGAGAGGATCACTCGAGCCCGGGAGGTTGAGGCTGCAGTGAGCTGTGATCACGCCACCACACACCAGCCTGGGCAACAGAGTGAGGCCCTGTCTCTAGGAAAAAGAGAAAGAAGAAATTATTCGTTTTGTGGAGTATATATTCAAATGGGGGAAAGATACACATTTTAAAGTGTTTTTTCAAGATACTGGCAAAGAAAAAACTTTTTTTTTTTTTAAAGAAAGTGTATCTGACCTGAACCCCCCTCCACCTGGCCACCACTCCACAGTCACCGAGCTGCTTCTCAGCAGTCAGGCAGCCTCCATCACTGACATCTTCTCCTTCTCCTCCAGCCATCTGGTCCTGGCCTCTGTCCCTGGTCTACCTGATAGTGATGCCAACCCCCCACGTGAGTGTGCCCAGTGCCACCCACACCACGATGACCTTATTCATGGAAGACCCTCAGTATGTGTTTAAGGAAACAGTGAACGAGAGAATGAATCAAGTGCAGGGCTGGTATCCAGCATTTTCAAAGATGCAACAAATATCATTTCGAAGCAAAAACCCATCCTGATTGCTGCAGGGAGGGCGCAAAGCTGGTAAGCATGGTGGCCTTCACCAAGGGGTTCTCCATCCTCTGTCCCTCAGTGTCATTGTCAGAAAGGACAGTGTGAGTCAGTGGGTACATCATCTCTTCATCACCACGCTCCCAGTCACATCCTGGGCCTACCAGGAGGGAAGATCACATTTGCTTCTGAGTTCCTGGGGTTGACCTGATGCTAACACTCTGGTGGCCTCTGCAGTAGGCATGAGTCAGTCGAAGCAATCTGTGCTCTGCTCCCCAGGTAGGACTGCCTCCTTCCATCACCCTATGGTGGCCTGTCCCGACGAGGGGCCAGCCAGCAGGAGAGGAAGGAGGGAACAAGGATGTGCGTGCCACCGTGAGTCCCTGCTAGGAAGGAATTCCCAGGCCCTGGCGCAGAAGCTGGCAGCAGCTGCTCCTGTCCTGGGAGCAGCCTGGCCTCTGAGAGCAGAGAAAACTGAGAAAATGGCAGGAGTGGGAAACTTACAACATAGCACCTGCTCCATGGAATGAGACAGGGCCCCACTCGGCCACCACAGTCTGTCAGCCCTCCACACCGCCCTATGGTTTAGAACAAAGACAGGTGTTCAGGTGGCTTTGCTCCAATTATCATCTCAACCTTGCCTTGGGGAGCTGTATAAATAGCTGCAAACATTTCTTCTCTTCTTTTAATGTTTTTAGAGAGAAAGGGTCTCGCTCTGTTGCCCACACAGGAGTGCAGTGGTGCAATCACGGCTCACTGCAGCCTTGACCTCCCGGGCTCAAGTGATCCTCCCCTGTCAGCCTCCCAAGTAGCTGGGACCACAGGTGAGTGCCACCATGCCTGGTTAATATTGTTTACTTTTCTGTAGAGACAAGATCTCATTAGAGCAGGCCAGGCTGATCTCGAACTCCTGGGCTCAAGTAATCCTCCTGCCTTGGCCTCCCAAAGTGCTGAGATCACAGGTGTGACCACTGTGCCTGGCCTCTTTTCCCCTTGCTGTTCTATATTCTCAAGTGTAAATGTGAAGTCCTGAAAAGAATTCTCATCATTTTGCAAAGAGATGATAGCTGGGTGTGCTTATAGTCCCAGCTACTTGGGAGGCTGAGGTGGGAGGATCACTTGAGCTCAGGAGCTCAAAGCTGCAGTGAGCTATGATGGCACCACTGCACTCCAGCCTGCACAACAGAGCACGACCCTGTCTCTAAAAAAATTAAAAATTAAAAAAAAATTTTTAACATGTTACAAAAGAAAGGGGGGTAGGAATGAAAATGATGTTAGCAAGGGCTGTAGAGACCCAGGAAAAGTACGCAATGTGGTGAAAGAAGGCTGAAGATCGAGATAGATGGAGCAAAGGGAAGAATTAATTCTGGAAGAACAGTTGATGGTTTTACATAACCAGACACACACAGGCCAACAACACCCTGTAGGGCTCACGGGTGCCATAGCCCTGCTTGTGGTGTCTACAAGAGACACAGATGATTGAACTTAAAGTCTGAGTGCATCATGGCAGGGTCACAAATGTTATCAGAATAGTTAACAATGATTTTTCTCCCTTCGTCTTTCCTAGTTCATCAGTGGCTCTAAGGACAAGCAAGTGTCCCTGGAGAGGTTCAGACCCATCAGGTGTGTGTCCCTGAGCTGCAGGATTTCCCCCATGGATGCTTACTCTCTTCTTGTTACATCTCCATCTGCCCGGCTTTGCTCCTAGCAGAGGAAATATTCCTGTAGGACTGTGTCCAGCAACCAGGCCCTGGCAATCTGGCCTAGAGGGCAGGCATGGCTGGAGGGCAAACAGGAGATTAGTGTGGCTGTGGACTTGGGGTCTCCCGTGGGCTCTGCTCCCCTTAAGCCCAGCCTGCATTGCAGAATATTCCACAGGCCACACAAGTGATAGACCAGAGAAGAAAGGGCCATTTATTTCAGTACTTAACTTTCTTCACAGGAGCAGTTGATTAATTGCTGGTGCATATTAGCCTTATTCTCTGTGTTGTGTTACACAGACTCTTTAAGGATAAGGTGCTCGTCCGAGTCATGGTGACTTTTGCACAGTGCAGAGCAGGGTGTCAGGGATACACTGGGATTTAGAGTTTGAGGGTGGACGCATGGGCTTTGAGTCTCTGTTTTTGAGCCTCATTCCCCATCCTAACCATCCTCTATCTATGAAAATGCGACTTCCATCTGTGGCAAAGGAGCATGAAAGTTTGCCAAAATTTTCCCTGCTGCAGAGCTTCTCTCTGGCCAAATATGACTCAATCGGGTCTTAAGCAAAAGGCCTGGAACGTCTGTCACTTCCAGAGGCCTCATGCCAAGCACAGGATGTGCAAGCTCACTTCTTCCTTCTACTGCCCACTTACACTGCACAAGAGAGATCTCGCCTCCACTCTCGGCTGACCTTCCTCTCAGAAGCACAAAGGCATTAGCTCACTTTGGGCTCAACATTGCCAGCAGTCACAGATTTCTGCACCATGGTGTCTCCTCTCTTTCCCTGGAGGGAATCCCAAACTTGCTCTCACCTTGGAATATTTTTGGGGCCCTGTGAACTGGATAGGAATGGCAAAAGGACTCAAAGTAGCTGGGCTTCCTGCATTTCCTTCTGAACCTCCTTGCTACCTCTAACTTACACTGGAACGGTAGACATAGAGCCAGGGCAGTGTCTAGCACGTAGAAGATGCATAAATGGTTGTTGAAAGTTTTCGTGCAAAGACATAAACTGTCATGGATTATCAAGTGCTCATGAAAGATTGTTAGAGAGCCTTCCCTGCAGGATACCTCCTGGAATCCTGTTAATTGGATTATTCTTGAAGCATGGATAACAACACAGTAAGTATCTTATACTTATTACTTATACTTATACATCCATATAGATAAACAATCATTAAAGAATTACTATCTCATCATTTCCATTAAACTCAACTAATGTCAATTATATGACTTCTCTACGCAAACCTCTATGCCAGCTGCAAGACCAGAATGAGAAGGACAGAGCATCTGTTTTCAGGAAGCACAACTGTATGCAAGGATGAGTTTACCAGGCCAACAGCTTCCTGCTTAGTTAACAAGTCTCAATGCATCTTCATTATGATGAAGATGATGAAGATAGCTGGCTCCAAAGTATGGCACCAGCCTCAGTGTTGGCCTGAGGCTGGCTCTATACTTTGAGTTTCTAGGTAACAAACTGTAAC
The DNA here is from genome assembly GCF_049350105.2 of Macaca mulatta. Taxonomy (NCBI): domain Eukaryota; kingdom Metazoa; phylum Chordata; class Mammalia; order Primates; family Cercopithecidae; genus Macaca; species Macaca mulatta. The sequence continues at coordinate 35,426,554 of NC_133414.1, forward strand.
CTAACTTAGTAAGTAAACAAACAAAAACCTAGTTTAGGAATATCTTTCTGTTACAAACAGCCAAGCTTCAGCCAATCGTAGGCAGCCAACTGATCACCCCATGCCCAAACAAGGTAAATGCCTAGCTGTAATCAATTAGATGATTTCTCTACTTTGCTTCTATGTTCACCCTACAAAAGCTTGCTGGTCATGCTGCTGAGTGGAGCTCTCTTCTGGTTCTGAATGCTGCCTGATTCCTGAATTGTTCTTCACTCTGTTAAATTTAATTGTCTACGCTGAGCACGGTGGCTCATGCCCACAATTGTAGTGCTTTGGGAGGTTGAGGCAGGAGGATGACTTGAGACCAGAAGTTCAAGACCAGCCTGGGCAACATATCAAAATCCTGTCTCTACAAAATAAATACATAAAAATAAAGACATTTGATTGTCTAATTTTTGTTTAACAGACCTAAGTCCTGTAACACCCACTAGCATGATTGCTCCTGGAAGTGGGGATGGTGGAGGGAGGCAGGGTCAAGGTTGATTTAGGAAGTGATGTTGCCCTGGGTTCTGAGTGAGGGCTAGGGTTTTCCTAGATACCAGGTATGTATGATGGGGGTGGGGGTTGTGGGAAGCAGGGCTAAGTGAGAGTGCAGAAGAACAGAATTTTCTGGCAGGGGAGATCGTGAGCACAGCCACAGAAGAGTGAAGACACATGAGTTCTTTAGGAGCAGTGACAAAGCTCACGTGCCTGCCTTCAGTGAGAGGTGTGTAGGGGATGAGGAGTGGCCACAGGGGTTGGAATGACGCAATCGGCCTCATTAGAAATGGCATTACGTGCCATGCTTGGGAGGTGTCCTAGAAGCAGGTAGGGTTCCCCACCCAACAATTTTATTTTATTTCATTTGTTTGTTTTTGTTTTTTGAAATAAGGTCTCACTCTGTCACCCAGCCTGGAGTGCAGTGGTGTGATTATAGCTCACTGCAGCCCCCAACTCCTGGGCTCAACGGATTCTCCTGTCCAAGCCTCTGGAGTAGCTGGGACTGCAGGTGTGCACCACTATGCCTGGCTAATTTATTTTTTGCTATATTGCCCAGGCTGGTCTCAAACTCCTGGCCTCAAGCAATCCTCTTGCCTTGGCCTTCCAAATTTCTGGGATTATAGGTGTGAGCCAGCAGGTCTGACCAAGATTTCATTTTAGAAATTATGTGATTGTATCTGTGTTTCAGAAAAGCTAACTCCAGCAGAGGCATTTATTTCACCCATTTTAAAACTACAAGAGATTAAGTATCTGGTCTCTTACCTCCTGTGCCAATATATTGATATTGATACAAAAATGGCATCATTACAAGGAAAAATAAGATGCCATCAAGGTTATCAGGTTTTATTAACATATCTACTTCTTACACACATGAAATACAAAATTCTTGAGATTCATCAAACACTTTCCTATGGGCTTTTAAACGTATCAAAGTCACCAGAGCACAGATATTGATAGAGTAGGAGCTGTTAGTAAATCCATCCAAATCTGAATTAATGCAGTTGTATTTCACCCAGATACAGCTTTACAGTCCTTATTATGGTCATTGAGCCACCTGGCTAGTTCCTCCTCCATGGTGTCACTAAGTAATTATGCTCAGAAAATATTTTAGATCACCTTTCTAAAATAGGAACTCAGGATAGATAATTTACTTCACCCCTCATCTCTAAATCTTAATCCAGTCTAAGTATATTCATATCTCTTTTAAATAGTCTCTTTAGTCTCCTTAAGTTTTCTTTCTTTTTTTTTTTTTTTTGAGACAGAGTCTCACTCTGTTGCCCAGGCTAGAGTCCAGTGGTGCGATCTCGGCTCACTGCAAGCTCCGCCTCCCAGGTTCACGCCATTCTCCTGCCTCAGCCTCCCGAGTACCTGGGACTACAGGCACCCGCCACCATGCCTGGCTACTGTTTTGTATTTTTAGTAGAGACAGGGTTTCACTGTGTTGGCCAGGATGGTCTTGATCTCCTGACCTCATGATCCACCTGCCTCAGCCTCCCAAAGTGCTGGGATTACAGGTATGAGCCACTATACCCAGCCTTGTCTTCTTAAGCTTTCTAATCTCGTTTTTCAAAAAAAAATTGCTCAGCTCTGAAAAATGTCTCTCCTGGCAGCATACCTGGTCTTGTGAATTCTGTCCTGGATTCCTTCCAACTGTGGAGGTTCCACCACCTGGAAACCATAGGACAGGGTAACGCCACCAGGAGCTTGACGTCTTCCATGTCCCTGAGATACCGAGCCTGTTGGCAGAATCTCCAGAGTGCCGTTGGTCTCGCATTCTATTTTACCCACTGGTGTAAGGGTGTCGGAAGGTTTTGCTTCTGTCGTACTACATGACATGGTCTAAAATGTTTGAACAGGATCACCGTAAGTGTGGTCCACCCAGAGATTCCCAATGACGCAAAAACTGTTCTATTTCAAGATGCACTCACAGCATGATTGGGACAACTTTTTCTTCATTTTTAGCCAAATCTTAACCTTGGATCTTCACTAAGTCCAGAAAGGACTTTTCTAGGAGTCATCAGAAGCCAGTGAAAGAGGCTATTGGAGATTCTTGCCCTGCATTTATTTTCCTAGACCTAATATGTGTATTTTTGAAGACGTATTATTCCACCCAGTCATCCAATCTAGGTTTTTTTTTCTGGTGGTCAGAAGATAATGGTTTGGGAAAGATGCCCTTGACTTGGGTTCCATTCATTTCTCTCAAATCTCAAAGGATTATTATTATTATTATTATTATTATTATTATTATTTTAGTATGCTTGTCACCTTACAGTGGTTTTTGCAAAATTATATATAAGTGGAATCATGGTAACAGGTAGCAGTTCCCTTAATCCCTTCAAAACACTATATATGCCAGAGTGAGTTGGTGCCTGTGTGTGTGTGTGTGCATATTTACAATTTCTTTTTAATTTCTTTTTTTTGTTGTTTTTTTTTTTTTGAGACAGAGTCTTACTTTATCACCCAGGCTGGAGTGCAGTGGTACAATCTCAGCTCACTGCAACCTCTGTCTCCAAGGTTCAAGCGATTCTCTTACCTCAGCCTCCTAAGTAGCTGGGACTACAGGTGTGTACCACCATACCTGTGTAATTTTTGTATTTTTAATAAAGACAGGGTTTCGCCATGTTGGCCAGGCTGGTCTTGAACTCCTGACCTCAAGTGATCTATCCACCTCGGCCTTCCAAAGTGCTGAGATTACAGACGTGAGCCACAGCACCCAGTCACAATTTTTTTTTTTTTTGATACAAGGTCTCACACTGTGGCCCAGGCTGGAATGATGTAACCACAGCTCATGGCGGCCTTGACCTCCCAAACTCAAGGGATGCTCTCGCCTCAGCCTCCCAAGTAGCTGGGACTACAGGTGCACACCACCATGCCCAGCTAAATTTTTAAATTTGTTTTGTAGAGACAAGATCTCACTATGTTGCCAGGCTGGTCTCAAACCCCTAGGCTCAAGTGATCCTCCTACCTGAGCCTCCTAAAGTGCTGGCATTACAGACACGAAACACCATGCTCAGCTGCAATTTTTTTTTTTTTTTTTTTTTTTGAGATGGAGTTTCGCTCTTGTTGCCCAAGCCAGGGTGCAATGGCGTGATCTCGGCTCACTGCAACCTCCACCTCGCAGGTTCAAGTGATTCTCCTGTCTCAGCCTCCTAAGTAGCTGGGACTACAAGCACATGCCACCACACCCAGCTAATTTTGTATTTCTAATAGAGAAGGGGTTCCACAATGTTGGCCAGGCTGGTCTAGAACTCCTGACCTCAGGTGATCCACCAGCCTCAGCCTCCCAAAGTGCTGGGGTTACAGGTGTGAGTCACTGCACCAAACCTGCAATTTTTTAAACCTAAAATCTTGTCATTAATAAATCACCCACTTGGAATTAAATGTGTGTGTGTCTGTGTGTGTGTGTGTCTGTGTGTGTGTGATTTTTGAAGAGTTTTATTTTTAGGTATACCTGTAATAGGCCTACCTGATTAAGTCATTCTTTCTGCAAGTATCAGAACCCCCTGGACTATTTTTTAAAACTGCAGCTTTCTGGGCCTTTCCCCAAGCCTCCTAAATCAAAAGCTTTGGTGGCAAAGGCCAAACATCTGTGTTTTTAATAAATGCTCTAAGTAATTCTTAAGAACCCTAAAGTCTGACAACCACTGGATTAAATAGTAAGAGTGGCTATCATTATTCTAGCATATGAAGTTTCTCCACAAAATAAATTAATTAATTAAAAAAAAAACTAAAAAGAAAACCAAAAAACACCATGGTCTATCAAGACTTGGTCTTTCTGTCAACTTGAATTCAAAGAAATAGTCTGTTTCCAGAATCATCCACGAAGAAATTTTTTTAGAATAGATTCCATGACAATGACAGGGCGTGATTTTTAAAGAATAATTTATACCAAAAAGATTCCTAATAATCTTTTGCAAGCATCTCTCCTGCTTCTCCAATCAATTTCTGGTTTTTGTTTTGTTTTGTTTTGTTTTTTTAGACAGAGCCTCTTTCTGTCACCAGGCTGGAGTTCAGTGGCATGATCTCGGCTCACTACAACTTCTGCCTCTCAGGTTCAAGTGATTTTCCTGCCTCAGCCTCCCAAGTAGCTGGGACTACAGGCACACACCACCACACCCAGCTAATTTTTGTATTTTTAGTAGAGGCGGGGTTTCACCATTTTGGCCAGGCTGGTCCCCAACTCCTGACCTCAAGTAGTCTGCCTGCCTTGGCCTCCCAAAGTGCTGGGATTACAGGCACGAGCCACCACAACCAGCCCCAGTTTTTCTACTTTCAAGGAAAGAAAAAAAGCTATTACAAATCTTTCCTTCTTATGCACTGAAAAACAAAAGTTAAAAAAAAAAAAAAAAAAACTTTGGGTATTTGAAGCAATGTGAATGGAGCTATATATTAAATATTATAGCTAGGTGCAATCATAATGGTGTGGTGATATACGTGAATGTCCTTGGTCTTAGGAACTACATGAGCCAAAGTATTTAGGCATGAAGTGTCATGACATCTTCAACTTACTTTCAAATAGCTCAGCAAAAAAGCATATATATGTGTACATTTTTACAGATATGCATATATAGACACATATACATATAAGTATATGTATACATGCATATGTATGTGTGTGAGAGAGAGAGAAAGCAAACCTGGCTATGGCCAGGTATGGTGGCTCGTGCCTGTAGTCCCAAGACTTTGGGAGGCTGAGTGAGGAGGATCGCTTGAGGCCAGGAGTTTGAGACCAGCCTGGGCAACATAGCAAGACCCTATTTCTACCAAAAAAAAAAAAAAAATAGCAGGGTGTGGTGGAGTACACCTATATAGTCCCAGCTACTCAGGAGGCTGATGTGGAAGAATCACCTTAAGCCCAGGAGTTCCACTGCACTCCAGCCTGGGCAACACAGCAAGACCCCATCTTACAAAAAAAAAAAAAATTAGCAGGGTGTGGTGGTACATGCCTGTAGTCCCAGCTACTTGGGAAGCTGAGGTGGGAGGATTCCTTGAGCCCAGGAGTTCAAGGCTGCAGTGAGCTATGGTCACACCACTGCATTCCAGCCTGTGCGACACAGACCCTATCTCTAAAAAAAAAAAAAAAAAAAAAAAGCTAAATGATGATTGGTAAAACTAGGGTATTTGCTCTGCTTTTTCATCTTTTCTGTAGATTAAATTTTTTTCAATAAAAAGTTGAGGAAAAACAAATCTCTCTGTTTTCCTTGCTGCTCTCTCCCCTACCTCCCCTGTTCATTCCCACATCCCCCACCTTCCAGCTGGGGGTGACCACCGTCTGCTTGACTATGTCAGACTCTTTGCCACCACTGGGGGACCCAAGGGTGATGTACTTCCCAGGTTTCCCTTGCAAGCCACAGAAGCAAGCAGATGTCTCCTCCCAGAATCTAATTTTCTTTTTTCTTTTTTTCTTTTTTTTTTTTTTGAGACGGAGTCTTGCTCTGTCACACAGGCTGGAGTGCAGAGGTACTATCTCGGCCCACTGCCACCTCCACTTCCCAGGTTCCAAGGATTCTCCTGCTTCAGCCTCCCAAATAGCTGGGATTACAGTCATGCACCACCATGCCCGGCTAATTTTTGTATTTTTAGTAGAGACGGCGTTTGGACACGTTGGCCAGGCAGTTTTGGTCTCAAATTCCTGACCTCGTGATCCACTCGCCTCGGCTTCCCAAAGTGCTGGGATTACAGGCGTGAGCCACCACGCCTGGCCTGACTAATTTTCTTTCAGGAAATCCTAGCAACTATGAAATTCTCCACCTTGCAAAACATGGGGTGTGCTACTCCGTGAGTTTCCAACTCACAGTTGACTGAAAAACTCCAGAGTGTTTAGCAATCTCAAGGGCCTAGAGAAATGTAGTTCTTCAGACAGCCCAGGACACTCTCGGATCCAATTCCATTTTTAGGTGAATGCATAGAGGGAGCATTGGTATGGTATTTTTGGCCTCAAAGGGCCATGAGAACGTGCAAGAACAAATATCTTTTATTTGCCACTAAGCCTCCTACATCACTGAAATTCCTTCTCCTCCAACCACTGTTCTATAGTAAAGTATTAGTTCTGGATTCGTTCACACCATCCTTAGCATGAGACTGTTATACAAAAACATGCTTGATCAGCCAGAGAGGAGAGCTTTGACGATGTTCTGGTAAGCCTCTTGGCGTTGGCATCTGCCAAGAGGGGTCCCCAGTCTCCTTGCATTTGCAGCTCTTCAGAGAGCTCATGTGCAATAGGCCCTGAGCCCTCAAAGTCAAGTAGGAAGGTAAGATGCAGCATCCAGCAGCCATTCTGGGGTATTAAAGTAAAGCAGGCAGCTGGAATTTTGTAGAGTTTATTTATGCTAAGCAAAGCCTCATTAGCGATTCCATGATAAATGTCACTGGAGTTAAACGCCCTCTGATTATGTGTGAGGTATCAAAAAGCAACACCTCAACACAGAACCATGTTGAAGGAGGTGGGTAAGGGGAGGAGGAGGAGGGTGGGAATCCCCCAACAAAGAGAGGAAGCAATAGATGGAACACAGAACTTAGAATAGTCACTGGATCTGAAAAAGACAGACACTCATCTCTTAGCCATACTTTGCAGACAGCATTTCCTATTCCTTAGTTGAAGTGAGAAATCAGAAACTAACCATGGCAAACCAAATAACTGCCACCCAAAGGTGCACAGTCTTACTCCGCAGAAGCTGGGACTATTACCTGGCAAAAGGGACTTTGAAGATGTGATCGAATGAAGGCTCTTGAAATGGGGAGATGATCCTACACTGTCAGATGGACTCTGGAATCACAAGTGTCCTTTAAGAGGGAGAAGGAAGTCAAAAGAGAAAGAAAACCATGTGGTGATAGAAGTGGATTAGAGTGATGCAGCCACGCAGCAGGGAATGCCGGGAGTCTTTAAAACCCGGAAATAGGCCAGGCACAGTGGCTCACACCTGTAATCCCAGCACTTTGGGAAGCCAAAGAGGGCGGATCACCTGAGGGCAGGAGTTTGAGATCAGCCTGGCCAACATGGTGAAACTCCATCTCTACTAAAAATACAAAAATGAGGCCAGTGTGTGGCAGGCGCCTATAATCCCAGCTACTTGGAAGGCTGAGGCAGAGAATTGCTTGAACCTGGGAGACAGAGGTTGCAGTGAGCCAAGATCATGCCACTGCACTCCAGCCTGGACAAGAGCAAAATTCCATCGAAAGAAAGAAAGAAAGAAAGAAAGAAAGAAAGAAAGAAAGAAAGAAAGAAAGAAAGAAAGAAAGAAAGAAAGAAAGAAAGAAAGAAAGAAAGGAAGGAAGGAAGGAAGGAAGGAAGGAAGGAAGGAAGGAAGGAAGGAAGGAAGGAAGGAAGGAAGGAAGGAAGGAAGGAAGGAAGGAAGGAAGGAAGGAAGGAAGGAAGGAAGGAAGGAAGGAAGGAAGGAAGGAAGGTTGGTTCTCTCCTGGAATCTTCAGAAGGCATCAGCCCTGCAGACACCTGGATTTTAGAAGTCTGACCTCCAGATCTGTAAGAGAAAGGATTTGTGTTGTTGTGAGCCACTAAATTTGTGGTCATTTGTCCTAGCAGCAACAGGAAACTAAGCCACCAACCATGTCCATGTCTATTGCATATGGTTTATTGCATAAGGGCTATGCTAAAGTTAGCTGGCTGGGCGTGGGGATTTATGCCTGTAATCCCAGGGCTTTGAGGGGCTGAAGCAGGATCATCGCTTGAGCCCAGGAGGTTGAGATCAGCCTGGGCAACACAGTGAGACCCTGTTTCTACAAAAACATTTAAAAAAATTAGGCTGGAGTAGTGGCACACACCTCTAGTCCCAGCTACTTGGGAAGCTGAGGTGGAGGGATTGCTTGAGCCTAGGTAGTTGAGGCTGCAGTGAGCCATGATTGTGCTGCTACACTCCAGCCGGGGCAACAGAGTGAGACCTCATCTTAAAAAAAAAAAAAAGGCAACTTATAGCAAACTGCAGCTCTCATTTCTCAGTGTAAGTTCTGTATTTCTCATTAAGCCCCATATTTTGTGTCTTCATAAAATTTTGCATTAATGAATTCTTTCAAGAATTGATGTCAACTATAGAAGAGTTATCTGGAGGTTGTCAGCCCTGCCCACCATAGCAATCCAGGCAGGCTCCGATGGTGAGAACAGGGAAGGACTACGTCAGTGCTCTCTAATGCGGGCATCGCCATCTTGACTGCAGAGCCCAGTCTTGGGATCTAAGAACTGGGGGAAACTTGGAGGCGGCTTAATGGGGTGCCAAGGAGGCCAGTAAGAGGCAGTCTGATGTAGCGGAAACACAACACTCATGCATTTACATCTCAGCTCTGCAATTACCAAGTATAAATTCTGAGCTTCTGTTTAATCTAAAAATCAGAAATAGGCTGGGGGTGGTGGCTCACACCTGTAATCCCAGCACTTTGAGAGGCCAAAGTGGGCAGATCACTTGAGGCCAGGAGTTCAAGACCAGACTGGCCAACATGGCAAAACGCTGTCTCTACTAAAAATACAAAAATTAGCTAGGCGTGGTGGTGGGCACCTGTAATCCCAGCTACTTGGGAGGCTGAGACATGAGAATCGCTTGAACCAGGGAGGCGGAGGTTGCAGTGAGCCGAGATCGCACCACTGCACTCCAGCCTGGGTGCCAGAGCAAGACTCAGTCTCAAAAAAATAAAATAATAAAACAAGAAAATAAAAATCAGAAATAATAATACTTACTGAACAAACGCAGTGCCTCACACCTGTAATCTCAGTACTTTGGGAGGCCAAGGTGGGCAGATTGCTTGAGTTCAGGAGTTCAAGACCAGCTTGGGCAACATGGCAAAATCCTGTCTCTACAAAAAAATACAAAAATCAAGCAGACATGGTGGTGTGTGCCTGTGGTCCCAGCTCCTTGGGAGGCTGAGGTAGGAGGATCACCTGGGCCTGGGGAGGTTGAGGCTGCAGTGAGCCATGATCACACCACTGCCCTCCAGCCCGGGTTACAGAGTGAGAACCTATGTCAAAAATAATAACAATAATAATGATAATACTGACTACCTTTCTTGAGTGGATGAAATTAGATTATGGAAGCAAAATTCCTAACATGGTAACTATCACAGTTATTGTTTGTCAGTAATGGTAAATGGCTTTCCCAAGTCCATACGGAGTGTTTTTGTCCAGAAGAGGATGTTGTCTCTGGTGTTCCTCCACAACACAGTGCATTCTAGGACGCCAAACGTGACACCATGTCAGGGTTCGCCGGGCTGCCTTCAACTACCTCAGAGCTCCTGCTCCCCTGGCTTTCTGTCGATTCCATCCTTTTTCTGGCCGCCCACGGCTGCTGCCTGGACTGCCCTTAGTTCATTGAGTCAAACATGTGCATGATGCATGCTGAGAGATCTGTGCTGAGAGATTCGAGGGGGTCGGGAGGGACTTGGATGAACAAAACAATGCCCCTCCCTCAAGGAAATGATATTTTAGTGGGTCTAGACAAGAACAAAACAGACATTTGTGATGTAGAATGAGTGAGGAGCCATCCGGGGCAGAGTGAGGTGTCATGACCATGCACTGGCAGATGAAAGGCTCCCCAAAGAGAGTGCTGAATGAAGTAGAGACCCCCGAGACCCCCAGGACCATGACAGATGGTAGAAGGACAAGGAGTGTGTTATATGAGCAAGGAGCAGCGACATCTGGGGCCTGCCTGGACAAGGGCATGCTGTCTGCGTGGGTGGAATTTAGGGAGACTCTGGACACACTTCCCTCCACTCCACTGGGAGTGTGAACAACCCGTCTCAGTCAGAACAGTTCTGCTCCATTCTTTATGGCCAAAACAGAGCACTGAGAAGGGCGGGGTTTACCTGATGCTCAGACACTTCTCTCTTCCTCGACATAGCCAACAAGTAAATACAGAGCTGATTTTCTTTTTTCTTCGTTTTAAAGTTGTTTTTAGAAATGGAGTCTTGTGCTGTTGCCCTGGCTGGAGTGCAGTGGCACCATCACAGCTCACTGCAGCCTTGAACTCCTGGGTGCAAGTGATTCTCCTGCCTTCACCTTCCAAGTAGCCAGGACTACAGGTGCACACCACCACGCCCAGCTAATTGTGTTTTTTATTTTTTGTAGAGACGGGGTCTCACTATGTTGCCCAGGCTGGTTTCAAACTCCTGGCCTCAAGCGATCCTCCTGCCTCAGCCTCCCAAAGTGCTGAGATTACAGGTGTGAGTCACCGCACCCTGCCCAGAGTTGACTTTCACTCTTAGGAAAAGAATAGCTTGAGCTGCTTCTCTTAGTGAAATGATTGTAGAGCCAGCAGGTTCCCACTGGTGTGAGGAAAATGCAGAAGAGACATGTTGGTGGCTGGAGGAAGATCCCCAGGAGCCCCTTGGCATATAGAGTTCTGCAGAGCGGGTGTTCCAGTGGCCAGGGGGAGCCTAGCCCCTTGCTGTCCAATTCAGAAAATCTGATAAACTGGCTGGCACAAGCCAGGGGAGGGACCCTGACTGTGGTCTGTGGCTGGAAAAGACCCCGAGGATCCCAACAGGATATTTACAAGAGAGAAAAGGGAGCCAAGCCCAGTGGCTCACACATGTAATCCCAGCACTCTGGGAGGCCGAAGCAGAAGGATTGCCTGAGGTCAGGAGTTTGAGACCAGCCTGGTCAACATGGCGAAACCCCGTCTCTACTAAAATACAAAAAAATTAACCGGATATGGTGGCGGGCGCCTGTAATCCCAGCTATTCAAGAGGCTGAGGTGCGAGAATTGCTTGAACCCATGAGGCAGGAGTTACACTGAGAAGAGATGGCGCCACTGCACTGCAGCCTGGGCGACAGAGTGGGACTCCATCCCCAAAACAAAACAAAACAAGACAAAAAAAGAGGGAAAGGGGAAGGTCTGTGCTGAGAACTGGGGCTCAGCGGGGGCCAGGCCAGCACGGAGCAGCATTTTGGAGCAAATGCCTGGGAATGTGGGCATGAACGCAAGGGGTGGGATTCCTGAAGCCCAGTAAACGTGGGATATACAACCGAGACACACTCAGGGGATCCAGGCCAGGCTGTCAAGCAGAAGACAGCTGTCCACCAGGCATCATTGCAGGATCACTCTTCCCAGCAACAACTACCTCATTCTGGGCACAGAAGCATCTGTGCTAAACAACCAATCAGGCTCTCAGTTCTTTCTCTGCCTGCTGTTTGGAAGCAGAGCCAAACTTTTTAAAATTTTCATTTTATTTTAAGTTTACATACGTGCAGGACATGCAGGTTCGTTACATAGGTAAACCTGTGCCATGGTGGTTTGCCGCACCCATCACCTAGGTATTAAGCCCCACATGCATTAGCTATTTATCTTGATGCTCTCCCTCCTCACCCTGCCAACAGGACCCAGTGTCTGTTATTCCCCCTGGGTCCATGTGTTCTCATTGTTCAGCTCCCATTTATAAGTGAGAACATGCGGTGTTTGGTTTTCTGTTGCTGTGTTAGTTTGCTGAGGATAATGGCTCCCAGCTTCATCCATGTCCCTGCAAAGGACATGATCGCATTCCTTTTTATAGCTGTGTAGTACTTTTTGTAGCTGCATAATATTCCATGGTGTATATGTACCACATTTTCTTTATCCGGTCTATCATTGATGGGCATTTGTGTTGATTCATGTCTTTGCTATTGTGAATAGTGCTGCAATGAACATACATGTGCATGTATCTTTATAACAGAATGATTTATATTCCTTTGGGTATACACCTAATAATGAGATTGCTGGGTAAAATGGCATTTCTGGTTTTAGATCTTTGAGGAATCACCACACTGTATTCCACAGTGGTTGAACTAATTTACACTCCCACCAACAGTGTAAAAAGCATTCCAATTTCTCCACAGCCTTACCAGCATCTGCTGTTTCTTGACTTTTTAATCATCTCCATTCTGACTGGTGTGAGATGGTATCTCATTGTGGTTATCTCATTTTGATTTGCATTTCTCTAACCATCAGTGATATTGAGCCTTTTTCATATGTTTGTTGAGCCAGACTCGTAAGACTCCCAGAACCCCCAAGATCCCTCAATGTTGAAGGTGATGGGAGTGTCTCAAGGAGAAAAACTTAGGCTAAAAGTAGTGGTGGGTTACGCAACTATATGGAGAAATAGAAGAGTGTTTATCACACACGTATCAGCTGACCAGAAAGATCCTGCCATTCCCATAGGTACTGGTTATGTGAGTGGAGGTTGCAGCCAGGCCGACATTTACATGTAGACCTGCACTGGTGTCATCACTGTGACATGGTGACTTCCTGAGGGACTCTGGGTGTCAAGCATGCATGTTCAGCACGAAAGTGACAGCCACCCCAGCTCCGAAATGCTTTCAGAGGAGAATATTGGCGAACAAGCACTTGTTAAACATCTTCGGAATCTTTCCTATAACAGGATCTACGTGGATTCTACTAAATGCCCGGGTAACATCCTCGTCCATTTGTCTCATTTGTATTCAGTCCTAGATAGAGGTCTCCTTCTTCCACGGCTTGTCACATATTATTTTTTAATCAGATAATTTAACATCCAAAACTTCACTGGTGTGGAAGAAAGCAGAGAAATTAAAGGAGACCAGACTAATACCAGTTGGTCTTCTAAAGTTCAAGCCTGAGCGCTGAACTGAGCATCTGGCTACATTCTTTGGTGTCTCAAATTCACTGAGGTCAATAACCATCCTTTCTCATGAGCACTCCTCATTTCCAATCTGTCTCCCCAACTGCACAACTTTGTGTGATCAAAGAGGGAAAGATGGCTCCTCAGATGGACCCTCAGAGAAAGATAAGATCAGGCCCGCAGGGAGGCCAGCCCTGTGTTCCTTCCACCATGATGGTCACTGTCAGAGGATGTACAGGGAGTGTGGTGACAATGGCCCAAGGCTACTGACCTAGGGGGCCATGTCTTCCATTTTGCGAGGGAGATACAGGCAGACAGCTGCTCCCAGCGTGTTTGTGTGTATGTAAATATCCACACACTCACTCTGAACTCTGAGAGCTGTCTGGCCATCTGCCACAAATGCAGCGTGCGTCCCGATGATGCAGCCCTGTGTCACAGATGGAGATGGGGCAAGCACCATGCACCTCCACCCGGGTCTTAGACCTGGGCACACAGACAATCCCAGAACTGAATTTCAGAGTCTTTGAGGTTTTCCCTTCACATTATTACAATAAATCAAAACCACAATTCGAATTAAGTCTTGTCTTATGGTTCCATTGTTCTAAATAAGCAGGGAGACCCCAAAGCGTTATTAACAAGACAAGGTTGAAAATGCCCAGACAATAGGGTGTCCAGACACCCTTTCTCTCTCTTATCCAAAGCTGTTCTCCAAACACAACCAATAACTCTCCCTCTCACATCCAAATCAACAGCCCATTGAAAAAGTTCCTACTTCAGATCCCAGAGACAAAAGTGAACAGCCAAGTAGAGTCCCAAATAAATCCTATTATTCTTTCTCCCACCCTCCCTCTCTTCTTTCGACCTCAAAGCTTTGCAGTCATAGCTTTTCCATCTTTCACTGGATTCTCAGCACTGCTGCCTTGTTTCCATAGAATCACAGAAGTCAAAGCTAAAAAAGACTTTGCTCATTTCCCTTCACACAAACCCCCAAGGGCAAAATGTTACCAAACTCCTACTCTTAGATCCACAACAGACTTTTCTGCTGGGAGCCAGGCGTAAACATGGAGTCACGCGTGATTATTGAGTTCTGTCATCCACACGAGAAAACAGCAGTGGCAGGAGAAGGCGGCTGCGGGAACACTTTCTCCTTCCAAAAGAGCTTTCAAGCTTTCATCACTCTACTTAACTTTCCTTTCTGGCTCAAGCTTAGAAGCCTCCAGTTCAGTGTATTTCTAGGCAGTCTTGTGGTCCACTCTATCACCAATAATGCAGCACCTACACAAAGCCAAGGAACACTCAGAGACACAGCTGGGGCAGAAGACAGAGAGATAGGAAATCTCCATGCAACTCAGTCTTGTCTGTGCCACCACGGGACCTTGGGCTCGAGTTGAAGTGCCCATGCCCATGGCAAGCAAGCAGGAAGGCGTTTGTTCAGGAGGTGGCGATCATTCGGAGCATCTACCTTGGAACATCATTTAGTTTTGTTCAGCACCAGTTTTGTTCCGCACCATTCACAGTCCCGCTATGTACATTAAGAGATGTAAAGCCACATAATGTTCCATGAAGTGCTTTTGTTGAATGCCTATGTTATCACCCACCTTTCAGGGGGTGGCTTTTACCCACCTGAACAGCCGGGAGGTCTGAGTGGCCCCAAAGTCCAAGTTTCTCTGTGTTAGTTTCAAATGCCTTACAAGCCATACCCCCGGCTATCACCAAGAATAAGCCCACAGAAACCTCACTGAGAAAAGGGAGGCTTTTCTCAGTGGAAAGTAGCTTATCTTTGTCTATTTCAAAGTTGGTGCTAATTGTAATTGTTGACTGTTTTTGTCCTCTTATCGGGGGAAGACAAAATCCAATTACCAGCTCTCCCTTCCTTCTCCCAGACCAAAGCGTGCCTACCTCCTGTGCCATTTTGGGAGGGTCTGCTTGGCTAGTTAAGGTGACCAATTAAGTGATAAAGCAGTAGTAATAAAGTAAGAAGATTTTTGATGTGCCCCACTGTGCATTTTAACACCTTCAGTATCTTGATACTAAAAATGCTGCCTAATGATAGAAACATAGGGCATTGAAAGCTAACCAGTGAGATAAATATTGAAGAACCCAGTATAATGATGGTAGATGACCATCGACTACTCCGTGGGGTCCTGTGTTTAGCCTTAAACAATAGAATTGCAATATCAAGTTGATTTTCCCCAAGTCATCACATGACATCAGTTTCATGTCACAAATGGGAATGGTAGGGCTCTAGGTGGTGCACCAGATAGACAGAAAATAGGGACATGATTATGGCCCCAGACCTTTCAACCTATCAGTCAGGCAATGGTGGGCATGTCACATGGCCAAGGACAAGTCTTTTCTGTTGGACCAGCTCACCGGGGCAGCTTGATCCATTGCCCCTGTCAATCAACAGAGTGCGGGTTCACACACAAAGAACAGGTACTTCATCATGAGCTGTCCAATTTCAAAATGATAGTCATTTTCTCTCCACACAAGTCTGAAAACCAGCCCCATTAAGGATCATGATCAGACCATATTGATCACTTCTCTAAGCATCTCTTCAAGGGATTCTCTAGACACACTTGACTGAGCTGGATTTAATTTAAGCACTTTGCTGTCTGCAAATTCTATCAGTTTAGCCTTGTGAAAATTAGGACATTACGGCTCCAGCTTCCCTAAGGAACTCTGAGCACTGATGTTCTCGATGCCCTGCACTTCCCTTGCTTGGGAATGACCACCCCTCCTTGCCAGGAGACTCTGAGTTGCTGGCACCTTCTTGTCCATCAAGCACACTGTCTTGCTACCCAGATTTCTCTCCTGAAAAGCAATGGCCTACAGAGTGAAAACTAAGGCCATAT